>NW_025814834.1:82990862-83594076 GCF_022079265.1 Lynx rufus
CAAGACATGCAAATCATGTTTTAGAAGAATTTTCCCAGGCAATTAATGATATTTGGGAAACTACCATAGAGTAAAGCAAATGATTGATTCTTTGTGTATGTTTCTCATTATAGTTTAAGGTTACCCTTGGGTCCAAAACTTCATTAATGCCAGCTGATTTTCCTTTGCCTTTTTAAAATAAAAAAGTGTGATAATTTGTGAGCTTGTACTCTTGTTTTGTGAGAAGAATGCTTTTACTGGACCTACTGCATTTCATTGTACATACCACATTAAAGGTACCTCGCTGGGTGCACAGGGATATAAGAAATAATAAAGAGCAGAATCCCATCATAGATGAATTGGCTATGATCTAACTACCCTTTAGTTTGATTCCACTATACTACATGATCCTGAGGAATGTTAACAGTATAATTAGGTGAGAAGAATGATTAACATTCAGACATTTTATTTTTTTATTACTTATTTATTTTTTTAATGTTTATTTTTGAGAGAGCGAGCGTGAGCAGGGGAGGTGCAGAGAGAGATGGAGACAGATCTGAAGCAGGCTCCAGACTCTCAGCTTTCAGCACAGAGCCCGACATGTGGCTTGAACTCACAAATTGAGAGATAATGATCTGAGCTGAAGCTGGATGCTTAACGGACTGAGCCACCCAGGCACCCCGACATTCAGATACTTTAAAGATGCCTGTTCTGTGTGGCTTTAGCTTTTTCTCTATTGACAGCTAGCTTCTAGTGAAAGTAAAATCTTGGGTAGCATAGCCAGGAAGCCTTTCAAGTTTAGTGCTTAGCTCTGAACATGTTAAGAACATCTAGAAGACCGTTAATGAAAAACAAATTATATCTGTGTGTGTGTGTGTGTGTGTGTGTGTGTGTGTGTGTGTATTCCGTGAATGGTATGCTTTATTTGGCTGTTGCGTGAATGAATATTCTGGCTTGAGTAGCTTCATATGTGCACATTTATGCATGGGTAAAATGACATTGTTTATTTTTAGTTATCTGGTTAAGAGTTTTTAGTATCTTCAAGTGTGAAGGTTTTTTTTTTTTTTAAAAAGTCATTGCCTCATTTGTATTCTGAACCCTTTGGTCTGGTGGTAATATATATAGAGAAAAGGTTATATAATTAAGAATCAACTTTTAACTCTCGCATAAACATGTACATTAAATAAGGGCAGGTAATTAATTAAGTTAAATATCTATTCACCAAGACCAATGCATGGAAACATGAAGTAAATAGGAAGAAAAAGTGTGGTTTTTGTTTAAAAAAATTTTTTTTTTCTGCTTTACTGCTCTTCACAGGGTATCTGGTGGCTTCTCTGCATTTTTTAGGCTGTGAGGTCATCACATCCTCAACAGTGTTTGAAGCAGGTGGCCTTGGGCAAAAAAGTACCTTCCTTCTGTGGATATTGGCAGTAAATTCCTCTGATAACAATCTCATATGGTACACTTAACTGCTCAAGAGATCAGTGTCTAGGGAAGTGGACAAATTAACACAGACCTAAGTTGCTCAGGTTTTATAAAAACAACCCCTTTGTCATTTACCAGCAATTCTACAGGCATGTTCTGTGACACTATTCCAGTTTTTTTCCAACGCTATATATCACAATAATAATTTATGGCACTAAAAGGGGGGAGGGGCAGATTCTACCCCTAAAGATTCAGATCTATTGCCCTTGGATTTTTTTTTTTTTTTTTTTAATGACCATTCATCCATTTTGCTCATGTCTACCTGAATACTACTTGTTCTTTGCCATTGACCACCCACTTGGCATCATAGTAACTGACACAGCCTAACAGTGCCACACCATTAGTGCTTTTCTCATCTTGTCATTGGAACTGTGAGACTGTAATCTTCAGTTAGCACCATTATTTAGCTGGCTTCATCAGAGCAAATGTTTGTCCTACCTTCTGAATCAAGCACATCTTATTGTTCTTTTCATATTAAGTGCTTTTCATGTTGTTTGATACCAGTCTGAGACTGGTACTAGGTTAATAACTATTTTCCAAAGTATTTTTTAGACACTAATTTTTACTTTTAATTTTTTTTAGCTTAGGGATTTTAATTTTTCCCAACAAATCTTGACGAATCAAAAACTTTGTAAAAACATTGTCTTCTATGCTGTTAAAGCATATATATCAAAACAATTTTAAAATTCTTTGCAGGAAAGATTTTTGGGTTTCTTTTAAATCAAGGGACAACATGTAAATGTAAAACATCCAGGCAACCAAAAGAATCTCTCAAAGTCTCTCTGAATTATCAGATGATAGGACAAAACCTTTGTTACTTTTCAGTAACTAGAGGAAAGAAAAACTCTTCTCACTTTCTTATTCTACTTGTGGTTTATGTTCAGTGGTCTATTTTTCTATCTAATAGGAAGCTTTCTAGCTTATTTGTTTATTTACCGTGATAAAAGTCCCTTGGCTTCCTGGTGTCTTTCCTATTCCAAATTCTCCTGTTTTGATAACCCTTAGATAACTATTTAAGTGTGATCCTTAGATACTGTTTACCTTTAGGCTTAGCTTGGTTTGAAGAGATGTTTTCTATACCCATGGATTTCTTTACCTTCTGTGGTCTCATCAGTTTTACCAGGTCTGATGTGGAATGCAAAGTAATCAAGTCAATTTTCTCAGTAGTACACAAAATATGGTTTGGGGACTAGCAAGAGGAGCATCATCTGGGAACTTAACAGAAATGCAAATTCTCAACCACTACCCCAGACCTATTAAATCTGAAACTCTGGGGATGCTGCCCAGCAATCATCTCTTCCAGGTGTTGAATAGCTTCTTACAATTAGTGATTTGAGGTCTTTGGGATCCATGTAACTATAGACTGATCTGCCCATAATTTCTTTTTATTATACCAGTATTTAAAACTGTATTATTTTGTATTGAGCAAAAGTCAGTGAATGTATACCATTGAAGTATGCTCTCATAGTTCTGAGGTACCTTAGTTGAAGTTGCACTTGACATTTATTGCATTGTCAAAGAAGTACTGTCACAGAAATTGTTTAGAACAAGATGATGTGCTTCTGCACCCCTCTCATCCTCATTTTGGTTCTTCTCTAATGTAATGTGATAATTTAGAAAGGGTACTGTGTTCACTGTGCATGGGATTTGACAGCATGGCATATCAAGTAAACCATTTAATTTAACCCCCACAATACCCAGTGAGTTAGATTATAGTTTTATCTCAATTTTGCAGAGGAGAAAACTAGGACTTAGGAAAGTTAATTTGCAAAAGTGACACCACAGAACAAGAACCCAAATCTAGGCCCTGCTAGTAACAAAGCTCTTTAAGGACACAATATTGCTACCAATTTCATTTCTCTAGTTCTCCTTTTCCTTGGCTCTTTCTGAATTTGCATTTATCTTAAATTTGATATAAATGGTCTTTACCATTTACTTCTCCTTATTCACAGTTCTAATTTGAATAATGTTCTTAAATATATGTGTGTGTGTGTGTATATATATATATATATATATACATATATATATATATATTTAGTTTCATCACTTGTGACTTTCTAAGAAAAACTAAAAATTTCTAGAAAAATTCTGGTATCTTCATATTCACTTCTTATACCTTTACTTTTTTCTGGTTTAATTTCAAAAATGGAAATCTTTTCATATATTCAGTAAAAGGTTTAAAGTATTGCCAAATTTTTCAGACATGCTAAAATGCATCTAGCATTTTCAAGTTTGAAATGAGTAAGGAGAATATTCCAAATCATGGCAAAATTACAAATTAGAAAAGGAAAAGTGTAGCTATTGACTAGTAATTTTAATCTTCATTTGGAATAAATATTCCTCCTAAACCTCAAGGTTTAATTGAAGGCAGTAAATAAAATTTAAAATATACAACCCTAATTCCAGAAAGAATATTTTGCTAATTTTTTTAATGTTACTAGCAAGCTGTCAGTCACTTATAAAAAGATAAAAATTCCTGATGTCTTTGTCTAACAATAATTGACATTAGCTTCTTTTGAATCACCAGACATACAGCTTTATATGCTTTGCAACTTGATTTAAAAATTATTTCTTAAAAAATTTTCATGTACTTTATCTTTTGTTAATCTTGTAAGTTCTCTGTTAAATGAATTTCATAAATAATTTAACTATATTTTAACCATTTTGAAATTCCATTGCTGTGACACTACCATGAGATATACTGCATATATTTTACTTGAATTAGAGAATAAGTCATTCTGTACTTTTATAATTTATTATTCTTTTATACTTGGCAGTTTTTTTTAGAGTCATGGCATGTAATTGCTAAAAAATCTGAAACTTAGCTAAGAAGTTGATTTCACCTGGCTTTGGCTTCTTTTTTGGCAGCTAGTTTACCTGTGGACATCCTCCACTACCTAGCATGTATTCATTTATCAAATACTTTTCTTGAAAACCAGTTGTATGCCAACATTGTACTGGTTGGTTTGGATACAATGATAGGCATAATTTCTGAGCCCTTCTTTTAAGGAGACTGTGACCCAGTGGAGCAAACATATAAGTAAGCACAGAGTTAGTTATATCACACTGTGTGATGATTAAGTTTTATGAAAGGAGAAGATAGCATATATCCTGAAAGCATTTGACAGACACATCCCCTCAGACTTTACCCAGAGTAGGAGTATATAGGGGTATCACAGGAACGTATTCCAGAGGTTGGTATGAAGCAGGACACAAGAATTGTTGAATGTTCAGACAGAATATTAATAGAAGGAGCTAGTAAGTTAAACTGAGAAGCTAGTCATTCAGAGCATTTATTTATTTATTTATTTATTTATTTATTTATTTATTTTTAACGTTTATTCATTTTTGAAAGATGGAGAGAGACAGAGCATGAGTGGGGGAGGGGCGCAGAGAGAGAGAGAGAGAGGGAGACACAGAATCTGAAGCAAGCTCTAGGCTCTGAGCTGTCTGAGCCACGTGGGGCTCGAACCCATGGACCCCAGGATCATGACCTGAGCAAAAGTCAGATGCTTAACTGACTGAGCCATCCAGGCACTCCATTCCTTTTATTTTTTTTTTTAACTTTTATTTTAAATTTTGTTTAAATGTTTTTATTTATTTTTGAGAAAGAGAGAGAGAGAGCACAAGGAGGGGAGTGGCAGAGAGAGGGAGACACGTAACCTGAAGCAGGGTCCAGGCTCCAAGCTGTCAGCACAGAGTCCAACGCAGGGCTTGAACTCGTGAACCACAAGATCATGATCTGAGCTGAAGTCAGACACTTAACTGACTGAGCCACTCAGGTGCTCCCAGACCCTTCCTTTTAAATGGTGTTAGAGAATTTGGAATTCAGAATTTGGGGGCTTGGGGGGAACTGAGGGGTTTTTATGTGAAAGTGGTATCACTAATGAGTATAAGAGTTGGAGACCGGTAAAAAAGTTGCTATAGATTTCTGGTCTAGAAATGATGTTGATGTAAAATGGGATCGAAGCAGCTAGTGACAGAAGTGGATTGGGTTGAAATTCTTTAGGCAGTGTAATAGGCCAATTGTTACTCCAGCATCTGAGATTGAAAACTGGTGCGTTCACTCTAGCAGAACATAATTTGAGAGGAAGGTCCACTGGAAGCTAAAGAAATAATATGAGAGTAAGCCATTCCTTGGAATTACCCATTTCACTGCTCCTTGAAATAGTGTCAGTAAGTAATAGTAGGTTGTACCAAAATTCCTACAATTAAATAATTAGAGTCACCTAGGTTCCACCAATATGAGTAATAGTCATGCATAGACATTCAGCTCTTCTTACCCTTTGTCTAGTCCTACTATTTTAGAATAGCAAATAAAATCATATTATAGAAAGCAAAGTAGGAAGTGGAAGTAGTCCCTGGATGCACTGGTATAATTTGAAGAGAAATTCAACCAAGCTTACTCTAATAATCAATTTTCAGATAATCAAGATTTGTACCACTATTACTCATTTCATTTTTTGTCATTAAGCAGTTAGGGGAAAAAAACTTTAAAATTAGAATTGTCTTTTTCTTAAATTTTTATTTTGAAATTATTATAGACTCACAGAAGTTGCAAAAGTAGTACTTAGAGTCCTGTAAACCAGTTTCATCCAGCTTCTGTTAAGGGTGACCTCTCATGTAACTCTATATATAGAGTTATACGTATAACTCTCGTATAACTATAATACAATATCAAAATCAGGAAATTAATATTGCTCTAATATTGTTAACTGGACTATGGGTCTTATTTGGTTTTTAAGCAGATTTTACTTGCACTGATTTTTGTATGTCTGTATAATTCTCTGTGATTTGATCCCATCCATGTATAGATTTGTGTGACCACCACCTCAATAAAGATACACAACTGTTCCACCATTACAGAGTAACTCTCCATGCAACCCTTTTGTAGTTATACTCACCCCTGCAACCTTGACTCTGTCTCTTAGCCACTACCACTCTGTTCTTAATCTCTTGTCATTTCAGTTGTACCAGTGGATCTTGGGACTCCTTCCACTTCCCTCTGTGCTTTATTTTATTTACTATTCCGAAATAGTAGGACTAGACAAAGTGTAAGAGGAACTAAATATCTATACATGGCTATTAATCATTTTAGTACCAAATGTAAGCTTGGGTGACTACAATTACTGTAGAAGTTTTTAGTACAAATTATTATTCACATTGTTTCAAGAATGTTGTTTAAGTGGAATCAGAAAATATGTAATTTTCTTTTGAGGTTGGCTTTTTTTTTTTTTTACTATGGGTAATAAATACTGTTGAGATCCATGTATGTTGTTGCATGTATCAGTAGTTACTCCTCTTTTTTTTGCTCAAGTATATTCCCTTATATGGATGGATGTTTGAGTTTGTTAAATTCTGTTGACTCATTGGAGAACATCTGTATTGTTGCCAGTTTGAGGGTTATTATGAGTAAATTTGTAATGAGCATTCATATTACAAGGCTTTAGGTTGAACATAAGTTTTCATTTCTCTGGGATAAATACCCAAGAGTACAGTTGCTTGCTGTGTTGCATGGTAAGAATATATTTAGGTTTTTAAGAAACTGCCAGCAAGAAACTTTGCAGAGTGGCTGTAACCAGTTTGCATTCTCACCAATAGTTATGTGAAGAATCCAGTTTCTCTGCATCCTTACCAGCATTTGGTGTTACCTCACTTTTTTATTTTAGCTGTTCTAACAGATATGTATTGATATTTCATTATGGTTTTAATTTGCATTTTCCAAATGGCTAATAATGGTAAACATCTTTCACTTGTTTATTTGCCATCCCTCTATCCTCTTCAGTGGAATGTCTGTTTATGTCTTTTGCAGATTTTTCTAATTGGATTGTTTCTTTTTTGTTGAATTTGAAGATGCTTTATATATTGGTCCTTTGTCAAATATGTGGATTACAAATATTTTCTGTCATGCTCTAAAGCTTGTTTTTTGTCTATTAAATTAGAATTGTTTTTTAAAATATTCTTTGTTATGGAGTGCAGATTTGACTATTATTTGGAGGGGCAAAATGTATTAAAATTAATCTTTTGACTAAGATTTAATTTACAGCAAGGTAGGCACTGAAGTACTGTGTGTGTTTCTTTCGTGAATGATCCCCAAAAGAAGACAAATGCATGCTTTTAATGGTTTACTTGAATTATATTTGATGCAAGGAAGCAGATTAGACACCTTCCTATGACCTCAGACATTTTACTTAGCTTTCATGAGCATTGTTTTCTTAATCCATGAAATGGGGAAAATATTTTTTAATTCAGTGATAGTTTGAAATAGCTATTATAGCCCTAAAAACAAAAGCATATTGTAAAAGCTCTCCCCCACTTTTTAAAAATTCAGTCCTCATTTTCTAGTAGGCAATTATTTCATGTTTTTTTGTGAGTTCAGATGTTGACTTACAGATCTTTTTCATAGTCAAGAGTATCTTAAACCACAGTGAGGCTGTCATTTCATTTTGCTGAAAGGGTTTTCTAAACCCCACATACAACTCTGATTTAAGGGAAAAAATAATAAAGTAAGTAGAATCAAGTAAAAATAATTAATGTAAAGGTGCTCAAACAAGGTGCCTTGCATGGACATTAGGCTGATAGAAGGTGCCTTTTAGGGATTAGGTGCCTTCTAGGGGCAGCTGAGAAGACTAATTTTCTCCTAAGAAAAAATATTCTTAAAGGTTAAGACAGCAGTTGATGACTCTGTTTTTGAGTTTCCAGTTTGGGAGCTTGGCACCAGAAGCCAGAGTTTAGGCCCTGGCTACATAGCTTATACAATAAAAGGAAGACAGATTTTCTTGCTATTTATCTGTCATAGCCTTTCTCAGATGTTACCCTGTTAGCATTTCCAGGGAAGCATAAAACAGCATTCCAGGAGTTGGCATCTAATTGTCAGTATGTGAAATTAAAAATATGAGTTAATGAGTTATTAAATGAGGTATATACGAAGCACTTATAACAGTTCCTGGTATATAAGTAAACACTGCTTAAGTTCTTATTACCAGACTAGTAAAGGATTGCTATTGGAAGTCAATGTGAAGAAAATTAGATCTTTTAACCAAAAGTATTTATCTGTGAATATGTTGCCCTAAAGAAGAATTTTACAAAAGTTATCTTTTTCTTAATAGTATATATATTTTTCATTCCTGCTATCATTCCCAACTTTATTTGGACATTATGCTAAAATGCATCTAATTTTGAAATATACTCAGTTTGGGGATACTGGCAATTAAGTGGAAATCTTTTTTAATGTAATTTGATTATGGGTAAAGAGAAGTACAGGCAATTATGGATGTTCAGAGAAGATGCATTTTACCTACTCTCTAATAATTGTGTATGGTTGGTGAATGGAGCAAGAAAGCAAAGGTTTTGTGGAATGTGATGATCCTGTGGGATGGATGGGGAGGGAAACATTCTGTATGAAGGAAGCGCATAATTAAAAAAAAAAAAAGTTAAGGAAGGGATGTGAATAGATTGAAGAGAAATGGAGTAGTTGTCTGTAAGAAAGAAAAAATTGACATACATTAAGGTATGAGTTTGAAGTGTATAGCATGATGGTTTGATTTACATATACTGTGAAATGATTATCACACTAGGTTTAGCCCAAATTTTTTGAAGTTTGAGAAATTGGACATTTTCATGTTTTCATGTTTTAAAACTTGTGTTTATTTTGATTCTATGATAGTAAATTCTTAAATAATCTTTTCAAGCCAGTAATGTTTTGTATTCATGCTAATTTATTTTTTTTTAAGGATTTCAGTTTGTTGAAATGAGCAGTCGTAAATCAAAGAGTAACAACTTAATACATGCAGAGCTCCTTTCACAGGTTAGTATTTTCATTAATCCTAAGGTCTCTTAACATGCAACACTGATCAGAGAATTGTCATCTTCTTAACTGGAATTCTCCCTTTAACGTGAAGGGAGAACATAACTCCCTTTCCATTCAAAAGGGTAGAATGTCTTACACTACATTTATTTATTCTTTGTAAGTCTTTGGATAGTTGGAGTGCTAACTTGACTTCTGCCTTCCCAAATGTCTTACAATTTCCATCTACTTTAATGTAATCTTCAGAGTTTTGTACTTCTTTGTTAAATTTATTCCTCTTTTACTTCTTGTGATGCTGTTATAAATGGGAGTTTTTTTCTTAATTTTTTTTACTTGTTCATTGTTAGTGTATCTAAGTGAAATTGATTTTTTGTATATTACTCTTGTTTCCTGTAGCCTTGCCAGACTTATTAGTTCTAATAGTTTTTAGTGTATTCTTTAGTTTTTTAATATATAAGATCATGTCATCTGCAAATATAGTTTTACTTCTTCCTTTTCAGTCTGGTTGACTTTAATTTTTTTTTATTGTCTAATAGCCCCAACTAGAACTTTCAGTGCAATATTGAGTAAAAGTGAAAAGAACATTCTTGTTTCATTTTTTATATTTGGGAAATACATTCAGTCTTTCACAATTGATATGATGTTAGCTATAGTTTTTGTAGGTGCCCTTAATCAGATTGAGGATGCTGTCTTTTTTCCTGGTATGTTGGGTGTTTTTATCATGAAAATTTAATATTAAGTGCATACTGTATTCCAATGGTGAGTATACATGTATGTGTGTCTCCCTTAAGAAATATAGTAGGGAGTGGGTATAATAACTGCTCTGGTATTTCTATTTATCTGGCTTGACCAGATCTGTGTGTTTTTCTAATAAAAACTAAATGTAAGTTATTGGCATCCCTTCATATAAGACCTTACTTTCTTTTTGGAAGGAAAATGTTTAACTCTGTTTCAAAGAAAGTTTTTAGCTGAAGTATAATTTACATATCCTAGTAAAGTGCACAAATCTACATGCAGTTCAGTTTCTGTACATGTATACACCTATTTAACCTTCATCTCAGATCACTTGAGATTTTTGAACCTTTCACTGTTCACTACAGCTTCACTTCACTTTACCCCTTAGATGTTATACATAGTTCTTGCCTTTCTATTAGACTTTAATGAAGTTTGAGAAAGAAAAAAAAAGTGAGGTTTATCTTTTGATTTCTAATGATCTTACGTAAGTAGAGAAATAAGCATTATGTTTAGTTGAGTCTCTGTAGATGCTCATTTAAGTGTTTTATAGGTATCAGCTGTTACCTATACAATACCTGTGTTATGTTACAGATGACTGCCTTATTTAATCTTGAGAACAGGCCTGCCAGAAAACTGTTTCATTGTTTCAATTTTGTATATTAAAAAAATTAACATTTAGAAAAGGCTAACTTTAAAATCCATGTAGTTGACTTCTGGCATCACTCCTTATTCTTTCCCCTTCTTATACAATGATAATATGGATTATTTTATCTCTACTGAATAATTTGCTTTGCTTAGCCTCTGGTACATGTAAACAGGACTCAGATTTATCTTTTTGGTACATAAAGGATCGGTCCAATGTTGTCAGTGTGGGAGAAGCAAATAATCTTGGAAGCTTCTTTCTTCTGATGATGGGACCAAATCTGAAATAGCCTCTTAAGACTTTTGTCCCTGAAAGACCTCTGTAGTAGCAGCAGATTCAGAAACGGAATGCCTTTAATGGTCTACATTTTTAAAAATTATGCTAGATTGTCTGACATAATTTTTTAAAACCCAGTCTAAGCCCTTTTTTCTAAGGCAAACTCAAAATTTAGGTCCTTACAAGATTTTTTTTCTTAATTCATTCCAATGATTCTTCATTTTATAGGTGTAGATGAACACAATTTCTTCCATGTAATTGAGCATTTCCTTATATGCTGAATTACTACTTTTTTCAATATGTCATTTCTTCCCAATTTATTTGCAGTGTTTCTTTAGGCATGGGTCATGCTCCTTTAGTAGTAGTATGTTCTGAATCTAATAGGTCCTCAATAAGTATATAGACTTTTAAACTTTATTTTCTCAAATCCTGACTGTCATGATAGATGTAGATGGATAGGGCTTGAACTAAGCCAGTTTAGATGTGTTTGGTCTCTAGAGATTGAGGTGTGGTTCATGAGCATTATTAGATGACATTACGTTATTCGATTCTTTTGTGTCTTTGTTCCTTGGCTGATATGTTATGTACAAAGTGAAGCAATCATTCATTCACATGCAGTAAAACAGCCCTCCAATTGCTGATGTGGCTAAAGTAATTCTCTTGTTGGATTTCACAAGTAAATTCTCATCTTTCTTCTGGGACTTGCGATAATAAAAAGAAAAAGAAAAAAAACCCACTAATTTTACAACTCATGAAAATGGTACCAGAACTCTTGAACACAAGCTATTTATGGAGGGTTAAATAAATTGATTAATACCTAATTCTGACTGCTATAAATGTGTATTCTCAGTCATTTTGATTTCATGAATAACATTTTCATTTGTATTTACTCACTTCTTTAAATCAGGTACAAAGAGTTTTACGGGAAAGATTTTGTCATCAAAGCCCACATAGTAACTTATTTGGAGTACAAGTACAATACAAGTAAGTTTAGCTATCCCTTTTTCTACTTAAAGATGCCCTTTAGGTTTTTCAAAAACCTACATAGATTTTATGTTACCTTACATGGATTTTATCTTGAATATGGCTAACATTTTTATAGAGATAAAAAATTTTGCTTTTATACAGAAGCACTGAATATTATAAAGCAAGAGCAGATATAAATGTTTTCATAACAGGAAAGCTCCTTAACTTTGAATCTTTTGTTGTTTCTGTCATCTGGTATTATGGAGACAAATTCTGAGGGTCTTGTACCTGATTCTCGAGTGCCAGCTGTGGAGTGAAAGGTTCCAAGAATTGCCACTGTTGTCCCTTGTCCCATATCATCATAAAGCCAAGATATTTCAAACTTAACTTGGTTTCATCTTGAAGTTTCTAGAGATTCATATGGACTTACTATCTCTTCCTGTGTTTTTCTGTGTAGGACTATATACAGCATAAGTCAAGTGCCAAGTGGGAGAGAAAAAGGGAATGCCTATTTTCTGTGCATATTCATATTCAGCTTTTAAAAAGTATTATCTAGCAAGTTATTCTAGCTTCCTTTTTAAATGTTAGCTATTTATGTCATTTCAGACACTTAATTGAGCTGCTAAAAAGAACTGCTATCCATGGAGAAAGTAACTCTGTTCTCATTATTGGGCCCCGAGGATCAGGAAAGACCACGGTAAAACTATTGATTTCTGGTATTTCCTTGCTTCTGTAGACATGTGATGATTCTTCTAGCCAATACCAGAAATATCTTTTATTTTCATTATTTTGTTAATTTTTCTTTTGTTTTTTTCTTTAAATAATAGAAGACCTACAAAGCCTTAAAACTTAGGGTGGTATATTTGAATTGAGCATATCCTTTTTACCTTACTTTCCTCCTCAGTGACAAATTTTCATTTGATGTTTTCCCATTGTCTTTTGTCCTTGAAGAATTAGTGATTGCCAGTAGAAACAGCAAATTAGCATTTATTGAGCATGTTTCTTATGCTTTTTATCTATGTTCTGTACCTTAACTTGTGCTTTTTATCTATTATCAGTTTTATAGTAACCCTGTAAGGTAGGCATTGATTCTGTTTATAAATTGGGTAACTATCATACCATGCATTCTTTTCTCCCTACTATTTGATTATTTACTGTTTAATCCTAACTCAAGTAATTTTTTCATTATACTCCCATCTTCTAGAATTCTTGTCTACTTTCCCTCTATCATATTTCGCTTAGTTACCTCAAAAGCATACTCTTGCTTTTTCCTCTGATTTTGTCTTTTCACATTCTTTTCAATATATGAGACAAATTATAGCTGTTACGTTGAATATATTACTATTAACTTTCAGTACTTGGGCTGCGTAAAATTTCTTTTCTGCTATATTCCATGCAATGAATTTAGATTTTTCACTAACATAGTTATTTTTATGTGTTGAAGTAAAATTATGTATTAAGTAAAATTATGTAAATTATAAGTTAATTATAATTGTTAAATTATAAGTAATATTGCTTATTTTATAACCAATAAATATTGACTGTACATTAGGTAAGGTGAGGAAATAAGGACTTTAGTATTTTACTCTTCTCACCCATTTCCAGTATTTGAAGTATATAAGTTGGGAATACAGATCTAGGTAATTTCTTTTCTTTTTTAATCTTGGAATACTTTTTCACATTTATTATATTACAATTATATTTAGAATAATTTTTTCATTTTGACTATACTGTATTTGATTCAGTCCTTATGCTCATTTTATATAACCACTATTTTTTTATTCTTGCTTTCTTTATTATGATTTTCCTTTGTGTTTGACTTCAGTGCTGTTGGGATAGTTTTAACAAGAGAGCCATATGATTGGTATGCCTTTGAGCTATTAGAATATTTTAAATTCTTAACAATAATATTAACAATAGAAACACTGAGCAAAGGATATGCACAGAAAGGTCACAGAAAATTAAATACAAATCTGTCTTAAACTTATAAGCATCTTCAATCTTACTTATAAGTAACAAATTTAAAGCATTAGCACTTTTGTCTACCAGGATGACAAAACCTGTAAAATAGACACATGTTCCTACTGGTAGTATAAATTTACATAACTAGAATAAAAGACAGTATCTAACCACATTACGAATTCATATGCCCTTTGACTCAGCAGCATTCTAGGAATTTGTACTTTTTAAATGATGTATATACACTTACTCATTGCAACAACATTTATTGATAGTGAAAGATCAGAAACAACATAAATGCCCATCAAGAGAATACCAGTTAATAAATGCTGGTTCATCCCTCCATATGATAGATTATTATGCATCAGCAAAAAGTAACATTTGTCTGTAGTCCAGAAGAAAAGGGAAGAGGAAAAAATATCCTATTTTTATTGGTTTGTACAGGCATACCTCATTTTACTTTGCTCTGCTGCACTTTGCATATACCGTGTATTTTACAAATTGAAGATTTTTGGCAACCCTTTGTTGAGCAAGTATGTAGGTGCCGTTTTTCCAACAGCATGTGGTCATTTTGTGTCTCTGTCCCATCTTGGTAATTCTCAAAATATTTCAAACATATTCATTATCATATGTGTCATGGTGATGTGTAAACAGTGATTTTTGATGTTACTATTATAATTGTTTTGAGGTTTCAGGAACCATGTGCATATAAGATGGCAAACTTAATGGATTGATGTGTTTGTTCTGACTGCTCCACCCAGCGGCCACTCCCCCATCTCTGTCCCTCTCCTTGGGCCTTCCTATTCCCTAAGATACAACAATATTGACATTAGGCAATTAGTAACACTACAGTGGCCTCTAGGTGTTTAAGTGAAGGGGAGAGTCACACATTTTAAATCAAAACACTTTAAATCAAAAGGTAGAAATGATTGAATTTAGTGAAGCAGGCATGTCAGAACCAAGATAAGCTGAAAGCTAGGCTAGGCCTCTTACACTAGTCAAGCAGTGAATACAAAGGAAAAGTTCTTGAAGGAAATTAAAAGTGCTACTCCAGTAAACACACCAGTAGTGAGAAAGTGAAATAGCCCTATTGCTGATATGGAGAAAGTTTTAGTGGCCTACACATTCCCTTAAGCCAAAGCCTAATCCAGAACAAGGCCCTAATTCTGTTCAGTTGTTCAAAGGCTGAGAGAGGTGAGGAAGCTGCAGAAGAAAAGTTTGAAGTTAGCAGAAGTTGGTTCATGAGGTTTAAGGAAAGCAACACCTCCAAAACATAAAAGTGCAAGCGCTGATGTAGGAAAAGGGAGAATGATGAAACACAGACACATATTCTTGTTACAGTTCCTACCCAGAGGTGATACAGACTGCATCTCCTCACAGTTGCCTGGCCAGAGTGTCACATGCTCATACCTAATTTCAAGAGAGCGAAGAAGTGGATTTCTCCTAGATGCCTAGAAGGGTTGCTAGAAGTATTTGGTGAATGTCTGTGATGTTCACCATGGGTAACTTGTTTTGTGTGTGATTTTTCCCTGACTTGATAGTTGTAGAATTTCTTTATCTTAGCAGTGTAAAAATTTCAGACTATAAGCATAGGTCATAAAAACTGATACTGTATAAACTCCCTTAATATGAATTTAGATCTTTTTTCAGTAAAGGTTAATTTTTTTTTTCTGTTTTCATTGTTCTGTTATCCTTGGAAAACACATCATCATACAAATGTTTAAAGATTATTTTTAGATAATGCTTTAATTCTTCAAGAGCTCCATTAGTGATACTCTGAGAAAATGAGATGTAGGAAATCAGTACATTAGACCTATTATTCCATCATAAACTATGCATCTTGAAACAAAGTGGCATTACAACAGAGAAGTTGTATCTCAGTGGTGTGTATATTAAAGGGTCTAGCCTAAAAATATAACTTGGGTCGCAAGCAAGCAACTGAATTTATTCTGAACTTCATCTTGGAAGTTTGTCCCTAAAAGCATGGAGAAGGTTAAAAAAAAAAAGGAAGTAGAGTTAGTAAACACTTGTAAAGATGTTTAAATACCAATTGAAACTTTACTCATTTAATTAGTAAATTGGCTAAAATAGACCTATTTCTTACCAAAAAAAAAAAACTTAAACATGTAAGAGAGTTCCCTGGTTATTTTTTTCAATATTTATTTATTTATTTTTATTTATTACTTTGTTTTATTTTAATTTACATCCAAGTTAGTTAGCATATACTGCGACAATGATTTCAGGAGTAGATTCCTTAATGCCCCTTACCCATTTAGCCCATCCCCCCTACCAGTAACCCTCTGTTTGTTCTCCATATGTAAGAGTCTCTTCTGTTTTGTCCCCCTCCCTTTTTTTATATTATTTTTGCTTCCCTTCCCTTGTGTTCATCTTTTCTGTGTATTAAAGTCCTCATATGAGTGAAGTCTACGATACTTGTCTTTCTCTAATTTCGCTTAGCATAATACCCTCCAGTTCCATCCATGTAGTTGTAAATGGCAAGATTTCATTCTTTTTGATTGTCGAGTAATACTCCATTGTATATATATGCCACATCTTCTTTATCCATTCATCCATCGATGGACATTTGGAGTCTTTCCATACTTTGGCTATTGTTGATAGTGCACTATAAACATGGGGGTGCATGTGTCCCTTCAAAACAGCATACCTGTATCCCTTGAATAATTACCTAGTAGTGCAATTGCTAGGTTGTAGGGTAGTTCTATTTTTAATTTTTGAGGAACTTCCATACTGTTTTCCAGAGTGACTGCACCAGTTTGCATTCCCACCAGCAGCACAAAAGAGATCCTCTTTCTCCACATCCTCGCCAACATCTGTTGTTGCCTGAGTTGTTAATGTTAGCCATTCTGACAAGTGTAAGGTGGTATCTCATTGTGGTTTTGATTTGTATTTCCCTGATGATGAGTGAAGTTGAGCATTTTTTTGTGTGTCGGTTGGTCATCCAGATGTCTTCTTTGGAGAAGTGTCTATTCATGTCTTTTGCCCATTTCTTCACTGGATTATTTGTTTTTTGGGTGTTGAGTTGATAAGTTCTTTATAGATTTTGGATACTAACCCTTTATCTGATATGTCACTTGCAAATATCTTCTCCCATTCCATCGGTTGGCTTTTATTTTTGCTGCTTGTTTCCTTCACTGTGCAGAAGCTTTTTATTTTGATGAGGTCCCAATAGTTCATTTTTGCTTTTTGTTTCCCTTGCCTCTGGAGACGTGTTGAGTGAGAAGTTGCTGTGGCCAAGGTCAAAGAGGTTTTTTGCCTGCTTTCTCCTCAAGGATTCTGATGGCTTCATGTCATATGGTTAGGTCTTTCATCCATTTTGAGTTTATTTTTGTGTAGGGTGTAAGAAAGTGGTCCACGTTCATTCTTCTGCATGTCACTGTCCAGTTTCCTCAGCACCACTTGCTGAAGAGACTGTCTTTATTCCATTGGGTATTCTTTCCTGCTTTGTCAAAGATTAGTTGGCCATACGTTTGTGGGTCCATTTCGGGGTTCTCTATTCTGTTGTATTGATCTGAGTGTCTGTTTTTGTGCCAGAGAGTTCCCCTGTTATAACCATCCCTCCCCCCCCCCCCCATACACACATACAACTTCCCCTGTTATTAACATCTTCCCTTAGCATGGTACATTTGTAGAAATTCACGAACCAGTATTAATATGTTGTCATTAACTAGCGTCTCATAGTTTTCATGAAGGTTCACTCTTTCTGATGTACAATTCTGAGGATTTTAACATATGCATAGTCATGTGTCCAACATTACAGTGTCATAGAAAATAATTTTGCCACCCTAAAAATCCCCTGTACTTTACCTATTAGTCTTCCCACCCCCAATCCTTGGCAAGCATTAATTTTCTTATTATCACCATGGTTTTGCCTTTTTCAGAATGTCACAGTTGGAATCATAAAATTAAGAAGATTGGCTTCTTCCACTTACCAGTATGAATTTAAGGGTCCTTCATGTCATTTTATGGCTTGATAGGTCATTTCTTTTAATTGTTTAATAATATTCCTTTGTATGGATGTACCACTGTTTATCCATTCACCTATTAAAGGAACTTGATTAGTTCCAATTTTGAGTAGTTCTGAATAAAGCTTTTATAAACACTTGTATGCAGGTTTTTATGTGGACATAATCTTCAACTTAATTGGATAAATACTTGGGAGCAACATTGTTGGATCGTATGGTAAGACTGTTTAGCTTTGTAAGACTGTACTAAGCTGTCTTCCAAAGTGTCAGTACCATTTTGCTTTTTTCACCAGCAATTAATAAGAGTTTCTCTTGTTATGCATCCTCATTAGCATTTGGTATTTTCGTTGTTTTTAATGTTAGCCATTCTAGTATGTATGTAGTAGTATCCCAATGCTATTTTTATTTGCAATCTTCTAATTATGTATGATATTAAGTATCTTTTCATATGCTTATTTTCATCTGTATATCTTTGGTAAGGTATTTTCTGACCATTTTTGAATTGGGTTTATTCATTTCTTATTGATATGTTTTGAGAAGTCTTTGTATATTTTGGATATACCAGCTATGTGTTTTGCTCCAAATCTCCAAATCTGTGGTTTCTCTTTTAATTCTATTATGAGTTTCCTTGGCAAGCAGTTTTTCCATATCAACTTACCAGTTATTTCTTTCATGGGTTGTGATTTTGGTGTTATATCTAAAACTTCATCACCAAATCCAAGGCCTTCTAGGTTTTTCTCCTATGTGTCCTTCTGGAACTTTTATAGTCGTTGTGTTTTACAGTTGGGTTGGTGATTTATTTTGAGTTAATTTCTTTGAACAGTGTAAGGTCTGTGTCTAAATTCTTTTTCTTTCTTTTTTTTCTTTTCCTTGTATATGAATGTTTAAATTGTTTCAGCCTTTGTTGACAAGGCCGTCTTTTCTTCAGTGAATTACCTTTGCTTCTTTTTCAAAGGTCAGTTGATTGTATTTGTGTCAGTCTGTTTCTGCCTGTCTTGATTACCGTAGCTTTATAGTAAGGCTTAAAGTTAGGCATTGACAGTCTTCCAACTTTGTGTGCTGCTTCAGTATTATTTTGGCTATTCTGGGTACTTTGCCTTTTTATTAACTTTAGAATTTATGTATTTATTTCCAAGTACTGGAATTTTTGTATTCAGTTGTGGGATTTTGTGTTCAATCTATAGATCACAATGGAAAAAATGGTTTCTTAAGTATATTGAATCTTCACATTGATAAACATGGAATATCTTTTCATTTATTTAGGTCTTTCATCAGACTTTTGTGGTTTTTCTCATATAGATCTTACACATATGTCATTAGATTTATACTAAGTAAATAGTTTTGGTGCTAATGTGAGTAGTATGACATTTTTAATTCAGATTCCACCCGCTCATTGCTGATATATACAAAAGCAAATGACTTTGTGTTTTATCTTGTATCATGCAGTCTTGTTGTAATTGATCATTTGTTCCAAAAATTTGTCAATATTTGGGGATTTTCTACAATCATGTCATCTGCAAATGACAGAAAGTTTTTATTTCTTTCCTATTTCCTTTTGTACCTTTTATTTCATTCTCTTGTCTTCCTGCATTTGTCATTCACAGGCTATGTTTAAGCACTGATCATAAAATTAATATTATTCAAAGCCTCTTAATATGAATTTAGGTCTGTTTTCACTGAAGAATAAGTTTATTTTGGGATATTTCTTCTCATTTATTTCTTCTTGTCCTTTCTTAGCATTAGCATATCCAATTCTTAAGCCTTTGTTCTTATTGCTCTATGTCATTTCTCCATGTTCTTTCTTTTTTTTTTCCCCCTCAGCATTCTGCCATATCACCAGTGTGATTTTCTTCACCAGCAGTTCCACACTTTGCTTCTTCTAATATAATACTGCATTTTAGCTTCTAACAGTCCTTCCTACTTGTCTGCCTCCTTGTCATGTACCTTCTTAGTCTGTTGTTTTGTGTTTACCTAAGTCTGGCTTAAACAGCTCACAATATTTATTTTCTAAAATACACATTTTCAGTACTAATTAGTCTTTTTCATCAGCTTATGTCCTTTATGTAACATAATTTTTATATAAACTCCCATGTTTTTTCTATTTATTCAAGGTTAAAGAAGACGACAGCCATTAAGACATAGTATTTATCACTTAATAAAACAGATTGTTCGTGGTATGCTGACAGTTTGTCCCACTGTTGTTGCTTCTCAAACCAGAGAGGCCTGTTGTGGTGCTTTAAAGTCATTTATCAAGTCTGACTTTGCTGGAATAGGGAAGAATCCCATACTTGGTATTCCATTTTGTTATGATTTGACTTATTCCTATTGCACTCCAATATTGAGAGGACAGAGAGCCAAGGAGGATTGTTTAGCTTTTGTGATTTGTTGTGTGTGGAGTATCCTGAGACATAAAGTAGATGATTTTAGACAAGAACTCTTATTAGTATAACTTTTTAAATGTAAATTTTAATTTAATAAGAATACAGTATATTTTTAATGCTCTCTTTGGCCAAACTACTTGAAGTACAAAAATTTTCAATCTGCAGTTAACTGATAAAGATAACAGAAAGTTAGTGTGATTTACTGTATCTCAAACATTTTATTGAAAAAATACATGTGGTTCCAAATGACAGATTGTATCCTGGAAAATACTTTTCTATACAGAAATTACTGTAGACAAAGAAACAAGCATGTGGTAACAGTAATAGTAGGTAAGCATAAAAATCCCTGATTGCTGGCAGGTCTAAATGAACTATGCCAGTATGTTTGGAAAATTAACTGTTAGCTACAAAGATTGTGGAAATGGGGTAGCCATCTTTGTTATGGTGGTTGGTGTAATATAATATCAACTAAGTATTTTTAGTATATAATGTAGCTTAAAATATTTGGAAAGATGAAATTGTATACAGTAAAAAATTTACCAGTTACACAATTTGTTAAAAAATTACACAATAGGGGGGCACCTGGGTGGCTCAGTCGGTTAGGCACCCGACTTCGGCTCAGGTCATGATCTCTTGGTCCGTGAGTTCGAGCCCCACATCGAGCTCTGTGCTGACAGCTCAGAGCCTGGAGCCTGCTTCAGATTCTGTGTCTCCCTCTCTCTTTGACCCTCCTCCGTTCATGCTCTGTCTCTCTCTGTCTCAAAAATAAACGTTAAAAAAATTAAAAAACAAATTATACAATAGGTAACACACCAGTCAGTTTTAGCAATATGTGGATTTGAACTAAAATTATTTGAAGACACATATGCTAATACATTTACATTATCATTTCAGATCACACAAACACATCATGTAAAAATTGTGAGCTGATCTAGACAAATGATAATAAGTTGTTTAAAGTAAATTTAATGGAAAGAATGTTATAAACTTGTTTTAACTCTTTTAAGTTTTTATTTTAACCACCTGGTGCTCATCACAAATGCACTCCTTTATCCCAACAACTATTCTACCTATCCCCCCAACCACCTCCTCTCTGGTAACCATCAGTTGGTTCTCTAAAGTTGAGTCTTTTTCATGGTATGCCTCACTCTCTTTCTCTCTCTTTCCCTTTGCTTGTTTTGTTAAAACTCAATTCCACATGAGTGAAACCATATGGTATCTGTCTTTTTCTCTGACTTATTTCACTTAGCATTATACTCTCCCTCCATGCATGTCATTGCAAAGGGCAAGATTTGATTCTTTTTTAATGGCTGAATAATATTCCATTGTGTGTGTATATCATGTCTTCTTTATCCATTCATCTATCAATGGACACTTTACTTCCATAATTTGGCTGTTGTAAATAATGCTATATAAACATGGGGTGTGTGTATCTCTTTGAATTAGTGTTTTTGTATTCTTTAGGGAAATACCCAGTAGTATATTTGTTGGATTGTAGGTTAGTTCTCTTTTAACTTTTTGAGGAACCTCATATTATCTTTCACAGTAGCTGTACCAATTTTCATTCCCACCAACAGTGCATGAGGGTTCCTTTTGCTCCACATCCTTGCCAGCACCTGTTCTTTTGTTTTTTATTCTAACCATTCTGGCAGGTGTGAAATGATATCTCCTTGTGGTTTTGATTTGCATTTCCTTGATGCTGAGTGATGTTGAGCATCTTTCAATGGGTTTGTTGGCCATCTGTATGTTTTCCTTGGGAGAATATCTGTCTTCTGTCCATTTGTAAATTGCATTATTTGTTTTTGGGGTGTTGGGTTGTATCAGCTCTTTATATATTTTGGATACTAACGCTTTATCAGATATGTCATTTGCAGATATCTTCTCTCATTCAGTAGGTTGCCTTGTAGTTTTGTTTTCTTCACCATCCAGAAGCTTTACATTTTGATATAGTCCCAATAGTTTATTTTTGCTTTTTTTTTTTCCTTGTCTCAGGGGGAGCTATTTAGAAAGAAGTTCCTAAAGGCCAGTGTCAGAGAAATTACTATCTGTGCTTTCTTGTAGAATTTTTACGGTTTCAGATCTCACATTTAGGTCTTTAGTAGGTTTTGAGTCTATTTTTGCATATGGTATAAGACAGTGGTCCAGTTTCATTCTTCTGCATGTTTCTGTCCAGTTTTCCCAGCACCATTTTTTGTTTGTTTCTTAATTTTTTTTAATGTTTTTATTTATTTTTGACACAGAGAGAGACAGATCATGAGCAGGGGAGGGGCAGAGAGAGAGGGAGACACAGAATCTGAAGCAGGCTCCAGGCTCTGAGCTGTCAGCACAGAGCCCAACACAGGGCTCGAACTCACAGACTGTGAGATCATGACCTGAGCCGAAGTTGGATGCTCAACCAACTGAGCCACCCAGGTGCCCCCATTTTTTGAAGACATTATCTTTTTCCCTTTGGATATTCTTTCCCCCTTTGTCGAAGATTAATGGACCATATAATTGTGGGTTTATTTCTGGGTTTTCTATTCCATTGGTCTGCATGTCTATTTTTGTGCCAGTACCATACTGTCTTGATTACTGCAGCCTTGTAATGTAACTTGAAGTCTGGAATTGTGATGCCTCCAGCTTTGCTTTTAAGATTGCTTTGGCTATTTGGGGTCTTCTGTGGTTGCATAGACATTTTAGGATTATTTGTTCTAGCTCTGTGAAAAATGCTTAGTATTTTGACAGGAACTACATTAAATGCATATTGCTTTGGGTAGTTTAGACGTTTTAACAATATTCTTACAATCCATGAGCATAGAATGTCTTCCTATCTCTTTGTGTCCTCTTCATTTTCTTTCATCAGTGCTTTATAGTTTTCAGGGAACAGATTTGTCACCTCTTTGGTTATGTTTATCCTAGATATCTTACTCTTTTTGGTGCAATTGTAAATGGTATTGTTTTCTTAATTTCTCTTTCTACTGCTTCATTATTGATATATAGAAATGCAATGGAGATCTGTACATTGATTTTATATCTTGCCACTTTACTGACTTCATTTACTTTAGCAGCTTTTTGTTGGAGTCTTTTGGGTTTTCTATATAGAGTATCATGTCATCTGCAAATAAGTGAAAAGTTTTACTGCTTCCTTACTGTTTTGAATGCCTTTTATTTCTTTATATTTTCTGATTGCTGTGGCTAGGTCTTCCAGTAGTATGTTGAATACAAGTGTTGAATACAAAGACATCTTTGTGTTGTTCCTGACCTTAAGGGAAAGGCTCTCAGTTTCTCCTCTATTTTATGTTTAGGTATGTTTCCTCTAAACCTACTTCATTGAGGGTTTTTATCATGAATAGATGTTGTACTTTGCCAAATGCTTTCTCTGCATCTACTAAAATAATCATATGGTTCTTATTCTTATTGATGTGCTGTATCATGTTGATTGATTTGCAAATAGTGAACCGCCCTTGCAACCCAGCATTAAATCCCGCTTGATTGTGGTGAATAATTTTTTTTAATGTATTGTTGGATTCTGTTTGCTGGTATTATGTTGAGAATTTTTGCATCTGTATTCATCAGAGATCTTGGCCTGTAGTTGTTTTTGTGATATCTTTATCTAGTTTCGGTGTCAGGATAATGCTGCCCTCATAGAATGAATTTGAAGTTTTCCTTCCTTTTTTATTTTTTGGAATGTTTGAGAAGCATAGGTATTAACTGTTCTTCAAATGATTTGTAGAATTTGAGAAGCCAAGTGGCTCTGGACTTTTGTTTCCTGGGAGTTTTTTTGATTACTGATGTAATTTTCTCACTGGTTATTAGTCTGTTCAAATTTTCTGTTCTTCCTGTGTCAGTTTTGGTAGGTTCCATGTTTCTAGGAATTTACCTATTTCTTCTAGGCTGTCCAATGTTGGCATGTAGTTTTTCATATTGTTCTATGAATGTTTGTATTTCTGTGGTGGTATTTCTCTTCTCTCCTTTTTGATTTTATTTATTTGGTTTTTTTCTTTTTTTTTTTACCCTGGTAAGTGTGGCTAGAGGCTTACCAGTTTTATCATTTTTTTTTCCCCCCAAAGAACAAGCTCTTGGTTTCATTGATCTGTTCTATTGTTTTTTTGGTTTCTATATCATTTATTTCTGCTCTAATCTTTATTATTTCCTTCCTTTGCTGGTTTTAGGGTTTTTTGTTCTTTTTAGCTCCTTTAGGTGTAAGGTTATTTACTTGAGATTTGTCTTGCTTCTTGAGGTAGGCCTGTAGGCTCATATTGCTATAAACTTCCCTCTTAAAACTGTCCCACAGGTGTGAACCATTATATTTTCATATTTATTTGTTTCCATGTGCTTTTTTATTTCCTTCTTTGATTTCCTGGTTGACCCATTCATTGTTCAGTAGCATGTTAGTTAACCTCCATGTATTTGTGGTTTTCCGAGATTTTTTTCCTTGTGGTTGACGTATAGTTTCATAATGTTGTTTTCATAAAAGTTACACGGTATGACTATCATTTGTTGAGGCTTGTTTTGTGGCCTAATATCTGGAGATCTGTTTTGGAGAAAGTTCCATGTGTGCTTGAGAAGGATGTGTATTCTGCTATTTTTGGATGGAATGTTGTCAATATATCTGCTAAATCTTTCTGGTCCAATGTGTCATTCCAAGCCATTGTCCTTGTTGATTTTCCGTTTAGATGATCTGTACATTTATATCAGTGGGGTGTTAAAGTCCCCTACTGTTGTATTATTATTGATTCATTCCTTTATGTTTGTTATTAAATGTTTTATGTATTGGAGTGCTCCCATATTGGATGTGTAAATATTTACAATTATTATAGTCTATTGGATTGTTCCCTTAATTATTACATAGTGTCTTTCTTGGTCTCTTGTTAACAGTCTTTGATTTAAAGCCAATATAAGTATTGCTACTCTGGCTTTCTTTTGACATCCATTTACATGATAAATGTTTCTCCATCCCCTCACTTTCAATCTGCAGATGTGTTTAGGTCTAAAATGTGTCTCTTGTACACAGCATATAGATGGGTCTTGGGGTTTTTTGTCCATTCTGTTCCCCTCTGTCTGTTTATTGGAGTCTTTAGTCCATTTACATTCAAAGTTATTATTGATATGCATTTATTGCCATTTTATTACTTGTTCTGTGGTTGTTTCCGAAGATTTTCTAATTTGTTCTTTTCTCTTTCGTGGTTTGCTGATTTTCTTTAATGATATGTTTGGATTTCTTCTCTTTATTCTTTGCATATTTATTAGTGGTTTTTGATTTGTGGTTACCATTAGGTTTGTATATAACATCTTCTGCATAGAGCAGCCTGTATACAAGTTGATGGTTGTTTAAGTTTGAACCCATTCTTTACTCTTCGTCTCCCCATGTTTTAGGTATGTGGTGTCATATTTTATATCCTTTCATTTTGTGAATTCCTTTACTGATTTTTTTTTTTACAGGAATATTCATTTTTACTATTTTTGTGTTTCCTGCCTTCATGCTGTCAATTTGGTCTTCCTCTATTTACACTCAAAGAGACCCCTTTAATATTTTCTGTAGGGCTGGTTTAGTGGTTATGAATTCCTTTAATTTTTGTTTGTCTGACAAACTCACTCTTTCCTTCTATTCTGATAGCCTTGCAGGAAAGAGTATTCTTGGCTGCAGATATTTCCCATTCAGCAGTTTGCATATAACATGGCACTCCTTTCTGGATTGGAAAGTTTTTGCTGAAAAATTCTCTGATAGCCTTATGGTATTTCCTTTGTATATAACTGTCTATTTTTATTTTGTCACTTTTAATATTTTTTCCTTTACCACTGTATTTTCCCATTTTAATTACATATGTCTTGGTGTGGATCTCCTTTTGTTGCTTTTGTTGGGGTTTCTTTGTGCCTCCTAGACCTGGATATCTGTTTCCTTCCCCAAATTAAGGAAGTTTTCAGCTATTATTTCTCCAAATAAATTCTTTACTCCCTTTTCTCTGTGCTCCTGGGACTCCTGTAAAATGAATGTTATTACACTTGATGGAGACATTGAAATTCTCTACATCTGTTCTCATTTTCCATAATTCTTTTTTCTTTCTTTTGTTCAGCTTGATTATTTTCCATTACTCTGTCTTCTGGGTCATTAATTAGTTCCTCTTCTTCCAGCCTGCAGTTTATTCCATCAAGCATGTTTCTCATTTCATTTATTGAGTCCTTTTTCTGTGCTGTGTTACTTATCTCTGTGTTAATGGTCTCATTGATGTGCTCCACTCTTTTCTCAAGTCCAGTAAGTATACTTGTAATCATTGCTTTAAATTTTCTTTTATCTGTTTCACTTAGGTTTTTTGCCACGTCCTTGTCCTGTTATCTCATTTGGGAGAAATTCTTCTGTCTTCCCATTTTGTATAAGTCTCAGTGTCTGTTTCTATGTGTGAGGGAAGTCAGCTACTTCTCCTATTTTTGAGGGCAATGGCTTTATGAACAAGAGGTCCTGTGGTGCCCTGCAGTATAGTGTCCCTTCTTCCCCAGGACCTGGCACTTCCAGCAATGCTAAGTGTACTCTGCTGTTGTGTGGTCCTGATAGTTTTATGCTTCAGGGCAGTCATCTACAGATGCCTATTGTGGGCAGTGTTTGGTCCCTGCCCTGAATGTAGTGCATTTTAACTAAATGTGTTCTGGTCTGCTTTGTGAAATAACCTGTCACCACCATCACCTAAACTGCAGCTTTGCAAAACTTACCAGATAGGAGCCATAGTATTGGCATGGGTTTGGGCCAGTCTTGTAGGAGAGGGGGACTGCCATGCTGCCACCTAGGCAAGAGTGACTAGGAAGGTTGTTTTCCCCAGATCGTGAGGGGGTGGGTGGGGCTTGGTATAAGCAAGTTAGGTAATGAGTGTGGGCCCAAGACTGTTTTTTGCCGGTAGCTCTGTATTCTGACAGGCAGGTGAGGTAATTGGTACCTGCCAGTTCCTTTTTACCTGGAGGTCTTTCTCTCTCTGAATGCCCTCACTCTGGAACATTCTCAAAGAGGAGTAGCTAACCTCCCTACAGTGTGCCCCAGGCACTATCCAGATTGGTTTTTGCAAGCTGGGTCCATCCATAGGCTGTTTGCCCAGCCTTCTCTCCAAGAGTAGTCCCAGTGTCCCAGTCCCAGCTTTCCCTGAGCCAAGCATGCTGACCTTTAGAACTCCAGGCTTTAAGCCCCACTGGTTGCAAGAACTCAAGAAATTCAGGCCCTCTCACTTTCCAAGCCAATTGCTGTGGGGATTCATTTCCTGTATACTTCCCTATGTGTTAGCCTGTCTCTTGCCCTTCTCCAGATGGTAACTTCCTCCCTACCCCATTGGCTACGATACATTTTTCTCCCAAGTTGAGTCTCCGTACTTCCTACCTCCTTTGATGTGGCCTCCTCTCTACCTTTATTTGTGGAGGTTTTGGTTTTGGTTTTTTTTTTTTTTTTTTTTTTTTTTTTTTTTTTTTTTTTTGCCAGTTTTCAGATTGATTTCTGGGGTATTTAGGATGATTTGATTGTTAGAGATATGAAGTTTGTATTACCTGGGGACGAACTCTTACGATAGACTCATACTTAATCTAAAGGCCAAGAAGTGCCACCTCATTTTCTAATGGTTTTCTATAAAGAATGTCACTTCTTACTAGGCTTTATTTCATAGTATGTCACTTAATATTTTGAGATTATCCCTTTTTTAGAGGACTTAGTTTAACTATGATCTGACATAGAGTTCCATTTGTTTTTAAAACAATACAGATATACCAGAATGGCTAGTATGTTTGATACCATATTGTGAAACCTAATAATTTAAAATGATGTTTACTTCTTCCTATTTCACAAAGATGTTGTAGTGACAAATAGAATATTGGAAATACAAACAGTATTTTGTTTTTCAAAATGGCTTACCAGTTGTTCCATTGGGTTTTTTTGTTTTTTGAATAATCCTTTTGTCCTCACTAAATTTTGATACCAACTTTAGTAATTTAATTTTGTATACACAGCCTATTTTGGGCGACCATTTATTTTGTAATAGTCCTTTCTATTTTAATATTAGAAGGAGTAGTCCTTCATCATTGCTCTTCCTTTTAAAAGCTTTTTTGCTTTTCTTAGTTGTGTTCATTTTTAAATTTAAAAAAATGAATGCAATATTAATTTGAAGAGATGTATATTATATTGCAGTGTAATTGTGATATCACAAGTCAAAAAAATAGAGAATAGAAAGTATGTGGCATAGGAATCTGTAGTTACACAAATCCGAAACTTTATAATTAAAACAGTTTAAGATGGTATAACACTTTGTGAGTGTACTTTTAGTAGTAATTATATTAGTAGTAGTAATTTTCTTATTACAAGCTCTACGTTTCTTTAATAGGGTCTTGTTCTGTATACGGTAGTGTCCTCTCACCCATAGGGCATACATTTCAAGACTCCAGTGAATGACTGAAACCACGGAGATAGTAACACACCCTATATGTACTGTTATTTTTTTATGCATATATACCTTTGGGAACGTGTAATGTTCAGTAACATTTGGCACAGTAAGAGATTAAAAATAAATAGTAATAAAATAGGATAGTTATAACAAATACAGTGAGTTATTTCAGTGAGGTGTCTCTCTCAAAGTATCGTTTTGTCCTATAATTACCCTTGTGATGATGTAAGATGATAAAATGCCTACATGATGAGATTAGGTTAGGTGAATGATGTAGGCATTTTTATGTGACATTAGGCTACTGTTGACCTTTTGACCATAACGTCAAAAGGAGGATTCATCTGCTTCCACACTAATGGAAATTGAAACTGTGGATGAGGGGATGGGTACTATACCTAGCAACTAACAGAGGGGCCATCTCTTTTTTCAGGTTATCCTCTTGGTAGTTTTTACTTTTCGAGTTTTTATTTCATGGTAACATACAGAGTAGTTAACAGTATTTCATAGAAATCGACATATTGATTGGGGTTGATTTTTGTAGTCATTTGATACATGTGACTTATGTGACTTAACAGACAAAAATGTCTTTGTAAACTTGACGGTTGTTTATAAACATTTATTAGTTTGGGTAGATGATTGAGAGAGTGTGACATCAGTCTTGTCTCTGGCATCTTGAGTCGGACATTAGGTATTCTACTTAAACCTTTCTTTTATCTGAATAATGTGCAAATTTATTTATTAGTTTCAAATGATATTTTTATTATGTTCTGTTTCTATTATTCATAGTTTAAAAAAATACGAGCTTATGATTTTTATCTAAATATTCCATAAACTTTTTTTAATACCACTTAGTTAATAAACCATGCTTTGAAAGAACTAATGGAAATAGAAGAAGTGAGTGAGAATGTATTACAAGTTCACCTAAATGGTAAGTATGTCACAGTTTTGCCATTGGAAATGATATAAGCCATGTGAGCTTTTTATAATACAAAACCTAATTTACCTAAAATGTTTAAAGGTGGATGACAATTATATTTTAAAAACATGATCCATTTTAACAACTTCCACTTTAAAGTACCATATGCATTATTTTTAGAAACTAAAATAATAATAATAATAATAATAATAATAATATACAAAGGAAGCACATAAGGACTCTTGTTTTTTGTCTTTCTTTTCTTAAAATAAAAGAATCCCAAGGTAGATAGTTCTTTGAGTCTACCACGTCTTCATTGCTGTGCTTCAAAAAGGAAGTAATGTAAACAAACAGGCTTTTGACTTTTTCTTTGTAGTTAAATTTAAAAAGCGTTAGAAAACTTACTTGACTGGAAAATAACCTGTGCTCTATCAAATAAATATTTCATTTTAATTAAATATTTTTAAATGGACTTTATTTCAGGACTGCTGCAGATCAATGATAAAATTGCCCTAAAGGAAATCACAAGACAGTTAAATCTGGAAAATGTAGTTGGAGATAAAGTTTTTGTAAGTATCGTTTCTATTCCTTTATTAAATAGGCTTTAATGTTTGCATGGCATAGATATTTTTATATTTTTGAAAGACTAGGGCAGGTTCAGAGATTCTAAATTGAAATCTGAAATATTCTTGTCATAAAAAAGTATAAGGTTCTAGGATGCATTTATTCATCATATCTTTATATTTAGATTTTTTAAAGTAGATCACACTATAAAATAGTCAAGAAATCCGTGTTTCTGTAGATATTATCTGAGTTTGTTTCTTTACGTGTTAAGAGAAATATCTTGATTCTCTGTCCTTGGAGGTAGATTAATATATTTTTTAAAGTACTACACTCTAGCAGTCTGTTTTTAGTCTTTTGAGACTTGGGTAGCTAGGTGTAATGGAAAATGTGCTGAATTTGAAGCTATTAAATGTGGATTTGAGCCTTGTCTTGAAACTGTTGACTACATGGCCATCATGGCTAGTATCTCTGAAGTTGAGATTTCTCATCTGTGTTAAATGTGCATTATCTTCTCATACTTCACAGATTTATTCTAAAGACAAAAGGGAGCATTGAACATAATTTACATTTGAAAAATGCTGGGTTTGTGATGTACTATACAAATTTCAGTTATCTCTTACAAATGTCAGTTATCTCTTACTATTAAAATGTTTTCAGAAACTTATTTATACTTCATTATTGTAGCAGCTTGGAATCTCAGGATTGGTGAACATCAGTTACTTAAATGAAACTGATCAGTAATGTTCTGGAACTTTTATTAAAATGTTTACCCTATCACTTTATTTATAGGGTTCAAGAGAAACATTAATTTATAGCTACCTTAACTTTCATAATGAAATGACTACCTCTCCTACTGCTTACTCAATTAAAGTGGGTTGTATACATCCCAGTTCATTTTCTGCTCACTGGTGATCATACAGTACTATCACTCTAAAATGTATAGTCTTTTCTGCAATGGCATAGCCATAGTTGTAAGCCTCTTTAGTAATTACTTATAAAAAGTTGAGCCAATCATGTGTTATCCTTCTACACTGTCTACAGGTTCATAATGCCCCTTCTATAAGTCTAATGTTCTGTCTCCTGTTCAGACTGTACTGTTGAATACAGTGGCCTACCTGATCAAGGAGATTTACTATTAGGTAGGCTCAATTTGGCCTTCGGTTTGCAATGGATGTAGACTGGTGTTTCTAACTTTCCTAAATGGACCTATTTATATTGGATTCGTAGGAATTGATTAAAAAGTCACCGTTGTTTAACATCCTGGGTCATTACTTTTGTTATAGCATCACATAAAGACATTATTTAACTTCTACATTATATAGATCAGTCACCTGAGGCAAACAATATATTTAGCTTACCTAAGGTCATAAAATGACAAAGGCTGGACATTAAGAACCTAAGTCACTTAACTGAACCCAGAGTCTTTCTGTTTTGATATACTTAGAGCAAATTTCTATATTCCTGTAAATGTATATGGATATCTATATACAATACATGTATATGTATTCATATAAGGATATTCTTATATGTGCATATGTATTTATATAATGATAAACTTAATGTCAGGTTATAACTGTCTTTAAAAAGAAGGAGGGTGGCATCTGGGTGGCTCCTTTGGTCGGGCATCCAACTCTTGATTTTGGCTCAGGTCATGATCTCCCAATTTGTGGGATTAAGCCCCAAATCAGGCTCAGCACTGACAGCACAGAGTCTGCTTGGGATTCACACACACTCTCTCTCTCTTAAAACTAAATAAATAAACTTTAGAAAAAAGACTAACAGGCTCAGCACTGACAGCACAGAGTCTGCTTGGGATTCACACACACTCTCTCTCTCTCTTAAAAATAAATAAATAAACTTTAGGAAAAAGACTAACAACCTTTGAATAACTTTGGCTAGTAGTTATTTGGCTAGTACTTTGGCTAGTAGTTGAATAACTTTGGATAGTACTGACTTACCCACAGCCTGTGAGCCTTTATTTATATTATGGTAAATACTTCTTGCCCTACCTGTCTTGGAAATAATGTTGATTTGACAACATGCAATTATAGTAAAATATGTGCAAGTTCTTAAAAACCTATTATGCTATTTTGTATCAGTTCTCTAAAAATTGGGAAACAAGTGGATTTCTTTTCTCTGATACGTCTTTGCAAATTTAAAGTTGGTTATTTATTTAAATCAAAAAATCTGAATAACGTAAAAATTAATGACTTAAATGAAAAAATATTTTAAAGGGCCTTTATCCACAAGCTGCAACATCAGGGTAACGCATGTGCTACTCTCTTAATTTCCACATAGAATATATTTAAGTTTTATCCAAAAATGTTTTGGCTGTGTTCCAAGTAAACAGCCAAATTTGATATGATAAATACACATTCTATGATATGCTCTTGAATAGGTAAAAACAATTATAGTATGGAATATTTGAGGCAAATTTCTTCTCCCATTTCCTTTTGGATCTGATTTAAGTTCATGGGCATTTTTTAATGTTCAAATTAATCTGAGACTGCCAAGAGCTTAATGTATTTGAAGTACAATGGAGTTTTAGTTCTCTAACTGTATTTAAATAGCAAGTCTTAAAAACAGCCTTTAAAGTTAACATTTTTACAGATTTTATCTGGAAAATGCAAAATTGTAAACATGACAGAGTAATGCCGTTTTCAACACTATGCCATCCCTGCTTCAACATTTTAAGTTTTTAATGATGCACATAGAAATATCCAGCTCAGAATCTGACTGCTGACTAATTTGAATCTAGAAAAAAATAGATACATAATGCCTATATAATGTCCAAATATCATAGTCCTCTTTTATTCTTTATTTCATTAAACTTTTAGTCATGGTGTCTATTTTTGTTGTTCAGGGAAGCTTTGCTGAAAACCTTTCATTTCTTCTGGAAGCTTTGAAAAAAGGTAAATATTAGCATATTTAACACCATCTGAAGATATCACCTACAGTATATCACTGATACAGATGGACGTAATTTTGTATAAGATTAAAATAATTTTCCATATTGTATAACCTGTATCTTTTCACTTACTTAACGGTGTGTTGTGAACATCTTTCTGTGTCAGTAATTAGTGAGCTACACCATCATTTTTATGGTTCTCATTTATTCTGTTTTATAAATTAATTATGCTCCAAATATATTAAATTTGGTTCTTAATCACCAGTTCTGGACATTCTAACTTTGTACAATTAGGAAGAAATGCTTAAATTGTCATTTGGATTTTTCCTGGGGTAAATTTTAGTGAGTAGAATTCTTGATCAAACTGTACCACATTTAAAAGTATAAATATAACTAAACTACCTTGGAAGTTCTATTTTCTAAACATATTTGAGAGTACCTTTTCCTTCACAACTTTTATTCAAAGTTATTATTTTTCATGTTTGCCTAAGAGAAAAAAATACATCTCTTAGTTTAATATGCATAATGTTGGTGTTAATGATGCTCACCACTTCATACTTTTATTGGGCACTGATATTTTTTGGTTTGTGTATTTCCTGTTGGTTCTTTTGCCTTATTTTGGTGATGTTTATCTCATACTCATCCATGAAAATTCTTGCACTTATTTTTCTCTTAAATTTGGTTTGGACTTTTCTGCTGAAGTTTTAAATTTTTTACATAGTCGAAATTTTTGTCTTCAGATTTTGAAGACATTTAGTTAATGTTTTCATCTAACATATACTTATAATCTGGTGAGAACTTATTTTGATAAGGTGTAAAGTTGAGATGTGACCTTGTATAAACCACTTTTCCCCATTGATTTGTAATGGCATATTTTATCAAATACTAAATTTCTATATTATATAAGTTTGTTTATAGACTTTTTAAGTAGTCCTCGGGCTTTTCATGCCATTTAGGTTTCTGTATATGTTTTATTATCTGTTAAATGTCCTCTTATCAGATTTTCTTTTCACTTGTGTATGTAAATATAAAGCCGTAAACTTTAAGGTAATAGCGATTCATCTGTTAAAGTAGTTTCCCTCATTGTAATGAGAAAAATGAATTCACAGAGTCATGTTGAACTTTCCCTATTGTTGAAATATTAAAATTGTCAGGGCAGGGCTCAAAAAGGAGTTAAAAGTGGCTTTGGTTGAATTCATAATTTAACAATTTATTTGTAAAAATTTTAAGCACCTGGGAAAATGCACTTTGTATTTCTGCTAACTAAACAAGTCTCTTTTGAAGCAAAAGTTTTGTTCATAAGCTAGTTGCTCCCTTTATTATTAATACCAAAGTGTTTTGGAGTATGTAGGTGTTAAGAGATCCTTGTCAATTTTTCGATGGTAAAAGATTATGTTTCCATAATTTAAAAAATAATGGCATAATCACTTAAATAATTCTTGAGTTTTTTATTAGTAAACTAGAATCTGGTAATTAGACTGTGAACTACTTGAGGGCAGTAAGGGCTATCTTGTCATGTGAACAATTTTTTGTTGAATAAATGTACATGCACTGTTAAGTATCCTACCCAAAGTAGGTTTTTCAGTATGTATTTGTTGAATTGAGTTTTAACAACTAAAATGTAGTGAATAATTTGGAAACTTAAGAAAGGTTGATATAATTGCTTATTAATATAAAACTCTTATTTTATCTTAGGTGACAGGTCTAGTAGTTGCCCAGTGATCTTCATATTAGATGAATTTGATCTTTTTGCTCATCATAAAAACCAGACACTCCTCTATAATCTTTTTGACATTTCTCAGTCTGCACAGACTCCACTAGCAGTTATTGGTCTTACATGTAGATTGGTAAGTTATTCTTTCTATTAAAAAATTGATTATAATATTTAGATAATTAAAGCTTAATTACTGATGTAGTCACTTATGTAGGTGATTATATTAAGCATTTCTTTCAAATGTGTTTTATCAGTGCCTTGTGCATTTATCCTACTTTTCAGCTCAGATTGAAGGAAAGAATTATTCACACATACTCATAAACTAATACCTCCCTCTCTCCAGTGGAATCACTGAATGAAAATGCGAAGTCAGATTATGCTAGTATAATTTCTACATTAGCAAGTAAAAAGACAATGAAATAATCTTACCATCATGTTATAAAAATTGCTAATTACTTTTATATTTAAGATTCATTCTATATTTTGATAATGCTTGGAATTGAGTAAAAATGATACTATCCCCTCTTTGTAAGTACACATCTTGAGAAATGGAAGGGATTACTTCTGTCAAGATGTCACAGTAGATAGTGGCTTCTTTGCTTTTTGGGGGGATTTTAGAATGATTATAACCATAGTCTCATTGTTGCTATCACATTACTTTGTGAAGACTCTACATGTTGAACCCTATGTACCTTCAGATGGCTACACAGGCCTTTTTTTTATCTTCTTTTACATTATAAACTTTATTACTGAATTCAGATAAAACTGGTCATTTGGATTTTGATGACTTAAGGGTCATCTCTCTTCTCATGCTCTGGCTGCCATGAGTCTGTTGTTTTCATCCTTCTTTTCCCTCCTGCATTCTTGGTAGACTTGTATCAGGCTCATTTACTTCTTTTTCTTTCCTGCAGCTGTTTTTTTTTTTTTTTTCTAGAACAGTGAAATGCTTTAAGTCATCTTTCAACAGTCCTCCTGCCAGTGCTATTTTTCTGTGTAGTGTCTTTCTCTGTTTTCTTTTCCCGGTGCTCTAGAGCTTATGATATATACCTTCATAATAAGCCTCCCTCATAGAACATCTGCCAGGTCTTTATTTCTCCTTGCCAAAAGCAGCAGTTATACCACAGGAGTTAAGGAAGCATCTTCTTGCTAAAAAAAAAAACAAAAACAAAAACAAAAAAAACAAAAAACTCTTTGGGTAGAAGAAGCAGTGGCAAATGTTATTGACCCAATGAAGGACCAAATAAAGAATCAGCTGCTCCCTAGCAGTGTTATCTTAGGCCTTTAAAAATTCTACGTGTATAATTCTCCAGCTATGCAGTTCAATTCTAAGTATATCCATATGTCCATGTTTATAGGAAAAAAGTCAAAAGATGGGTGGATTAGTGAGTTTGCCAGCAAACAACCTCTTCCCTGTGGAAGTATTTCTTTTTTGGTACTATCCCCTTTATTCCCACATTGCCAGCTTCTGTCATTACTCTCCACCACTAAAATATCTTTTACTTCTACCTCTTTCTTTCCATTCCCAAGTTCAAGCTCTTAATTATTGGTTGTATAGAGTGTTGTTTCCACTACCTTTCAGGCACCTACCTATATGGATGATCTAGAACTACTCCTTAATAGAAAATAAATTTATAATACTGCTGTTTCTGAACATAACTTTTGTCTCTTTTGATTATGCTGGCACTTAACCTATTAAGAACATTCCAGGTTTTTTATTCACCTTCTCCCTTCTAAACCCAAGTTATTAAGTCTTTCCTGTCTTCCTTTCCAGACTAACCATGATCCCATGTTGATCACTTGAATGCTTTCAAGCTCTATATGATTGCTTTCTCAACCTAGTAATTAGGAAAATCATCTGGGTAGATTTAAAAATCCATATTTAGGGCCTCACCAGAGCATTTTTAAGTTTTTTTTACTATAGAAACTTGACAGTAAACTTGATTTTAACTTTTTAAGGACAAATAGCACAAATGCAAGTAGTTTCTAAAATATCACTATAAAAAGACAAAAGACAGAATAACTTATCAGTGTCATGCCGTGTTCCTGCAAGTTTCCTCTCCTATAGTTTGTTCTTGTAGTTCAGCTTGCTTCAGCTTGAATTTATAGGTAGTTTTGTGAAGTCAACTTTTCTCCATTACATGTATTAATTCTTGAGTCTTTGTTACATAAAATAATGAAGATATTTAAATTTGCAGGAATGTAATAATCTTACTACATTTTACCATTTCTTTAATCTGAATTCTTTATAGAATATGCAATTCCTTATTGAAATTCTTGGTGATAGGGCACCTGGGTGGCTCATTCAGCTAAGTGTCCAGCTCTTGATTTCGGCTCAGGTCATACACTCTCTAATGGTTCATGAGATCGAGTCCCGTGTTGGGCTCTGTGCTGTGCCTTTCCCCCAGTCACACTCACTCTCAAAATAAGTAAATAAACACTTAAATTATTGGTGTTACTGTGGTGTAGAACTATTCAGTAATAGTTACAATTCTTTTGCAATTATTGTTGGTCATAGACTGTTAAAGATTAACTGATAGTAGCATAGTAGGTAAAAGGCATGATAACACCAGGCCTACCAATGCTTAGAAGGGAATTAATAAAATTAGCTTGTGTAATAATTAAAGAAATCAAGGGAATGATTTGAGGTTTTGGAGGCTTACACAAGTTTTAAAGTTCAATTATGTATTATAGGATAAACATTGTTAATTACAGGTGATTGTTCGAATATGTATACTTCTAATATTGGTATGTTGTTTTTTAAAAAACATGCATCTTATATGGATTGTTGTTGTTGTTTTTAAGGATATTTTGGAACTCTTAGAAAAAAGAGTGAAGTCACGATTTTCTCACCGGCAGATACATTTAATGAATTCATTTGGTTTTCCACAATATCTTAAAATATTTAAAGAACAATTATCTCTACCTGCAGAATTTCCAGACAAGCTCTTCACTGAGAAGTGGAATGAGAGCATTCAGGTAACTTGGAACAGAGGCAATAATGTTAAAGTAATTTTTGTGCTTTGGTATACCACTGAAAGCAATAAAAACCTACAAATTAAAAAAAAATTGTAAATTAGCACAAAGCTTCTAATGTTACTGTAGCATAGAACTGCATTAATACAAATCATACACTTAGGTGTGCCTTAGCTACCAAGGCACGTTCACATGTTGATTTAAAAGTTAACTAATAAACCTTGTGGACTCTATAAATTTACCTAACCTTAAGTTGAATAGCCTAACTTATATAGACCATTGTCATATCAACTCAGCATACTAGCATCAGTTTATCTTACACTGACAAGAGTTTTCAGGGGTACCTGGATGGCACAGTTGGTTAAGCATCTGACTCTTGATTTCAGCTCGGGTCATGATCTCATGGTTTGTGAGATACTTTGGATTTTACTTTTGCTTTAGATTCTCTCTCTCTCTCTGTCCCCTTCCCCCACTCACACTCTTTCTTTCTCTGTCTAAAAATAAACAAACATTAAGTAATTTTCAGTTGGCAGGATGAAGGGACAGAGTATGCCAGGAGTGTGTTTAATAACAAAATTGAAAAACTATTGCTGAATAAATCCCACATGGTAGAATCTTTCAAAACTATGGGTCTTGTGAAGGTGGAAGATAATGGAGAGTCCTTGGTTTTCAAAGAATTTGGAGGGGAGCCTGGTAGGCTCAGTTGGCTAAGCGTCCGACTCTTGGTTTTGGTTCAGGTCATGATCTCACAGTTTGTGAGTTCAAAACCATCATCAGGCTCCATGCTGACAGTGCAGAGTCTGCTTGGGAGTCTCTCTCTGCCCCTCCCCTACTCCTCTGTCCCTCCCTCTCTCTCTCTCAAAAGTATATAAACTTAAATAAATAAATAAATAAATAAATGAATTTGGAAAAACTGATCTATAATATTAAATACTGATGCAAATAATTAGATCTTTAGACAATTAAATTTGCACAGTGTGTATTCACCGGCTGTAAAAAATATTGTTTATTTCAAAGCAGTAATTTTTTTTTTTTTTTTTGCAGTTTCAAGTTTTTATTTAAATTCTAGTTCATTAACATACAGTGTAATATTAGTTTCAGGTGTAGAATCCACTGATTCGTCACTTGCATACAACACCCAGCGCTCATCACTAGTGTCCACCTTAATACCCATCACCCATTTAACCTTCCCACTCCCCTCCCCTCCAGCAACCCACAATTTGTTCTCTATAGTTAAGAGTCTGTTTTATGGTTTGCCTCTCTGGAATGAAACTGGACCACTTTCTTATACCATTCACAAAAATAAATTCAAAATGGATCAAAGACCAAATGTGAGAAAGGAAACCATCAAAATCCTAGAGGTGACCACAGGCAGTAAACTCTTTGACATCAGCCGTAGCAACTTCTTACTAGATATGTCTCCTGAGGCAAGGGAAACAAAAGCAAAAAATGAGCTACTGAGATTTTATCAAGATAAAAAGCTTTGGCATGGTGGAAGAAACATTGGACAAAACTAAAAGGCCACCTATGGAAAGGAAGAAGATTTTTGCAAATGACATCTGATACAGGGTTAGTGTCCAGAATACATAAAATACTTACAACATTCATAAAACAAAGACATCTTCTTTTCCAAAGAAGACATACAGATGGCTAACCGATACATGAAAAGATGCTCAGTGTCACTCATCATCAGGAAAATACAAATCAAAACTACAGTGAGCTATCACCTCCTACCTGTCAGAATGGCTAAAATTAACACAAGAAACAACAGATATTGGTGAGGATTCAGAGAAAGGGGAACCCACTGCTGGTAGGAACGCAAACTGGTGGAGCCACTCTGGGAAACCATTTGGAGGTTCCTCAAAAAGTTAAAACTACCTTATGATCCAGCAATTGCACTACTAGGTATTTACCCAAAGGATACAAAAATACTGATTCAGAGGACACTAGCATGGCTTAGTCAGTCATCTGACTCTTGATCTTAGCTGAAGTGTTGATGTCGGGGTCATGAGTTCAAGCCCTGCATTGGGCTCCATGCTGGGCATGGAGCCGACCTTAAAAACAAAAACAAAAGCAAAAACAAAACCTGATTCAAGAAGCAATAGTGATTTTAATCTTGAATATCAATACCAAATTAAATGTGAGAACTTTGCATTTATTTTGCTCTTAAACAATTTTTAATTTTTCCCAGCTTTGTTGAGCTATAATTGATAAAATAAAAATTATATATATTTTAGGTTTACAGCTTGGTGTTTTGATATACAAATACATACAGAAATGCCACAATCAAGCTATACAATGCATCTATCACTCCATTAGTTACCATTTTCTTTCTATTCTTTTTCCTTTTTCCTTTTTCCATTTTTATTTTGTAGGAGGAGGTGAGAACACTTATAATCTATCTTTGAAACAAATTTCAGGTGTACAATATTGTTTACCATAGTCACATTTTTATGTGATATTTTTATTTATTCATCTTGCATAACTAAAACTTGATTCTTGTTTTGATTATAAAATATAGTCTACTCATATAAGTACTGTTAATTTTGTCATTTTTTATTTTTTTAAAGTTCCTCAAACGGGAACACGCTACTGGCTCATTTGGAAGAGCATGTGACTCTTGATCTTGGGGTCATGAGTCTACACCCCACATTGGGTGTAGAAATTACTAAAAGTTCACTGAGTAAAATTTAATCAGTTCATAGGAATAAATATACGGTGAAAGGTGCATGGCTCATGGCTCAGTTGATTGAGTGTCTGACTCTTGATTTTGGCCCAAGATACCAGGGTCGTGGGATTCAAGCCCCATGTTGAGGTCCACACAGAACTTGGAGCTTGCTTAAGATTCTCTCCTTCTCTCTCTTAAAAAAAAAAAAAAAAAAAATTCCAGTTTCCCTTATATCCATGCCTATCTCCCTCCCTTTAGTACGGAGTAATTATTTGGTTTATAGCATTTCAGACATATACATACTGAAGTTGTTACTACATAAAGAGTTCAAACTTTGCATGTTATTTTTGCTTTCCCTTTCCCATTTTGTTCTGATGGATACTTCATATTATTCTTAGTATAACTGTACAGAATTGTATGCAAAAATGGTTGACTTTATTCTTAAAATTCACATATTGTGCTATGATATAATTAGGTGTGGGTTTTCCCTTGTACCCTTCTCCCCAAGTTAATCTCACCTGGGACTCAGATACTTGTCAGCTCAGGAAAGTTTTTTTGATACTGTATCTTACTATAAGATTCTGTTCTTTAGGAACCCTTTATATTTGGTACTTCCACATTGTCCCTTTCCTTAAATAGGTCTGTAGTGGATCAGAGCTCTGGATCTTTGGCCTCTGAATCCACTTTCAGTGCCTCACAGACTTTCACCTTGTACAGTTACAAGACATTCAAATGCAGTCTTTCATGGTATTTAAATGTCTTTGCCAGGTCTTCTGTTATTTCTGTCTCTACTTCCTGTCTTTTCCCAAGATGAATTACATAGCCCAGGTTGTACTGTGCTGTCATTTATCTTTCTGTCCTTCCCAGCTATATTGCATTCTGTGCATCTGAGTGGGTATATAAAGGAAGTAGATGATAAGGGTTACTGATGAAGCATGATTCTGGATGATTTAGAAAATGGTAGCCGTGTGGTAGGAGGATGGCTAACGCTTGTGTTTTTGGTCCTTTTTTGCTGATTCTATATCACTGAATTTAGGGGCAGATGGTAGAAATGAATGTGAGAAGATAGAAGACTGTCTGGTCTTTTGTTTGTTTCCTTTTTACAATTTTGCAGTTCTTTAATAAGGTAGAACTAGTACAACTGGAGTTAGTTCTAGAGTTTTCTTCCTTTTATCCTAATCCTCATTTGCCACTTTTGGTGTGCTAATAGAGGAGCTTCATTTGAAAAATAAGTCAGCACCATGGCCAGAGGCCCTGTCCTGTAAGAGGGGAGGGCTGCATTGAGGGAGCTATCCTGTCTCTCAGTACTGACTATCCAGCAAGTTTTTCTGATTCCCATGTTAAAACCAAAGCAATGGTATAGATAACAGGTTGCCTGTGGAATTTCATCCAAGAAACATATTCAGGATAAGGTTGAACCTGGATATTCTGCCTAACTTGAATGTTTGTTGTAGTCCTACCCCAAATGAATCAAATAAGTAGAATGAACACCATCTCAGCATGGCAGTATAAGAGAAATTCCTGTAAAAGAGCATTTAAAAGGACCATAACTAATTCTCCTGAAAGGAAATTCCCCCAGAGTACTATAGCTAAGTTCAAGGACCTTAGCCACTGTCGTAACCTTTCCTGTTTAGTTAACAGAAGGTGAGAAGATTTAGCAGGAACTGACCAGGAGAAAACTGGTACAGGACTACTCATCTTCTGTCAATATGCCACAATCTTCCTACATTGCTCATGCTGTTCCCTGTAGATGGAATGCTTTCTTTTTAGCATATTGACTCATACATACAGTTTAAGCATTCTTTGTAATGCTTTACCTTGTTTTCCCAAATATAGTAATTCTTACTCTCTGTTGTATTTTGTGCTGAATTTTGGTCATCCCACTGGTGTGACTATAGATTCCCTTTTTAGACCAGAAAGTTTGGGATAGTAAGGATTGTTTTACCTTTGTGTATATTTAATCAACTTAAAGGGATAAGAAGAAAATCAATAGACTGGAAAGTTCATTTTGACCTATTTTGATCTTTGTATTCTACAAATAAAACCAACACATATTTAATAATAAATAAATGTCAGAATTAATGAGCTACAGCAACAAGTGAGGCACAACATTATAGTTAGGTTTTAAACTGCCTTTTTACTACTTACCTGTTTTACTGGTTTTTTTTTTTCCCCTCTAGTGTCTCACAGAAGATAGAAGTGTGCGAGAAGTACTACAAAAGCATTTCAATGTCAGCAAAAACTTGCGGTCATTACACATGCTATTGGTTTGTATTCATTTTATTTTTACCACTCATTTTCTTTCACTAGGTAATTACATTTTGATGGGAACTGATTAAGCCTACAGGTAAATTTTGGGAGAATTAGCATGATTACTACACTGAATCTTCCAATCCAGACTATGGTACATTTCTCCTTTTACTTAGTTTTTCTTTAATTTATTTCATCATCATTTTATAATTTTTACCACACATATTTTGTACATGCTTAAAATGTATACCTAGGTATTTCATTTTCTTTGAAAATTATATTATACAAATATCATATGTAAATGATATCTTGTTTTTAATTATGTTTTTAACATGCTCATTGTTAGTATATAGAAATGTAAGTCTAATGGTATAATAAATGTCTGTGACTATTAAATTTATGGCTGCGAGTAGTGTAAATATGTATAGATACTTTGAAAAACAATTTGGTAAATTAGATATCCAGAGAAACTCAGATGCACAAGACGGCATGTACAAGATTGCTTATAAACAAGGTACAGCAACCTTGTTTATAATTGCAAAAAAAGGGAAATAACAGATATCTATCAATGAGGATATATGATGGGAAAATGAATAAACTGGAATTGATACCTCAACATGGATAAATTCTCGGAATAGATGTTCAATGAAGAGAGTTGCATAAGTACAATATGGTATTTATATAAAACTTGAAAATTACACTGTGTTGTCTAGGAATGTATACATATGTAGTAGAAGTATAACAGCATGCATGGTTTTTTGTACAAGAAAGAGTAGGAGTCCAACCAGGGAAGAAATAGAGTCTGTAAAATTATATTTTATAAGCTGAGGAAGTGGTCATAAATATCTGTTACATCATTCCTTTACCTTTTTGTATGTCACAGATATTTTATAATAAAAGGGAAAAGTTACAGTTAAGACTATGAGTAAGAGAAGGAGTTACTATGTACCAAGTTCTCTCCCAATAGAGAAATGAAGGACAAGGATTTCCAAACTCTTCTGTTCAACTAAGGACCCTGGGCCCTAGTTAACATGGGGGAGAATTTCTAGTATAAATATTTTCCAAATATTACAGGATACATAGTTACACTAAGAAATTATTCATTGTTTACCTGTAATTCAAATGTAAGCAGTTGTCACAACATTTTCATCTGCTAACTCTGCTTACCCTATGTAATGACTAAATTTAAATATTATGAAAATTACACTTAAAGGAATCTTCAAATTGTTGGAAAGCCAAGTAGCTACATGACAAGTTGTCTCTAGGTGTCATTTTGGCTTTTAATTTTTTTTTTTTTTTATGTACAATTGAACATAAAGTGGGTAACTTCTGTCACATAACACTAACCTGAACTAGCTAATTTGGTAGCCAAAAAGTTTATACAAGTCACAGGTCTGCCTTTGTGATTTGGTCTAGGGCTTTGAATAATACTTTGTTGTTTAATTGACATATAGTTGACATACAGTATTATGCTAGTTTCAGCCACACAGCATAGTGATTCGACATTTTAATGCATTATAAAATGCTCACCGTAAGTATAGTCACCATGTTACCTGATTTCCTGTTTCAAACCATTATACCTGGAAAACATGCTTAATATGATTACAGTCTGATTAAATTTATTGAGACTTGTTTTCTGGCCTAACATGTAACCTGTCCTAGAGAATGTTCCACGTAGACTTGAGAAGAATGTGTTTGGTGCTGTTTTTGGATGGAATGAGCTGTATATATCTGCTAAATCTACCTGGTCTAGTGTGTTAAGGCCCATGTTTCCTTACTGATTTTGTCTGGATAATCTATCCACTGATGTAAGTGGAGTATTAAATTATAATTAATGTAATTATAAAAAGTATTCTGACAGTTTAGAGCCTGGAGCCTGCTTCTGATTCTGTGTCTCCCTCTCTCTCTGCTCCTCCCCCGCTCATGCTCTGTCTCTCTCTCCTTCAAAAATAAATACATTAAAAAAAAATTTTTTTTTAAAGTATTATGGTCAGTTTCTCCCTTTTTGTGTTAATATTTGCTTTATATATTTAGGTGCTTCTGTGTTGGATGCATATATATTTACAATTGTTATATTCTCTTACCGGATTGATCCCTTTATCATTACATAATGTCCTTTGTGTCTTATCACAGTCTGTGTTTTTTGATGTCTATTTTGTCTGATAGAACCTTTGCCACCCTCCCTTTTTTTTTTTTTCTTCCCCCTATTTGCGTATCTTTTTCCATCCCTTCACTTTTCAGTCTGTATATATCCTTAGGTCTGAAGTGAGTCTTGTGTAGGCAGCATATAGATGGATCTTGTTTTGTTTTTTTCTTTTAATCATTCAGCAACCTTATTTATGTCTTTTAATTGGAACACTTAGTCCATTGACATTAAAAGTGGTTATTGATAGGTATATACTTATTGCTCTTTTGTTAATTGTTTTCTGGTTGCTTTTGTAGTTCTTCTCTATTCTTCTCTTGCTGTCTTCCCTTGTGATTTGAGGACTTCTTTAGTATAGTGTTTGGATTCGTTTCTCTATTTTTTGTGTATCTGTTTTAAGTTGTTGGGTTTGTGGTTGCCATGAGGTGTATTTATATGTATATATGTACATATATACATGTATATATATACACACACACACACATACACATATATATACATATATAAATATAACACTGTATGTTAATCTATTTTAAGTTGGTAGTTGTTTAAATTCAAAAACATTTTAAAAGCACTGCATGTTAACTTTCCTCCAACTCCTACAGTTTATGTGTTTGGTCTCATATTTTACATCCTTTAATATAAGCCTTAACTAATCATAGATATAGTTGATTGTATTACTTTTGTCTTTTAACCTTCCTTCAAGCTTTATAAGTGATTGCTCTCCTCCCTTTACTATATGTTCACTTTTACCAGTGAATTTTTTTTCCCAAAATTTTTTAAAAATTCCTCTTGAGCTCTTTTCTTTGTTGCTTTAAGCAGTGCCTTTAACATTTCTTGTGAGGCTGGTTCAGTGGTGATGAACTCCTTTAACTTTATCTTGGAAATTTTATCTCTCCCTCAATTCAGAATAATAATTTTGTTAAGTAGAATATTCTTTGTTGTAGGTTTATTCCTTTCGGCACTCTGAATATTATGTGTCTTATTGTAGACCTCCTTGGGTTCATCTTCTTTGGGGCTTTCTGTACTTCTTGGACCTGGATGTCTGTTTCCTTCTCCAGGTTAGGGAAGTTTTCAGCTATGATTTCTTCAAATAAGTTTTCTGCCCACTACTCTCTTTCTTCTCCTTTTGGGACCTCTATAATGTGAATATTAGTATGCTTGGTGTCCTAGTGGTCCCTTAATGTATCCTCATTTTTAAGATTCCTTTTCCTCTTTGCTGTACAGCTTGGGTCCTTTCCATTACCTTGTTTTCTGATTACTGATCCATTCTTCTGCATCTTTTAATTTGTTGATTCCCTCTGGCTTATTTTTCATTTCAGTTATTGTGTTCTTCAGCTCTGATTGATTCTTTTTTATTGTTCTTATATCTTTGTTGAAGTTCTTGCTGAGTTTGTCCACTCGTCTCCCAAGTTAGGTGATCATCTTTATGACCATTATTCTGAGGTCTTTATCAGGCTGATTGCTTAATTATACTGTTTTGCTCTTTTTCGGAGGTTCTGTCTTTTTTCATTTGGAACATATTCTTCTGTCTCTTCATTTTGTCTGAATTTGCGTTTGTTTATAGTAGGTAGGTCAGCGACATGTCCTGGTCTTAAAGGTAGTGTGGTCTCATGTAGAAGGCATCCTTGGAGCCCAGAAACACAATCCTTTCTGGTCACTAGAACTGGAGCTTTCAGGGCTGTTTCATGTGGGCTGCTTGCACCCCCCTGTTGTTACTGGGCGCACTTGTCAGGGCTGGGTCCTGGCCCAAATAGCTGCAGCGCCTCACCACAACTACTGCGGGCATACCAGTGTGTGCAGGTGGAGCTGGCCCTCGTGGCTGAGAGAGCAGACTGTAGCTGCTGAGGGTAGGTGGGTGGGGCAGCCCCTGTGTGGCTGGTTGTGAGATCCCACCATGACTCTTCTGTGCTTGCTGGTGGGTGGGGCTGGCTCCCTCTTTCCTTGAATAGGACTCATTTGGAAGGGATACCTACTAGGTGGGTGATTTGGGTGGGGTTGTTCCACAGGGGAATGTCCTTGGCATGGATAGTGGTGCTAACAAGGTAGATGGATAGTGCCACGGCTGGCTCTTGTAAGTATCTAATGAGCTTAGCTGAAGGAAGACAAGAAAAATAGTTCTGCCAACATTTCCATTCCCAAAGAAAGCTCCTACAGAATCCTGCCCCTCCAGCACATACCTTAAATTGGTTAATGTACCTTCTTGTATGGTCCAGACGATTTTCAGACTGCCCCCTCTGAACAATTGAAATTGCATATGGGGTCTGTAAGAATGGAGTCTCCATGTCCTGTAGCCCTCTGGCTCTCCCAGAATTAAGCCCCACTGATTTTCAAGGCCAGACATTATGGAAGCTTGTCTTCCTGGTGCAGATACCCAAGGCAGAAGTTGCCCACTGTGGGGCTTGAACCCCTCACTCCTCAGGAAGGACCTCTACACCAGTGACATCCCTCCTGCTTGTGGGGCACTGCACTGGGTATTTGGTTCCTACCTCAAGCACATCTCTGCCTTTATTACCCTTTGCAGTGTGGCTTTTTAAAATATCTTCAGCTGCTAGTTTTCAGGGCATTCACAGAGTTGCTTTATATGTAGTTGCAGCTTTGGTGTGTCCATGGGAGGAGGTGAGCTCAGGTATTTCCCTACTCCATTTTCCCATGAAATCAAAATAACCTTTGAATAGTAATCTTACCTATTCTGGCTCTCTTCCTTGCCTTACTCCTTTTTAAATGCTTCTCTTTTGAGGAATGGTAAATAAGATATGCAAATGGGAAGAGGTATAGAGAGCAACAAGAACTTTTTTTTATGCTCTTATAGACTTACATGACATTGGTACTGAAATACTGTATTTTAATAGAGCTAAGCATGAGAATACCTTTCCCAAGCAATTAATACTCACTCTCAGAATAGACTCCAGATTAAGAAATTTTGTTCAGTAATATCTCCAGATATTTTTTTCTGATCCACATTTTCCTAGATGTAAATGTTTTTCTGATCCACATTTTCCTAGATGCTTGCTTTAAATCGCGTAACAACATCACACCCATTTATGACTGCAGCAGATATGATGGAGGCCCACCAGTTCTGTAGCATGGACTCTAAAGCAAATATCGTACATGGTGAGAAACTTGCTTGATTTGTTTTTTATAAGTTTATATAATGGAATTCTTTCAAAATTATGCTTGACATTGGGTATGATACAGACTACTTATATATCCATACAGCCTTTAACTCAGCCCTGCAAAAGGTATTATCACTCCCATTTAAAGTGAAGGAAATGTGATGCACCTCCCTTGCTACATTGAAGGTCCAGCTAACACTATTGCAGGATTCACATTGCATCGAGTATTAGTAAAGAGAGTTGGCTCTTAGCCAGTTTGGATTCACTATCCCTTTTAAGAATCTAATGAATTTTCTTCTGTCTAGAAAAAAAAAGAAACTTTTAGATATAATTTCCAAGAGTTTAGGACTTCTCTCAATATTCAAGGAAGCTGTGTGATTTAAAACATAATAATTGCCATTTCAGTTTATGTTTACTATGGGCTATATGATAAGTGCTTGATGATATTGTCTCTCATCTCTATAAGTTTAAGAAGATCCATAGTTTGCTTATATGAAAGCTAAGCCCAGGAAGGGTGAGTAGCTTGCTTAGGATTGTATAAGTCATTGTGACTGAAACACATTTGAACCTCGGAGAGGTCTTGATCTCCTGCCACCCCTCAAAACAATGTCTTTCACTTTATCATTCTGTTGAGAGGACAGTTATTTCAATCTTCTGGATCAGTGAGAAAACTACAACTCATAATTTGTTTCCCTTTTACTATAGGTCTGTCAGTCTTGGAAATCTGTCTTATAATAGCAATGAAACATTTAAATGACATCTATGAAGAGGAGCCCTTTAATTTTCAAATGGTCTATAATGGTGAGATGAGATGTTGGTAGTTTTTTTCTGACTCTACTTCACTGCTTATTTGAAGGTGTTAATGTTGTTGTTGCTTTCTGTACAGAGTTTCAGAAGTTTGTTCAAAGGAAGGCCCATTCTGTTTATAATTTTGAGAAACCTGTTGTCATGAAGGTAAGATTTAAGAAGTTCATAGTTATTTTTCTGCTGTCAGGTATATTTTTGTATCATTTGATTGTATATATCATAGTTACTCTCTTATTAATTTGGAAACATTAGGTATTTGCCATATGATCTTTTTTTTTTTTTTTTTTTGCGTAACAGACCAAAATGATCTCAAAATGAAATGTTTGAATTCTGAAGAAAGCAGCCAATGGTTTCCCAGTTTGTGGGAATATACTGCCCTCTACTGTCTGTTTCTAGCACTGCATCTTGCAAAGAACTATATATTGCAGTTCATCAAATGCATCAATAAAACTCTGTCCCTGTACAATCCAAGGGTTGGATTTGTAATCTTAGCAGTAGAAAGACAAAAATGCAGATATTAGCCATTAAGAAACTAAAGGACAAAATTTCTTGGGATAGTGAGGACATACAAAGTGTTATTAGGAGTTGGAGTAAGTTTTAAAACTTGAGGAACTTTATTAGAGCATTCCATTGTCCACCAGAAATACATGACTCACAGTGTAATTTTGGATTTTCTAGTAGCAACAAAAATGTTAAAAAGGTGAAATTAATTTTAATTATAAATTTTATTTAACCTAATATATGAAAATATTTTAACCTATTATCAGTGTAGAAGATTATTAATAAACTATTTTTATGTTTTCTTAGGTATTACATTTTAAAAATTTCATGTGTGTTTACACTTAAAACACATCTTAATTCACTAAATATGCATTGGAAATACTTGCTCTTTAGATTGCTTAAAATTTGTAGCTGAAGTAGATTTATATTCTGAAATTGTTCCAAACTTAAAATTTTCTAATCAACTCTACTATCAAATTTTAAATTAAACTTAATTACATGATTTAATTAAAAAAAATTCAAAACCAAGTTCCACAAATAGCAGTAGCCCTGTGTGGTTACCTTACTGGACAATGCAGCTCTAAAGGACTTTCTGCGAAAAAGCATTTTTTTTCTCTTTTTTTAAAATATATGTGTGTGTGTGTGTGTGTGTGTGTGTGTGTGTGTGTATACATATATATATATATATATATATATATATTTTTTAACATTTATTTATTTTTGAGAGAGATCGTGGGTGAGGGAGGAGGAATAGAGAGAGAGAGGGAGACAGGGAATCCAAAGCAGGCTCCAGGCTCTGAGCTGTCAGCACAGAGCCCTACACGGGGCTTGAACCCACAAACTGTGAGATCATGACCTGAGCCCAAGTCGGACGCTTAACTGACTGAGCCACCCGGGCACCCCTTGTTTTTTTTTTTAAAAGCAGTGGACCCGTAAGTCTTTTATCATTCTTAGTGGTCAGAATTTTATTTCTTCTACCAGCTAAAAAATGTGATTACAGAGCATTGCCATTTCTTCAAAACAACAGAAAAAGTGTGGTTAGCCTACCGGAGGTTGGTTTTCCCCCCTTTCTAATGTCCATGTTTGTGTGATAGTTTTCTGTGAGTAGAAAAGGTTACATGAACATTTAAATTCTTATGAGCAATTTTGTAGCTGCTTGTTTCTACATTTTAAATAAAATATTTGCTGCCTAGAAATATTTTAGCTCTCAATTTTATTCAGCCCCAATAATGCCTGCAGCCGATATTTTCTCATTTTCAGAAATGACTGCTGTCTATTTTTCTTTTCATTGGAAGAATTCTTATGATACATAAAGTATATATTTGATATTTTTTCACAATAGAATAGAAATAGAAAGTTCCAGAATCTTTTTCAATGTGTCAGTATTTAATGGTTAGTAGTCATTAATGGTTTCTTTTTCTTCATACACTAATAAAATACCTAAAACAATAATCAGGGTGAGAAAAGACATAATACATGAATGTTAGAGGTGAGATGAAACAGTAGACAACACTATTAGAGGGAAAGGTGGAAGAAAGGGACTTTTTTACAGGTTATGGCATCAGATGTTGGGTTTTTAGAACTAAAAGCCCTTCCTTTATCTTAAGTACTATTAGGTGTTAGATATCGAATGAGGTTTGGAAGAAAAACCATATTGTGCAGAGTGAATTAGAGTTTGCCCTGTTCACATTCAACAGTGCAGGGACAGAACTGTATATTTGACTCTGCTTCACCTGATACATGGAGTTTTTATGAGGTTGATGAGAGTTGTTTTGAACCCTACTGATTTCTATTAAGTTTTGTTTCCTGGTACTCTGGTCTACAGCTGACCACAAACCTAATTGTTTACTGGATTAATGTTGTTATTTTGCTTCCTCTATTCAACTTACACTGTTTCTTTCATCTTTCAGGCTTTTGAACACTTACAACAATTAGAATTAATAAGGCCCATGGAAAGAACTTCAGTAAATACACAGAGAGAGTACCAGCTGATGAAACTACTTTTGGATAATACTCAAATTATGAATGCTTTGCAGAAATACCCCAACTGTCCTACAGATGTTAGGCAGTGGGCAACATCCTCACTAAGCTGGTTATGAACATAACCAGTGGCTTCACTTATGGAGTTTCAGGCATACTTCTCTAAGGAACTAAAAGCTGTTGTCCTTTAACATGTTATTACATTTTTTTTATATTTATAAAACTGTATTTTTGTATTTATGGGAGACTGTTATACATGTAGGTCTTGGCTGTGTCTTGCCTTTGAATCATGAACAGTTACATGATTTATAATTCCAGTGGTTTAGATTATATTGTAAGAGTTCAAAGAAATAAATGTGACTGTTTTAGGAAATGAACCATATGCTTATTTAACACTTGTCAAGTATTTATGTGGCATATATATTTGAATAGTTCATTCCAACCCAGCAGCCAAGTGTTTTTCACAAACCCTAAAGCAGTAAAGAAACAATGGTAAGAGTTGTGGTGTAATGATGAGTAATCTTTTTATCCAATGGGAAGTGCTGCATTGTTTTTCTCTGTCCATGGAATTTTTGGTTTCTGTCCCAGACCCAGGTTTTCTAGCTCAGGATACTGACCAGTTTGGCCATAAGATGGTTCACATGGAAGAGAAAAGAGAAAAGTTTGAACATTTTCTTCCAGGCTTCTCAAAAGTGGTACTTACATCATTTATAGAAGAATGCCTTGTAGAATTTTTTTTACCAGGCATATTCTTGCACCTGTCATAGGCCCAAAGGATCAGAATTTAGAATGTGTCTTTTTAATAGGGACTTTAGGAAATGCCTGGAAAAACATTCTCACAATTAATGGGAAGTGCTTGGCACTATCAGGTAAATATATTTGTATCAAAAATCCCTAAAGCGAATGTGGAGAATGCTTACCTCATAAATTCAGGAGTCCAGGAATTAATACAGGTATATGTTTAAAATGAAATTTAGTAAGTTAGTGACTTCCTTTATTCAAGAATATTTAATTGCCTATTGTTTTCATGGAAGGTTTACAGTAGACAGTCCATATGCTTGTGTAGTTCATAAACCTTTTAAAATATCAAACGCCCTATGATATTCCGGTTCTGTTAAGAAAACATGGTAGTGGCAGTGTTCAGAATCACAGAGGTAGAGAGTGATGGACAGATCCTGGAATTCAACTCAGGTTTGACTGACACCAAAGCCCTGCCATCAAGAGCTAAAATGCATTAACAAGTTTTGGCACATATTTTTTAAAGTATGCTGTAGGAAATGACTTATCTGGTTTTTAAGAAATAGCAGATGAAGAATAGAATGTAAGATTTCTGTGCATAAAAGTAGCTCTTCAGTTCAACCTATTTTTTTGCAGACATAGCTGGTCCTTCCCTGCCTTCTCAGTCTTCAGATCACTGTCATTTACTTTTCAGCAGTGTCTCAGTAAAGGTAAGGCTTGCATACTGGTTCTATGCAATAGTCTACAGATTTTTAGGAGATATTTTGCCAAAATACTTAGCATGGTAGCATCACTATTAACTAGAAGCAAGGATTTTTCACTTGAGCTTAAGTTTTCCCTTTAAGAAAAATTTCTGAACTATTTTAGGGAAGTATTATCTGCCTTAAAGGCACTCATTGTGAAAGAAAGCACCTAAAGAACTTGATTTGAAGATTGCAAATTACTAGCTTTTTTAACATGCCACTAAAAGGCTGGAAGCTCTCATCTGCCTTCCTGGATACATAAGACCTACAGAAGCTCCATCAACATCCAGGTATACAGATTATATATTTATATATATAACATATATATTATACATCATTCTCGGTGAAACAGTTCTTAAAAGCAAATTAGAAAAAAAAAATGTTAGCAAAGGTCATACAAATAAAACATATGCCTACGTTAGAAAGGCATTGAGAGGAGGAGTGTTGATGTTCCCCTTTCTGTATTCCCTAATACAAAGAAGCTAAGATGTACTGGGAAAAACATTAAGGTCCATCTCTTAAATTGCTTAAAACATCATCAATAAAAAAATCTGAAAAGCTTTAGTGAAAAATTTTTAAGAATATTAACAAATAAGGCTTAAGGATATTTTCTTCACGTACTAGAGTCATGTAGCCTTTTAACAGCACAAAAATACATGAGCTCCATGGGTCATCAGATTGGAAAACAGGTGAGGAAGAGTTTGAGAGGCCTCCGTGTGATCCCTCCAGTGCCCTATCCGAAACAGGATCTTATTCAAAACAAAACACCTCTCCAGTTCACACGCACATGCTTGTGAATGGCTCTGAGGAATTAAAACCTGTTGGTCCAAACTTAGTATATCATAATGCTGTGTATGTTGAGTATATACCATCTATCAACTTTTGAATCAGTTTGGGAGAATACGCTGTGGAAAATAATTTCAATCTTTCGGTAGAGATTCAGTGCATATTCCACCATAGTTTGCATTTTCATTTGGTTTAGAAGGCAGTGCAGGTTGTTTCAAACCACCATTACTTAAATGTCCTTTCCTTCACCTTTACCCTCAAAAATACTGAGAACTCATTGGAGTGAACTGTGACACTCAGTGCTACAATTTGGTGCTTTCTATTCCCCTTTCCTTTGAAAGCCACAGGATAAACAAAAGCCTTGGTAACAAAAATGTCAAAGCTAGCTTGACAATTACTCTTACTGATTGATTACCCTAAGTGAAAATGCCAGAATTCTTTCATGCAGTAGAATGGATATACCCTTAGGAAGTGTAGTTTATATCTTTGATGATTATTTCCTAAGCCACATTTTTCTGTTTCTGTATAACCAATGCGAGCTAGCCTCTGGTTTCCTAAAACTGGCAGGACCAACATACAAACTTTCGTGGGAATGCAGTCTGCTTAGACAATAAAGGAGGGAAATGCCACCCTTGATAAACTTGCCTTCTTTCACCACTATCTCCATTCTTGCATATCTCAAGGTGTGAGCCTCACCATATTACAGAGCTACTTTTCCCCTCTTTAAGAATAATGTAGGGGCGCCTGGGTGGCTCAGTCGGTTAAGCATCTGACTTCAGCTCAGGTCATGATCTCACAGCTTGTGAGTTTGAGCCCCCCCCCCGTTGGGCTCTGCTGATATAGCTCAGAATCTGGAGCTGCTTCAGATTCTGTGTCTCCTTCTCTCTCTGCCCCTCCCCCGTGAGCACTCTGTCTCTCTCAAAAACAAAACAAAAAGAATGTATAGCAAAAGGAAAACTGCATAAGCAAATAATACGATATTCATTTTTTTTTTTTTTATTTAACTCGGGGATGGAATGGGGATAGCATACATTTTATTTGTACAATATTTAACAATCACTTATCCAAGGTGGGGTTTTATGGGGCTTTTTTTTTTTTTAGCTTTTTGTTAAATACTTGCAGAAAAAAATAGCAAGTACAATTTGACAGTAGTACAACAACCTGTGCCCAAAACACTGACAAGAAATACAGAGTAAAGCTAAAATAATTGCTTACCAATATTTTGAGAGGTAACAAATAGGATATGGATTGAGACTGCATAAAAAATGTACTGCTGGTTGAATATCTGAGGTAAATGATGTTCAATCAAGATGCTACTTGTATCATTTTGCCCATAAATCAGTAAATAATTTTATGCACATTATACCAAATGTTTCTAAAAAGTAATTTTTTAAAAAGGTAAAAAAGAGAAACTGGAAAATATTTGTGGAGAAGCATTTTTTCTAAAATAGTAATCAGTTTAATTCCACTTAAACTATCATCTGGCCAGGGTTTTTTCCCCTACCCACCTGCATTTTACTTAAATGTAGCTGTTACTTAGGGTTGAGGAAAGGAGGAAGAAGAGGTTCTTTTTAAATTTGATGACAGATGATTCTACTTTAAATTCCAAACTCCTTTTGTTTTGTTTTCCTGATTGTATTTTTAAAACATCACCATGAAAGATAGTGCAAGTTCATGGGACCAACAATTGTGAGGCACAGTCTCTGTTCTGGAATTCACAAGGTACCTGTAATAAACATTCAAACGAGAGTCACACTTCACATGCTAAAAACTTCCTAGCATCTAAAATACATACAAGAGCTGTGCAGGGCATAGACTTCGAATAAAGCCAAACACTGGTTAATCCATCAGTCCTATGGCAGTTGATCATAAAGCATTCCTTACGCGGAGATTTGGGCAAGGTTAAAGAGTGGAAGAGCAGCAGTTCTGATGGGTATCAGAAAGGCAAAATACAAGACGAATCATAAAGAGCACCATACACATGAGGAAAAAAATATTGGGGTCTCAGTTCACCCCAAAACAAAGAAGTCATCGTTTTTCTCATTCTTGGATCTATTTTTCAGTATCCCTAGCTCAAACCTTTTGTAAGCTTGCCCACTCTGCGCTGACTGTAAACCTAACATGAAAATGCCCTGCAAAAGAAAGTTTTAACAAGACTAGGTATCAGGACAGGTAGTCACTGGAACATTCTTATTTTACTGCTTATAAAAAGTGTTTTTCTATTAATATAGTTTTCAAAAGGATACAAGTTTTAAAGTTGGTTAGCTAGAGTTAAGTATAATACCCAGGATTTCTAAAAATGTTTTCTAACATGAAGAGAAAATAACTGATCTTATAAAATTTATCTCAAGTGCTCACATAAGCCAAACATTCATCATAATATTCCTTGTTTTTGTTTTGATTTGATTTTTTTTTTTTTACTCTTAAAAATAGAATTAAATGTTTAGAACAGGTAGAAATTGGTCTTCAGGAGATTGACAGTTTCCATGTTATGAACATTGTCATTTTCCCATCTTGGTAAGTTTCAAAGTGGAAGTAAAACGAAATCAAGAAATTGAGATGTCAAGTACTTTTTGAAATAAAGAGGTGAAACTCAACATTGAAATGGGAATTCTTAGGAATACAATGAAAACTTGGGTATATATGTGACCCAAGAGCACAAAATTCTGTATGGTGTGTGGCACACAGACAACAATGCTATTACTCTTCTTTCCCTCCCTGCTTAGAGTCTGTTGACCTATGCATTATCTATAAATAATATAATTTATTATTCCCAGAGATTAAGTGCACATTATATGTAAAACGTAGTGTACTGTGTGGTTAAATAGCCATTTGAAGATAATACATTCACAGTGAGCTCCTGATAGTGACATGTAAAAAATTCTTGTATAAAATTAATGTATGGATTTTTAAATGACCTGACAAAAAGTACATAGCATAATACTGGCTATTTGTTGGTCAGTAATCTAGAAATTCAGGAAATTAATGTTTTACTTTGGCCTGTATAAATTTGAGGAAGAATCCAATTATATTCTAATGTAATAGTGTTTTGAAAAGCACTTTGGCACCTACCTACCATCAGTTCCATTTTCTTATCAAGGAAACTATTCTAAATATCATAGTTGTGAAAGCAATTTATGGGAAGAGGCTAGGTTATATTACCTATATCAACATCGGTTACCTCTAAATGTCATTGCATATTTTAAGTTTGTAAGTTTAACTTGTTATCCCTGATTTTTTTTTTTTTTAAAGCAGTAACATCTGAAATCTGTGCTTAAAATTTAAAACCTCTGTCCTAGGATAATTCTTCATGTATCACAGACATCAAATATTACTCTGACAAGATGGCACCAAGCAGAAATATAGTGATAAAGTTACAAGTCTCAAAGCAGAGAGTGAGGAATTCTGGGTAATGACACTTCCTGAGGTGATCCTTAAACAGTGATAAAGAATGTCCCACACACTGTTTGGTGAAAAGAAATACACTACAATTTTACATATATAAATAGGAAAAAAATCTATTTTAAAAGAATAAAAATGAAGAGCTTTCCAGTGTCACAGCTCACTTTAAAAAATTTAAATCATGCTTTAAATTTTCAAATATTCCCCAAACACAGCACACCTTAAAAAAAAAAAAAAATACTTAGGTAAGTATGCAATAATTTGGGAACTGGATAGAAGATGAAGCTTTAAAACATGGGAAGAAGGGGGAAATGACATCATTTTTTCATTTCAAAAAACAGCACTTTTTTTTCCTTAAATTACAAGCTAGCACAAGAAAAGCTAAAACACTGCTTTACAAATGGCCACTTAGTGTTGGCACTAAGCATAGCTTACCTTTTTTTCTTAAATAACACAGTGAATTTGTAATACCTTGTTAGAAAACATGGATCAATTTATTATTCAAATTTTGTTAGTGTTTTCAATTTTTATAATTTAGCAACCGTGGAACTGAGGTATACCTTGTTGAGGGAGGTTAAAGTAATGCTTGGAAGCCTCTTTACTGTACCCCACTTTGATGACTTTGTTTATGTACACAGAACAGCAGCACACTAAACATTCACAAGCTGTGTCATATTGGCATTACAATAGTCATTTATAGAAACACAACAGCAAATGCAATAAAAACAAGTTACCCTTTTTAAAATCTGAAATGAAAAGTTTTTGATTTAAAAAAAAAAATAGCAGTAGTTCATTTAAGGAATTAGTGTCTTCTGACAGACATTAAGAAATCCAATGTCAGTTTTCAAACACTTGATTAGCCAGGTCCAAAAGATCCTTGATTTGGAGAGGGCCATGTTCTTCATGTACACTTTTTCAAAAGTTTCTTTAGAGTCTGCAACTTTTCTTAGTCTCACGTCCTTCACGTCTCTGCTGCAGGCAATGCTGTACGTCTCCCAGAGCCACATTTTCAAATGAGGGTCATCTTGACGTGTCCGGGAGACATCCTACGCATTTCTCACAGAAAATAAACTGTAAGCAGTTTCGTTAGCTTAGCAGCTCCAGTTCAGAGTCCTGTTTCTCAGTGTGTACACATGGTGCAACCATCATAGACTAGATTCTTTGGGAGGAAAGTCAACATTTGTCACCATCGTGACCACTGTTACAATGTCCTCTGTAGTAATGATATTTGTAAGTCTTTGCATCTGAGTAATTCTTTCACCTACACATCCAGCTGATAACCTGGCTTCTGCATCGTGATCCCAACATTCTTCTATCGTTTCACAGAGCATTGCCATTCCCTAAAAAGGAAAAACATACACACAAAATTTGTTTTCTAATAGCAAACAGTAATATTTCCAAAAAGAAATTGCTATTTTTGTGAGTCAAAGGAAGTTCAAGATTAGCCAAGTTTGATATTATTTGTCAACATCCACTTACGAATATCTATTATTTGCAGGAAACCGAAGAAAAGCATTAAAAAAATCAAACTTAACAATGGAGACTATCACAGCAGGTAATTAGGTATTTTTAATTCAAAAAATCCCTATCCATTGCTTATAAACCAGGTCAATTTGATGCTAACCCTTGAACTGGATTCAAAACTAAGGTGTATTTTTTTAAACCAATTTTTGTTGTTTTCTTAATATCAGCATTTCTGTCTTGTAGTTAAATAGAAAAAAATATTAGAAAAGCATCCTCGAGATACTCTACCTGATTTTATCGACGTTTCCAGTTATATTTGGACCAAAATAACGAGGGCAATACTGTTCCATTCTGTACCTATCTAGGTCTCTAGTTTTAGAGCATTCTTTTTTTTTTTTTTTTTTAATTTTTTTTCAACGTTTTTTATTTATTTTTGGGACAGAGAGAGACAGAGCATGAATGGGGGAGGGGCAGAGAGAGAGGGAGACACAGAACCGGAAACAGGCTCCAGGCTCCGAGCCATCAGCCCAGAGCCCGACGCGGGGCTCGAACTCAGGGCTCGAACTCACGGACCGCGAGATCGTGACCTGGCTGAAGTCGGACGCTTAACTGACTGCGCCACCCAGGCGCCCCTAGAGCATTCTTAACCTGAATATATCCCAATCCCAAATCAAAACATGGAGAGCAGAAAACGGCTTCCCTTTTAAATCTAGCATTAGGTGGTGATCATCAAGGTTACCCCAGTATCCACACGCTCAGTGTCAGGTACTCCTTCCCCCTGGGAAGCTTTCCAAATAGGATACAAACTTGTAGGACCACAGCAATGAGAGCCGCCTTAGGCTCTATGACTTTACCGTCTTCCCTCATAGCTCTAAAATTCTCTTGTTTCCAGAACTCTAGATAGAATATCCTGTATGAATATAACCTCCCCAGAAAATCCTCCCAGAAGAAAAGTGTGCAGAGATAGAAATCATTCTCTGAAAAGCATTTTACTGGAATTTCAAATGAAAAGCTACTGTATAACTTACAGCATGTTTCTGCCAATAATCTCTTAAAACAGGCCTCTTTTTTTTATGCACAACAACTTCCTGCATATCTTCAAGAGATGGATGCTGGCCAATTTCCTCCTCAAATGGCAACATGTATTCATCTACAGGTCCTGAAATGTAAAGAAAAAAAGTCATTTTAATTCAAATCTTCCTGACTTCCAAACTGGAACAAATTTTCTGAAACATACTCTGTATCACCTTTTCCCAACTGTTAACATGCTATAATGACAGGAGAGAAACAGACTCAACTACTGCCACAGTTTGACCCAAATGCTAATTTAGGAGAAATCAAAAACTCCGTGATTTGGCATGTAAACCTGCTAAGGAGTCCGAAAAGGAGCTTTCTTATCTACCGAATGAGGAATGCCAATCTCCATATGTATATAGGACAAAGGGAACTTCCCCATCAATATTTGCAAATCAAGGCTATAATGTCCCTTTAAGGTACTTCTTACAATTCAAATCAGATGGGTAAACAGTGGCACTTCCATTTCTGACAATTTGGGGCAATGTCTTGTAACAATCTTTACTCTGTGACACACCCTAACCGCCCCTTCCCCCCCCACCCCCCCCCCCGCCCGCCCCACACTCCGCCTGCACAACTATGTACCTGAGAGTCACACCTCTTTGCCCTCAAAAGAGCTGCCAAGAATAGTTTTTAAAAAAATCACAAACATACTCTCCAAATAGGGTTCCCAACCAGTCTTCAGAATGTGCCTTCACAGATGATTTATTCAACAAAATAAACGGTTCCTTTTAGGCATACTCAAATAGGAAAATGCAGTTACGAATTAATAATCTTATAAGCACTTATCCTAAATAGGAACTTCACACATGTCATTTACTTACATTTTACCTCTATGCAGTGAAGGGAGCATTACCTCTATTTTACAGATAGGAAAGAAGCTCGGAAAAGTTCATGATTTACACAAGAGCATTCAGTGGTGGAGCTGGAATTTGAATCCACCATTTGATGGAGTCCTCTCTGCATGACTCCAAAGTCTGCTTTCAATCACTGTACTACTGACCTGCCCTTGAAGGAAACCAGTCACTGAAGAGCAATTTCCTATACAGACCTAAACCTTGTAACAGATACTCCTGGAGAGAGACTCCTGAAGAGAAGAAGGCCATCTAACATCTAACTCCACCCTGTCTATATGGAAGACTCCTCCCTCAATGCCTGGATGGCCCGTGTCTGCTTGAGTGCTTCCAATGCCTCAGAGTATTGGCATTCTAGAGGGTCTATTCCGCTCCTGCTACAGTCCACAGGTCAGCAGCACTGGCACCAACTAGTAGCTTGTAAGAAATGTAAATAGCAGGCTCCAGCCCAGACCTACTGAGTCAGAACATGAACTTTACCAGGAGTTCAGTACATATTAAAGTCTGAGAGTTGTTGATTTTAAAGTTTACAGCACTCACTTTAGCAGTGTTCACACCATCCCCTCCTGCCCCATTTCAGACTTAGCCTGAATCTGTAAGTATTTCATAGCACATGCAAAAGCATTTAAGAAGTGTCAGCATCTGCCCTTTTCATTTTTCATAAAAACTTCTCTGATAACCCCTCTACCCGGAAAAAAAGCATTTTTCATTCCTCTAAACTCCCATATCACTCCTTTACATTTCTCAGGTATTATATTCATCCAAAATAACTCACTGGATATGTACGTACTGAGCATGGAGCTGGACCGTTCACACTTACCTTACTCTAGAGTTAATTGTCCAGGGTATATTTTATCCCCGTAATTAGACTGCACATTACTTAAGGGCAGGGCCTTGTACATCCCCCATAACACCATATCTAATGGTTTGATTTGGAGTGTTCATATTATTAAAGTTCTTATGAAATATATTTTCCTAGAGTATCTGCCATCCAACCTACTTCTGCTTCTATAAATGCACATAATAAACGTACCTCCTCTTCCACTTTGAGCCAACCTACACTGAACGTTCAAGCTTACTCTTCCTTGCATAGAATTTCTAAGCTAGAATTATATCCAAATTGCTTCAAACTTTTTTAGGTCTGGATCAACTCCCATGCCAAACCCCTGATCTTAAAAGAATGAATGGCTGTCCATTCCTGAGCACTCTACCAAGTTCCCCTTAAAAGCACAGTACCCCAGTGGCACCTGGGTGGCTCAGTCGGTTAAGCATCCAACTTTGGCTCAGGTCATGATCTCAGTCTGTGGGTTTGAGCCCCACGTCAGGCTCTGTGCTGACAGCTCAGCACCTGGAGCCTGCTTTGGATTTTGTGTCTCCCCCTCTCTCTGCCTCTTCCCTGCTCCCACTCTGTCTCTCAAAAATGAATAAACGTTTAAAAATAATTTAAAAAAAAAAACAACGCAGTACCCCAAATCAAATTTCATGTACCAGAGGTAGTCTGTCCTACACTGAGAAACCATTAAAGCACTCGGAAAATATTCTTACAAACACAGGTTAAGTTGGTTTAAGTACTCTACAGTTTCTTCTATGGTCTTTCACAATCTGCAGGAAGTTTTTAGGTAATTATAAATTTAAAAAGATCAAGCTAATTTACATTTGTCAAGATGTTTGCCTTGTATCTGCACAACCAAAAGAAAGTGCTGTAACACAATTGAAGAGAATAGAGGCCTTATGAGAAGAACTAAGGACTAATTTTCTCACACCAGGAATATAGTATGCAAGTTTATAATCAATCAGTGCAAATATTTGTAAGACTTGAACAAGGATTTAAATAACAAAAACAAAGAATAGGAATCCTTTAGAACCAGTGTGATAGAGAATGCAGCTGGTGTTCACAATAATGTCTACATCAGCTCAGACTTTCAATGCTTTTAGGAGGCAGAATTTAACCTATGGTATATCCAAAGGCATGCTCAATTCTGTCATGGAGGACAGACTGTAAATTCCATCTGGTTAGGTATATTTTGGGCATCATGGGAGTGATGAACAGACTCAGCTGAGAGTGACTTGGGACGGAAAATCCCCCAGCTCTTCTTCATCCATCTCCTCTTGCCATGAAACTTGACTTTGGAACCTGAGGGCAGGCAGGACCTGCAGGACCTACAAAAGTAGCAGCCCTGTCCCTACATCTGGATCAGAGTTTCAAATCTAGGTTTTACCATGTACCACCTTGAAGCTAAAACTGACAATCTGCTTAATTTCTACTTAAAATTTGAGACTCAAATTGTTCACTGGTAAAACTAAGATAGTAACTACCTCCAAAGTCGTTTTAGGAAATAAGCTAGACATATGTGAAGTGCCCGGCAAAACACCTGGCAATGGTAAAGATCAATACATATCAATCAATACCTTCCCTCTCCAGCCTGCCCTCATCCCCTGCCTCCTGAATTCTCTTTAAGCTACTGGAGACTGGAGTCTACCTAAAAAGAAATTTTGTACTTTAACATAATACCTTGAGTGTAATCATCCCTTTTCGTACATGTGTAGTAGGCAGTAGGCATATCTTTTTAAAAAATATTTTTTCCCTTACCATCTGCAGCAGTACAGCGAGAAGCCAGTTCCCACAGGACTAATCCCATGGCGTACATATCTATCCTCAAAAATGCATCCCTTTGGAAGTTTATAGCACCCTCTAATACCTCTGGAGCCATATACCTCCGGGTACCAACCTGAAAAAGATGTTGAAAGCAAACAGTACTTATTCATTAACTTTATGAACTACTATTTTATGATTCTGTAAAGAGAAACAAAACCAAGCATGGTCTGCTATCAGGTAAGGTAACTAAATTATGACCACCAGACTACAGGGTCCAGCAGAATTTTATTCCGTTTCAAGTAGTAACAGCCAAGACACTGGAAGTGGAAAGTTTCCATCAGTAGGGATTGCTTTAACAGTACCATGCAGCTCTTTAAAAATGTGGGGGTAAACCTGGACTGATAAGGAAAGATTCCCAAAAACACTGTACAGCAAGGAACAAGACAGTTATATGCTAAGATCCTTTCTGGGCATACTTAATAAATACATCAGCAGACATGCTGGGTGTTGGCTTAGAATTTTTCCCCCTTCTGGAAGTAATCACAAAAACACTGGTGGTTTTGTTGGAGACAAGGACAAGAAAAACTACTTTTTCGTTGTCCTTCTGATTCCTGTTTGAAATGTGTCTCTAAAAAAAAATACTCCTTTTTGAGGGTTTCTCTTTCTCTGTTAAAAAAAAAAAAAACAAAAAACTAGTATATAACAAAAAGAATTAGCCAAGTAAAGGATGGATAAACTTTTTAAAGTTCTATTTCTATAAAGTCTATAATATTTATTTATTCATGAATTCTGTCTTGGCATTCTTTATTTATATCTGTCCCTAACAATTTGGTATTTCTTAGTAATGTAACTATGGTTACCAAGCTACTATAACTTGCTTTGGTTGACAGTATTCATATATGAACGCTTAAAAATTTTATAAGATAGCTGGGTGGATCACAATCTAATTGAGTTTTTGTAGATCTAGGGAGTAGCCCAGATAATGGGTTCCAAAAAGCTCTATCCTTAGGTGACTGATCTCTAGACTAGAAGTTAGATGATTATCTGCAAATACACATATAATTGAAGTGTTTAAAAAAAAAAAAAAAAAAGGAAATAGATCACTAAGACTCCCAAGTTCAGGTTTTTAATTCATTTAATAAGGAGAATGCTTTAGAGAAAGAAAAAAAAAAAATAGCAGCTCTGTTTTGCTACTCTGAGTAACTATTTAATTGTACTAGGAGCAAGGATTTCTGAACACCTTCTAAAGATAAATGTATGCCATCCAAAGTAGTTTTCTTATGAAATGACAACTACCTTCAAGCATAAAATGTCCTCTTTGATGAATTAATAAGATAAAAATCTTATTTTTCTCCAGCATTCTTTGCAGTATATAAAATGTACAATAAAGTGTATTTTGAAATTTTCTGGTCCATGAAATATAAAGTCAAGGGAACCACTTATATAATTATTTTTCCTTCTCATGTAAACCAGTTGAGAGGGCAGTAAAAGATATGAATGGGTCCCAAAATTATTTCATAAAAAAAGGAGGGGAGGGTAATGAGATGCCAGAGGATTAAAGTATTTCCCAATTTCAGTTTTATGATAATCACACCATCAGCTCAGACGTTTGTCCCTAGGCCTCCTGCACAATCTCCCATCTCTGTAATCTACTCCACAAGACTGCCTTCGTTCCAAACACATCTGGTGTCAACTTTTCGAGAACTATGACTGCTGACCACTGCTCTAAACTAGATTCTTGTATCATTACTCAATACTGCCAAAATTTGTTATGCGATGATTCTTTAATAACTATTCTTGGAGGTCAATATACTAGGAAAAATGAAAGCTGAGAATTTGATTACCAAATTATTTCCATGATTTGAAAGATGAAGAGATAATCATACCAACTTGGTAAGGAAATGTCACCTTTCAGGTTAAACTGGTCTTCTTAACAAAAAGGTGATCTTTTGGAGTGAAAGCACCTTTACTAACCTTACAGTTTCTGAGGATAAATGTATGGATAATGTTACTTTCCTATTTGGCTCTCTTAAAGATTCCTGTTGTTGACAGCTCTTTGTACAAGATCCTGACTAGACAGGCTCATTGCACAGGGCTTTATAAGTGCTTTGAACTCTGGAGAGAATTCAGAGAAAAGCTAAGAAGTAATGAAGCACTAAAGACCAAGAAGCAAGAAACTATCCTTATTGTCTGGAAAAAAAACAGATAACAGATACACAGTAGCATGAATAGTGACTGATTATTCTGCCATTCCTCTTAGGATGATGAAGTTAACAAAACTACTGAGTTAATACTAAGAACTCCCTAAGAATTAGATTTAAATGTGCTGGATTCTAACTTGATTTGTTTTAAAAACAGAATCCCATGACATATGTGTCTAAATTGTTTTATGAATTGATCTAAACCACTGGAGCTCCTAACAGTCTTTCACCACATGAAAATGTTTTCCTCAGCAAATTTAACGTATTACTTTCTTTAAGAGAGTCATTCTGTATTAGATGCTGAAATAATAACCACACAATAATTTTAGAACAATTCAATCCAGATATGCCATTCTAAGAAAATATGGGACAAGATTATTCTTTCTTACAGTTTATAGTTATCCTTACCTGTCCATGGGTATCACCAGCAGACTTGCCAGCCTCAAATTTTAACGCCAACCCAAAGTCTGCAATGCAAGCTGTCAGGTTGTTTTTCAACAGCACATTTTTACTTTTGATGTCCCTTGCAAATAAAAAGACAAAGTATTCAAATTAATTTTAAACAAGTTATTTCTTAAAAATTTTCATTGAAAGGGAGAAAGGAGTGTATACTATAGAAGTCTGATACACAGAAAAAAGGAGAGGGAGAAAAAGCTTAAGCAAATTCCCCCTATACCATGAAGTACCCAAGTAGAGTGACAAACTCATTTTTCATAACATGGACAGTAAGGAACTTTCTCCATGAAGTAGTTTTTTAAAGAGCTGCTATTCTAAAAATACTGTCTAGGTCATTCCTTCCTACCTACCTACCAAACATAAAATTGTTTTTTGAGGTAATAAGAATATTTCAGAGTTTATAGTTGGAGAAACTCCCACTGAAACTGAAATTTAAGAAACCAAACAAAGAATATTCAAACAAAATGAACTGGCCTATTGGTACAGGCCTACATGTTAGAATGGTCCCTTAGCAGTTCTTATATTCATAAGCTTTGTTGTAGAAAAAAGCATCTCTAAGAATATGTAACATCTCTAAGAATGTGTAACAGAAATTTTTCACCGTAAACATAAACAGCTCCAGCTAGATCCTGGTGTTCTGAAGAGTAACCATTTTAAAACCATCAGGTATCTTCTTCTACACACTAGCTTCAAGGATTCATCCTAGAGATTACTATACTCTAGCTAAATACATCTATGCCATGAGCACTGGTTAAATTTATGTGCCCAGACACAGAACGAACAGTGGAACACAGGAGGCAACAGGTACACACCCACGAATGCTATAAAAACCAATCAGTTCACCTCAGAAGATTTTTTGGAACCTTACTCCCAATAATCTTGGGGGATGCCAAAGATTGAATTCCCTATAGGTCTAGGTGAGGTAAGCAAAAACCCAGGAAGAGACCGACTATATGCAGGAAGGTGAGAAAAAAGGGGAGCTCTTTCTGAGGTGGAAGTTATTCAAGATTTGCAAAATCAGAAGCTATGCTAGAGTTGAATTAAAAGAAATGCCTCCCAGGAACCCAAAACACCCAACTGTTGGCCCTCAGCTAAGTATCTGTTAAATGAATCGGTTCATAACTACTTTTAAAGCAAATCTTTTTTGTTTCATTGAAGTATAGTGGACATGCAATATTACATTAGCTCCAAGCTTACCACACAGTTATTCAGGAAATCTATACATTCTGCTGTGCTCACCACAGTGCAGCTACCATGTGTCACCTATAACACCACTGACTATATTCCCTATGTTGTACCTTTTAACGCCATGACTTATTCCTTCCATAACTGGAAGCTTCTTGCCCACTCCCCTTCACCCATTTTGCCCATACCCCCCATCTCCCCTCCCCTCTGGCAACCATCAGTTTGTTCTCTGTACTTTTGGGTCTTTTTCCAAAGCAACTATCTTTAAATTGAATACAAGAAGACAAACTGATCCCATGTTTAAAGCAACTAACATTTTCCCTCTTGAAGGTATGACAATCGTTGGGTCCAACTACTATTGCTTCACTGATGAAGGCAATTGACTAAACCCAGTTATCCAAATGATGCCTCCTTCTACCTCAGCTCAGGTAGTGATCACATAGTCATTACAAACATAAGAAAAAAGGTAACTCAAAGTCTCTCCATAATTATATCTAATAATTATCCTTGAAATAAATCATGTTTTGAGGCAAAACAAATTTCTTCCTTTGTGATAGATAAAATACATTTTCAATGTTATCCATGCTTTCAGAAATGAGACAAAACGGAAGTCAATAATTAAATTTTGCTAATGATATTAATATATACATTATCCAAAATACTTCCTAGCCAATCTCAAAGCCAATGTGAAAAAGAAATGAAAATCAACTGCCTCCTATAGCATGGTTGGAGAATTAGGGGGAAAATAAATTTTCCACAGGATTATTAAAAATTTAAATAATAAATATTGACTTATTTGGGAAAACAGTATAAGTTTTAGCTCTACCTGTGAGATATGGCAGGTTTGTGGCCATCTTTTAGGCCAGGTATATCCTCATGTAAGTATGCCAATCCTCTTGCCATGGTTTCTGCAATATGACACAATTCGTTCCAAGAGACCACATTAGCCTTTAGAAAGTCTGACAGTGAACCCTAAAGAAAAGGGCGGGGGGGAAAAACAACTTATGCTCTTGATAAAAGTCATATGACATGGAGACTTTACTTTTAAGAAATGATAGGAGGCAACATATCTTTACTTTTAGTGAATATTAACATCTAAAAATCCATTTTTCTGGAATGGTTCAAGTTTCCTCTTAGTAAACATTTGAGTAGGAAGGAATACCCCTAATCTTTAAAGTTTTGCTACAAGACACAGTCAACTTCCTCCTATTTAGAAGGCAGGAGTTAAAAAAAAAAAAAAAAAAAAAAGACTATTTGAAAATTTAAGTTCGAGAAATATTTAAAAAGTTAAAATATACAGACTACAGAGATGTTACACCATAGGACTGGGAAACCCAAAATTAAGACCAATAAACTATGTCAGAATCTTCCTCTAAAGATTATTGCCATCCTTTTGGTCAAGAATTTAGGGAAGTATAAGAGCCACTTATATCTGACAGTGACGACACTGACTGCCAAGGAGAACACAATTTCCTATTTCATTAAAATGTACTTTCACACTAAATCTGAAAGTAGAAAAATTGAGGAAAAATAGCAGGTATGTTTTAGTGATAACTACTCTACAAATCAGTGACAGAACAAAGATCATCAGATAAATCTCCTGCCTCTATTTTTCTCACAGGCTACTCTGTGAGAAACAAAATTCAAGCTAAAAAATGGTCCGTGTAATAAAAATGGATCACGTATGGTAAATGAAAATTACTAAGCACTAGCTACACTGAAATAATTATTTGTGAGAGAGGTATAAAACTGCAGCATGAGAAATAAGGGACAGAAGACTGGTATTATATAAGTAGAGGGTTAGGTGAAAAAGTTGCCATCTTTGCTCTTATATTATTTTTTTAAAAAATTTGTAAATATTAACTGTCTATAATAACATACTGTTCCCAGAAAAATAAATCTGAGCGATTTGTGGCCAACATTAAGTAGGTAAGCCAACCCTGATCTGGAGTTAAAATGAAAAGTAGTTTTTACCTTTTCATGAAATGCTGTGATTAGCCAAAGGTCCACATCAACACTGGTGCCTCGTTTTTCTGCACCAATGAACTGTAATATGTTCTCATGTTTCATTCCAGGTAAACTATAAACTTCATATTCATTTTGCCATGACTGTTTGTCCTAGAGTTAAAAAGAAGGAATGGTAAGAATGCAAAGAACACAGGCAAATAAACCATATCTAAGAGATAACTGAAGTAGATTCTAAGGCAAAATTTAAAAATAAAGCTGTGTGTTAAAAGACTCTTTGATTTCATCTTATTTTTTCATAAAAGAAATCTGACAATAAGGTAACAACTCCATCACAAATGCCTGCCCTGCCCCATTCGCTCAAACATTCTTTTTTGTGTTTCTTGCTTGTAAATACAGGAGTTAGCAGAAATGCCATACTTCTGTATCTAACGATGGTAATACATTCTGCTTACAATTTAGTACTGTAGTGTAATTTTATCATGGTATGAAGTTACTTGTGTTTATTCAGAATAATCTCTGTAAGATATGAATTTCAGGTAGAATGACTTCATCTCAACAGAGGACAATGTTTTTGTTCAAAGACTAACATTATATCAAACATTCTTAACAAAATGTTGAGAATACCCCGCAAAGTCAATAGGAGAGCAACAGGGTATAAATAGGCAATACAATAATTTTAAATACTGTATGCTCATTTGTGCCTGCAAGTGATCCATGCTTACTACATGTCTACTTATAAAGAATTAGTTTCTCTTCACAATGGAATAATAAAAGTTTGAGGCACCATAGCATAATGGTTAGGAACCCTCTGGATCCAAACTATGTTAAGAACCTTTGCCAAGTTACATCATCATTCAGTTACCTCATTAACAAAATGGAGACTATAGTGTCTGCCCACAGAGTTGATGTATTATAGGTATACTGTATGTTTTATTCTATGTATGCGTACTGTATCGATACGTATTACAGAGTACACGTATGTGAAGCACCTCTACCTGACACAACAGAAGCACTCAATAAAACATTAGCTACTGTTATTCTTGCTGTTGTTACCTTTATGTTAATATCCAAAGGCCTTTCTCTAATTTTTTTTTTAAGTTTATTTATTTTGAGAGAGCAGAGGAGAGGCAAAGACAGAGGGAGACAGAGGATCCCAAGCAGGCTCCACACTGTCAGCGCAGAGCCCAATGTGGGGCAAGAACCCACGAACCATGAGATCATGACCTGAACCAAAATCAAGAGTCGGATGCTCAACCGACTGAGCCACCCAGGCACCCCAGACTTTCTCTCATTTTTAAGCTTCTTCCAACAATGAAAGAAGAACCCTGAATTTGTGAATATTAGCAGTACACACCCAACTCTTCCTCTGAGAACTATAGTTTTAAAATATCTACCAAAAAAAAAAAAAAAGGTAAAAAACTTCTTCACCGACACTAACAGGCTTTAGAGGAGGCAAGAAAGATAAAAGATAGGTATATTAATTTGACTGTATAACTTTGGAATAAGGAAGATCTGTGAAGATACAGTGGTGGAGCCTGCATCACCAAACCCAACCAGGATTGCAATACCACACATGGCATTAGCTAGAGGGGTGTATAAGCAAGAGACAAGGAAGAAAAAATCATCATAGATCGATACCACCAATGGAATAAAACAAAACATAAGAACAGCTCAGAGGTGCATTAGACCAGGGTTTTATGAGGTAAGCCCCCTTTAAAAGAAAAATAAGTCGGGGTGCCTGCGTGGCTCAGTCAGCTGAGCGTCCAACTTTAACTCGGGTCATGATCTCACAATTCATGAGTTTGAGCCCCGCATCTGGCTCACTGCTGTCAGTGCAGAGCCCGCTTCAGATCCTCCATCCCCTTCTATTTCTGCCCCTCCCCTGGGTTCTTTCTCTGTCTTAAAAAAAAAAAAAAAAAAAAATTAATAAATACTTTAAAAATTAAAAAAATGGAAAGAAAAACAAGTCCAAAGTAAACCAATTACTGGGCATCCTGATTCACTGCCTCTGATAATTCACCAAACAAAATGAATCAGTCCGGGTAATAATACCTTTAAATAACTCTAAAACAAGCATGCTATTCTATCATTCTTCTGTTTGTTTTCTGATAATGTCAATGGGACATTAAAAGTTATCCAATGAAATTATATTACTGGAATCCTCATCTTCATTTTGCACTTCTGTAGAATTTTTATTGGCAAAAGATCTCCTGTGTGTTCATTTATTGTATTTCCACCACTCCAAAGACTACTGTACAATTCCATGCCTCAGATAAGAAGGCGGACAAAAGGGGTAACCATTTTCCTCAGTATCACAAAGAACCACCTTGAAATATATGGTTTGTATTTTCAGACTGTTTCTGAATTATACTAATCGAGCCAGGTGTATCTTTTAAAAAATATGTGCAGATCAGAAAAATACAATAACATACCTGTATTGGAAATATTTTCACAGCTACATATTCATTGAGCAACTGGGCTTTCCAAACACAACCAAATCTTCCCCTTGCTTTCACTTCTAATAACTGTAGTGGCTTCAAACCTAGTAACGGAGAAGGTGGGGGTGGTCCTGGGTCCTAAGATAAACAATAATGATAATATTAAAAAGCAGCACACAATACATATCAATTCTAAATATGAGAAAAAAGGGAGTATACTGAGGAATCAATTGACAGAAATGGTAAACACATACAAATGACATTAACTTCAGTCTTGCCAAAACTGATTTCTCAAGCATTACTAATTATTTATAGTGATCATAAGGCAAGCCACTTGAATCAAGAGTTTTCATAATAACATTCAGTGAATAACATTCACTACTGCTATCTAAGTACAGCAGGAGAAATCTCAAATCATTTTTAGTCTCACTAATTTTCTGGACTAAGATTTTCTGTGACTTTTAGGATATTACTTAACAGTATTTCAATGGTTTCATCTAGTTGATACTTCATTAGAAGAGGAGGATTTTAAAAGTGCCAGCAACAGCAAGTTATGACTATGTCTCAAAGAAAAATACTCCTCAAAATTCACTACTTTCCCCAGTGACTGTTTATCTTTAATCTCAGAAATGCCCATAGTCCTTCTCAAACACACTGCAAATAAGTGTATCAAAGCACATAAGAGAAATATTTTGAATAGCCAAACTATTACGTTCATTCTGATTTTTCAACCTATTAGCAATTCATCCCTTTGCTTATAATTACCAAATTGACCTGAAATAAAAATTATTAGTGTTCTGAGTCTGACTGGCAAAGAAAGTACAAATTATAATCCAGAAAATGAGTGGTCACTGTAGTAGATGTACAAGGTAAGTAAAACGAAAGAGAAGAGTACTGCTACAGGTAATTTAAAAAATGGAGGAAATACAGTATGTGAACAGGAGCACAACATTTATGAAGCACAAGGGAATCCTCCCTATACGAACTCCTCACTAGAAGCCTCGTATCAGTTCAAGATCTACAACTAAAACAAGATGTAGGAAGCCTTCAGAAAAGCTTCCAGAGCAAAGTAATAAAAATGTTTGAAAGGCTGCATAATGAGTATTGTAAGGAGGAACTAAAATTTCTGTGGCAACAGCAACAGACACTGTGACCCTGGATGGCATCTAAGTCGCTTGGAAAGAGTGTACCATACCCTTATCCATGCAGCTCTCTTTCCCTTTCCTCTCAAGACAAAAATCTCTTCTAATGCCCTAAGACTGTCAGTGCTCCCTTTAGGTATTATTCAGCCTATTGGTGGCACTCAAGAATTTTAAAAGTTGACATCTACATTAGAAAGACCCTCAAAAAATAGAAACATTGCAAGGTATAAAAGAGGAAAAATGTGCAATTTCACTGTGGGCAATCTTTATAACATGGCTTGAAAATTCCTATTTTAAAATAGGAGGATAAACTAGAATACTTCCTGTAACTAATTTCAACCTCAAATGTTTATTTTTAAAATGTCTACAAAAGCTGCTTTTCCTTCACACATTGAAAAGATGAAAGGTTATACAGTAGAGCTAAAGAGTGCTGCGGTTTCACAGAGTGAGGAGTCTAGGAAGTCAGATACAAATCTTAAAGAAGTATGTCCCCCAAAGTTACGATTCTCAGTGGGAGAGGACAGAAGAATCTATGGAGAGGTTTTATCAAAACTAAACCTACCCTACCTCATTCCTTGACTGGTCACTTATAACTGTAATAAGAGATTCTACTGAAAAAGAGTATGTTATTTACGTGGATGTGGAGACAGGAGAAAAAAAGGTTGAAAACTACTCTTGCGGAGGCAAGAGAAACCACTCATGTTCAAAATCCAAGAATTATTAGATAACTGCATAAACTAATTAATGTTAACAGAAAAATTTATGTTTGAAAAACTTTATAAGCATTTTTTTTAATGTTTATTTATTCTTGAGATAGAGGAAGAGACAGAGCATGAGCCGGGGAGGGGCAGAGTGAGAGAGGGACACAGAATCCGAAGCAAGCTCCAGGCTCTGAGCTGTCGGCACAGAGCCCGATGCAGGGCTTGAACTCAGGAGCTGTGAGATCATCACCTGAGCTGAAGTCGGACGCTTAACCGACTGAGCCAACCAGGTGTCCCTGAAAAACTTTAAAATTACTATGAAGTTAAAATCAATGATTTCCCCCCTTCTTTAGAAATAAGTCAGAAACGTCAAGTTGTCAAAGCAGGGATAACAAAAACTAAAGTATGCAGATAAGAGCTGAAAGGTGAAGAGGCAAAATAACGAGGTAAAGAATAGAATCGCTCTTTACTTAAACATTAAGATTTTGAATAACTTTAATATAAATTGATAATGTCTCTTGATAACATCTATATTACCAATTCTGTTCTAAAGAGTACCAACCACACAGCTAGGATTTAGTCTATAAAACAGTATTGAGATGACTTAATCCACATCTCAAATTAAGAATATGTCAGCAGTTCAAAATAATACTAACCTTAATTTTAGGAAACATGCAAGAACTCTCAATGTCTATACTTAGGGGGAAAAGATCACTGAATATTTTCTAAGTGCAATGATAAACTTCAAGGTTCCCATAAGTTTCCAAGGTTTTGTTTGGCAAGTTCTAAGCTACCATTATTTCAGTAAAGCATCTTAGGTCACTCTCCCAATGACATTACCATTCTATTCAGTATTATATCATAACAACCTGAAAACAGACTGTTGTCAAAATTACTTATAAATAAAAAGCTTAAATTTAAGAACACTGGCAAATTTTTAAAGGGTGAGGAAAAGGTCTACAAAAACACATTCGTATAAAATCTCAAAACTTCTAGAAATGATACATGTGTTTTTAAATAATACTCTATAATACTTAAAAGTTGAGACTCAAAATGAGCTAATGAAGTACAGCTAACTGAATAAAATATATAGTGCCAAATCAATATGCCTTTTTGTTTTAATGAAAAATTACTAGAATATTCTATGTCATACTTTTCAACTCTTCATTAAATTTATAAGACGCTTTAACTGTATCTCTAATATTTGGCTTTTATTTATCCTATCATCTAAGAATATCAGAAATTATTTTCAGTTTATGAGCATCATTATACTAATTTACCCACCAAAAGTCAATGTAGTTCACGCTTGAACAACATGGGTTTGAACTTCAGCGGTCCACTTATTATGTCTCTTTTTTCTTCCAATAAATATAATGCAATGTATTTTCTCTTCCTTATGATTTTCTTAATAATATTTTTTTGTCTCTAACTTACTTTATTGTAAGAATAAAGTAAGTATGTATATCAAACATACAACATACAAAATATATGTTAATCAATGGTTTGTGTTACCAGTCACAAAATCTAGTACTTTGATGGGGGTAAAAAGTTACATGCAGATTTGACCGTGTAGGGCGTCGGCACTCCCTTCACCCCGCATTGTTCAAGAGTCAACTGTACTTGATTCTAGGAATAAAGATTTATACCTTTAAAATATATCAACAACCCAAAGAGACAAATTCAGATTTAAACTTCATAATGACATCAACATTCTGATGTTATCCATAAAACATGTCTTCGCCCTGCTACACAGAAAACCACCTTTTAGGGAGCCATGGTAAGGTGTGCAGAATTCCTGAAAACTTGCCCTAAGTCTCTAGTTCTCTTGCAATAAATACCCATGCTACTTTGCACAGTTAAGAAGACATGTATTAGAACATAGCTCTGATTACATCTCTTCTTTACCCATTTGTATATGAAAATTATACAATTCTGGCATCAGAAGACCTCATGTTGAGAAACAACAAATGGCAGTAGCTGAAAAAAAGTGCACCTACCCAAACACCACTACCCTCTAGAATTACTAAAATCAAGACTGGAATAAATTAGTACAAGTGAAGAGCTGCAAAGTAGTCTGTGATCATTTTCTTTATTCTGAGTTCTCAAAGGTGAGAAGGGTGAATTCTAATCTAAAATAAAGCCTTAATCTCTAGACAGCAAAAGATGAACTGGCTAGCCCATTTGCTACATAGAGGCTAAAGATGCAAGGAACTATCTGAAAATATAGATTTCATGATAAAAGATAATGGGTTCAACCAGAAAGTCAGCTCCTGTTAAAAATGTGCATACGTGAACATTTCTAGCCACTAGGGGTTAATGTCTACTCAACTAAAACCGTTGTTTCTACATTCCAACTTACATAAGTATAAATGCTGGTAACGATTCCTTGAAAACCAAAACTATTACGTGGCAAATCAATCATGTTTTTAATACTAAAAGTGGTAAAAAAAAATCATAACAAATTTATAAAGGATGCACAATAAAGCAACAACGACAACAAAAATCTAAAAACAAAATGTTCAGTATGCATCCACAAAAAGTTCCACAACCATAAAACAAACATCAATGCATCTTACCTCTATCATTATATGAAAGGCGTGCTTGTGAAGAAAAAACACAGGCAAAAGAAATTACGATTTATATCAAGAATGAAATGAAAAATGACACATCAGTTACAAAAGTGAAAGAAAGAGAATAATGATTTAGCTTTTTAAAATTGGCAATGATCCAATTTATCATATTTTTAAAATAAAAGTTGGGAACACTTTCCTTATAAACAGAGGAAAGTAATATCAAACAAACAAAAAACTTGGACATTACCTTTCAGATAAGGGGTATTATTATATACATGGTTCTGGTATGACCCCAAGTTACCTGATCCAATAAACTTCCAAGTCTTAAGTAATTGTTACGTGTTTTTCTAAGAAGTTCTAGAGTCTCAACTGGAAGAGTAAAATGAGCAATTTAATTGAGAAAATATCTTGGAATTGGCTTCTGGACACGAGAGGGCAGTATTGCCTTTAACAAAAACCAGGAGCAGCACAGGAGACATTTTTATGTAACTAGAAGTTGGTTCTCAGCCCACACTCTAACAGTTGTTTTACGAATCTCTAAAATCTATTTCCTGAACTGCTTCACTCCCTTTTCATGGAAGACAGTAGAATCATAATAGAAAAATGTTCCTGATGTCTTTGTGTGTGCAACATAAACAATATACTAGGGTAAGAAAATAAGACTGAGGAAAAAATTTTAAAAGTGAGATTTAAGTAGAACACAGTGACAGGCCAGGCCCACTGTTGACTACTTACTAGTCACATAAGAGTGAAGAAGTCAAGTAGTGGTGGCCATGAGAACAAGTATCCATACATATTTTTTAGTCTGAGGACACTTAGATACTGACAAGACTTTTGAAAATAAGATTTTCATTTTCCCAGTCATCCTAATATAGTTAAGGGCCTAAATTTATAATTAAGAGAAATACTGTCACCAATATAAAAATCCCCTCCTTCAAATCCCCTCCAATCGCTGAGTATAACCGCCATTTCTAATATCTCTACAATATTTATACAGAGAATAGCACTGATTTGACAACTCATTTATCTTGCACCAGCAGCTTAGTGTTTCTTCCTTCTTGATTTTTCTCCTATGATAATGGTTCAGGATTATTTATAATTCATCTAAACGGCTTAGCTAATCCTACTATCACAACATCTTATCAGTACTCCAGAGTAAAATTCATCTCTTTGAAAGAAATACATGCCAAATGAGTAACTAGACTTTAGCTTCCCAGGGCATAGGTATGTCTCAGGTTTTGTTTTACAAGGACTTGTAACAGGGATAATAAACCTACCACTGCAAGTAACACTGTGCAAGTATGTGCCATCCATGCATCTTACCAAAAAGTCTATCTTTGCTCAATATACTTCTCAATAAATGAACATGAGAATAAGTCCTAGAATGATCAAGCTAAACAAGAGATGCCAACGACAGGCCTCAATGTGTAAACTATGTTACAAAGTAAAAGGGTCAAAACAGAATCCAAAAAAATTAAATCACTGAAATACATGGATAAAAAGCAACCAAGCCAAACAAACAAACACACAAAAAACAATCTGAATTCAAAACACAGAAAATGAAACTTGACTATCATGCACTATAACTGGAGAGAACAGTAAAAAACAAATCAGCACATTAATGTCAAGTCATTAGGCTCCTGGATGCGAAAGAGACTTCGCTGCTTATTCCATAAGGGGGAAAGAAATTTAACTAAATTATATTGCCAAATATCAGAAAATAATGACTAGGACTTCTCCATTCACTCAACCAATCTTTACTGAGCGCCTACTTTGCGCCAGACACTGACTATCTGGCTTCTCGTGATGCTTACTACAGTGTGGGGAAGTAAGACTAATCAAAGATACCACACTAATGAATGCATAATTATGAAATAATTGCAATAAAAAGAAATTCAGTATCCTGAGCACCTGTAAGGAGAAAACTGACTTACACTGGCAGGTTAAATAAGATTTTCCTGGGGAGAGGATCCTTGAAAAATGGAGTAAGTACTAGAGGGAGACAGATTAGGTACGAGAATGGCATTGGGATACAATGACTCGTGCAACCAAATGGTTACTGGTTCTATTTACTGAGAACAAGGTTTGGAGAGATTATTTCCCTGAATGTTAACTACTTGGAAATATCTAATTGCTGATGTTTAGTAGGCAGTTAGATATACAGAACAGGAATACAAAGAAATCTTTCTAGATTACAGATTCTGGTTCATTTATATACTATAAACATATAGGACATATACTATGAATTTTCTCCTATTTACTACTTAAATCATTCCAAGATTGATATATTTTATGTGTGTGTGTATGTACATACACATATGTGTATATATACATACACACACACATACATACACATATATATATATATATATATATATATATATATATATATATATATCTAACAGGGGGATAACTCACTAAATATCTTCTTAGGACCTCAAGAAGAATTAAGGACCCCTCCTACCCCCTGCCCCCTACACGAAGTATTTGAAAACCGACCAATTCTGAATTTGTCTCATCTTAGTCATCTAATTATCTCATGCTGTAGGAAATTTTACAGTTGCTAATTTTAAAAAAGACTATTGCCAAGCAGATAGAAATAGAATATATAAAGAAATAATATAGTGTATGTATCAGAACAAATGTTTCTGAGCTAGGAAGACATTATACATTAACAGATTCAATAATATTGATACCGCCAAATGCACAGCCATCATTCTATCCAGTTAGATCTTCAAAATTCCACTGTGATGCACCAACTCCTACTTCCTCCAGTTTCTCTCAACTAACTCCTGAAAGCAAGGCAAAGGCAGACAGAGGTGGATGAGACAGGATTCTGAATAAGTTCCCTAAGGAGAAGGTAGCTCCTCAGGGTAGTTAGCAGGGGGGAGGTTAAAAGTCTGAAGAGACCAATCTCCTTCTGGCCACTGCTCAAAAGCATCAGGTTTATTATTAGGGATAGAAGAAATTTTTATTTATTTTAGCATTTGTATTCTTCAAGTAAAGCTGCAAAAAGGAAAAGGATCACTACATATTCTATAAATTATGGCGTGGTAAGATGGTTATGTTTACCTACAGGGTTATATGTACTTACTATAAAAGCTATTTTGACTTTATAAATATTCGTTGTTTATATTTTTTAATGTTTTTTTTTTTTGGAAAGAGAGAGAGAGCATGAGTGGGGAAGGGCAGAGAGAGGGAGACACAGATTCCAAAGCAGGCTCCAGGCTCTGAGCCATCAGCACAGTGCCCGACGTGGGGCTCAAACCCATGAACCGTGAGATCATGACCTGAGCCGAAGTCGGACGCTTAACCAACTGAGCCACCCAGGCACCTCTCGTTGTTTATATTTTTATATAAACAGTAACTCAAAGGGTATACAAGGTTGTATCTGAGAAGGGAAACGTTTTGGAGATGAAGGATACAAAAGGGACTTCAACTTTATCTATAATGTTTTATTTCAATTACGTTTTCCTAAAGATCCAAAGTAGATGTAAGAAAATGTCTGTTCTGAGTGGTAGGTGTTTGTAATATTTTTCTCAAAACTTCCCTGTACTTTTCTCATTTATGACATAAATGTAAATAAAGATTTAGTTATCAGCCAAAAAAACAAAATACTTTAAACATACTTTATATACTCTGATCGTCCTCTTTATCCTACTTTAGTTTTTTACAGACCCCACCTAATTACTTACTGGAATAAATAAGCCACTCAATTAAAATCATTTCAGTGAATAATAATCCTTGGATATAAATGCCCAGACTCTACCATTCCAAAGACTGACACTAGAGCAAGACACTTCACCTATCTGTCCCTTGTTTTTCTTGTCAATAAAATGGACTTAATAAAACAGAACCTATATTTGGGGTGTTGAAAGATTAATCTGTGTAAAGTGCTCTGTGTAGTCCTTGACAGAGTACTCAAAATGAAATTTTTTATTACGCTAATTTCAAAGTATTGGCATATAAATATGTATCTTCAATGGCTTCAATAAATACAACTTCGAGTACAATTCTGAAGTTGTTACTCTGGCAGCAATAATAGCTAACAGGTTTTGAGCACTTATCATTAGATAAGCGTCCCAGATATGGCTCCTGGTCACTATATAACTGGAGTCAGACATTTCTCCTCTTTTCCTCCACTCTTGCTCCCTTCTTACTCTGCCTGTCATTGCCAAGCTGCAAAGCCAAACAACCAATCAACCAACCTATTTTTTGTTCCCTTATATACTAACTGTGGGCTTCAAAAGGGAAGAACTGTCCCTCCGATGCTTATCACCACACATCAGCATGATGCCCAGCACACAACAGGCTCTCAAGCATTAGGTGAGTGGTTAAGCTAAAACAAAACAAACAAACCTGAACACCCGACAGCCTATGTGATACAAGCAGCTTTTCACTAACAAATGGGCCTTTTCATTTTATTGTCTCAAATTAACAGAAAAGATTTGACAGTGACGAAGTAGCTAGGAATGAAGGAACAGATCTACGATGAGGTCCAGGAAGTAGAGTTGAGAGAAAATCAAAGTCACTTCTTCCTATCTTCCATCTTGCCAGATAAGAAAAAAGAGAAATTTTTTATTTTTTTTAATGGTTATTTAATTTTTGAGAGAGAGACAGAGCTAAGCAGGTGAGGGGCAGAGAGAGAGGGAGACACAGAATCCGAAACAGGCTCCATCCAGGCTCTGAGCTGTCAGCACAGAGCCCAATGTGGGGCTCGAACCCATGAACCATGAGATCATGACCTGAGCTGAAGTAGGACACTTAACTGAGTGAGCCACCCAGGCACCCTGAAAAAGGAGAAATTAGGTAGTCTCATCTATATGCATCAGTCCCACTTGTAAATTGGAAGATGCGGTCCTCCACAGTCCAAAGAAAAACTGAACTCAAGATTTTAAAAATTAAATGGAAGTCATTTTTAGAAATAAAGTGCTCCATTATTAACTTTAATGTACAGCTTTAAACTCATTTTAAACTTTGGATAAAGCTTTTAATTTTTTTTCCTTCTCCTCTTCCCTTCTTTTTTGCTTTTGGATATAGAATTTCAGCAAATCTCAAGCAGACTTGTCCATTCATTTGTTAAGTAAAATAATTCATATATGCCTAAGAGAGTAATTTTTTGTCAAGCTGCAAGTCTACAAATAATTTATGACACTTCTCCCAACAATCAGTTTAGAGGTATACATAAAACTTAGTTGTAATTTAAGTTGTAACAAAAATAATCACACACAAAGGTAGAACACAGAAGAAAGAGACATTTGCAGTAGTTCTGAACTATTTCTTAGGCATGTACCAAAAAAAAAGAAAAAAAAAAGATGCTCAACTGCAAGACAAGAGCATTATATCACCAGATTTTAAACCTACTAAAATAAGACAGTTAAAAATATTGTGAAATGTAGACTCCAGGTCTTAGCAGAAACCTAACACCAACTCAAAGCTAATAAAACATCAAGTTTTGAAATTTCATAAGCATACATTAGAGCTCCACTAAGTTTCACTTAAGAACACATCACTTAATCAGAATGAGACTGAAAAGTATTGAGCTGAAAAGCTATCCTCAGTATACCTTTAAATTAAAAGAAACCAATTGTGAAATAACATTTGTAGTTTATAAAAGGGAAGGAAAGCATGTATTCAAACGAATGAGATTAGAAAAAGGTGTCAGAGGATACATATCAACCCGTTAAAATCGATTATTTCAGGAAAATGATAAAGGAAAAAAAAAGGAAGAACAAATGGTTCTATCTCCTTTCTTTTGCACACACTTCCTTCTGTAGAATTTGTCTTATTATAACAAGCAAGTATTATAAATTCTTAAAAAGAAAAGAATTAAAAAGAGAAAGTGAGTCAACCTATTTCAAGATGTGGTTTTGCAAGTATAACAATATTAGCATGTTAAATACTCACTTAAATTTAGTAAATTTCCCCTTCATCCTCCCCAAATAAATAAGCAGCACACTTTCCTAAACTGGCTTGGCTGAATGTTAGGCTACCCTTTCAGTATCTTATTAATTTTAAATGGGTACACATACAGACTCATGTTCAACAGGAAAGTCCTACACAGCATTTTCAGACAGCTTGGTTTCTCAGTGGACAGTAATTTGGCAGAGCATGAAATGACAACCTATTATTACTTTAATATTAAGGTCAACAGGATTATTTTGTATGCCCAATTCAGTATCCCAAACATCTGACAGCCTTTATTCTCTATCAGACCAAAATCTAGACAAAATGTCATGATGCAAAGAACTGAAGAGACTGATGTCACTTAAATAAGTATTAATGTTGCAATACTACAGTGCTATTTATATAGCCTTTAAAAATGCACAAGAAGTTAACTTCATACCTTGTTAAAGGTAGGTAATTTCTAGTTCCTAAAATCTGCTTTCTTATCAGCAAGTGTTTTTTATCAGCACAAATATAGATCTTATTAACAGGAAACTGAAGCTCACGTATGGTTTTGAGAGCGATGCAAACACTTTTATTGAAACCACATTAACTCTAACCACAATAAGACTTCTTAATCATAGAGTCAATGCATCTGTTCCCTCCTATTCTTGACTCACCGGCACTAGAAAAACCAGTTGTGTTCAGTTTACTCACTGTAGATACAAGAGCAAATTCCTACATGTGGAAAGACAGTTTCAGCACAGGCAAAAGAAAAGGACCTAGGTGATGGAAATTAAAAGGATGCTTCAAAGCTTGTGATTGCAGAAAGAACTGAATACTGGCATTCTCTTATAAAAGCCTGAATACTTCAACTTATTCTACTCTAAAGACATACAGCCTCAATATTTTTTCTTAAAACTAAGCCCTAAAGCTTTTTATTAAAGGAATCCCTGGGCATGCTGCATTATCATCTCAGTACAACTCTAAATGCAACAAAGTCAATTCAGTAATTCGTCACTTACAGAGTGGTTATATCTACAAACAGTAGGTGACAGACAGTAGTGATTACAATACACCCATGGTATTCAAGGGGCTTACAATCAAGTGGGAGATTGGAACATGTACACAAATGACTAGTGCCTTTCTCACCTGGGGCTATTCATCTGAATCACACAAGATATAAACTGACTTCAGCACTATTTTCTCAATTCTTTCAAGGACAGTACATAACTAATACCATTCCAGATATATATAATGGATGGCTTAAGGTGTAATGGGAGGAAAGAATAAAAAGGTAGATGTATGGAGGTATGGAAGCCCATATGTCATACTCCAAACTGTGTATTCTTTGCTGTGGGTCATTGAGAGCCCTCAAATATTTTTTAAAACAGAAGTAACATGGGGCACCTGGGTGGTTCAGTCGGTTAAGGGTCCAACTTCAGCTCCGATCATGATCTCCCTGTTGGTGAGTTTTGAGCCCTGCGTCAGGCTTGCTGCTGTTAGCACAGAGCCTACTCTGGATCCTCTGTGCCCCTGTCTGTGCCCCTCCTCTACTCACACTATCTCAAAAATAACAAACATTAAAAATAATAATAAGTAATATAATCAGACATGTAAAACACTATTCTACAGTAACAGTATAGATGAAGAGAGAAGACCAGCTGAGATTACAGAAATAATCTCAGCCATAGGTGTAATAATGTCCTGAACTACAAAAGATTAAGAAAGATAAAAAGGTGAATGAACAGGACTTGGTAAATGACAGGGCCAAAAAAAGTAGCAGCTGTCTCCAAGGCTTTCCATCCAGGATGACTGCATGATACCAAGACCGTGATACCATGGAACAATGTTAGAAACATAATAGTAACAGATTATAAAGAAAGAAGGATGGCTTCAATTAAAAAAAAAAAAAAAAAGAACAAAATTACTTTACCCATACTTCTAACTACACTAGATCTGAGAATAAATATTTTTTACTGGTTACTGAGAACCATAATTAAAGACCAGATTTTCAAGCATGTATATTTCCATATCACTTCCTCACAATAAAATACTAACACCAGAAGAAATTCTAACTCGATGTCTTAGAAATAAAGAATCCTACAATTTAGCTGTCAGAACCAGCTTAGTAAAAAGATACATGTGGATATCTCTCGTCTTCCAGGATGCCATAGGACTGATCTTTTAGCCCCCAGTGAGAATAAAAGACTGAAATCAGACCAAGGAATGATCACAGTATGTATAACTTCAGCTTGCTCTGTGAGATTCACTGTAAATTCTCAAGTATAGTTCTTATTGTAGCAATGACTTTTCAAGAAGATATTACCACAATGAGACTAATGTCTTACAAAGACCAATTAAGTCACAAACCAGCCTTTAGCCAAAGCTTTAAGGAAAAGTTTACCTAATAAAAGGAATGAAATATTTCATGACACTGTCTAAAAATGTTTGAAAATTTGGGAGGAAAAATCCACAAGAATATAAGATCTTTCCAGAATTCCTAAGCCTAAACCCTGGAATTTTCCTAATTCATAAACCTTGAAATTAAGCTTTGAATATGGGAACCTGAATATGGACGAAATAGGGAAATCACCGTAAGACTTCAAATGTATGTCTCCCTTACTACCCCTGTCTCTCACAAAAGTCTTGAATAACTAATAGGCAGGGGCACTATCAATTCAGAGACTCAGGAATCCTTACCTACAACCAATCAATGCTGATAAACCTTATTCTAAAATGTGCTAAAAAATTTTCTTAATGGAAACACAGGAATATGCCCTTCTATATTTCCATGACTTTTCCTTTTTGTCCTATGTGAGGCCATATGATGATGTTATTACTCATTTTAGTAGTCAGACTATTCAATATCCAAAGTAGGAAAATAAATTAACCTATAGAATGATTTTGAGATGGCAGTGATGTTTACTGAATTTTTAAAACAGCAGAGACATCAGCTTCCTGGGGGGAGGGGGGGAGGCAGAACAGCATAAAGCAGTAAAGCTTTAGTGTCAGAGTCCTTGGTTCGGATTCCAGCTCTGACACTTGTGAGCTTTGCTATGTCTCAATTTCTTTATCTATAAAATGGGGATTGAAACTACATAAACAACCCTGTGAGGTAAAATCAAATCAGCATTTTTCACACCTGGCTGGTCACAAGAATCACCTTGGAAATTTATTAGAAACATAAAATCTCAGGCCCCACTCCATACTTACAGGGATGTGGCCCAAGAATTTGTATTTTTTAACAAATTCCAAAGATGAGCCTTACATACCAGTCATAATTTAGGAACCATGGAAAAAAATTTATGTATGTTTTTACATATTCTTATAGAAAATTCTTGTCTTTATATATTTATGTAACTTACCAGTATCCTAGTACAATACGTTCTAAGTGTTCAGTAAATACTTGATGTTATTATCAATAATTACTTTAAAATAGGAGATAAAATTGATCATTTTGTAACAGGATGGCCACTAAGCAGTGTTGCAGAACTACTTTGTATAATCCTCTCACCAAAAATGAGACTTAAAGCATGATACTATACTGTTTGAGACAGTGAGAGATGATATAAACTAAGTTCCAAATTGATGACAACCCCTCTTTTGCACAACATAGTTTGCAACAGATGGAAAGCATAAAGTTAGGCATGTTTATATTTTTCCTAACAAAGCTTGACCATTCCAGATCATTCCATCACAAAACCATGCAAATTCACCACAGAGCAATTCAAGTGCTAAATAAATGTGTACAGTATCATTAATACGGTAACAAATATCCAAAGCCCACAGAAATGGATATTCATTGAAGATTCCTGATTCTCAGTTATTTATGAATAATAACTGCATCTTTCCTTTTTAAAGTCTAAACGTTTGAATTAATTATCATTTCTAAATAAAATGGCCTCGTGTTAAGATACTGAGACTTTTATTTATTTATTTATTTATTTATTTATATTTATTTATTTATTTATTTATTTTTTAACGTTTATTTACTTTTGAGACAGAGAGAGACAGAGCATGAACGGGGGAGGGTCAGAGAGAGAGAGGGAGACACAGAATCTGAAATAGGCTCCAGGCTCTGAGCTGTCAGCACAGAGCCTGACGCGGGGCTCGAACTCACGAACCGTGAGATCATGACCTGAGCCGAAGTCGGACGCTCAGCAAACTGAGCCACCCAGGCGCCCCGATACTGAGCCTTTTAAAAGAAAGTCCAACCACACCTTTGTGCTAATATTATGTAAATATCAATGCTTTCTATAAAATTACATGATTTTTTTAAGTTTTATTAAGAAACTTAACAAATTTGTTTTTAAATTGAGTTTCCAGTTTGTTTCGATCATCACACAAATCTAGGGTAAATTCAGACACTACTACAAGTACTAAATACTCTCCCTTCTAAATACAAACATAAATAAAAAATAGTTGCCACCAAGAGAAGATAAAGTGTACAGCCTACGACCATTTGGAGTAAACTACATATATTTATTAGGCATTTATTTTTTTATTTTAAAATATTTTGGAGACAATTTTTAATAAACTCATAACTTAGTTACTAGTGTGCAAAAGTCAGAATATTTCAGCTGCACAAAGTAGCATGTTTACCTAATTTGCAGAATAAGGTATTTTACTTTTGGGTTTATTTCTCCATACACACATCTTAAAAGATTATGGGGATCAATAATCTAATGCTAACAGATTGCTTCAAGTACTAAGGAAGAAGGATGTTATATAAATAAAGCTTAAAGGGAAAGAAATTATTTTGGTCATTAAAATATAGGACTCCACCATTTTTTTCTATCAAGTTTTAACCATTAATCCTAGTGGTATCAGAGAAACAAAGTTAAACCAAGAGAGCCAGAAGGCCAAGGTAATCTGATCTTAAGAGTTAAAAGAAACACAGTAAAAATTACAGTTCAAAGATGTCTCACACAAGTATGCCAAAGCTTTCACCACTCCTCAGCCTGCAGAACATTAACTACTTATATTAAAAGAGCTTGTAAACCACTGTACCAGCACCACTGCCTACATGACAGGGAATGAAGAAAATTTCATGAATTTAATTTGATTACCCAACATATCTACATTTTCAGGTATATTTGGGGTCAGGAGAGTGAAATTGAGAGTATTACAAAAGTTTTTAGTCTTCAAAAAAAAAAAAAAGCTTTTAGTCCTCAGTACATGCTTGATATACTGCAAACAATAACGATGCACCTGCAACTACCAATGACAAGTAATGAGAAGCACTGATTATCTGCTCTTCTTCCCAAAACATTTTTATGCATATATCTTCCTGGCGCCTTTGTGAAACCTCTTTTTTCCACACTTTCTTGATTATCTTGCTAAATCCCTCCCTGTGGTTAAAAGGATAATTTGGCAAGCTGTCTTGAAAAAGGCACAAAAATTTAAGAATGGAAAGAAGAATGGAAGGAAAGAAAGGGTTGTGGTATTGCTTCTCCATCATCAATTAATTCTCAAGAAACAAAGCAGGGAGAATCTCCCACTCGAAAGTACTACAATGACAATAAAACTGTCCAAAGAACAGGAATACCCTTTGTTCCACTCTACTAGCTCAACTCCTGAGTAAGAGAAGTTCAGGATATAGCACTTAGTATGTTTGGAAAACTAGCTATAGTTCTCATAACAACAAACATTCCAAAAGTTAACTCCAAAAGAAAATGGTTTATAGCAATTTGGTGGGTTTCACCGCAGTGGTAGTTCTTTAAAATATAAAATTTAAAAGAGCACAAAGTACAAGACAATAACTTACTTGAGTTGGAACAAGTACAGGAGGGTAGGCCATCTTATGATGCCTGTACACCCAAAACGCACAAATAACAATCCCCGCAATTAACATAAGTGGCACCAAGGAATAGAGCAATATGTTGTAATAGGGTGGCTTAGGTGTAACTGGGTTCGAAGTAGCTGTGGAAAATGGAAGGAAAAAAAAACAATTCAGATTTGGCCTACAAAATTCCACAAGAAATATTTATCATGGTATCAAATTTTAGGAGAAGGTATGAGTAAATTATTCCATCAACACAAATATGCTTTGTTTTCAGTGTACTAGTTGAACAGACCTATGTATTTTCCCTGTAAACTTACGCTGTGTAACTTCCATCTCTGGAAAGTAAGAAAACCTTTCGTTACACATATTGCCCTCACAGCAACAAAAATATACTTCAGGGCTGTCCTTTTTTTCTATACAATCAGTCCTATAAACAAACAAAGGAGAAATAATTAAAATCAACATTATATTGAATCTACAATGGAGTTTTTCTAAAGTTCTTCTCAGAGATGAAATAATGAAAAAGTCATTCATAGTCAACCTCAAGATTTTTATTAATATTCAATGATCAATTCTTAAGAGCCAAAAATGTTTCTGTAATCCTGTTATTAAATCTCATCAAAACACAACAGATGATTTTATAGCAATCACACTAACTCCTTGAGACCACTACTTTATTTTGGTTTTTAATGATCCATCTAAGGCAACGACCTTTTATTTATTTCTTTTTAATTACTAGAAAAGCTTGAAAAGGAACATTAAGCCAATGAAGAAATTTGCTTTAGGAGTGCTTTCTCTTATAGGAAATACAGCTTTCCTATGGCATAAATACAAAAGCTAAATGCTATCAATAAAATTATGTGTATGTATACACATAAATACATGGACATAAATATACATAGTATACACAAAAGGACACAAGTTCCTATCATGGCAGAACATATCTCAACATCAGAGACCCAAGCTAGATTTGGGAATTAAGAGTGTCAGGTTTTTTGTTTTTGTTTTTTTGAGTAGATTTAAATTCCCTAAACACAGGGCCACCTGGGTGGCTCAGTCAGTTAAGCAACAGATTCTTCATTTCAGCTCAGGTCATGATCTCATGGTTATGGAAGTGAGCCTCATGTCAGGCTCCATGCTTAGCCTGGAGCATGCATGTATGCCCTCTCTCGCTCTCAAAAATAAACAAACATTTAAAAAAAATCTTCATATATACAATATGGTCTTATTAACTGTAGTTGCCATGCTACATTACTAATAACCCTAGGACTTGTTTTATAACTGGAAGTTTGTACCTTCTGACCACCTTTAACCATTTCACCTAACCATCCATATCCCAACCCTCGCCTCTGGCAACTAACAATGCCTGGTTCTATATCTAGGCATTCATTTTATTTTTTGGTTTTCTTTTAAGATTACATATATAGGTGTGATCGTAATGGTTGGTATTTGTCTTTCTCTGTATGATGAATTTCACTTAGCATAATACCCTCAAGGTCCATCTATGCTGTCTCAAGTGGCAAGATTTCTTTCTTTTTAATGGCTGGGAAATATTCCTCTGTGTGTGTGTGTGTGTGTGTGTGTGTGTGTGTACACACATCACATTTTCTTTATTCATTCATCCATCAGTGGACACTCAGGCTGCTTCCACATCTTAGCTATTGTAAATAATGCTGCAATAAACATGGGGGTGCATATATCTTTTTACAAGTTAGTATTTTCACTTCCTCCAGAGAAATACCCAGAAGTGGAATTGCTGGATCATATGGCAGTTTTATTTTTAATTTTTTGAAGAGCCTCCATCCTGTTTTCCTAGTGGTCCCACTTACCTTTCATAATAGCAAATATCACTTGATGATCACTTCTGTTAATCAGGAGGCTATGAATCAGAAATGTAGCTAAAAATGTGTAATTACAGAGAAATAATACCTGGAAAATTTACAGATTTGGAAATATACTCTAAATACTAAATGCATACCCAAGATTTTAATTTCTCATAAAAATTAATATAATTCCATTTTCATGGGCTTATTCAACACATTTTGCTATTAATCACATATGGCCAATCAACCACAGGTTCATGGTAATGAACTGAGGCTCCTAAAAGTGGAAAGGCAAGTACCTAGTGTTCCATGAGTATATCAGTATTTTCTGGCTCCAAAATGTCTGTTTAACTAGGACCTTACAGCCTCTCCGTGATCAGCACCCACCTACAGTGGAAATCCTGAGGCCCAGTCAGTTTCAGTGATCAGCCCAACATCTGTGGGACTCCTTACAGAAAGATCACAGGCAGTCAATAACATGTCTAATGTATTTTATTTCCAGTACAGAATAAAACAATTTAAGCACAATCTTTTAAATAAAATGTAGCTTTCTATGAGGACTGTGTTAGTTCTGATGTAATTCTGAACGTCAAGTTAAAATGTCTCTTGGGGGTAAAGAACAAAGGCTTACTTTGCAAGAAAAAGAAATGCAGTAAGATCAATTTCTTCCAGATACATAAAGAGGGAAACTAAAAGGAAATTAAATACTATGATTAGGCTTACTCTCCTTGAGGACAGAGGATAGATTTTCAATAGATATACTGTCTAATTTTAAAGCAATTTTAAAAATCCTTTTTCCTTAAAATTGATATTAAAAAAGTTTATCATCCTAATAACATAGGGGGAAAATGGTTCTTATCTATAATTCTCACTACTTGGTAGACTATTCGAAGTATATCAAAGATAAAACATAAACATCACATACTTATTTTATTACTTTAAAATGTGTATCTTGTCATTAGAGCATGTTAAAATGGTTTTCATAATCTCATCTTAAAAAAGAAACCTTTAAGTGAAAATCCACGCACTGATCTTTCCCCTTTAAAAAGGGAATAGAGAGGATTATTCAACATTCTCATAAAAAAAATAAAATGTTTCCTTACCTGTCATAACAGTTGATATCATCCAGCCAACAACCTTGCTTCACTATTTCAATGGAACCAGAAATATTCTTCCAGGTAGCAAAACAATGTCGCCTTTTATCTTTGTCACCATAACACGGTTCAACACCAGTTCGATTGGTTCTATCTCTTTCCCAATTAGCGTTATAGAAAATACACTCCTGAGTTTCTGATCTACCAAGTATAGCACCTATAAGATAATAAAACAACAACTTAATATAACTGTATTAGCTCTTAAAATAAACTCACAGTATACCAACCTCAAATGTTCCTAAAATGTCAGTAACTTACTGTCTTCCTAGTGTTGTAACACTAAGTTAAGGTTTCCAAGTCAATCTCTGTACTTGAAGTATAATAAACATAATAATACAAAGTGACCACATTTATCACAACATTTCTCGGGAAAAGGCCAGTCTCACTTTTAAGAAATGTCCTTGATAACAAGCAGTAAAATTGTTAATCTAAGTGTATCTTGACCCTAGGTAGACTTCTTTTCAATATTCTGTGTGACAAAATGGGGACTAGGCAAAAGTACCTGTGCTGCTTACTGAAGTACAATGGTTGCCTGGAGAAAAAGCCTTTGCATGACTGAGTTGGGAACTACACCAACTATGGTTATTCAGATGTCGATATCTGACAGACCTGTTCTCAAAAATGAACCAAGTAAGCCTATTACTTCAAGAAAAACAACTGACAGTATGCATTGCCAATTATAAAATCTGAATTTGCAAGGGAAGAAATTTGGAAAATCTGTATTGCCACCATCAGCCTGACACTTTCCCAACACTTGATTCTCTGAAAAAAATCAGTGGTGATAACAAATTTAACTTTTAAATATTAAATAATGAAATGTGCCAGTAATTAGTAGGTGTATATAATTCAAGAAACCAATATTTTCTAAATGAGTTACGTGTGATGTTATAAAAGTATTCACGGGTTTAAAAAATTCATTCAATGTTCAAGACAGTCCCATAGATTTTAATGTTACAGAGGATTAATGTTTCAAATTCTGCACTGTAAAACTAACTTTTAAAAAACTATCTCTTGTCTTATATGGAAAAACAAGGTAAATGGAATACCCAAAATAATTCTAAAAAGATTTACAAAGGAAAATTCATACCACCTGTTTTTAAAATTCATTATAAAGCTTCAGCTATCAAGACAGTGTGGTCTTAGTGAAAAGACAGACACATGCTTCAATGGGATAGAACAGAGAATCCAGAAATAGACCCACACCTAATGTTCAACTGACACACAGCAAAGGTGCCAACACATTTCAATAGAGAAAACACGGTATTTTAAACAACTGATGCTGGAACAACTGGACATCTTATGAAAAAACAAAAACTTCAATTCACATCTCACACTGTTTACAAAAATGATCTCTAAACATATCAAAGACATAAAATAAAACCTAAAAATATAAAACCTGTAGAAAAAAACATGAAAAATCTTTGTGACCCTAAATTATGAAAGATTTCTTAGAACACAAAAGACATGAACACGAAAGAACTGATAAGTTGCACTTCATTAAAACTAAAACTTTTCTTCAAAAGTTAAAGAAAACAAAATTCACAGACTAGGAGAAAATACTTGCAAATTATATATCTAAATAAAAGGGTTGATATTCAGAATTCAGAATACAGAAAAACTTCTAACAACTCAATAATAATTTTTTAAACCACCAAATTCCTTAAAAAAAAATGGGCAAAAGATTCAAAAACATGCTTTGCTGAACAGATATGAAGGGAAAAGATTCTCAATATCATTAATTATTAGAGAAATACAAACTGAAACTAATTCTAATATTGATTAGAATGGCTAAAACAAAACCATCTCAAAGTTGGTAAATATGTAGAGCAACTAGGACTTTCACATATTGGTGGTAGGAATGCAAAATGGTCTACCCACTTTGGAAAGCCAGTTTGACAGCTTCTTATAGTTAAACATACACCTACCATGCTACCCAGCAATAGCATGCCTAGCTATTTATCTAAGAAATGAAAAGATACGTTCATGTAAAAATCTGTACATGAATGCTTAGTGGCTTTATTTACAACCCCCCCAAAACTGGAAACAACTCAATATCCAGTACTGGTAAATGGATAAACAAACATCCATACAACAAAAAGAAATGAACTAGTGATAGCTGTAACTACATGAATGAATCACAAATACATTACGCTATATTTTATGTGATTCCATTTATACAATGTTCTGGAAAAGGCAAAAATATGGAGACAAAAATCTGATCAGACGCTGCCAGAAGCTGGGAATGATGGGAGAGGACTGATTATAAAAGGGCATGAGGAAACTTTTCAGAGTGACTGAAATATTCTACATAACGACTATGGTGATGGTTACATGACTTGTGGGTTAATGAAAACTCACAGAATTATATACCAAAAACAAAACAAAACAAAAAACCCACACACATTTTATTCTTTGTAAATTAAACTTCAGTAAACCTAACTTAAAAAAAAAAAAGCAAAATCACTACCACTTGCTGAGTTTTGGTATAGTATCAAAGAGAAACATCCACAATTATCTAAAAAAGCTATTAAAATACTCATTTTTCTAACTATGTATCTATGTATGGCCAGACTGCCTTCATATCAAAAGAACATATATATCACAGCAGAGTGTATGGAGAGGTACAAGAATTCAGTTGTCTTCTACTAAAACAATCATTAAAGAGATTTGCAAAAATTTTACTAATTTTGTTTACAAAATATTTTCCATAAAGATGTTCTTTTGTGAACATACAATGGATTTATTATTGTTATTTTTAAATAAATATATTAAAATTTTGTCATTTTCTAATGTGACAAGGATGATAGATATAACCTGTATTTATAAAAAAAAAACCTCTTTACAGGGGCACCTGGGTGGCTCAGGTCATGATCTCATGGTTCACAAGTTTGAGCCCCACGTTGGGCTCTGTACTGACAGCTCAAAGCCTGGAACCTGCTTCAGATTCTGCCCCCCTCGCTCTCTGCCCCTCCCCCATTTGTATTCTCTCTCTCTCTCTCTCAAAAATAAATAAAACATTAAAAAATAGTAAAAAAAAAAAAAAAAAAAAAACACCTCTTTGGGACTCTACATTTTTTAAAGTCTTAAAGAAGTTCAGACCAAAGAATGTAAGAACTGCTGCTGTTCTACAATGTCCTACTACACAGGTGTAATTATAAGCTGCTAAAATCTGTGGCAGTATCAGTGCTATGGACTTCCTCTCAACTACATAAGAAATAATAGCATGAGCTCACAGACTATAAGGCTGGTAACTCTATGTTCTTTGTATTCTATAAAAACAAATGAAAAAAAGAAAAAAAGAAAAAAAGAAAAAGAAGGGTTATTTCTATTTACCTGTATAAAATACCAGCTATTTCCTAAGTTATTCCTTTTCAAAAACTTGTTGAAAATACCAGCAAAATAAGTTTTGTCCTTTACTAAATAACCCAAAATCAATCATTCACTGTCACATTATTATCTCAAAACAAGGGAAGGAAAACTTTTTCTGTAAAGGGCCAAAGAGTAAATATTTTTGGCTCTGCAGACCACATAGTCTCTGTCACAACTACTCCATTCTGCCATTACAGCACAAAAGCATCCAAAGGACAGTAAATGAATGAGAACTTTATAGACACTAAAAGCAAAATTTCATATTTTTCCATGTCTTTTTTCAACCATTTAAAAATGTAAAAATCTGGGCGCCTGCATGACTCAGTCAGTTGAGTGACTCTTGATCAGACCTGATCAGGTCATAACCTCACAGTTCATGAGTTCAAGTCCCACAATGGTCTCTGCAGTAGTGCACTGACAGTACGGAGCCTGCTCCGGATTCTCTCTCTCCTTCTCTGACCTCCTCCCTTGCTCATGCGTGCTCTCTATCACTCTCTCTCAAAATAAATAAACAAACAAAAAAAGAAAATAAATTTTAAAAACTATTTTTAAGAGCATTATTTTTAATTTCCAAAGAAGACACCATTGAAGCACAAGATCACCACTTAAACAAAACCGACAAAAATAAAACAAAATATTGCCTAGAGCAGAAATGTCAAATAGGTTTCATCTTTGGTGTCAATTCCAATCAATTAATAGTAGCTGAGTGGAGTAGTATATTGAGAAAGATTTTTAAGTAAAAGGGTCTTGAAATTAGCATGGAAGGAGGGGGAGCAAAATTAGTCTTTTATTTGCCATCTCTGGTCTAAAGAAAAGATAAACAGGGGCACCTGGGTGGCTCAGTCCGTTGAGCATCCAATTTCGGCTCAGATAATGATCTCACGGTTCGTGAGTTTGAGCCCCATGTCAGGATCTGTGCTGACAGCTCAGAGCCTGGAGCCTGCTTCATTCTGTGTCTCCCTCTCTCTCTGTCCCTCCCCCGCTCACAATCTGTCTCTCTCTCTCTCTCTCTCTCACACAAATAAATAAACAAAAAAATTAAAAAAAAAATAAAGAAAAGATAAATGACCATTTCTTCAATTAAAAAAAGAAAACTCTACCACTTAATTTTTAAAGGCAAACAAGATTTCTAGATGGTTTTTTGATTTAGACTACCATTTGTTATTTTCCAGAGACAGAAAGAAGACTGCTTATATGGAAAATTGTGACAATTTCATCACCCACCCACTAGCTCAAGCTGATCCTGTAATCAGTCTCTATCCCATCATATCTCTAGCTGAATACTAAATATAGTAACATGATAATTATACAAATAAAATCACATCACATATATTTTTATGTTCATAAGCTCACATTGTGACTTTAAAGGTGTAGTTATAAAAAAACATGGCAGGGGCGCCTGGGTGGCTCAGTCGGTTGAGCATCCGACTTCGGCTCAGGACATGATCTCACAGTCTGTGGGTTCGAGCCCCGCATCGGACTCTGTGCTGACAGCTCAGAGCCTGGAGCCTGTTTCAGATTCTGTGTCTCCCTCTCTCTCTGCCCCTCCCCCACTTGCACTCCGCCTCTATCTCAAAAATAAACATTAAAAAAAAAAAAAGATGGCAAAAGTTGCTTATATGTACTAATTTTTAACAACTTCAACAATTAGCAACTTCTAATTTAAAATTTTCCAAAACTTAAAATTTCTACCCATAAATTTATTCTATCAAAGTAATTCCAAATAGTTCATACTATTTTCAAAAGAAATAGACACAAAATGTATGTGTGCATCATTTAGTATGGTGGTTCTTAACTAATTAATTATGTATAACAGAATCCCCTACATTTTCTCAAATTCATACTTCAGCGCCATTTGTAGCCCTGGGAACAAGTAACTGAAAAGCATACAACAGGAGGGGTATTTACACAGAGAAAGTGAGTGAGTGTGTGTGTGTGTGTGCACGCGTGCGCACGTGTGTGTGTGTGTGTGTATCTTTTTCTTTTTTTTTTTTTTTTTTAAATTTTTTTTTTTCAACGTTTATTTATTTTTGGGACAGAGAGAGACAGAGCATGAACAGGGGAGGGGCAGAGAGAGAGGGGTACACAGAATCGGAAACAGGCTCCAGGCTCTGAGCCCTCAGCCCAGAGCCTGACGCGGGGCTCGAACTCACGGACCGCGAGATCGTGACCTGGCTGAAGTCGGACGCTTAACCGACTGCGCCACCCAGGCGCCCCTTCTTTTTCTTTTTGACAAAGACCCACTGATGATCTAATGTTCCTCTCTAGTTAAGCACCACTGGCTTAAAAGACTGTGACATGAATTTGGGATTTTGTTCACAAACTGTGACCTTGAGTTAAATTACCAAAACTTTTACTACCTTGCTGCCACAGCTGATTGATTTCCATAAAAATTTCATAATTATTATGGTTAATTCCATAGTTTCATAAATCACATTCAGCCTAGCTATAATAAATCAGTAAGTCTAATCACAGAACCTAGTACCAGAATTTAGATAATACTTCTATTTCCAAAGTACTACTTATGCATTAATGACCAGTAGTACTGACTTCCATTTTTCCTACCATTAAAAAAAAAAAAAAAAAACACTGGATCTGAATCTTGGTGGAACATTTGACCAAAAAATAGCCCTGGAAAAGTCATATTTGAATCTAAAATACTCGTCATATGAGGAAAAAGCAAATTTTTCACCTAGAATAACTATATAATCTCTTCCAGAAACAGAAAAGAAGGGACTACTTCACCAACTTATTTTATGAGGCCCAGTATTACCCTGATAAAACAAAATAAACAGAGACAGCACAAAAAAAGAGAAATATAGACCAGTATCTTTCACTAACTTAGATGTTAGAGTCCTCAGCAAAACTTTAGCAAATTCCAAAAATGTATTTAAAAAAAAAATAATAACACATACCAAGTAGGATTTATGTAAGGTTGGTTCAATATTCAAAAATCAGTCAATGCAATCTTCCAGATCAAAAGGCTAAAGCACAAAAATCATACAACCTATCAGTACACCAGGAATAGAGGGGAACTTCCTCAAAGTCACAAGGAGCACCTACAAAAACACCAATAGCTAATAACATCATATTTAATGGCAAAAGACTGAATGTTTCCCCTCTAAGATCAGAAACAAGGTAATGATGTCTACTCCCACTACTTGTAACACTGTACTGAAAATTCTAGCTATTTTAATAAGACAAGAAGAAGGAATTAAAGGCATACCAACTGGAAAAATATATATAACTTTCTATATGCAGATGACATGACTGTCTTGGTAGAGAATCCCAAGGAATCTTCAAACAAAAAAATGTTAGAACTAATAAGTGAGTTCAGTAAGGTCATAGTATACAAGATCAATACACAAAAATTAACTGCATTTCTATATACTAACAATGAACTGAACAACAGAACTAAAATTAAAAATACAATACCAGTTATAACTGTTCCTTAGATAATAAAATACTTACAATATAATCTGACAAAATGTGTAAAATCTGTATGAAGAAAATTATAAAATATTGATGAAAGAAATAAAAAGAAGATTTGAACACTTGGAGAGACATACCATAATAAAGATGTCCATTCTCCCTAAACTGATGTATTGGATTTGATAAGTAATTCAATTCATATCAAAATCTCATCAAATTTTTTTGTTGACATAAATGAGCTTATTCTAAACATTTTTGAAAAAGAAGAATAAAGTGGGAGAAATCATGCTTACTGATGTTAAAGATTACCATAAAGCTGCAATAAGCATGACCATGTGGTAATGGAGGAGGGACAGGTACAAAGATTAATGAAACAGAAAACCCAAAACCCAGAATCCATCTACACAAATATGCCTGATTAATTTTGGACAAATAAGCAAAAGCAATTCTGTAGATGAGAGATAGCTTTTTCAATAAACAGCACTGGAGCAGGGCACCTGGGTGGCTCAGCTGGTTAAGCGACCAACTCTTTTTTTCGGCTCAGGTAAAGATCATGATCTCATGGTTCCTGAGTTTGAGCCCTGCATCAGGCTCTGTGCCTACGGTGGGGAGCATGCCTGGGACTCTCTCTTCCCCTCTCTCTGTCCCTACTCTGCTTGCTAGTTCACTCTCTCTCTCTCTCTCAAAATAAACAAACTTAAAAAAAAATTTTTTTTAAATAGCACTGGAGCAATGGGTCATAGTTCAAGCAAATATTTCTTAAATGCCCTCCCCTTTGTTATCTATCATTTTAATAGTTCCTGAAAGCCCAGCTCTTGCAAAAAGACTCCCAGGCTAAATCTCACATGAGACAATTTTCATGTTTTCTCAAGGCAGATGTAACAAAATCCTATAAGTCTTTTAATCAGGACTCCTCCTTCCCCCAAAATTCACACCACTTGCAATCCAACATAAAATGTATTATTTTACATTTATTTATTGTTTTTAATCAATTGTCTCTTTATATATTCTTTTCCACACCCAAATGCCAATGAGTCTAAAACTATCCATCTTACTTGCCCTAAAAACACAAACAGTATTTAATGAATGATAAAATGTAAAAAAAAGCAGTGTAACAACTGAATTTAAAAAACCCCACCAAATACAACTTGAATGAATATCATACAACCCTCAGTTTGAAGGATTCCCCAATTTCCACCAGTAGGAGATTTTTAAAATTCTGACCAACTTGAAATATACAAACTTTTGTATATTTATATGAAACAGTTCAACATATACTTATTTTAATTAATTTAGTTTTACAAATGTTTTAAAATCATAAAGCACAAAAATTTTACAAAAAAATTTGGTTCTAACTTCACATGCATCTCTTGACAAGGGTCCTCTCAATACTTTGTGAGTCATCAAAAAGCATAAAAATATGAATCATCTTCACTTTAACTTGCTTGAGAAGGAATATGTGTTAAAGTCATATAGAATATTGTCACTGGAAATGTTTTTCCAAGCCAATAATATCCATTCACATAATACTAAGATTTTTTCCAATGTTCTATAGGTATACTTTGTGATCTTCATAAAGTAACTACTTACAATATTATTTTTAAAAATGAGTTTTTAAAGTTTCTTCACAGTCTTTGTAAACAGTTTACAACAAATGATAGTAAACTACCCAAAACCACCACCCCATCAAGAATAACTTATTTTTTTTAATTCTTTATCCCCTTCTATGTCTTTCCTTAGGAAACTGACATAAACACTTAATATAGCACTAACTGGCATCATTTCGAACTTGTCTGCCTTCTCCAAGGGAAATAAAATTGAGAGAGCCTCAAAATATGAAAAACTTTGTATTTGTATTCAACTTTGTATTTGTATTTGTATTCAACTTTGTATTTGAATTCAAATACAAGATTACTTTTTCTGAGGAATAATCTTTTAGAGAAAATTATGCTTTATAGTGAGCATTTACTGCATATTGACCATATGCTTGCACTGTAAATTAACACACCAAGATAAGGGCTCCAGATAAATTCCAGAGAAATTAGAGATGATAACACAGGACCTCCACTAGACTTTGAGCTTCTAGAACAAGCCTTGTCACCACTTCTGTATCACCAGTGCCTGGCACAGTACAGCAACTCCATAAATGTGCACAAAATCAATCGATTCACACAGAAAAGAAAAAAAGAAAGGCTTCATGGAGGAAGTGGGACTAAAGCAAACTACTAAGGAGAGGCAAAACTATGGTAAACAGAGGCAGAGAAGATAAACATGAGTATGTGAATAATCAGAGCGTTTGACAAAACTGCTGTCAATAGACATGAGCATTCCATATTGTTTAGTATCCAGTATAATCAAGGCAGGTTTGCAAGACATCAGAAGTTAAGAGAAAGAATTGAAGTGATATTTTAAGATTAATCTGAATACAATAAGCAAACAGTGTTGTAATGGAAAGAAACCCAGTAAGTCATACTAACTACCCAATAAAAACCAAGGGTCTACAATATCACTTGTTGACTAGACAGCCCCAAGTATCAAAAGGACTGGCAAATTAGAATACAGATATCAAATTTTTGCTTTGCATAGTCCCTTACTTGGTCCCTTTGAATGTAAGAAAGTAAGAGATAAAAGCGATTTGATTTATAAAAGTGACTTGGGTTTAGATGGTTGGCCGTTTCCAAATGTTTATGTTTCATCATCTGACCAAAAAAAAAAAAAAAAAAAAAAAAAATCTTCCATACTATCTACCCTTTGTTTCTCTTAGTTGCTAACTCTCTTCCTGATATTTATTCTTACTGTCATAAAAGATCCATATTTTCAGGATAAGTAAGATATCTTCAAAGATGAGGCACAACAGAAAAGTGTTTTTGCCTACAGCCACAAAATGTGTGGGATATCTATAAATGCCCAGGACGCAAGATTAAAATAGCTCTACCCAGTTCTCTGGCACTCATTCGAAATATGCATTACATCAAAACAAATACAAGTAGATACAAGTATTAGCTAGACTGTAAAATAGATTTCTGATATTAGATGTTCATCTTATGAGGGTAGGGGAGATGACGGTGACTGCAGCCAGAGGCCAGTACTCCATCGGAATTAATGGGCTATTTTAGAAATTGTACAAAAGCCAAAACTGGGCATAAATTTAGAATAGTAAGAGATAAAAGGTAAATTCTCAAAATCAGATCAGAGCTCCTAAAATAGATTAAGGAAACACACACATATAGTTCCTACTAAAAACAATCTACGAGTCTCAATTACACCACAAAGACACTACGTACATTAAGGTTTCTTAGTACCTTATTTACTTTGGAAGATGCAACCTTTTTAGTAAATCATCAAACTCTTGTCTGATGTAAAAAGACTATAAAAATGGATCATTTCAGCTCCTATGAAAGTAAATGTGAAATATCACCCTTGAGGAGCCAGTAGAATCAAGAGTGAGAATCTGAGGAGTGGCTCACTCAGTTAAGCATCCAATTCTCGATTTTGGCGCAGGTCATGATCTCAACATTCATTCAGTTCATGAGACCAAGCCCTTCATCAGGCTCCACGTGGACAGTGCAGAGCCTGCTTGGGATTCTCTCCCTCCCACTGCCCCTCCACAGAGGGCTCATGCGCGCACACGCTCTCTCTCATAAATAACTTTAAAAAAAAGAGAAACTGAAAAAAATAAAATAAAAAAAATAAAAAAAGAGAAACTGGAAAAAAAAAACCACCTCATTGCAAAAGTGTTCATCAAAGTGATATCAGGCACTTTAAAATCCGCAATTGAAGAAAATTACCAATACTTAATAGAGTAGTTTTAACTAGCCATACAATTCTATTAAAGGAAAAGAATGCAGACTAAAAACAAACTGACATTAAATAACAATGGGTATAGAATCACTTAACTAGACTTATTTTAAAAATCACCAAGAGCTTTTTTCATATTTATAACCAAGACTCCTAGTATTAGAAAAGAAAAACACCTAAAATTCTTGTTATTACTTTTGTATGTTATGTAATTTCTGTCCTATTTCAAATCTCAATTTAATAATATTTTCTATGCAACTGTAAGTACATTACAGGTCTTCTGGTATCCTTTCTTTTCTATATTAGTACGCATCACAGAAGACAAGTCACCTTCCCTATTTGGCTGCCCTGGGCTGTTTTTAAGCATTACCAAGAAAAGGAAATCCACAATGTCCCAAAAGCCTTCTGATAAACATACCAGAAATATGAAGAAGGAGAAATAAATTTTCAAATAAAATTTCTACATGCTAATAAAAACATTTTAGGCCCTATCTTTTTTTTTTTTTTTTTTTTAACCAAGTACTTCCATACTACCAAACAGTCACTTCCAAAGGAAAACACAAACACTTTCTGGCATTCTTCCCAGAAATTTTTTTTTGCTTTACCTATTATATCCTGTACTTAGTACTATCAGTCTGACAAAATATTGCAAGATTCCATCCATCTAGCTCAAGTAATATAAACTAGAAACACAACTAATATGGAATAAACTAAAAATCTAAACGTTGTATGGTGTAACACTAGACACAGTATGTGCACGTGTGTGTGATAAAGGAGAGTAAAAGTACTTAAAAACTGAAGTGCCTGGGTGGCTCAGTCAGTCAAGCATCTGACTCTCGGTTTTGGCTCAGGTCATGATCTCTCGGTTTTGGTTTCGTGAGTTCAAGCCCCATGTCAGGCCCAGTGTTGCCAGTGAGGAGCCTGCTCAGGATTCTCTGTCCCCCTTTCTCTCTGCCCCTCCCCCACTTGTGTTCTCTGTCTCTCTAAATAAATAAATAAACTTTTAAATAAATAAATAAATAAATAAATAGTACTTGTAAGTCAACATTTAACCACTGGTTATTTAAGGACTCCTAATGTTAATTCCATATTAATTCCTGACAAATCACTAAGATAACCACCTAAAGTATATATGAACACTGTTAACTCATAAGTGACTAATTTTTCCCATATAGATAGTTCCAAAATAAACATATATCTACTTTGTAAGGACGAAGATTTTCTTTAATATTATTTTTTAAAATTTAATTCCAGTATAATTAACACAGAGCTAAATTAGTTTCAGGTGTACCATTTGTGATTAAAAATTCCATACATCAACCAGTGCTCATCACAAGTGCCCTCCTTAATCCCATCACCTGTTTCACCCATCTACCACACACCTCCCCTCTAGTAACCATCAGTTTGTTCTCTATAGTTAATAAAGTCCAAGATTTGAAGAAAAACATAAATTTCTCAATTTCTCAAACCTCTTTCTTAAAAAGCATCTACATAAATAAAGTTTTAGATCCCCAAAGAGATCATCAAATTTGTAATGGTAGAATTTCCTTTTTGAAAGAGGCAAACAGCCCTCTTTAAAGTCCTTACAATTTCTAATTTTTTTATTCACTTAATTATATAAAAAGATGCATTTCTTAATTAGCAAAGCTTTTAGAGGACCTCATTTCTTAAACTCTTCTCTAAATACAGAAGATAGTTGGGGTGCCTGGGTGGCTCAGTCGGTTGAGCGTCTGACTTCTGCTCAGGTCATGATCTCTCATTTTGTGGGTTCAAGCCCCAGTTTGGACTCTGTTTTGACAGCTCAGAGCCTGGAGCTTGCTTCGGATTCTGTGTCTCCCTCTCTCTCTCTGCCCCTCCCCCACTCATGCTCTGTCTCTCTCTGTCTCAGAAATAAACATTTAAAAAATTTTTCTTTAAATAAATACATACATACATACATACATACATAAATACATACAGAAGATAGTTTACAAAGGCATTGTTCAATAAGAAACTACCTAACCTACAGCTGATTACTAAATTGATAAATAACAAAAGCCATCCGTTATAATGTCTTCTCCCAAAAGAAAATTACTTCAAGTTGGTATATTTGGTTGGTGGCCCAGAACAAAGCATTGATTTTATCATCAACTATCAAAGAACTTCACTTTCCTTAATACATAAAGTATATATAGAATAACAGCAACCAAGAAAAGAACAAATTACAAACGCCTTACTTCTGATTCAAATGACGAGCACTTGGGACCATATTTAAGATTACTTTTCTAGGACAGGCCAAGAAATCCTGGCAAGCTTCCAAACCTCAACCTCCCTGTTTTTAATAGGGGTAAAAAGTCAGGAAGGAGTAATGGTTGTAAGAAAAGACCTGCTGTCTTCTAATTTTAGCGAATATAAGTAGGTTTCTGATAACATTATGAGGGAGAGATTTCCACCAAAAAACAACAGGAAAAGAGGCCCAATGTTTTCTCCTTCACAAATGAGAAAATTCTACCCCTCTACAACCCCTTCTGTCCCTGGCAAGACACTTTTTAAAGTCTATTTTGGTGACATGCTACATGAAATCTTAGAGGACATTAAGTATTTCACAGAGGTAGAGCATCTTCTATGTCCAACAAATATAGTGTTGGCCATACTATGTGCCAGGCACTTTGACACTTGGGTACTAAGCAGAAGTAGTGAAAAAGAAAGTATTTTCAAAATTTGAGAAATCTTTAACCTCACCTGGGAAAAAGAGAAAAAAAGAAGAGACTGAATTTTCAAAACAACATACTAAAGTAGAAAGAAAAAAACACACAAACCTTTAGATACTTCTGAATTTCAATTAAGGCTTACTCTAATTTCTCCAGTAAGGTAAGTGGGAAGGCAGGATAGATTAACAATCAGAAAATCACAAAGGCTAGGGAATTTCAAGTATGCTTCTTTTTTTTTTAAATTTGTTTTTAATGTTTGTTTATTTTTGAGAGAGAGAGAGAGAGAGAGAGAGAGAGAGAGAGTAAGCAGGGGAAGGGCAGAGAGAGAACGAGAGACAGAATCTGGAGCAGGCTCCACGTTCTGAGCTGTGAGCACAGAGCCCTATGCAGGGCTCAAACTCATGAACTGTGAGGATACATGACCTGAGCTGAAGTTGGATGCTTAACTGACTGAGCCACCCAGGTGCCCCTCAAGTATGCTTCTTTATCAATGTATTTTATTTAAAGGAAAAAATCATGTTAGTGCCTCTAAAAATATAGACTTTGTCTTGGAACTAAATTTACAAGAAAAAAGGTGAATAAAGTAATATAAAAATCAGGTGAGAAATCCTGACTTGCACACAAAAGTGTTCACTACTAATCACTGCTTGATATTACAAAGCAGCCACATTAACTCCTTATTGTAGGCAGTAAGGACCCTTTAAAAAGTAAATAAAGGTATTCATACTAACTATAAAAAAACCATGCATTCATATTAGTAGCTCTAATGAATAAAACAATAAAATAATGTCACCCAGCTTGTCAAGAATATTTATAGATAACTAAAATTTTAAAAGAACAAAACCAAGTCAGGGATTTAAGTCATAAGCAGCAGAATTCAGAGAAAATCTAAAATAGCTTTTGAAGGAAGTGTCAGTGGATTAAGAAAGTTATTAGTTCAAGTCAGCCATCTCTTCCTAGACTAGAGCAATGGCTTCCATAATTGATTTCCCAGCTTCCACTTCCATCTCATTCTATCAGCTCTTCATCCAGAAGTCAGATCCTTTAGTAAAGCAAACAAAATCCAGTCACTGCCCCAACTTAAAGCCATTCAATGCTTTCCCACTGCCCAGGCATTTAAAATAAAACATGAACAAATCCTAGGCAATCCACAATCTGGCTCCTCTTTAGCCTCAATTCACACCAGACAAAGAACAAACTCCTTCAGGTTGATACATTCTACTACTCCTTCCCTATTTCAGACCCCTTTTAATGGCTGACATAATGGAGTGGAGTAAAACATTAAGAAAATGCTTCAAAAAGTTGAGAAAAGTTACCAGATCATGGCAAAATATCAACTCTAATTTGGAAATAGTTCTCAAACTACTGAGAACACAGTTTGATTACATTTAGTAAGTTCTTTAAATATGTATATTTAGCAGCACCTGGGTGGCTCAGTCAGTTAAGCATACAACTCAGCTCAGGTCATGATCTCGCGGTTCACAAGTTCAAGCCCCCCACATCGGGCTCTGTGCTAACAGCTCAGAACATGGAGCCTGCTTCAGATGTTGTCTCCCTCTCTCTCTGCCCCTTCCCTGCTTGTTCGTTTTCTCTCTCTCTCTCAAAAATAAATAAAACATTAAATTTTTTTTAAGAAATACATAAAATATGTATATTTACCATCAAATTTTCCATTCCCAAGAAACCAAGTTCTTAAAAATTAAAATAGTTATTTTTCTATGATATGTCTATAGCCATTATCCATTCCTCCAAAAAAGAAAGCCTCATTTGGTATTTAATTCATAAGAGACAAAGGTAAGCCCTTAAATCTAATAACCTTTCTCTAAAAATCCCAAGTCACAATAATACAAAACATGTATCCTTCATCCTAAACCCAGAGAAACCTAAGCAAAAATTTCAGATGAACATTCCAAATCAAATGAATATCTGACTCTGGTTTCGTTACTGGCCTCTTGCTTATTAATAAAAATGTATTCGTTTATTTATACAAGTCACATTTGCCCACTTTGAAGATAAAAGTCCATCCAACATCTTTCAATAATGATCAATCAAAGTTGCTTCAAAATACTGGCTTATTCAGGCGCTATGAAAGTAGAAGTAGAAGGAATAATAAAATCAGATTAACACATGTTTATTTAATATTTCAAAATATACTTCATCTAAATCTTTCACATTTACAATTTTAAAACATTTCTTCCAAATCTAGCTTTAACCTTTACCTTCTAAACTGAGGGAAAAATGTTTTTCTTCAACACTAAAACAGTCTTCCTTTAATACTGCCCAAAATATAAGAATTTTGTTTTATGCTAATTACCACAAAAGAATTATTTTAATAGCACCCCAACAGAGTTTTCCCTCCACAACTTAATGGAATAAAATATATATACTACTGCATCCATTTTTAGTGTAAGTATTCCTATTTCTCTGTATAACCAGTCAGTAGTTAAGAAGTAGGGTTTTCAAAGAATAAAAAAAGGAACATGATAAATATAACACTAACAGTTTCAATCAAGGATCAAAGTTATAGTAGAAAATAGTCTACAATGAGCCTTCCTCAGAAAGCTTTCACATACATATCTGTAAAGCCTATTACATTTAGTACACAAATTTTATCACCCTAATATAATGTTCACTTGAAATGTCATGTTTACTAAAAACAAGTCGTTTACTTGAACAGTAATTAATAATTGATCAGTTTTACCATGTGAATGATTATTTTCTAATATGCCAACACCTACATCTCATTAATGAAACCAAGAAAACCACTATTCGCTTAAGCTAATAGTTAAAAGAACTTTTTGTATTCAGGAATATGACAGACAACCTTAAAAAAGTAAAACTGAAAAATAGTAAATAAACTATTTACTTTTCAATACAATCATAGAAGAGAGTTAACACCATGATACACCTTTGCCTAATATACTAGTAAGTTAAACATCTTGAAAGAATTGTTATTCCACCTTGAATAGCATTCTACCATTTCTTAACATCCTCCCTCCTAGAAATGTTTATGACAGACGACCGTGGAAAAGTAAAACTGAAAAATAGTAAATAAGCTATTTACTTTTAAATCCAATACTGGAAGAGCGTTAATACCTTCATGTACCCTTGCTTGTGTTCTAGTAAGTTAAATATCTTGAAAAGAGTTGTTAGCCCACCCTGAATGACAGTCTACCATTTCTTCAACATCCTCCCTCCCAGAAATGTTTACATCCATCGTTTTGTTAAAGAACAAAGACCTACAGAATCCTAACAATTATTGGGGCTGTCCCCAGTCCTCTATTTGTGAAACATTTAAACATAAGGCAAAATATTCTTACTAATGAGCCACTGAAAGATACCAAAATAAGGCTCAAAGATGTTCAAATATAGGGCACTTTACTCCCAAGTTAAAAGCTACTTTCCCACTGCCAGAAACTAAGGCCACAGATGGCCAGTGTTTAGGTTCAGATCTACCCTTGGAAGTCTGGGATCAAGATGTATAGCAGAAAGCAAAGGAATTCAGAGAAATAGAAACTTTAATAATGCTACTATTGTTACCCCTTTTCATACTCAGTGATGTATTTGTGCACTGAGGAGACTGAGAAGGGACGAGAGCAATGAGACAGAAGGGACAGGAGCAATGGGACAGAAGACAAGGATGGAGACAAAAAGCAGTTGGAAGGACACAGGAAACAACTGCATCCATCAGAGTTGTTCTTAGTGAAGCAGCTGGCTGGCTGCTGACTCAGGGGCCAACAATTCTAATCCCTGGCCTTCCACTAAGTCTGAAAACCAATTCCTGGTGGAATTCACACACCCTCTTCCCATTTAGCACATATACCCACCTGCCCCAATTTTCAGTGAAGACCAATTTTCCTTTTGAAAAACAAATTAAGAACAGGAACAACTGCAATGATAGTTTGAACCCAACAGGAACTTACATATCTATAGGTATTAAAAGTCTCTTAAGTTTAATGAGGAGAATGACAGTGACAGGCTGATGACAATTATGTCCCACATGCCACACAACCCAAGATCCGTCTTTAACATTAGCACTTTCAAATATAAATAAGCATTTATGGCATATTCCTAACACCTGAGGAGAGATTTGAGGTTAAATACCTAAGAAAAATAGCAGCCACACTGGTGTAAAGAAAGAAAATTTAACAAAACAAATTTTAGTCTTTTGTTTGCTTTGGTACTTAGAAATTTTAATTTTTTATAAACTATTTCATTTATTTTTATAACTTTTATTCAGTAAAAAAGGGAAACCAATAAGATAAGAGAGACAAAAAATTGAGACACATTACAAGAAAAACAGAAAAAAACAGTGAGCGAATAGACTGCTGAAATGAGAAACAGGAAAAAAAGACCAGAATCTAAGGATTGTTCATGGGAGTGATGGTACATAATCCTTCCAAGAGGTGAACACTAGTGGTGTAGAAAACACGCTGGGAGCACAGAACCAGGCATACAATAATGCTCAATAATTTTTCTTAATAGAAGTACCAGACACTGCCTGTCTATACTATTTTCTGCTTCCCTATTTATTTTGCCACAAAATCTTAACAGTTTTCACTAATGGACTGACTGTAACATTTTTGGATCTCTGAAACTAACTTAAAAAGGAAGGGTGAGAAGAACAGACTTCTTTGAGAGCCAACCATGTTCTATGAGTTTCTTTTTTCTAAAAATCCTTTCTGGATACTAATGATTTCTGGTTTTTAACCTAAAGGTGATAGGTTTGTCCCCTAATTTGACATCTGTGTTAATACCTTATTTTGAGTCACTAGGGAAAATAAATGTGCACAAGCGCCCACAGAGTTCTGACGTGCAACATTTTTATGTTTCTTTTCAAGCTGGAAGCATACTATTCCTAAGTCACGCCATGCAATTTATGTGCCTACAATTTATGCCTCTGGATGCAACCAGAAACTCAGCAATGTTTCTCAAAGTGTGGGCCCTGCACAAACTCCATCAAAATCACCAAAATGCTGATTTCTGGGCCCCATTCCAGACCCACTAAATCAAATTCTCTAATAATGTGTTGTCTGTTACGCTACATTTTTAGTAAGTATGGCTACATATTATGTGTAGGGATGAGATACAAAAATAAGAATTTTTGAAGATGAAATGCTGTATCCAACACAAAATAGATGTTCAGTAATAGTTTGCTCTCTCTGGAAATGGAGAAAATGGGGGATTATATTTTATTATCCCCAGAAAGTACCCTTGTGTTGGTGGTGGCTTTTTATTCTGGGCTGGGTTTTTTGTTTGTTGACAGTAAGAGAATATTGCAGGTAGACTTCAAATAATCCCCAAACAAGATTTCTATTTAAATAATAGTCACAGAAATAATTTTTAAAAATTATTCTTAATACTATTAGGAATTATTTCTAATATTAATATTCCTAACCTTAAACACTTTAAACTTCTGCATTTAAAAATTAGAAAAGACCTGAGTCTTTCCTTCAAATTATATATTTACTTCGCTTGAATATCTACAGTGCTGCTTAGCCTCTATGCAACTAATAAAAGCAAAAAATTAATGAAATGAGGTAAATAAAAATTCATTGTTTTGTGCATAAGAAATCTGGTATCATATACTTAATAGGAACTGTTATCCACCAAGACTCACCTAATACAGAAATCACTATAGTTTACAGCTAAGCGTCACTGCCTATATATACAAATAAAAATACATGTGTTATATATTGTAGTATATGCACAGGTAATATGCATTATATATATTACAATCTATAGCAGTCTAACATTTAATTATCTTTTTACTTAAACTGACTTTTGAAAACAAAGATATCTTACTTAATCCTTACAACAATCCTATAGGGTAAAAGGAAGAGCTATCATTATTCCTACCAATTCCTACTCTAGGCTTCTAATACAATCAGAAGATTCATACTTGAACCAAACAGAACCATCCCTTCCAGTGTTTCTCAAACTGGATGTGGTGTGGGTCAGGTGAGTGCTAAATAAAACTTCCTTAGTTCTACCCTCAGAGACTGATTCAGAGGGTCTAAGGTGGAGCTCAAGAATCTGCATTTTTATCCAAGTACTCAAGGTGATTCTAATCCTGGGAGGACCTCAAACCACAGTTTTGAGAATCACTAAACAATTCAATCCCAACTGAGACCGAGAGAGATGATGTGATTAGCTCATTACGTGGCAGCAGTGGGACTCAAACCCAGACTTCTGTTCTCATTTTCACTATGCACACCTTTCACAAAACAAGACTTAGAAAGTCTTTATTCACTTAATAGGAATTATGTGTAAAGAAATTTTCATCAATTGTTAATCAAGACTGCTTTAAGGGATATTAGCTTTGAAGATGTGGTATGAACACGTATTCCAAGAAAACACTATGGTAACTCTTCTCTTCCATCTAGATATTCCAAACTAAGAGAAGTAACAGAAGATCAGACCAGTCAAGATGCATACTCATGCATACTCACTTAATCCATACTTATCAATGAAGTTGATACTATTTCTGCCCATTTTATGGATGAAGAAACTGACACACGCGTAATTGTAACTGACCAAGGAATATAAAATTCAGCAATCAGGCCAGGCCAGGACTAAAGTTAAAAGTACGAGCTCTGAACATCACTTCTATACTGTGACTAGTGTCCCCTATCACTAGGTGCTCTTAATTCACTGCCTAAGCAATAAATTATGATCTAATATTCTGCATAATCTTTCACCTGCTCTTAAGTCACCAAGAACTTTGTTCAGTTCTTATTTCATTAAAATCAATCATTTACCTTAGACCCTTCCTCTCTACTATCTTAGTGTAAATCATCCTCCCCTGCCTCACTGCTACCCACATTATTTCTCTGCAATCAGTTTTATCTACTGATCTCAATGGTTTCTCTTGAATGTCATTATGAGTAACTACTGGTCTTCAGTAGAGACATAGCCTACGCTAAAAAGTCCTTGGTTGGGAAAGATGTTTTCCTTAAAATAATTATTTTATCTGTATCATAGAATACTGTCCACTGTCAAGTCCTGCCATTTCCTATTTTCATCTTCTTTTGAATCTCTGCTGTTCTCATCTTCCAGATGGTTTCCCCACCACCTACCAAAGCTCTGCTTCACACTAGTTCCTCAATCTCTCTTCTGAAATTACATACCATTTCATACAGAATTCCCTGCACTAGGTCTATCTTAAGAGATTCATGTTTGCTCATCTTATGCCTTCCCCAATATCCTGGCATCACCACAATTTCACCAAACACTCCAGACCTCAGCTGTCTGATACAGTAGCCACTAGCCATATGTGGTTCCTGAGCACTAGAAATGTGGCTAATCTGAACTGAGATGTGACATAACTGTAAAACATATAGCAGATTTCAGAGTACCAAAAACTCATCAATAATTTTCATATTGATTACATGTTGCAATAATATCTTTAATATACCGAGTTAAAGTATATTATTAAAATTAATTTCATTTTTGGGTTTGGTTTTTGTACTTTTTTAATGTGGCTGCTTGAAAATCTAAAATTATACCTTGTGGTTCACATTATTGTGAATTTGTGTCTTACATTATTCCTTTCGCAGTTCTGCTTTCCTTAGCCTAATTGGCCCAGGGCCCTCATTATAACACATCATATGATACCTTCTTAGAATATGCCCACTGTCTCTGTTGAACCATCTCCTCAAAGCTATATCAATTAGTTCATCCCATAAAAAATTTCAAAACATTTCACCACAAATTATATACATGCGCATTTCAAGAAACATCATCTAGAAATGAAGCTACCATGAATGTCCCAAAGTGGGAAGTACAACTTAGGTGTCAAGTAAACGAGTTGTTCAAAGGCATATAAACTACCATGCTTAGTCTAAAAACTGTCCCCTCCTATACTTTGAACTTTTCTTGTTGCTCTCTCACCTGTGTACTTAAAAGCTACCCCAAGAAGGTAAGGCAATGGCTACCTCTAACAAAGGGAAAAAGAAAACCCTAGGAACTATAAGAAACACAAACATAACTTCTATCACTAAGGTATCTGTATGTAAGATATCTGCATAACTTCTATCACTAAGATACCTATCACTAAGATATCTGTATATAAGATAATGTATGTAAGACTCTGAGAGTCAGAAGATCTGTTATTAAGAAAGAAAATCATTATAACTTTTAGAAAAGATGCATTTACCACCATATGCCACAAATCCCGCTTAACTAGATAACCTGGAGACAGTGGCAGGTGACTCAGACTCCTATCATGGTCATCTAGTAGCATTTCTGTCAAAGGAAGAAGTCACACCAATATTTTTCTAATTGTGGGAGTCAAGAAATGCATCAGTGACAACTTCCCTGAATTTGCAGAAGTGACAGTGAGAAACCAAAAACATCAGATGAAACCACACAGTCTGTTGATGTCAGACTGGAAAAGGAGGTTTCTGTTGAGAAACATTCTGTAAATATAAAGTACAACAAAATGTAAGCCATTAATCCTTTAAATCAATTACTCAACATGTTGAATATCCATGAAATCCAACTTTCCATTAAGACATAGTAAAGAAGCTTTTTGCATCAAGGCACATTTTACTTTTAATTGGGCTTTACAGAACACATTCTACGTGGAAAAAATAACACATGACTCCCTTTTGATAGATGCGAAATTAGTAGGTGAGACACATTTAAGAAGTCAGCTATCAATCATTAAAATTTTACTGTGGTAGAATAAATACATACTAAACCATGGGCTCCATGTTTTCAATGCTAATTCAGAGGAAATGGAAGGGAAAGTACATGATCATGTTTGCCACTCTAAAGGGTAAAAAAAAACTTGTATCAGAGAACAAGAATCACCAATAAGGCTCCCTTATACAGTAGATGCTAAACAAACTGTTTTTCTCCTACCTATGCCAACGACCAGCAAACAAACAAAATCAAGTCACAAGAAATATAAACGGAAGTAACAAGAGAAAGAGCAGAATAATTAACAAGATGTGAACTTGAAGAAGAACAAGAAGAAGGCAATGTGAGCAGCAATTTAAGATGTCCCAAAAAGCAGGAGGCAAGTTTTTCTTTAAAATGAAATCTTAACAGATGGTTAAGTAGGGGACTTAGTCCTCAGAATATTTATAAGATGAGTTTTTCAGCATATATCTGCTCAATTCCACTGACACTAAAGGCTTAAGAGGAACTATTCCATGCTTTTGCTTGTTAGGACTTACCTGAAGCAGATAGCACAGCTTTTTACTTTTCTTCCACCACAAAATACTGATATATTATCTGTAAAAATGTATTTGTAATTAAATATATCACATGTACTTTTATGCACAGGCACCTAGCTCAGATATTCTGCAGATCTTTCTATCAGGGAGAACATACAATATTTTTATTTGAATAAAATCCTGACTTAAAAAGCAGAAGCAAACCAAATTATTTATTGATGGTCATTAGAATTTAAGTATTAGAATTCAAAGAAAGTGATTAGCAAAAGGTAAGTAGGAGAAAGCTTATTAACTTAATTTAATTTGTAATAATGTATTAACTTGGCGTTTACTCAACATTGACCAAAAGCAAGAAAAAAATGTCTTCCTAACACATTTTTACTATCATAAAAATGATAATAAAATAACCAGAACTGTGTCCCAGGGAAAATACCTTTTGAACACATGATTTCTGGGTCCTGGAGAGGAGTACCAACCACTATACAAAAACCAAATCTAAGTACTCAGAACACTCAAAACATTACAGAAATATAGCACAAGTCCTTTTTTGACCTTGGGGAATCTGCAATCCACTCTGAATATCAAACATGCCAAAAATTCAGAACTGATTTAAAATAATTTGTGTGTTTATTTGCAAACCAAGTACATGAAGAATGTGAAAATTTCATGAGGAATATAAAATTTAAAAGGATATATATGATATAAAGAATTAGAAAAGTCTTCATAGAAAAAGTTCATGGAAAAGATTCTAGCTATATTTGGAAAGTAAAGATATTTGATCATCTAAAGAAGGAAGAGGGTAGTCAGGGAAAAGAATGACACATGTGCAGAAAGCAGTTTGTACCAAGAAGTAATTAAAAGGAAGCTCATTCATTAAAAGGGCAGAAGGGAGAAGGGAGGTCTTCGCAATATAGTCAGGATTAACTAAACAGGAGAATGAAAAGAGAAAAATGGGGGTAAACAGTTCTGCAAATAAAAAACTTATGATAATTACCTATGGTATTCAGAGTCACTGCATATTGACTTTATTAAGTTAGGCCAGAGGGTGTAAAGGGCAAAACTCCATTCTCGGTACCCCACAAGGTACTAGACAGGCCAAAGAACTGAATAAACTGTGACACCTGCTCTCAAGTTGCAAATGCTCAAACAAGAAAACTCAGACGTGGCTTATTAAACTCAGCATTCTGGCAAGGTATACTTAGAGACATTCAAAAGAAGCACCAATAGGTAGAATTATCAGAGATGAAAGGTACAACTTTTGATTAAAGTAGCAGAGATGACCAAGTAGAATATTAAAGGGAGGAAGAAACAGGCCAACACTTAATTTGAGGATGCTATGCTACACAAAAGTACCACAATGTCTAACAGACATGTCTGAATATTGAAGGTTTCCTTATACTTGGGACATTTTTCACTTCACTTTCTTTTTTGCCTTGAAGAGGACACTCTTAACACTCACACCCTCCATACACACCCTCACGCTCCCACATACCGCCACGCTTAGCTCCCACACACAACCTCTTCTCACACAGCCCACAATACCCTCACACTCCTACACATACCTTCCTCTTACAGACTCCTACACAGCTTCATAGCTCATACACCCTCACATCCTCTCCTCTCACACAAACCCACAACTTTCACACCCCCACATAGCTCTCACATCCTCAAGCACATCCATACATCATTCAACACAAATAATGTCATTCTCATATTTCCAATATCCATATCTTAGTTCATGTCCCTACACTCAATTCACAACAACTCCCCTGCCCCCCACATACACACCACTTTCCCAACTATCTAAATTTTAATTCATCTTTCAAAGTCCACTGAAGTCCCATTTCCTTCATGAAGCTTTCCAGACTACTTTGCCTCTTGATTTTTCTTGGTCCTGAATTTCTTAGTTACTCAGCTAGTACTCAGCTGGTTTCTCAAGCAATTCAGCATTTAAATATAAACTATATTGTAACATTTACTGTTGATTTATATATAGAATTCTCTCCAACTAGAGCATAAGCATAGATCACAGCTTTCTGTTTTCTCTACAGGAACACAATATATGGCACACACATACCCCTTGTGAATGGCTGTTACCCTACATGCTATTCCCCATTTTGATCTAATATTGTCTAACAGTCCCCCAAATGCATTAACCCTGGATTTCCTTACACAATCTCCCAATATCATATTTAAACACATAACTAAGAGGGTCTTGCAGTCATAAACTGGACATTGGCTTAGGGAATACACAAAAGGCAAGAATGAATAGTCAGTCTCCCTTATCAATGATACAAAATCAATTTTAACAGATTTTACAAATAACCTGGAAAAGTCTGTGTATAGCAGAATCTCCACACTTACAGATTCCAACAAGCAATTCTAGGAAGCACATTACCATGCCAAAAGGGAGCAACTTTACGAAGTTCTCTAAAGGGCATAAAAGTGTAATATTAGAATGTTTTCTAATATTAAAGGAACAATACAAACTGCCCTTATTAAATAATTATTTCTAAGGGAAAAACACCTAGAAAAGCATCGAGAAGTCATTAAGGATTGCTCTAAAAGATATTAAAAGACAGTGACAGAAAGTACTGATCTTTAGGAAAGAACTAAAAAAAAATAAAAACAAAAGAAATTACTAAAACCTTGAACAAAAAAAGACAGGTTATCTTCCTTTTTTTTTTTTATGTTTATTTATTTTTGAGAGCAAAAGAGACAGAGCACAAGTGGAGGAGGGGCAGAGAGAGAGGGAGACACAGAATCCAAAGAAGGCTCCCGGCTCTGAGCTGTCAGCACAGAGCTCCACAAGGGGCTCAAACTCCCAGATGGGGAGATCATGACCTGAGCTGAAGTCAGAGGCTTAACTGACTGAGCCACCCAGGCGCCCCCAGGTTATCTTCATCTCCTATTTCAAGAAGATACAGAGCCCTTCCTCAGAATTCTAGAGTTGGTGTTACTTCCCAGTTTAACAATACACAAGGGCTGCTACAGGGGAAAAAAGAAAATCTTAAAGCACTCCATTTCACCTGTACCCAACTTATTTTTCTAACCCTCTCCCCTATACATTTTCTACCTCTTCTCTCCTATCTAAAAGAGGCATTCAGCTTATCTGTAAGTATTATCATGTTTATTGCCTGGATGCTCTTCCATATGCTGGCCTCTCTGTACAGAATCTTCTTCCCCATCAAAGGCCAATGGGATTACACTTGGTGAAATCCTACCATTCTCCCCCAGTCCAGTCAAATGCCACTACTTCCACATATAATTCTTTCTACATATAATCCTTGAACGTGAGCTGAGCACCTACCTACCTACTCTAGCAGCACTAAGTCAGGCACCAAGAATTCAGAGATGAATTAATAAACAAACCCCTGGGGGCGCCTGGGTGGCGCAGCCGGTTAAGCGTCCGACTTCAGCCAGGTCACGATCTCGAGGTCTGTGAGTTCGAGCCCCGTGTCGGGCTCTGGGCTGATGGCTCAGAGCCTGGAGCCTGTTTCCGATTCTGTGTCTCCCTCTCTCTCTGCCCCTCCCCCGTTCATGCTCTGTCTCTCTCTGTCCCAAAAATAAACGTTGAAAAAAAAAAATTAAAAATAAATAAATAAATAAATAAACAAACCCCTTACAGATCTCACGTGAAAAGAAAACCAGAGAAAAATGTCAATAATGTAGGAAGTATAACAACTTCCTGAATCAATAAGGTGGTATGGAAACACAGAAAGGAGCAACTAACAACTTGCTAGGGGAGGTCCGCCATGAGCTGCAGCAAGTACAAAATGAGTGGTGTTTCGAAGCAAAATCAAAGTATGTGGGGGAAGGGGAGAGATTAGAAGTTTTTTTAGTGTTATAGGATCAAAGTGGGAGACAGTGAAGGCCAGGAAATGAAGTTGGAAAGGAAAAGTCCCAGGGGGTCTTGTATGTCACGTTAAAAAAGCTTGGCCTTCATCCTGTGTAGGTGATAAGTCAGTGCAGGGGATTCAAGCAGGTGACTGTCAGGGTCAAATCTGCACATACATGACGCATGTTTTAGTTTCTATAGTCTCTATGGTTTCCAGCAAAGAGTGTGGAAGACAGGTTTTCTTATTCCCTGGTGCTTTTTTTTTTTTTTTCGCTTTTTTTGGGGAGTGAGGGAACAGTGTCCAAGAGTGCGGGGAAGGAATGGTCAAAGGGTAGAATACTCTGGTAATGGGAATGGGTAAGAAAGAACAGATTCAAGAAATATTCAGAAGGTAAAATTTACAGGATTTAGTAATTTCTCAGATTTGGCACAACACTAAGAAGTGTTGAAGATGGCACCCAAGTTTCTGGTTCCAAAAGGTTTAAATTTTAATCTTCCCCTTTCTATAATCTCTCTCCTGAACCAACTCCTTAAGCACATGAACATCTCAACTTTAGCTTTCTTTCCATTGCTTCACATCACTTCTCAGCTAACATTTCTTAAAAAATAATTGACCACAGCTGAACCCACCTCCTTATCTACATGTCACTCCTCATCTTCGACAGCATGGTTGTCTCCACCATTCCAGTGAAATGTCTCTTGCTAACATTACAAATAATCTCCAAGTTGACAAACTTAGTGGTGACTTTTCAGGTTCTATCTTATTTGGTCTCTCTGGCACTGCTGAATAGACTTCTTACAATGACACTATATTTGTTTCCTTCTACCTTTCTGGCCACATATTAGTCTCCTCTATAAGCTCGTCCTTGTCCTCTCTCCCTACCCTGAAAATGTTAGTGTTTCCCAGTTTGACCTTCAGAACTCTTTTTATTCTTCCTTCTGCCTAGTTGATTTCATGCCTATACAGCTGTTAGCTGAAGACTCAGATCTCTCTCCAGTTAAGATCTGTATCATCAACTACTTATTTGATATTCCTATCAGGATAAGCTACAAGTAGTTTTTGACCTCAACTTGATGAAAACTTAACAAATCTCTTTATGCTGAAGTTCTAATCTGATGAAGCACTCTTTGGCTCAAAATGGCCCTCCGGCAGCCTTCGCCATGAAGTTAACATTCTTGCACAAAACAAGTCCTTCGTGATCTGATCCCTCTCCAACTCTGCAGACTCATCACTGAGTCCATCACTGCTTCCTGAACTAATGAACTCATGTCTCATGAACTAATTCCAGTTCCTCAAACATTATCCATGTCTCCATATAAGTTGTTTTCTCTGCATGTGTCTGGCCATTCTTGGCTCCTCTAGTCCCTCTCTACTCCCAAATACAGAGACTGACACATAGAATCACTAGGAATTGTTAGAAATGCAGAACCTCAGGCGCCACTCCAAACATACTGAATCAAAAATCTGCATTTTTAACATTATCTCCAAGTGATTTATGTGCATATTAAAGCCTGAGAAGTACTGCTTTAATTTATCAAAACCATTACTACAACAATGTAGATAACACAGAAAAGGACAAATCTAGCACACATTACTTCCAGAGCCTTAATCTAAATCATTTCTTTACCCACACTGCTGCTGACTGAGAAGTAATGGATTTTGTTATTAACTCTCCTTTTCAGACAGTCACTTCTCTCCCTCCGGATTTACTGCTTGATACCATTTTGTTGGCCACGACATTGGCTCCACCGAAAGATGCTCACTCTCTGCCCTGTGGCTGTGTGTTCTCAGACTTTGGAGGCTTCCATAATGGACTGTCTCACCACCAGGAAGCATACCCACCAGACTTGACAAAGACAACATAAAATATTCCTCCCACTCCGTTCCCCTGGTGAACTCCTAGTCATCGTTCAAAATCACTTCAAACATCTTTGAGGGAAAACGTTACCCGACTCCCTCTAAACCGAATTAGGCCACCTTTTTCTGTAGTCCCTAGACACTCTAACATAGATATAATGTGCTACATAACTGCTCCTTTACTAATCATTCTCCAACAAAACTGAGTCCTCTAGGGTAAAGGCTGTGTCTTATTCATCCCCCTATTCCCAGTTCTCACATATACTTAATGTTCACTGGATGACTAATAAATAAGTCTGGAGCTCAAGAGGGAGATCAGAGTGAGAGATATCTCTGGACATCTACATTTAGTTAAAAATAAGAGATGGGATTACTTCACCAGGGAAGGATGTGCAGATTAAGAATTCCATGAAGACTGAACTCTTGAGAAACACAAAACTAAAAGGACAGGCAGACTGAGTACTGAGGTGGTGAGGTGGCTATAGTCAGAAAAAGCAGGAGAATAAAGGGACAAAAGAATTTCAAGAACAGGTAGACAACAACATCAAAGTTACAGGAAAGTCAAGTAGTGACTGAACATAGGTAAGAAGAATCCTTTAGGCAATTAGAAAATGAAGGGGATTATTTCACTTACTTCAGGATGACAATGGGTTGAAGAGAAAATAGAAGGTACAGATGTGAAGCCAGTGTAGGGCAGAAACCTTTCAAGAAATTGGACAGAGGAAAAAGGGGGACTGGCATTAATTCACTCAAAAAATACTGAGCACTGGGCACAAGAATGCAGTGATAAACACGAAGGCCATAATCCCTATCTTCATGGTGCTTTTACTGTAGCAGCACTAAATTCAGGAAGAAACAAAGCCAAGAAGGCTTTTTCTGAAATGCATCCTTTACCTATAAAGTCCTAAAAGACAACCAAAGCCTCCAAATGAGAAAGAGAGAGAAATGCCCCTTAGTGCCTAACACCATTAATTTTAGTAATTAATGTGTCAAATGCTTTCTGTATTACATTTTAAGTTTCAAAATGTTTATTATGTTTCAGAGTATAAGGTTTATCATTCCAACGTGACTATTTCTTAAACAAAAACTTCATATTCCTTTTATAACCTCCACAGTACCTGGCATACTAAGAAGGACACAGCAGGTACCCTTTAAATATTGGCTGATATCAATTCTAGAGAAACAGATAAAGGATATTACAATATTCGTTTTTCTATAAATTCAGTCACTTAAATTCAAACCAAATCCCTACGGATTTATGAGTTTCTACTATTTGTTTGTCATTCATTCTTCCTAATGTAAGAAACACAGAATAAGGGACTACCTTCTCTTCCTATTCTCTTCATCATTCAGTTTTCTGCACGCTAACCTATAAAAGTTACAGTAACAGAAAAACTAAGTCCTTAGATTTTGCAAAACAAAGTATGTACTTTATCTTTTTATCAATCTGTCTTAATATGGGCAAGGGAACCACAAATCCAAATGCCAGCACCATTCAAACTTACCTAATACGTTCTTTCTCACTCACCCAGCACAGGTAACAGGCACCGAGTCAGCAATTAACCACTATTACCATTAAATTATTTTCCAAATATCACTCAAAAAGAATCTGGATTTGTTTTCTTCTACACAAGCAAATTTCAATTAATTCATTCTCTCTGAATCAAAGTATAATCATTTTTAAATGATTGGATCCTTTCATTCACTAATTTCTCAAACGGTGATCAGAGCAAATGATTTCTGACTTAGTTCTGATTCTGGCTCATTATATAGCCAAAAGGAACAACTTCTGTTTCTCAGTCTTTAAGCAGCTGTGAACTTTTACTTAGAAGGTGGAGAAAGCTCTGCTTTATCAGCTACAGGAACCATGGTTAGAACATCAAAATCTCAATTTGATAACTCAGCCTTGTTTACTGCACCATAGGTTTTAATGAGTGACAGCAACAGCAGCTACTGTCAGGGTGGGAACATGGGGCAGGAACCTGGGGAGAACAGGCTCAAAGAAAATCACACTGCCCTGGAATTGGTAACTTTTATTTTAATATACATTTCAAAGTATTTGACTCAATAGAATAGATGTAAGCCCTGCAGACCAAGGTAACATATCATGGCTCTGCAACTTATTTAGTTTCGTAGCCTTAGGTAAGTCACTCTCAGGTTCTTCGTCTATAAAATGGGAATAATATCTATCTTGTAAGGTGAGTCACACACATTATCACTAAAACTTAAAAGCACTTAGCCCAAGGCATACAGTAAGTGGTAGCTATTAATAATGGCAGCTTTACCAAATGTTAATCATTAATAACATTGTTTTACATAATGACTGAGCTATGACATAATTTGTCAGTCCCAATTTGACCAAAGAATATGATAATGTAAAATTCTGACACATGTGTAATGGGACTCACCTAATAATGACCCCTTTGGCAAAAAAAAAAAATAACCAGTCTTCATCAAAAGCAAAAGTAATTGAGAAAAGCACATCTGCAGCAATCAAAGGCAGGATTTACCTACAGCCACAATTAACATATGCGGATTTGTGGTTGCCGTCAAGCTGTCAAACAAGAGCAAAACAACCCCTGCCCTGGAATTGGAGCTCACTTTGGTGTTTCTTGCTGCTGTACAGCTACTTCCAGCTCCCCACTTCCCCACCAAGAACGTATTTCTCAAAGTGTACTATAAGGATTATTTGCAAAACAACCACCTCTATAATTGACTGCAAAGACCTCCCCCCACTAAGGGTGGGAAATGGCAGAGGAAGATGAGAAAAAAGTTAGTAAGTGCCGTTTACTTTTACATAAGAACATTGAACTTAAAAATGAGGGTTTAAGTTCTAGCTCCACTGATTAGTGAATTCAAGCTATTTTTCTAGAGCTCAGGGTCTGACTTAAAGCAAACTAAAAGACAGAACAAAACACGAAACTTATTTCAAACAGATTCAAATATGATCAAATAGGAACATACACAAAATCATGTCGAAAACTATAAAGCATTAATAAATGGAAGTTCTCTTCCCAGAAATGATGATAATCAAATGCTGAAAAAAATCACGTAAAATACACTTCTGGAAATTTCATTTATTTCCCCTAACACACTCACTTCCTTTTTGTCTTCATCTCATTTTAGAAAGATTCTGAGATGTTCCCCTTTGGGAATACACTACTAAATGACACACTACTCCATTCTTTGTATAGTTTTCTGAAAAGATACCCCCAAAATCTCTTTACAAAATACCACCAAATTACATAAATGAAAATATTAGTATTCTTCCCTGAAAACAAACTGATGTTCTAGAATTAAACCAGAGTCCAGTAAATATATAAATAAATATAACTATTATAAATAAAACAAACTATTATATCCTGAACAGCATAGCCATCTGCAAAAGTATAATTTCTCGGAGTGCCTGGGTGGCTCAGTCAGTTAGGCATCCGACTTTGGCTCAAGTCATGATCTCACAGTCCGTGAGCTCGAGCCCCGTGTCGGGCTCTGTGCTGACAGCTCAGAGCCTGGAGTCTGCTTCAGATTCTGTGTCTCCCTTTCTCTAACCCTCCCCTGTTCATACTCTGTCTCTGTCTCAAAAATAAACAAACATTAAAAAGTATAATTTCTCACTAAATATACCAGAATTCCCTCAGTTTTAGATTCTATTCATTCATGTTCAATAAACAGTTCAAGCTAGACATTGTGCTAGGCAAAAACAATAAGCAGCAGCAGCAATTATTTTTTTGAGACTTAATTTTACTTTAGAGCAGTTTTAGGTTCACAATAAAAAGAAGGTACAGAGAAACCTCATATACCCCCTGACCCTACACATACCTAGCCCTCCTGCATTATCAACATCACTCACTACAGTGTTCCATTTGTTACCAAACCTTGATACATCAGAATCACCCAAAGCCCATAGCTTATCTTAGGGTTCACTCTTGGTGTTGCACATTCTATGAGTTTGGACATAACCACCATTAGAATATCATATAGAGTATTTTCACCATCCCCAAAAAAACCTCTGTGATCTGCCTATTCATCCCTTCTACCCCTGGCAACTACTGATCTTTTTACAGTCTCCAGAATTTTGCCTTTTCCAGATGTCATGTAACTGGAATCATACAATATGTAGCCTTTCCAGATCAACCTCTTTCACTTAGTAACATGCATTTAAGCTTCCTCCATGTCTTTTCATGACTTGATGGCTCATTTTTTTTAGTGCTGAATAATATCCCATTGTTTAGATGTACCACAGTTTATATATCCACTCACCTACTAAAGGACATCTTAGTTCTTCCAAATTTTGACAATTATGAATAAGCTGTAAACATCCATGTATATAGGTTTTTCTTTGGACTCAAGTTTTCAATTCCTCCAGGTAAATACAAAGGGGCGTGACTGCTGAATCGTATGTTAAGAGGATATAAGAAAGCACCAAATTATCTTCCAAAGTAGCTGTGCCATTTTGCATTCCCAATGAATGAGAATTCATATTTTTCTACATCCTTGCCAGCATCTGGTGGTGTCAGTGTTCCAGATTTTAACCCTCTGAATATGTGCGTAGTATCATCTTGCTGTTTTAATTTCTATTTGCCTGATGACTTATGATGTCAGAGCATTGTATCATTATGTTTATCTACCATTTGTATATCTTCTTTGGTGGGGTGTCTGTTAAGGTCTTTGGCCCATTTTTAAATCTGGTTGTTTGTTTTCTTCTTATTGAGTTCTAAGAGTTCTTTGTTTATTGAGGACAACAGTCCTTTATCAGCTATTACCAAATATTGCAAGTATTTTCTTCCAGTCTTATCTTTCAACTAATATTTTCACTGAGTTATTTAGAACCTTTACTGTGTGCCAGGTATCATTCGAAGCACTTTACATATATTAACTCATCTACACTTAATAACAACTGTATAACGTACCATATTATCTCCATTTTCCAGATGGGAAAAAGAACTTCATCACAGCGCCAGAAAATAATGCAGCCGGGATACAAAACCAGGCACTCTGGCTCCAGGGCTCTTATACCTACCTTCAGCACTAAGCACTACACTGAAAGAATCTAAAAGAATTCAGTGTCAGCTAGTATATGGACACATTAAGAAGCAATTCTAATACAGAATATGGTAAGCACTACCATAGGATTAACCAACAGGGCTAAAAAATATTAAGTCCAAGTCTTCAGATATTACCAGTTGAAACTAATTCTATATATAAATTAGTAATTCCCATTGGAAAATCAAAACTCCCAACTCAGCCTGACAAAGATTAACATATTTTTTATGTCATCTTTCCATTCAATTAACCAGGTATCTATCTGTCTGCTATGGTTTTGTTACTTTTCTAGTTAAGAACAATAGCCTTCCTATCAATCTTTTTCTTCCCAAGACAATTGTAAATCAAGTTAGAGATCAGAATCATCATAAATTAGTTTTCACCATACTTGCTAACAAAATATATAAGAGAAACAGAAATGTCTTAGACATTTAATATAATTTTTAACTACTTAAAATGGGTAACTAAATCTGGACTAACCAAGTATTGTTTAAGAGAAGCTTCTCCTTAGTAACTGGAAAGGAACTATTTTAAATTAGCATATCAAAGCTACTAGTCTCCATCGCCTAGACTTCTGCTTGTAACATGATTAATAGCAGTCCCTGTTTTACTTATACCCACTTATAAATCGCCACCTGAGAATAGCAAACCCGTTCAGGTGGCCAGGTGGCCCTGCTACTTGGGTTTCCCTCCTTATTCTCCTTTCAACTAAAGACAAGATTATATTACTCTTCCTCACTAAACCTCATCCTCTAGCCCTTGTTTCTGATATTAGTTAAGAGCTAACACTGTTAGTGAGGTATGAAAGAGCAGGGCTAGCAGTACAGAGAGGAAGAAAAGGAAAAATAAAGGCAAAATGACAGAGCCCTCTACTCTCTTACACATCCTATCACTCTTCATACAGAGTTCCTAACCATTTTCTTCCTACGACCCTGTCCTAATAGTTAAGCCAATGCCCTGTCTCGAGAAATCTGGTGAGTTGCCACCAATTGAGATATTTTTTGTCCTCTGTAACACAATGGAAGTCATATATAGCTTCTTTCCCTACAAGCAAAACCACATAGTATGATGGAAGAAGTGCATATTCTAACATACAGGTAAGTGTCTATATGAATATCACTTCTGAAGCTTATTAGTTTAAGATCCTGCCTTCTCATCTCTTAAACAGATAACTACCTCATGAAGTAACTTGGTACCCAAAACACACTGTAGCAAGCGGTAAGACTTCCTTTCAATTTTTCATTTTGGTCTCATATACAATAAGCGGGTGGGGCGTGGGGGGAAGATCTCAGGATTAGTATCTTAAACCCTTAAAGTAAAAATTTTCAAACTTTATGACTACGAACCACAGTAAGAAACACATTTTTCATTATGACCCAGCACATATGTGCATATAATCACACACATAACTGAAGTTTCACAAAATACTACCCTTACTATGTATGATCACTCTAATACTTTCTATTTTCTTTCTTCTCTCTGCTCCCCCTGGAACTCTTTTCCCTCCATGCCCTCCTCCCTAATCACATACAGGAAGCTCTTTTTATTCTTGTCATCATACCACCATACTGGAGCCCCAGGGAGCCAGATACTTCCCAGGATGCAAAGCCCAGCAGGTAGAAAAGGAGGGATTCAGAAAGAAGGAAATTCTGCTGGTGCTGGAAGAGTCTATTTTTCTTCTGGTCCAAGAAAGAATTCTATACCCATATTCTCTCAGGAACAATGTTATTGCTGGGGAGCAGAGTTGTACTGCTGGAATAAAGAACACTAGAGGTAAAAAAAAAGGCTCAGATATTAGTCTGGGAACTTAACCAACATATACGACAATGATCCTATAAGAAAATTCTTCCTAGGTTCCAAAGTTTCTAAAACATAAAACATTTCTAAATTGGGAAAGGGGTGCTATTTATACAATGTCCTATGTCAGAGGTTGGTAAACTACTGCCTGTGGGGTCAAATCTAGCCTGCAGCCTATTTTACTATAGCCCCTAAACAATGGTTTTTACATTTTTAAATGGGTGAAAAAAAACAAAAGAATATTTTATGACACAGGAACATTACATAAAATTCAAATTCCAGTATTTATAAATAAAGTTTTATTAGAACAGTCACCTGGAGAGTGCCTAGCCAGCTCAGTCAGAAGAGCATGTGACTCCTGATCTCAGGTTTGTGGGTTTGAGAACACAGTCACATTCATTCATGTATTGCCTATAAATGTTTTTGTGTTAAAATTAGTAGCAAATAGTTGCAAAAGAGACTGCCCAAAATATTTACTACCTGTCACTTTACTAAAAAGTTTGTGAACTCCTTGGTATTTGAAAGGATTCAACATTCATTCACAAATATCGTTTAAACACTCTTTATGTGTCAGACACTGGGAAAACTAGAGTGAATAAGTCAGAGATGGTTCCCCCCTCATAAGTATTCATGGAAGGCAAGTGAAAACAAAAGCTAGGGGGAATAAAAAGCACTTGGTTTGTTGTGGGAACAAATAAGGTGGCAAAAGATGAAGTTGGAGAAGGGCCATATCAAGCAATGACTTTAAGGTCACTGTAAGGATTATACATTCCTCTAATATTTTATTGTATATTCAGTTTTTTGTAGAATTAATCTCTTTATTCACAATGTAAAGATAAATAATGTCTACTGATGAAGAATCACAAAGTCTGATTTAAAACTGTTACAGTTCACTTGAACCTAGCATTCTACTGCTTTCCTTAAAAAAGTCATTGCATTGATTACAAATATCTGGAATAATATTTCAAAGTTTAAAAAGTTTCAAGTGTATTATGTGAGTGTGCTTGCATTTGTGTATATAGCCTTTGATCCTCACTGTACTCCTGTAAGGTAGGGGTATAATAAACTCCATTTTACAGATGAAGATTACAGAATTTTCCCAAATCCACACAGTATATCACACCATGATTTAAAAAAAAAAAAGGCCCAACACCCAATTTTCTCCCTAAGAATGCCTGCTCTTTCTACTATATCAGTCCAAGAAGTGCATAATTAATTACTTTCACTAAAGTTAAGATAAAGAACGTTCTTACTACTATTTGTTTTTGAGAAAATCATTCTGTTTTAACCAACAGCTATATTTGTACCAACAAGATTAGCTTTTATTTCTATTAACTAACCCTTACTGGCCAACAGGTTTCAATGGTAGAAAATTCTATAATCTGTAACAGACTGGGCTCTTCTGATTTCTTCTGCTCTCTGGCTTAGTGAGCTATCTTTACCTATAATGAAAACAAGACCAGATATTAATTTTAAAATATTGTTTAATCAAGCTGCTAAATGTATGTTGCTAACTAGGTTACAATTCTTGGTGTGAGGTTATTCTAAGGCTGTAGTAGTGAAAGATAAGATCTGTGGACAAAAGATCAAAACCACCCTTCACTGATTCAAAACGTTAAAAGTATAACCAACACTCTTCTTCTCTGACCCTAATCTTTTAATTTTACTCCCTCCTTCAGAAGTGAGCATGAGCTTGAATAGCTTATTCCTCAAAAAATCATACCGATAGAGGCAGTTACTAGAAAAAATAGTACCTGACTGTCTGTTAGGCCCTCTCAGCAGTTAAAGCCTCCTAATTTAATTGTTTCTATTATTTCTAGCCCTCTCAGCAAACAGGCAGTTTCTATTTACATTTTAACAAACAATTAGCAATTAATTTCCTAATTCAACACCCAAACCAGATGTATGTATCTCTAAAGAAATAAAGAAGAGAATTAAAAAACGTCAGCTGGTAAGATTTGTTATGTAATATTTATGTAAAATGCAAGGATGATCAGGAGCTATTTAATCATTTTCCCCATCACATAGAAAGACGTTTTACTCTACTTCTGAATGTCTACTGATCAAATTGCTTTACTATTATTATTATCATGCCTATCTTGTATAAGTTAGTTATCTCACAACTGCCTTTGCTCACTATTTACCATTCTCTTTTAACTTTGACTTTTCACTTCTCCCCATACCATTTTAAAGTATACTTACACAAGCAGTTTCAGGTCTTAGCTTAAATAAAAACACTTAGCAATTTCTATTCACAAATAATACACTATGAAATTCCACTACCAATTAACACAAAACCTACCAAACCAGTTATTTTTCAAGAACTACTTTACGGTAATAATAAATAAAATGACCTATTTATAATATTTACAGGGTAAAACTACACTTCTTTATAGAAGGTGGCTTACCAAAGACAGCTTTACCTGCTTCCATAATGAAAGAAACCAAATGAAAAGAGGCAGCTACCATTATACTTTTAAATTCAGTAAAGTTTAATGTTTCTTCTGGTTTTATCTCTGTGTAATAATACAGTTTTTTCCTAGTCAGAGATGCTGCTGCTGAACTTCTGCCAATATAGAGTTGATTTCCCTGTGCCAAGCACTACCTCCCCCTCCTACCAACAGTAGAGGTTTGAAATCTTTCACAGATAAAAATATTCAAGCTGACTACTTAGAGGCCACAGCCCTGAATAAAAATAAGGACCCATAGTATTAACTATCCTTTCAGCCTTTATTGTAAGACCTCAATAACCTGTAAAGATATCAAACTCCTAAGAATTAAGATACAAAGTATGCTGTTTCTACTTCTGAATCTTCAACCATACCAACAATAACTATGTTACATGTTTAAAACAATAAAGAGGTGATCTTGTGAAAATATAGGCATATGAAAAGGAGTAAAGTCAAAATTTCAGAGAACTAGAAATGGTTAGTAAATAAGAATATGAATTAGCAGATGTACAAAATCTAAATGTAGGCACTAGCCACAAAAATTCAATAAACTCTGGTCTGTGTTTTATTATCTCTTTTTTAAGAGTTTTATTTCTTTTTTTTTTTTAGATGTTGTATTCAAAGTCCTCAGGTGCACAATAAGCCTATCCCTTCTTTTTAAGGAATAAGCAGGGCGAATATGAGGTGACTAAGAAAATCTGAGAGGAAGACTGGCTAAGTGTAGGCAAGTTTTAAAATACAGAGAATGTTCAAAGCTAGAAGGGTCTTGGAGAGTCTCTCCAGTTTAGGTTGATGTAACAGCCTCCTAATCTCACCTCTTCACTTCTACATATCTCCAACAGATTTTCCAGAGAGCTGCCAAAGTGATCTTAACACATAACCCAGATCCAGTTCCTCCTTAAAACTCTGCTTCCCACTGCCCTTTGGATTTTATTCTAACTCCTTCCCACATTAGATCAAAGCCCCTGCATGATCTGGTCCCAGTCTATCTCTCCAGTCCCAAGCCTGCATTCACTTCTTCAGGCAGACAGACAAACATTTACTGAGCTTCTTTCTATTCTGTTCTGGAAACTGTGCATCCCCTGAGGGTACTGTAATAAAGGTGAGACCCCCCTCTTAGAGTGTACACTCCAGTAGTGGAAAGTGCAGATAGTAAATAGGCAGATAAACTAAGTAACTAGAGATTTGTGGTATGTGAAGTGAGGCGAATAAAGAGTTACCCTGTCAGGGCCCTGTTTGTTTCTGTCAGAACTCATATGATGATTTGTAATTATTTTTATTCATTTGGCTACTTACTTTAAGACTATAAGCTCCATAAGCACATAATCATATCTGTCTTGTTCAGTGCTGCATCCCAAGCACTTAGCGGTGTCTAGCATGTAGTTCAATATTTGTTAATAAATGAATACTTATTTCATCCTCTTTAATTTAGAGATGAGTAAAATGAAATCTTAGTGATTGCCAAGGTAAAAGAAGAGTAAGTAGCAAAGTAGGAATCTGAATGAGACTCTTAAGTTTTAGTCCAAAATATTATACCACATTCAAAATACTGATCTCAAAACTTAAATGATTATGTTTTCAAAGCTTGCAGCTGTTACCCTATAAGAGACTTAAGAATCTTTCAAGACTTTACTTTTACATGAAAAATTTTGAAACACTTAAGGTTTAAGTGAAACTAAGAAAAATATTTTAAATTCCAATAAATAGAAATGAAAATGTACTCCAATGTTTCCTTTTAATGCATGCTGGAACAAGGAGACCTTAAAGAACTCTTCATAAAGAAAAAAAAAAAAACTTATCTGAATGTTCTAGATATTTCCTGGCTCCTATTTGGCACTCTTTAGTGATATTTTCTTTGGCTGAATCATTTAGTCAGAATATTATTTCATATTGACTGATAAGTAATTTACCAGCAAATTAAAAAACATATTCCAAGAAATGAATCCATATTTTTAAATGTTTTTACAGATTATATTCTTAAAAATAATACTTAAACACAGATTAGAAGCTAATATGTGTATGTAACATCTACTATAAACCATTTACTGTTATGTGGCATGTTACTTCATTTAATACATCGTGGTTTACAAATTTAAAAAATTAATCTAAGAGGTTTAGAAACTTGCCAAGATCTCATAATTTGCCCTGCCCTGGTTTCTTAAAATAATGCTTTGGAGCAAGCTTAACTTATGTATAGTCATAAAGATGTGAAGACCCACAGATATTTCCTAATAAAGGTTTCATTTCTATAAAGTATATATTATAAAGTTTGAAATCTTAAGTAGGAAAATTCCTTTGTCAAAGCTTTATATATAGATAGATTATTTTTATTACAATATGTAAAGATGGTTCATTTTTCAAATCTTTTAAAAAGCAACCACTCCCTAATGGGAACTTCTAATAATTATCTTATTGCTTTACTTTTCTTCAGCAAATTAGAGAATAAAATGATTCCCAATGTAACAAGAGCTACTAAGAAAATAGTTAACTGAAGAAAAAAGTGCTTTTATCTAGTCCAAAAGAATGATATTGAAAAGGTTTAGGATTCAGACATGAACAGCATATATCAAGTCAGAAAAGTTTCTAAATCTACTTATACAGAACCAAGATCTACTGTGAGGAAAATGCCTCACGAAGATTTCAAAGAATATAATCTGGATGGCCAGTATGAGCAATAATTGCAGTTACTGTAATCTGACCATTATTTAAACACAAACAACATAGTGAGCCACGAGTGCTTAGAATTCTTTAACTATACAATGAAGACTTTTCCATCATACAGTGTCTCTGCCCCTGTAAAAGAATATCACACGTACTCACGTTTCCTATGTACTCTTATTATTCCAAATCTATGTCTGTATTTTCATTTGTGCTTATAATCTAAATCCGTATCTGTCTTTAGAATCTCTTTACTTATGAAAATGCACCCTATTTTCTCCTGGTTTATTTCCTTACCAATTTTATTTAGCAGTGCTACCAAATTGCTCTTCTATATTCCACATTTTTATATATTTGAAACATCCTCAAGATCTGTATCATCCACTCCTATCCCCTCTTAGTTTTAATTACCTTTCATCTGATTGAACCCCCTTGACTAAGATTGTTTTACTTCTTCAAGCAATTATAAACATCTTCTCATCTCATAAATCTCTTCCTCAGAGTTAGTCAAAATTCCTTCATTTCAACTTGCCTTCCATCATGGTCAGGTTTACTGTCAAATGTTCTCTGTGTTAATGATACTATTTTGTACATTTTCCTTCATATTAAGATGAACATCCCTCTCAACTACCTGCCAAGATTATTTTTTTTCCCTATTATTAGGATCTATCTATGTCCTCCAGCAAGCCTTTCGTGGGGGGGGGGGGGACTGAACTCTTCAAAATTACAATCTAATTTTGTTTTAACACCTTAATGTGTGCTTAATTTATCCAACGAATCCAGAAGAGAAAACAGCTTAGACAGAGCAGGTCCATGTTCTCCCTTGGGAAGTTTTCTCTATATTCTGTACATAAGTACACATTCTCTATTGTAGATTAAATAATGAGCACATCTTTCAGCTCCCATATTTTTCACTGCACATATTTCCTTTGTAGTTTCCTTCTCTAGTCAGAATATTGGGTGGAGAGAATAAGGAATTGTTGAACTAGGTAGGTCACTATTTCTTAGATCAACCCATTAGTTGATCACTGAATTAATTAATGGATCACAACAAAAAAAATAGTGAAATAGAATATAAAAATAAATAAAAGTCTTACACATAGTACAAGTTCACAAAAATATTTCTAATACATATACATATTTATGTTTAAGGGAACTGAGTCATGATGCAGTGTGTCATTTCTTATTGTGAGTTATGGTCAAAAAAGCTGAAAGTCACAGAACTTGATGCTCTCTAAGATGCCTTCGATATCTCTGCAATTCCAATTACATTAAAATATTTAGTCTAAGGATCAGAAACTCAGCATTTCAAAAAAATGAAGAGAACTTAAGGACAGCAGCAAAACAACAACCAGCAAAATCATTTTTTCTTAATAAAATATCACTATTAAACTCTAACCTTAGGATTATAGAATCATAAAGCTTTTAGAGACAGAAAAAAAGTCCAGGAATAATCTAATCCAAGTTTATTGCTTTAGTACATAAAAGAAAATTCAGGCCCAGAAATTAAAAAATTTCACTTCATTCATTCACTAAACATTTGCTCAGCACCTAATGTGTGCCAGATTCTAGGACTGGGTCTGTAGATAAAGAGGTCTTCGGAGAGCTCATAGTCTAAAGTATATACAGGCAAATAAACATTTGCAATAATTGCTGGAATCAAGATCATTTAGAAGAATAGAAAGTAACTAGCTCAATCTGGGTTGGGTGGCAAAAAAAAAAACCTGCTTCCAAAGAGGGGATATTTCTCAGTCGTAAAAATTTAGGAGTTAGCCAGGTAAAGGACAAGAAACAACATATACAAAGGTACCATACTGATACACAATAAAGGAGGACACATTCAAAAAACTGCAAGTCAACTTTGTACAGCTGGAATATAGGACTCACACTAAGGAGGAGCCACATCAGAATACCTAGTATTTATGTGATATTTAATCTTCAAACCACTCTCTCAGGTAGGCACTGTTAATATACCCATTTTGTAGATGACAAACTGAAGCACAAAAAGTAAAGTGATTTGCCCAAGGTTAAACTGTGAAGCCAGGATGTAAACCAGGGAAATATAACTCCCTTAGCCAACCAATATACTAAGATGTTAGAGAAAACATGCAGGAACCAATGATAAAACACCATTCTAAGTACATGCCATTCCAAGACTTTGGGTTTCATGCTAAAGGTGACTCACAGTGAAACATTTTAAGTAGGAGTGACATATTTAGATTTATCTTTTAATGAGATCAATCTGGAAGTCATATGTGGATGGAATGGAAAAGGAAGTAGTGACAAGAACCTAGGTAGTCTTAACTAGAAAAGTGCAACAATAATTCAGGTAAGAGAAATGATGAATGAGCTGGACAGTGGCAGTGCTGGCACCAGAACCAAAGTCCACTGACACCACGACCACATTCTTGTCCAGTATCTGTAAGAACCTCCCATTTTTTTCCTTTAAGCCCACCATTTAACAGTTTTTAAAAATCAAACCTCAAAGACAACAATACATTTCCTTTAGATCCCTTTATTAAATGTGACTACTAGATGCATTTGGGTATACGCAAGTGCCTAACAGAAATCCAGTTGGAGAATGACGGAAAGTCAATTGCTATCTACAGTAGTTTTCTTACCTCTTGACTTCTCCTTCTCCTTCCCCTATACACTATTCCTGGAACTTTCATGTTCAATAGTCAATTTGAAATCAATGTTCTGTCTAGACATGACTATCATAACCTAACAAAATTAAATCTACCACAGAGGAAGTCTGATGTGGTCCCAGCTGTAGCAATAAATATATTCTCTGGTCTGGTCAAATTTTGGCTTAAACAGAGATGATGAATGAATAATAACAAAAGACAGACTTTCTGAAAAAAAAAACAAAGAGTTAAAGAAAACCAGAATATTAAAAAGGGTGTAAGAGCAATCTACAGTTCAGGTCATTTGATTCCAAGAGAGAAACACTACTCCCAAGTGTAAGTGTGTGTGTGTGTGTGTGTGTGTGTGTGTGTGTGTGTGTGGTATTCCAGAAACCAACAATTTAAAGAACAGTGGAAAAGACTATCTGGTTAATTCTCAAACATCCTAAATTGAACCTGTTTTCATTTAAACCATGGGTGTGCCCTCTTGAGCCACCCCTGATGCTAAGCAACAAGTGGGTTCCACAAGCAAGCAGCCTATAGTTTAGGGAAGTAGAGAAGGAACAGTGGGGAGCAGGCCGGGAAAAGAGTAAACAAAGAAGGCAGAAAGTGGAAAGGGAACAGAAGAGATTATAAATTACAGAATATGGAATAAAAAGGGAAGGAGTACTAGTGACCCCAATATCAAACACTGCTAACCTTACTTTGACAAGTAGCAACATAAAAGAACATGAAAAGACAAATTTAAATCACAGATTTCTGAGACACCAAAGATGAGATATAAGAGTACACTACTTACAAAAGTAAAAAAGCAACAAAATAGTTTTAGAATCTAAAGGAACATTTAGAGATTATTAAAATCTCATTTGGTTTAGTTATGCTTTACTTCTCATGAAACAAGGAGTCTGGTAAACCCAAAAGGTAAAAATGTCAATAGTACCAGAGATATATATGTATGGGGAAGTGTTACAAAGATAGTATAAGGCGTATTTGCATACTTGTTGTGGGAGAGATTTCAGAATTTTTCCTTTCACTGGTGTAGTGCTACTTAAACTTTTTCACTTTAATCCTTACCTGGCTGGTTAACTTCCTTAAAACCAGATTTCAAAACAAAGTAAGCACTTATTAATTATGGTCAAATTTTAACCTTAAAAAGGACAAGGGTCTGTGATAGAGCACAGAATATTAATTAGTATACCCTACATGAGCCTAATGATAACCAAAACCCAGCCAATGGTTCTTCAGAAAATTATGTAATTAAGAAACTACTTTAAAAGTTTCTTCAAATTGGGGCACGTGGGTTGCTCAGTCCAGCGTCCAACTCTTGATTTCAGCTCAGGTCATGATCTTAGGGTCATGAGATGGAGTCCACGTTGGGCTCCACACAGAGTGTGGAGCCTGCTTAAAATTCTCTCTCTCTCTCTCTCTCTCTCTCTCTCTCTCTCTGCTTTCCCCTGCTCGCGTGCATGCACACACACACACACACACACACAACACACGCTCTCTCTCAAAAATAAATAAATATTTCTTCAAATTAAAGTTATCTAAAAAAGATGAAATACCCTTTTAAAAAACCCTGAATTTATACTCTGAAACCTTTCACAGACATTTAACAGTAAACATATTTCTTCCATATGAAACTTACAGGCACCATGTTCATCTCTTTCTCTCACACATAATCCTGTTGCCACCACACAGTCCAGACACTGATTTTAATAAGGATAAAAGGAAATATCCTTAAAGACGATTATTACAGTAAAGACACTACTGGATCAAAAGCAAATATAATTAAACTTGATACCTTGACCAATCATTCATCCTATTCATGAATATACAGTCTTCATGGACTCTCCATCATAGCAAAGTGATTGGAGAGTTTATTCGTAAGTCAACAAAATATTTTCATTAAAGTATAATAAGATGAAATAATGTGCATACCTATAGTCTGTTTCTCTAATATAATCATTCTAATTTTAAAAGATAAAAGATGGAAGCTCTCAATACAAGGTCACCTGGAGATCAATAACATGTACTTGTAAAATTTGGATGATTGACCATGGGAGAGGAAAGCAAAGCCCTTTTACTAATATACCAATGCTTTCAAAAATGAAAAGTTTAAAATAAGCCTTCTTATTGTCAATACTATTGACATTTTGAGCCAGATAACCCTTCACTTCGGAAGGCTGTCCTGTTCATTATGAGATGATTAGCAGAATCCCTGCCCTTTACCCACTAGATGCTAGTAGCACACCCTCCCCCACAATTGTGACAAGGAAAAATGTCTTCAAAGGCCCCCTGGGGGGAGAGGTGCAGGGGCAAGGAGCAAAAGACACCCAAGCTTGAGAACTACTGTCTTAGAAAAAAATTCAAAATGAATAAGTAGGAGAGGGAGTTTATTTTGTTTCTCTTATGGTCTTAATGTTCCAATATATTATATTTGAATTTGATCACAGACTAGATTTAAGAGATTCTGCCTGTAGAAAACAAAGCATTTAATATCTATCACTTGTTAGCCAAAGTTCAGAAGAGTCCCAGAAGATTCACTGTACTGCCAATTCTCCCTCCAACTGCACATACACTCACTCACAGAAACACACACGGGCCCCCCCCCCCCCCACACACAGTATTGTCTAACTGAAGTGAAGGAAATGCAGATAATTACTTTATTTCCAGTTCTTATTTCATGGAATATATGGATCAGACTCCTTCAGCTCTCACAGAAATCCAAACAAATTCTCAACTTATACAGTACAATTCAAATACCACAATAGCTGCATCATTCTAGGTAGGATAAACCTAAGTACTAGAGCAAGTATTAAACGCACCTTCACAGTTTAAGGAATTATGAAGAAAGACACAAATTAACCACAATGCTTTAAAACCATACAAATAAAAATCTAAGAAATAGATCTGTGTTTTGAAACAGAATCTGAGGAAAGATAAGGAGAATGAAAAAATTCAAATACAAAAGGAAGCTGAAGGCATTTGAGGATGAAGGAAAAACTCCAAAATGTTTCCCCTGGAATTACAGAAAGAAATTACATATTTGGCCATATTCTACAAGAACGCAGAATATGCAAAATCAGTCTGCAAAATCAGTCTCCAGTATATATAACACAGGATAGAAACTGAAAAATCAAAGTCCACAAAATACTAAAGAAAACAATAAACGTCCATCCAAAAATCCTGAAATACAAGAGCTCTTTACCACCATTTCTCATTTGCTTAAAAAAAAAAAAAAAAATCCAGAAACTAAAAACTGACAACTTGAAAAATTTTTTAATTCACATAAAAATAGCCATCCTCATGCTTCCAGCATGCCAAATTTACATATTACACAGAAAAATCAATTAGGAAAAGAAACATAATAATTTTTTAGAGTATATTTGATTCATAACAAAAGCCTTTTAAAAAAATCAGATATTTTAAGTACTAAAATCTTCATACATAAACATGGATTAAAGTCTTTCAGATGATTTCAATGATCTTCAGCAGAATTATATTTTAGTTCAACTAGGAATTTTTTATTTGAAAAAAAAACTATGCAACAATATTTAGTAGCAATTTTATGTAATTCTGTGTGCTATATATATATATATCTATATGCTCTACAGCAACAAAATTACTGTATTTTAAAATTTTAGTTATTAACCTCTTGGCCCAGTTAAAACGATCCTACAAAAAAACTAATGCTCAATTCTTTTTACTTCCAAACCAAGCAGAGGAAGCTGTAAGATCTGTAGCGACAGCGTGCTTTTCCAGAAGTAATACCTTGAGACTGCTCAAGAATAACCTCCTTCACCAATTAGTGTGACTCAGGTGGGTTTGGGAGGGAATAATGTCCACAATTCCTTGGTCAGTGGCCATGATGCCCCTCCTCCTCAAGGGCAGGAGATCAGAGAAAGGGATTTGAACAAGAGGAGTTTACCAACCAGAACATACAGGAACACAGGATAAAGAGTACTACGGGAAAAATAAAAACTACACAGTTAAGTCATGTCACAAAAGCAAAAGGTTTAATGTTATCAAGGTATTCATTCATTTCAGAGACACCATTGTTTATCTTCCTCCCCAAACCGTGCACAAAAAGAACTGTCAGCCTGCCTTAAGCATGTTCCTTCTTCCATTTAAACAGACATGATTCTTTGGTTAATCTCTGGCAATGATCGCCATTTCACAACACATTTAGCCCACCCGGAACTGATCAATACCACTACAGACATAAGACTAGACTTTATCCATTTATTAACCACAAGGAAATGTACCATTCAGCAAAATTCTATACATTACAAAAGATTCTATTAAAGGGGGGGGGGGAGGGTTGGGAGGATGGACACACACACACCACAGAGGTACACAAAGAAAAGACTAACACCCTCTAATTTCCCTGTAGCAAACGAGATAAAGACATGGCCATGAAACCTGTCAATTCGTTTCCCCCCCCTATAATTCTGTCACAACCTAGTAACTGAATATTGAATTTTATGATAAACAGATCCATTGTGACTTTAAAATTGTTTCATCTATCAAACAAACTCTCCTGTTATGTACATTTGCACCTTTGAGCTAGATGATATATTCATTTACAGAATTTCAAATACAAAGGACTAGATAGTTTTCCAACCACTGGTTGCAAGCATAGAACGTTCTCACAAAATCAAAATTTCAAATATAAAAGGACCAAATTATTCTTCCAACCTTGGGCAAAATCTATTTTATGATTATAGTGTATTTGACAGTATGAACAATCTCAAATGGCTGCTCTAAACCAAAAACAATGCTTCAATACAACGCGTTTAAAATAAGTATTCCGTAGGTAAGCAAAATCTATGCCAGAAAAGAGCACATAAATGGTGGTTGAAAGCCAGCACATTACCAACACACAGAGGCATACCTCTCCAGCACTGGGTTATTGTTAATACTCCAACAACAACAACTACAACTATTTTTAACACTGCTGGACAGTGAAGTTGAAGAAAACGTAAAGGGAGACCCAGATGAAATTGCTGATATGATGCATTGTTTCTCACGGTCAAAATTAAGTAACAACTGGCTTGATCTCTGTCGTGATAGTCACTGGTGAAGCACTAATTAAAAGACGATTAAAATAAAACACCCTTATTTTGGAGAATGCCACAGTAAATGACATTCCAGAAAACGCCTTTCGGTTCTCAAACCTTTGCATAGATTGTCACTTGTGGTATCTGTGGCTTAACTGCAACCCAACCAGCGCTGTCATCCAGTGTTATGGCCACAAACCATGACTTTCTCACTTCCACAACAGAGCAGTCACTCTTATCAGTTCGCCAGCCTAACTCTAAACGAGAAAAATTCACGGAGGTTTCCAGATCACAATCAGACCTGGGGGGTCGCAGCCGAGGGGCTCCGGGTCGGGGAAAACCTCCCCAGGCTCCACTGGAGCTCGCCGACCCAACAACAACCTCGGCCAACAACAACCGCGGCCGCCAGCAGCGGCGGCAGCGGCAGCAGCAGCAGCAGCAGCCCCGCCGCGCCGGGCTCCATGCACCTACCTGAAGAACAAGAGATAAGAAAGACGGCAAACGCCAACTTTGCAGCAGCTCCCATTTTCCCGAGGCTCCGAGGAATCCGTAGGAAGTTCTCGCTAGATATCCAGTTCCCTGGGTCTTCCTCGGAGACAAACCTCCTGGTGTAAAATCAACCGTCATAAAACATATTCGGAAGCCCCGACCAAAAAAACGTTCACGGGGTTAAGAAGAAAAAAAAAAAAAAAAAAGAGAGAGCACAACAATAAAAAAAAAATGCACCACGGGGGAAAAACCGCCACACACACGCACAACACACAAAACCAAACAACGAAAAGCCAACAACAACAAAAGCGGTTTTAAATCACTGTCAAAATCACTGTCAGCTCCGCTCGCCTCTTGGGTCTCTCGGAACAAAACGCCAGGCTGAGGCGACGAGGAGGCGGCGGCGTCCGCTGCCGCCCGGACAGTCCGGGAACCGAGCTGGGTCCGACGTCCGGACCGACCTTCAACCCGGACACCCAAAGTCCGCGGACCACTGACGGCCGAGCTCACGGCCGTGGCGGCCGAGGCAGCTGCGGCGCGGGGAAGGAGCAGCGGGCGGCGGCGGCGGCAGCGGTGCAAGCGGCGGCCAAGTTCTGGTCCAGGCTCTGGCTCCGGCTCCGGGCTCCGGGCTCGGCCGCGTTTTCGGTCCCCTGGCCTCCGCCGGCCCCGCCCCCCAGACTTCCGGTTCCGGCCCGAAGCTGGAAGCCAGGCACCGCGGAGAAACGCTCCGCCGCGGCGGCGGCGACGGCGGCGGCGGCAGCGGCGGCCGGGCGCAGCGCGCGTGCCGGGCCGGGAGCGCGAGGAGATTGTCGGGGAAGCGAGGCGGGAGCGGGGGAGGGGTGAGTGCGAGGGCGGGGCCGGCTGGAGGGCGAGGAGGCGGGGCGGATGGAGGCTCGTTACCGCGAGGCCTCGGCGTCCGGCCTGCTGGGCCTGCTGGGCTGCGGGGCTCGAGTGGGTGGGTGACTGGATGCGATCGGGGACCTGGAGCGCCTGGTTTTCTACTCGCGCACCCCGCTGGTCTCTTTGGAGCGTACATTCGCAAGATCAGTGGGAGCCCAAGAGGAACAGGAGCCTGAGGCAGGGCGGGTGGCCAGTGACTCCGACGGGCGTCTGCGGCACCCTGTCTTTCCTCTGGGGGGACGCCTCGTCCACACGGAGGCGCGGGGGAAGCCGGGGTGAACCAGTCCGAGCGGAGCTCAGTGCGCGCGAGCTGGTGTCTGTGCCCCCAGTCCTAGCTCCGCGTCCCAACCCTGTAGCTACTGCTTAAGCGTTTTGTCTTTTGGCTAAAAAAGAAAAGAAGGGAAAAAACTCGTGGAGGATGGGCTGTCAACCCGGTCAGGATATCCATGGCAGTTATCACCGTGTGCAATTTGAGTGCATTCCCACCATCCCTTTTATACACAAAGCATTGTGTTGAGAACTCTTCTCCACGTAATAGGTTCGCAAATACTTATTATGTGCCGAAGAGGAAATCTGATTTCGATCGACATATTTGATGGTCAGACAAGTATTTACTTTTTCAAATTTTAGTTCTTTTAGGACTTATTTTTACCCCTTAATACGAGTTGATGGCTTACAAGGTGCTGTGCTAGAGGCACGGAATGGATCCTAAATGCAGAAACAGGATCCCTACCTCAAGGAACTCACAGTATTTGCTATACTTGAAGTTGGCTACAAAATACAAACTTAAAACAGTATTAAAGGTACTACCTTTCTCATTTACCACACTTTAGCGAGCTCCGTGAAGGTAGGAAACTTACGTCTTCTCCATTTTATGCCTGCACTCAAAGTGTCTAGCATGTGATAGGTGTATAATTGTATGGATGACTAGGGGATTATTGCCTTTTTCTTAAGTGCAATATTCTTGCGTGTACTCTATAAATTTGGGGGTTTATTAATAAAGAATAATAAAGCAACTGTACTATACGGCTAACTCATGTTTTACTGGTGGTTTACTGATTCCCACATTTTTTCCCACAAAGCCAAGCCTTCTCCCTTGTATTCATAGTGTTTTATTTTTCTCTTCCTCTAAATTACTCTATATTTCTGTCTATTAAGTTCATCCTGTAATTATCTGCCCATTTCTACAACTTGTCAAGGTTATTAGTAATTATTGTGACTCTTTAAACTCTCTCCAAGATTTCCAGTTCTCAAGTTGTGGTGCTCAGAATTTGACTGATATTGTGCAAGAGTTAAGAAAAGTTCCAAGTTGGTCTTCAGGGTGTCTAAATGATCTCATATTATGTAATTCTCTGAACTTTATGAGCTGGTCAGAGGAATAAATATAAACCTTCTTGCATTCTCTAGTTGCACTAAAAGTTGCCACTAATGTTTCTGGAAGCGAAGAGTGTATTTAATTCATTCAGGAATTTGACGTCGGTTATACCCTGGATCAGGCCTCACTGTTGTCTTATCTCTGCATCACTTCCATATTTCTTGAATTGTGAAATCAGAGCAAGTGGAATAACTGGAATAACCAGTAATAGGACTAAAACTTGAAAATATATTCCTTATCTAACCACCTAAATTTGCCAGTAAAAGAATGTAAGAGAAGATGGAAATTATTTTTCTGTAGTATGAAAGAGGAGCAACAAGTCCACGTACTCACTAGAAGACTATTCTTCTCTAATAAAGAGTTTAACCCCATGCGAGAAGTTATTAATATCCAGTAACAGTAGTTACCTATTTTGTTCCTAAAATCCCCCATCCTCTGTATATTTTTAAAAATTCAAAAATAATTTAACCTAGTAAGACATGAGAGAATGTGACTAATTCCCGCTGGAATTCCAAAGGTTAAAAAGAAGACAAAGGTAGCTGTAGCTAACCCTACAGCCCCTCTTTCTTTCCTGTTTCTAGAATCACTTTTTGTTAATCTACATATCCAACACCTCCCTAACAGTGCAATCTGCACAAACTGAGGAAGAAAGGAAGGAAGGAGAAGAAAGGGAAAGGAAACATGAATTCTGGTCTGCCAGAGCATTAGACAATTATGTATTAAACATCTTTAGCTAACACCACTCAATCTCCATGCCTGAGACCTGGTCTTCTATTCACTCTAATGCTGGAATTTCAAGTCCAGAGTTCAGACAAGAAGTTCAGTTGAACTGCAAGTTTTTCCCAGCTGGAGGAATCTTGACAGGCCAATTCAATCTAGAAATTCAAGTGTATGTTGGCTAGATGAGGATACAGAGGTAAACAAGTGTCATAGACTGCTTCCAAAATAAAGGACAATTGATTTTTTATGCTAGAAACTCATATGGCTCTAAAAGGTATGGAGTAAGTTTAAATCTTCAGCTCTGAAATAGAGCTGGAATTGAATTAGGTCAGATTTGAATGTGCCTTTGAGATTGGGTGGTATGCCATATATTGTGAAGAAACCCACTGTAATGTACTCACTTGCCTTTGGACATACCAACAGCCACATATAAATTAAGCATAGACATGCCAAATCTCTCTTCCTTTATCATCAGTAAAATGACTAAATTCTTTGGAGTATGAAGGATGTTGAATTTCCCTAAGGTGAAGGATTTAAAAATATTTCTGCTGCTTTCGATATACTCTAAAAGTATATATTTGTGTAACTATGTGAAAGTATACTATAAAGGTACTATAAAAGTCTTCTCCTGTGTTCAGATAACATGGATGTTCCTGAAGTGGCATAAGTAATGAATTTTTCATATACCAATGCTGTAAAGCATAGTACATGGGGAAAATCTTGGTAACTTGGTAAGTCAAAGGAAGGCAAATAATAGCATATCTTCTATGAACATTCTCCTCTCCCTAAATGCTCAAGGTGGAAATGAAATTCCCCATATCCTAGCTTTTCCTACCGCTATTCCTCTCTTTTTACTTAGATCTAGGCATAGCATTGCAGTATGTCAATGGTGGGGTGTAAGGGGAGGAAATAATGAGAAGAATATAGATGTGGGAATGGACGTGGGACAAAACATGAAGGCAGAATATTTTAAGGCAGGAAAATGAGTTAGGAAAGTGAGGAAATACTAGCTGTGGTGGAAATAATGTATCCAGCACTTTGATAAAAAGGCTATACTAACCAGTAGTAATAGAATCCTCAACAACCAATTGGTTCTTGTGTAACATCCCAAGGGTAAATTTTGACTTTTCTCCCACTCTTGTGTCCTTCAAAATCCAGAGGTATTTTCCCACCCTCCAATTTATATTCATGACTACAGGGACTTAGTTTTCTGTTTTATAACTTTTTTTCAACTAATTTTCTAACTTTTATTTCTAAATTGTATGCCTATGTTATACATCTTATGGCTTTTATTTTGTTTTCTATTTTACTTCTAATGGTTTTCAACTCCTCTTTCTATAACAAAGGCTAGATGAGCTTTGAGATATAGTGAATAAATCAATCCCAATGACTCCAGTCATTCATTCAAGTTGGAGTAAAACAACACTACTCAAAAATGCAGTTCTCAAACCAGCGTTGGCTCAAACTCTTTGTTATGATCTTCAATGCGATTGGCATAGACATTGACAACATTCAATTAAAAAGTTTTATAGAAACTTAAAGAATAATGTTAAGTCTGTGGAAGTTAAAAATAATTGGGCTTATATTTTGTTATTTTTTTATTTCATGTTTTTAGCAATTTAGTTTTATTGTATTTTATAAAAGTCTCATAGATGGGAAAATCACCATAGATCATTTGAAAGGACTGGAGTGGAAAATAGGCTATATACCTAAGACTCTGTCTCAAAAATAGTGCTTTCCATCCATTTTAACAAATGTTTAAGATCTTAAATAAAGCTTTGATGGTTATGGCCCTAAAATTGTCTCTAATGCAAGACTGCATAAGAATCAGTCATTTTCATCACATTGTCCATCTTTATCTGTGGTATTCATTTATTCCACAAGTAATTATTAGCTACAGGATCTGTCCTAGGTGTTGGTTGTATAATGATAAAAGAGGTGGATATCATCTCTTCCCTCATTGAGCTTACAGTATCATAAGGAAGATGGAAAAATAGCAAGTAAACAAGTAATTGTCAAGTGGGAAAGATTATGTATAAAAGCAGACAGGGTGCTGAGATAAGGAAGAGTGGTGGAACTGGAGAGGAAAAAAGGCATTATTTAGAATAAATCAGGAAGGACCTACTAAGGAAGTCGTATTTTAACTGAACCCACAAGACGAAAAGGAGATAGCCATGAATCGAGCTAGTTAAGGAGGAACAGTATGTACAAAGCCTATAATGTATTCCAGAAATTGAAAAGAGGATCTCATGGCTATGAAGACAGTGGTATGAATAAGGAGAAACAGGAATTCAGGCCCCAGACCATGCAATATCTTATAGACAGAAGTAAAGTCCTTGGATTTTATTCAATGTGAAGCATCAAGCCATTGGGCAGTTTTAAGTAAGGGAGTTCTAGCTTAGGTCTTTAAAGATTATTCTTGCTCTTATATGGAGAACAGATTGTAAGAAATTACCAAAGAAAGCAGAGACCAGTGAGAAAGGTGTCACAGTAAGTCAGGCAAGAGATTATGGTACTATGAACTAATATGGAAAGAAGCAGACAGATTCAAGATATAATTTGGAAGAAGAATCAACAGGATTTACTGATGAATTGGGTGACTGCTACTTTTTTCTTAAGCAAAGGAGCAGAGATAGTGTCATTGGTTGAGATGGTGAAGATTTAGAGGGAGGGATATAGAAAAGGAAGCAGAGAGATGAATAATGAAAGAACTCAATTTTGAAAATGTTAAATCTGAGATGACTGCAAGACATCTGAATAGAGATGTAAAGTAAGTAAGCATTTGGATGTGACTGAAGTTTCACGGAACGGGCAATCCTACAGATACAAATTTAGGAATTATCAGCACATAAAAGGTATTTAAGTCCATGGGAATGAATAAAAGTGTTTAAGTAGAGAGGGGACAGAGAGAAGAAATTTAGCAAATGGAAGGTAAAGAGCCAGGAAAGGGGATGAAAAAGTAACAGCCAGAGAGATGAGATAAAAACTGAGAAAGATGTCATACAGATGATTGAGTTCTACCTTGGTTGGGTTTGTTAAGTAAGTGATTTTTGAGTAAAAGAAAAACAAGAAAGTTATAGGAATTGTATCGAAACACTGAATAATGGAATTTGAGTTGGACAGGAAAAAATGCAATCTAGAAGAGGCTGTTGTGGGTAGAGTTGTGATAGGAGCAATGGATTAGAAGGCTGACACCATTTGGACTCATTGCCTTCTGGCTGATATTTAAGCAAGTGCACTAGGATAGGAACTATTATCTAAGAATAAGAATTCAAGGTTTTGGAGGGGAGTTGTGTCTGTGATGACAGTGGCCAGGGAGTTACCAATGCAGTGATAGAAAAAAATTGTGACTGGCAGTGGATTCAAAATTGGATGTTAAAACATCCAGTGAGCTGAATGGGTCATTTCTAAGGAGGTGGAAACTACTTAGAATGGTGACAAATATTAGACAAGGGAGTAAAAACATTAAGACTTCAAGAATACAGAGATCTTTCTTGGAGGCTATTAGATGACAGCATTCCTCAATGTTATCTCCAACAAGACAAATGGTTTTCAAAGTGTTTTGTTATACATACTTACTTGATTTTCATTACAACTTTGTTAAATAGGTAGCCTTGATGATATTATTGCCATATCATAGATTAAAAAAAAATGAGTCTCAGTCTAGTACCAGTGCACTAGAAATAGTTATAAAGAGATACATGGTAAAGAAAGTCAACTTATTATCCTCTATTTTAAATTAAACTCAAATTTGAGAAAAAAAATTGAGGGTGATTTATTAAATTTTTGAAGGCATTCTTTTTAAGGCTTCCTTTCAATGGCACCTTTCCTAAATACAAGTATTTTGAAAATTTCTCTGTATTAAAAAAAAAAAAGATTATCTTTACATTTTTTCAAAAGCGTATATTATGCAAAGCAAGATAAAGTACTAGGCAAAGGAACTATCCGAATATTTGCTCCTTTTTATGATATGGTGAGAGCATTTTTAAAAAAAATCTGTGCTGAGATAAAATTATCATAAAATTTAACAGTAATTATTATTACAACTCCATTCTAGAGAATTATAAGAAAATGAAAAGAGTGGATGTAAGTTTATTGTTATTGTGTGTAAAAGTGAATTTTTGCACTGAGGCAATAGAGAATAATACATGTGTATGACAAATAATACTCTTTACAATTAAAAAAACAATGGGTAAAGAAAAATTATTTTTCTCTTTATTTCTAAAAAATTTTTGTTTTCTCAGGCTAAACAACACTGGATTTTCCCATCTGTTTAAGCATGCAAATTAAAACACTTAGCTGCACTTTATTGTGCTTCATTTTAACTTAGATCAGAAGAATTTGAATCAAAGCAATACTGAGGCTTTGGGGGGAACTGAATTGTAGGAACACTTGTAGTAATTTTAACTGGTCAAAATATATTGTATGCATTTCTTTATATTCAAAATTAGTTATTACTACCTACTCTTTCAAATAAGTGATCATTTTATCCCATTTTTTTAGGTGAACAAATGCTGAGGTTAAATGTTTTGCCCAGGGACATAAATTGAATCAGTAGTAGAAGTAGGATTATAACTCCAAACTACTGACTCAAAGCTTAGTCCAATGAGCCATGCTGTTTCTCAAGTAGTAAGCATATTAATTGTCCCTCCAAGCAGGAAACTGAGCTCTAAATGGAGCATGTCCCATCCAGAAGACCTACACAACATAGTAAAGAGACCTATTTCTTTCACTTGAAAAAAATAAATAAATAAATAAAAATAAAAACAACTTACATACTGAAGCGTTGGAATTACCTTTCTGTAGAGAGAAAATATATGTTATGAATTCAAAAAGTAATACAAAATATATGTTACAGAAAAGCACTATATTTTATACTTATAAAACAAATAGAGTGTTTTAATTTTGTTGTTCAATACTGACATTAGACCTGTAATACACAGAATGCTGAATTTGCAGTATTAGACTAACACCTACATAATTCAGGAATCCATTTTCCCTTTGTTATTTAGACTAACCATAGAAAAATAGCAATTGTACAGATTTTATTTAATATTTGAATAAATGCCTCCCTGACTCATTTTTCTTATTTCAAGTTCACCCAGGTACATACTTTTTCTGACTCAGTTTTAACTCTGCAGTTTTAAAACCACAAATGAAAGACTATATTGAAAGTAGAGATTATGGAAAATTGCAAATTAAAAGTGAATGATTCAACTTCCACTTCAGCTATGATAGAATAGCTTGTAATATTTTAACTCTCCTGTTGAGAACAACCATTTAAAAATAATATATACAACAACTATTTGGAGTCACCAGAGAAGAACTAACAGAGCCAGTACTGGGGAATCCAAGATCCCAGAGAGGAAAAAACTGTAATGAATTGAGCCCCACATTCACCTCAGCTTTTCACTTGTGTATTGGCAGATTCTTGGCATGGGTAATAGAAGCTAAGAAGAAGTGTCAGCCTGGGCTTATGGCAATCTCACTGGGTTAGGGAGACAGATGCTGTAGTTTGAGGCTACCAAGGTGATTGTGACTTGAGAGACTAAGATACATGAATTGAGAAAACCATAGAGGAGCAAGCCCAAACTTATGTACAATGTCCCCTCAAGGCATGTGCTGACTCCTAAACTGTGCAGGGTAAAATGCAGAGAAACTAAGTGCAAAGGAACAGCTTGGATGTTAAATAGCTGAGCAGAGATTTTCACAGCCTTGGAAACCTTGGGAGACAGAGATGAAAATTTAGAAACCACCAAGGTGCTAGAGCCTAAGTAAACACCTCAGGATTTCAGAAGAGAATCCAAGAAGGCTACTTCTTAAAAATTAAAGGCTATATTTTAAGAGTTAGAACAAACTGAAAATCAATAAGTGTAACAAAATCTGAAACCCAGCATTGACTTGAGTAATGTGCTCAGTCCATATGTTATATGACTGGAGCATATCGAATCCTTTCAGGATAAAAGATAACTTCATGTAGAATCTTTGCAATTTTTCACACATGATGTTTACCATCCAATTTAAAAATTGCCAAGCACGTAAAAAACAGGACCAAACAGAAATGCTAGAACCGAAAGTTACAAGAACTAAAACAAATTGAAAGATGAGTTAATAACAGATTAGGCACATCAGAGAGAATAGTAAAAGTAAACTAAGAGAGAAGTATAAAATATTCAAGTTTAAGTATAAAGATTAAGAGGAATAAAAACCACAGAAGAGAAAATATGAGTTATGTGAAACAACATTTAAAAGTCTGATATAACAGGAGAGACTGGATGGCTCATTTAGTTAAGCAACCAACTCTTGATTTTAGCTCAGGTCATGATCTCATGGGTCACGAGTTCGAGCCCCGCGTCGGGCTCCACACTGTCAGTGTCAGCTTAGGATTCTCTCTCCCTGTCTCTCTGCCCTTCACCCCTCTCAAAATAAATAAAAATTTTTAAAAAGTTTGATATACCAGTAATTGGAGTCCCAGAAGAATAGGAAAGCATAAATTGAACAAAAGCAACATTTCAAATCTACTGGCAACTAATTTTACAAAACTGATGAAAGATAGCAGGTCATGAATTCAAAAAGTTCCACCAACTGTATTTAGGATAAATACAAGAAGCTACACCCAGAGCATTATAATCAAACATCTGAAAAACAACAATAAAAGGAAACTATCAAAAGTAGAGAAAAACTTTTTAAGCAACAAAGACTTCAGCTGACTTTTTAATAGAAACCATGGAATCCAGAAGACAATGGAATGACATTCTTGAAGTTCTGAAAAGACCAAAACTGCCAACCAAGAATTCTATACCTACAAATATACTCAGCAGAAAAGAATATGAAATAAATTCATTTTCAGGCAAACAAAAGCAGAGAAAATTTGTTTCTAGTAGACCTACACTAAAAGAGAGTCTTAAAGGGATTTTTTCAGGTTTAAACACAGAACTGCAGGAAAAAAATTAACATAGAGAAGGGTAAATAAATGCAAACAATAGTAAGTAAATCACTGTGGGACTTAAAATAAGTATAGAATCAATATACGTGACAACACTAAAAGTATTATCCAAGAAGTCATAAAAGCACAAACTTAAAGTAGAATGCAATGAACAAAGAATGAATCTTGGCATTTCTTATTTTAGGGTTACTAATAAAATAAAAAAATATATCACTAACAAGCTAACACACATATATATATATATCACTAACAAGCTAACATGGGGCAAATGGTATAATTAACATTTGATTAATCCAAAAGAAGATGATACAATAGGAAATATATAGTAAAAAAAAGGTAGATTTAAACCTAAATACATCAATAATTACACTTAAGTACTTGGATTAATATTCCAATTAAATGACAAAGATGGTCAAAGTGGACAGAGAAACAATAACCAACCATATACTGCTCATGAAAGATATGCCTTGTATATAAGGACTATTGAAGATTAGAAGTAATAATATGAAAGATATAATGTGAAATGATAATAACCAAAGGAAAATGGTGTAGCTGTACTCATATCAGGCAAAACAAACTCTAAAGCAAAAAGTATTACTATAGAAAAACAGTGTTTCCAAATAATGAAGAATCAACCGGAATATAAACAAATTTAAATATACCTAATAACACAATATTAAAATATGTACATGATTATAAAATAAATATCTTCTAATTTCCCCTGTGATTTTTTTCACCCTTTGGTGTTTAGAAGAGTGTTGTTTAATTTCCACATATTTGTAAATGTCTCAAAATTATTTTATGTTAATTTTTTTTGGTATTTATTTAGTGAAGTATACTTGACATACAAGATTACCTTCTGTTATTGATTTTTAATATCAATCCATTGATGTTGGAGAACATACATTGTCTGATTTCAATTATTTTACATTTATTGCAGCTTGTTATATGGTCTAACATGTGGCCTATCCTGGAGAATTATTCCACGAGCACTTGGGAAGAATGTGAATTCTGTTGCTGTTGGGTAAACTGTCCTATAGATGTTTGTTAGGTCTAGTTGGCTTATATTGGTGATACACTTTTATATTTTCTTCTTGGTCTTCTCTCTTTATGTTCTATCCATTATTAGAAATGGGGCATTGATGTCTCACTGTTATTTTTTAATTGTCCATTTATTCAATTCTGTAAACTTTTACTTTGCATACTTGGGAGTTCTGCTGCTAGGTGCGTATGTATTTAGAATTGATATGCCATCCTGATGAATTGACCCACTTTTTATTATAAAATGCCCTTCTTTGACCCAAGTCATCAGTTTTGTTTTAAAGTCTGTTTTGTTTGATACCATTATACCTGTTTTAGGTCTCTTTTAGTTACTGGGTCTCTATTACAATAACCAAAGAGACTATTCCCCATTCTTTTACTTTCAAACTCTTTGCTTCTTAAGTCAAATGTGTGTCTTTTATAGCCAGCATACAGTTGGGTCATTTTTTCAAAATACATTTTGCCAATCTCCATCTTTTGATTCAAGTGCTTAATCTTTTCACATTTAATGTAATTGCTGGTAAGGTAGGACTTTTATCATTTTGTTATTTGTGTTCTATGTATTATGTTTTTTCCTTCTCAATCACTGCATTCTTCCGTGTTAGATATTTTCCAGTGTACAATTTTAATTCTCTTGTTGTTTCTTCTATTATATTATTGGAGTTAATTTTCTTAGTGGTTTCCATGGGGATTGCAATTAACATGCTATCTTAAAACAATCTACTTCAGATTAATACCAACCTAATTACAATAATATACAAAAACTTTGCTTTAGTTCCTTTCTGCTCCCCATTTTTGGTGTTATTATTATCATATAAATTATATTCTTATGTATTAATGTCCATTAACAAAGTTTTATAATTCATGCATGTATCTTTTAATTCATATAAAAGAAGAAAAGCATTACAAACAAAAATGCATTTTTACTCTTTGTCTTTTGAAATGTGACTATCATTTATATATGTAAGAGAATGGATCTCTTTATGTTCATCATACTTTGAGTTTGTTGAACTTCCTGGATCTACAGATTAATGTTTTTCATCAAATTTGAGAAATGTCTGTCCACTGTTTCTTCAAATATTCTTCCGTCTCTTTCTCTCTCTTTTCTTCTGAGACTCCCATTATGCATATACTGGTACTTCTGATGATGTTCTGCAAATCTGTGAGGGTCTGTTCTTCCCCCCCTCCCCCCAAATCTTTCTGTTTCTCAGACTGGACAGTCTCTATTGACCTATATTCAAGTTTGCTAATTCTACTTTTGCCAGCTCAAAATTTATTTATTTATTTATGTATATATTTATATACATACTTATATTTATATACTTATATATAAATATATACTTATATTTATATATATAAATATGTATACATATACATGTATATACATATATTGTATATATATGTGTATATATGTATATGTGTATATATATATATATAGTTGATATTCTTTATTCTATTTTTTTAATTTTATTTTTGACAGAGAAAGAGAGAGCATGAACAAGGGAGGAGCAGAGAGAGACAGAGACAGAATTTGAAGCAGGCTCCAGAGTCTGAGCTGTTAGCATGGAGCCTGATGTGGGTCTTGAACTCACAAACCTGACATCATGACCTGAACCAAAGTCGAATGCTTAATCTACTGATCCTCCCAGGCACCCTGATATTCTCTAGGTCATCTTTCTCATATTTCTCTTTAATTCCTTAGCTATTATTTCCTTTAGCTCTTTAAACATGTTTATAGTGGCTGATTTTAATTCTTTGCCTAGTAAGCTTAACATCTAAGATTCCTCAGGGGTAGTATGTATTAACTGCTTTTTCCACTGTATATGGGCCATAACTTCCTGTGTCTTAGCAAGTCTTGTAATTATTTTTTGTTGTTGTAAACTGAAATTTTTATGCAATATAATGTGGTACCTTCATACCACAGGGGTTATTGTTGTTGCTATTTGTTGTTGTTGTTTTTAGTGACTTTCCTAGACTAATTCTGTAAAATTAATATTTTTTGTTATATATATGTATACATATATGTATATGTGTATATATATATATATATATATATATATATATATATATATATTGACGTCTCTGCTTGGTGAGCTTAGTGGTCAGCTAATAATTGCAGGATGACTTTTTTATAAGTCTTGAAACAATAAGTGTCCAAGATTTTGCCAAGAGACTCTGTGTGTGTTTGTGTTGAGTATGCCTTCAGTGCTCTGGCATCTTATAAGTCTGCCTTAGCCTTCACTTCCTGTTTGCACTGGGTCTCAGGTTGGGCTAGAAATGAGAAATAGGGCCTTTTACTTTTTCTGAGAGATGCATACAGCCCTACACCACCGTGTGGCCTTCTAGATCCCTAGAAATATTTTGGAGCTTTTCAAAGCCCACTGTGCATATCTGATTCCCAGATTTCCCTTTAAAAAAAATTATTCATTTTTGAGAGACAGAGAGAACGGGGGAAGGGCAGAGAGAGAGTGTGACAGAGGATCTGAAGCAGGCTTTGCGCTGACAGCAGCAAGCCCAGTGTGGGGTCGAACTCACAAACCATGAGATCATGACTTGAGCTTCAGCTCACTCAACTGACTGAGCCACCCAGGCACCCCCAGATTTCCCTTTTAAGTTTTTGTCAAGTGATATTTATTTCTGTTTTAGGTAGCTGTGATGTTAAACAATTACCACTCACTGTTTTGGACAATGCCTTGGGGATAGAGACCTCTTCACCGAGCAAACCCTAGTTCAGGTAAAATAAAGGCAAAATATTATGAATGGCGGCTGTTCCAGGGAGTTGCTGGATGGGTCAAATAGTGACAATTAACTGGGGATTTTTTGGGAGCTCCAAACTCATTCTCTCCCCTTCCTTGTCTACTTGGGTGATTTTCATAGCTACTATGGTGTAAGGCTGCTGGGTTTCAAGGTTACAATAGACCTGAGGAGAGGGTAACCAGAACAGGGCAAGTTAAAATGCTGCAAAGCTTGCTGTTTTCACCAAAATTCAGTTATTTTTCTTGAATAAATGCTCTTTAGATTGTGCAAGTCTTTGCTTTATTTCTAGAAGTCAGAAAAAGTTAATTTTGACAATTTTTATGAATGTTCTTATTGCTTTTATAGAAGAAAATCAGAAATCTTTACTCTGCCATTCCAGAAGTGCCTTTGTTTTGAGATTTTGTTGAAGTAAAGTAGTATGCAGCAATAAAAGTAATGACTACTGTTTCATGCAACCACCTTGACGAATCTCCCAGAAATGACATTGAGCCAAAGAAGCCAGACAGAAAGAGTACCTATTGCTTGGTTTTATTTATGTGACCTTCCCAAAACAGTTAAAATGAGTCTGTAGTGATGAAAGTGAGAATATTAGTTATCTTTAGGATGGTTAACTGGAATAGAACATGAGAAAATATTGTAGGATGTTGGTAATGTTCCATATCTTGACCTGGATGGTGGTTACACGAGTGAATTTAGTTACTAAAATTCTTTGAGCAATACACTATATGAACTTTATGGTATGAATGTATACTCTTTGAAAAAAAAAACACTTTAAAAACAAACAAAAGTAAATGGTTAACCTCAGTCCCTTCTTTAATTCTTGGATATAGATTCCCTTGCAGAGTGTTATGTGAGGAGTGAAAGTTCTCATGTTTGTGGTTAAGAGAGTCAAATGTGTACCATACAGACATAGGAATGATTTGTTTCTAATATTATTGTTTCTTCTAATTAACAGAAGCATATATGTCTACAAAGCGCTATGATTCTTAAACTGCTTTCGCATATATTATCTTGTCACCTGTATAGCTATTGAAGTTGGAGGTCAAGTGTTATATTTTCCAAATGAGGACACTCAGATGAAGAATCAAAATCTGTGAATAATAGACTGAGGATTGATACCTTATGTGTCTGACTCTTAGATTATTATGCTTCTTTACCACACCTACAGTCTTCAGAGTTGCTCGACACCAACTTATAAAAATTAGATGTGTGTCAATGGTTTCAGAACTTTCTAAAATTCTCTTAAATCAGTTCTTAAAGTATGATATTAATTCTTGAATCTCTAGATAATCCCAAGATTCTAGAAACAGACAGAATTCTGAACTTCCTCTTTTAAGAGTCTCTGTGAGATACAAGAGTATTTATCATCTAATTTAAACATATATTTTGAGAGATTTCATAATGCTTGCTCATTAGATATCACATACTTTTTATGATAGGAACTCATCCCTTATTATACTAAGTTTCTATTCTGCAGCCTGTTGTTTCCCTGACTTTTACTCAAATATAGAATGATTGATCACAGTCTATGATTCCTTTCTAAATATCTGAGGAATATTAAAAACCATCTTCACATTAGTGATCATTTCCCTACTTCATTTAGGCTTTCCTCCTATCGTTTCTTAAATATTTGCATATTTGTTGAACTTCTCCCTATCAGAAAATATCCTTGTCTTGTCATTTCATCTATGCTATGAAGCTTTATTCTAGAAAACAGTACTCTGGTTAAGACCTGGTCAATGTTAATACAAAGATTTTATTGTTTTTATTGTTTTTGATATATCATGATTACTATATAATATTCTGCCATGTTTATGTAAATTTCTAACATCTATTTCTTTTACTTAGGTGATTTAATCTGCATTTGTTCCCTGAATTAAAGGTATTTGATTTGTGAAGATGTGTTTTCTTAAGTAATAGTCATGCCAGCTAACTTTGCATCTTTGGCTAGTTTAATAAGTATACTCTCAACATAAATCCTGGGATCACAAATGAGAATAATAAATAAAGCAGGGCCCACAAAGCTGCTATGTATTTGTGAATAGTTAGTAGAAAGCCTTAATTTGCTTTTCAGGCAAATGAAGAATAGCACACAAGTGAGAAAGTGCCATTTATAAAGAGAATAAGGGGCTTGGAATATTTATTTATTCTTTTGCAATTAAGTTCTAAATAGCTGATGAAATGCCACTCCAGATCCCAAACAGAAAGCAACTTTAGTTGGATTTTCTCTGCCCCTCATCTTGAGCAAAAAACTTAACTTCTCAACCACTTGAAGACTCAAGGGGGGAAGAGGGGCGATTTTTCTTTCAAATATCTCTCTACAGCGTCATACCCTTTTTACCTCCCTGGAGCACACCTTTCCCCTTATATCCAACCAAGATACAGTACACGGAATCTGTTGAGTCCCACAACTAATATTACTTTCCTCTTGGGCTTCAGGAAAAGCTATAGATGGATGAGGTGAGTTACTGGGGTACATTGCTTCATCAACTCAGAACAGCCTGAAAACAGTAACCCTTCTCTCCTAGGCCAGCTCAGTTCTTTTCATTTGATGCTCTCTCCTTGAGTCCAAACCATCGAAATCACTGCCTTTCTTCCTAGTTCAGACTGCTTCCATCCTCAAGCCGAGGGCAGATAAGCGCCCCCACCTTTTTTTTTTTTTTTTTTTTTTTTTTTAGAAAACTTTATCCTTGAAGGCAGGGTCTTTTTCTGGCTGGATCAGTTTTGGGCTAAAGCTACAGTTCTTGTAGGCATCTGAGTATTAACCCTGTGTGAAGTCTTTGGGATTGAACCCACAGAAATCCCATGATCAACCTTCTTTCCTTTATTCTGGGTATGTGATATATGCAGAGATTGCCTGAGTTCAGCTTTCCATTATCAGCTGTTCCTACGTTTGTTCTTTCCCTTCTTTTCTCATGTTCTTTTTTACCATCCAGACCCACAGTTCCTTGAAAACCTTATTTCCTTGTAGCACCTTGTCTAATCCACACCGGGTCCCCTCTAAACATATAAACAAGTTCGTCGACCCACCTCAGTAGCCCTCTCTTCCAGCATTCAGGGATACCATCACTTTGCTATCTCTCTACTTTTCTAATCGTATTAAATACAGTAAAATTGGGGTGCCTGGGTGGCTCAGTCAGTTAAACGTCCAATTTCAGCTCGGGTCATGATCTCTCATTTTGTGAGTTTGAGCCCGGTGTGGGGCTCTGTGCTTGGAGCCTGCTTCAGATTCTGTGTCTCCCTCTCTCCCTGCCCCTCACCTGCTCACACTCTGTCTCTCTCAAAAATAAATGAGCATTAAAAAAACTTAAAAAATAAATACAGTAAAATAATAGCACATTTTCTTCAATTATACTTTCATCTCTGTCTCTGGACATAGATCCAATTTGGGGGATGAGGCCAAGAGTAATTTAGAGGCTATCTGATAAAATGCACCACAGCAAAAGAGACTAAGAATATACTTTAATGTCTACTTATTTTAATATTTTGTTATGGAACATGTTTGAAATATACCAAAGTAGAGGAATATTATATTGAACTCTCAGGTATCCATCACCCAACTTCTACAATTGTCATAGTCTGCTTATGTTTGTTATTTTTAATTTTTTTAATTTATTTTGTAAATGTTTATTTATTTTTGAGAGAGAGCGAGTGTATGTGTGTGAGTGGGGGAGGGTCAGAGAGAGAGGGAAACAGAGGATCTAAAGCGGCTGACAGCAGAGAGCCCCATGTGGGGCTCAAACTCAGAAACCATAAGATCATGACCTGAGCCCAAGTCAGATGCTTAACCAAACTGAGCCGTTTAGCTGGTTATTTTTAGAAGAAATGTTTTTGGTCACTATATTGTATTAATATTGCTTTCTCATGAATTATTATTCCCCATGACCAATCTGCTCTTTATTCTAAATCCAGTCCTGAAACCAAATTAAACACGGTTAAAAAAAAAAAATTAGGGGTAGAAAAAGAAAAACGAACAAACTGAATATAGTTCTTCTAATTCCAGGAGTATCTCTTTTGTATTATCTTTACCATATAAGGCAAGTTATGACATAAAATGTCTTATAAATTCTCAATGGCTAAAGGGGATTCTAGACTATTGAAGTTACTTTTCTTTCACCACACTAGTGTTGTTATAATTATCCTACATTGTATTCTTCAGTGAACCTCTGGACAAAATTGAGTCAGTTTCAATCCAGGCAGGTTGGGCCTGGGGATATCTGCAGCATCTACAAGAAGAGGAGAAGAAGCCTTCAAACAACTATAACAGTGAGGTCTGGTTTATATCACTTCTGGATAATCAAACAGTTTGACAAAGTTACAACAAAGAGTAGTTAGCCATGGTTGTGTTTCTAGATGAGGTGAATCAAGTGACAATTAGTGGAAACATGCTATGAGGATAATTTTCTTCATATCTTTATTGATGTCCTGGATAAAAGATTCAGAGCATATTGTCAGACTCACAGGGAGCTGAATTAAGTGCTTTGCTAATATCCTGGAATGGCGAGAGAAATGACTTGAAAGTTGATAAAATGTTAGTCTGAAAACAAAGTGTAAAATCAGAGATGACAAATACAAGGTGAGGTTTAACTTCAAAGAAATTCCCAAAAATTTATTTTGAAAGATAATCCTTCCACTCTACTTTTCATTTGACAGACTTGTACTAAAACAATTTTGTAGACAAAATTGAGGGATTTCAAAGATTAATGGCAAAATCAACAAAAGTAGAGAAAAATTCAGCCTACAAGAGGTTCCAGAGAGTTCCCTAGCTTCTTCCAGCATGTGAGGATACAATCGGAAGTCTGAGACATGGAAGACGGTCCTCACCAACCCTGCTGGCACTCTGAGCTCAGACTTCCATCCTCCAGAACTGTGAGAAATAAATTTCTGTTGTTTATAAGCCACCCAATCTGTGATATTTTGTTAGAGCAGACACATGTACTATGACAAGGACAATGCTGAATGGTGTGTTTGTGTGTGCTTGAAAAGGGTTACAAAGAAGAGACTTAAAGAAGGACCCACTGTTTGGGGCCAAATTCCTTTTATCTTCAAAAAAACAACAAAAAAAGTAAAAAAACAAAAAAGTATTTTTCTCGGTTCTTTTTCCAAAGTGTGGCTTTCATGTGTACTTTTTAATAGAAAGGATTCTTTGGCAATGAAAAAGCTAGTCTTAATTGACTTCCCACTCTCCCCAGCAGCAAGTGACTTGCTGGTGAGTAGGGCTGTAAAGGAACAGCTCCTCCTGGCAAACACGGTCTTCCCCCCCCCCCACTAAAATGTCATATATTCACATAGTGCAAAATTTTCAAAAAATGTAAAAAGGCATATAGTGAAAACTTGTCCTCTTGTCCTGTCCACCGTTTACACAGCTCTCTTTTGCACACACACACACAGCCATAATTAATTCTTATATGTTCTTGACAGATTATTCTTAACAGATTTCTTTATGAATTGACCAGAAAATATCAATATATAGTTGTATTCTTCCTCTTTTTATAAAAAATAGCACATAATATACACTGGCTTATATCATTTTTTTTTCACTTTTAAATATACATCTTAATGATCAATACCAGAGAGCTTCCTCAGTTTTTTAAACCACTGTGTAATACTTCACTCTGTAAATGTTCAAGAACTTTTTAACTAGTCTCCTATTGATGGGCATGTGAGGTGTTTCCAGTTTTATATTTCAAGCAATACTGACCTAGATAACATTACACATAATGTCATTTCACATGTGGGCAAGTATATCTGCAGGACAAATTCCTGAAAGTGTGATGTATGTGCAGTTTTAATAAACCTTGAAAATGTCTTTCCATCAGAGTTGTGCCACTTTCAATTCTCCCTAATGTATGAGGAGGGCTGTCTTCCTAAAAACAACAAAATGTGTTATCAAGCTCTTAGACCATTACCAAACTGGAAGCTGATATATCAGTGTAGTTTTAACATTTATTTCTCTTATTACCAGTGGACTTGATCATCTGTTTATGTTTATAAGCCATTTCGATTTTTTCTATGACATATATGTCATGTGACATATCTTTATGTGTATTCCTATTTTTCTAGTATGTGATTAGTCTTTTATTGGTTTCTAGTAGCTCTTCATATGTTAGGGAGGTTGGTATTTGTCTATGACATAAGTTTCTCATTGTGTCATTTATCTTTTGACTTTGTTTATAGTTTCATATGTTGTTAAATTTATTTTATTTTATTTTATTTTATTTTATTTTATTTTATTTATTTTATTTTATTTTATTTTATTTTATTTTATTTTATTTTATTTTATTTTATTTTATTTTATTTTATGGATTCTAGAGTTTGAGTCAGAAAAAACCTTCTCCACTGAAATGTTAGAAAGGAACTTCCTGTGCTTTCTTCTAATACTCACATGCTTTCATTATTTTGTATGTATATCTTCAATTCGTTTGAAATTTATCCTGGTTCTGCTACCTTGCTAGAGTATGGTATGACGTATGAGTCCAACATCTTTTCTTCAGATATTCTATCACCATTTATTGAAGTGTTTATCTTTTCTCCACTGATTTGAAATGCTATCTTTTTCATGTGGTGAATTGTAGTATGCATTTGGAATTATTCCTGGGCTTTGTATAATATTGTGTTGGTCAGTTTGTCTAATGATGAACTGATACCACTGTGATGTGTTCAGGTTTTATGCTTATGTTTTTGTAAGACATTTGATAATTTCCCCTCATTGCCCTTTCCCTCCCCCAGTTTTCCTTCCCATTTTTGATAATTTTTCCACAAAACGTCATGATCACTTTTCCTAGTTTCAAAAAACTCACTGTCAATATTTTGCTTTTTGTGCTCTTGTTGAAATTATAAATGAACTCAGAAAGAATTGACATTTTTTAATGTTAACTCTACCAACTAGATACATCTTCACTCTGTACAGAATTTCTTGTGTGTCCTCCAGTAGGATTTTAACACTTCTTATTAAGTTTATTCCCCTGCCTTTAATCTTCTTTTCTTTTTAAAATGAGTACTTTCTTCCATTATATATTTATACTGTTTGTTGTTTTTATTTTGTATATTAATTTTGTGCCCCACTACTTTGCTAAATAGCTTTTCTAGTTGAGTCTCATGAGTTTTCCAGGTATATAATTATAATACCTTGCAGGAAGATTCATAATGAATGCTGATAAAATCTCAGAAAGGACAAATATAGATACATTATGGACTCTTGGGTACTCTAGACCAGACTAGGTAATGCCCAGTGTTCAAAAACTGTAGTATCATTTTAGAAGGGATGTATTGGAATGATGATTGTTTTAAAACAAATAATTCATTATGATCTTAATCCTAGTCATCATAATCACCATCACACTTATATTTGTAGAGAGGACTCTATTTTATTTTATCTATTTATTTATTTAAACAAATTTTTAAATTTTTATTTATTTTAGAGAAAGTGAGGACATGTGCACATGAGCAGGGATGGGCAGAGGGAGAGAGAGAGGGAAAGAGAGAATCTTAAGCAGGCTCCACGCTCAGCATGGAGCCTGACATAGGGCTCAATCCCATGACCTTGGGAGTATGACCTGAACCAAAATCAAGTCGGATGTTCAACTGACTGACCCACCCGGGCATGCCACGAGAGCACTCTATTTTTAAAAATTACTGATACAAAGCTACCAATTTGTTACCACTATTGTTATTACCAAACATTTCAAAAATACCTCTAAGATATTCATATAAGTCTCATGGAGTTTAACTCTAATACAGTATCATAAAGAAAAAATCCAGTTGTGTATGCAAGCAACTACCCATCAGTCCTGAAGTGGGATTTATATTTAAGTAGCTTAAATGAGTTGCTTTGTGTTTATGATGGGCACAGCAAATCCTCCTTGCTGGTTGTTAAACCCTCCTCACCTAACAATGATCTTCTTTGTTGATCTTCAGGGCATGGTGTCTCATCTGTTTAGTTTGGCTTTTTATTTGACTTTCATTGACTTTGCAGCCAAGCCTGTTTTCTTTGTTTGATATGTTAGCTCAAATATGTAGGTGAACTCAGCCATTCAATGATAGACATATTATTTTTAAAAATAACATATACTAGATTTTGATGAAAGAATATAATTTTCTCTTGCAAATGGAGAAGAAATGTTTGACTTTATTTTATTTTTTATTTTACAGACAGCATGCAAGTGGGGGAGAGTGGCAGAAGGAGGAAGAGAGAGAGAGAGAGAGGGGAGAGAATGAATGAATCTGAAGCAGGCTCCACGTTCAGCTCGAAGCCTAGCACAGAGCCCAACGGCGCTCAGTCCCACGACTCTGGGATCATGACCTGAGCCAGAACCAAGAATCAGATGTTCAACCAACTGAGCCATCTAGGAGCCCCCAAATGTTTGACTTATGAATAATAACTTGCTGTCTTTTAGAGGACTTGTCCAACTGTCTTTTACTAGGAGACACAGATGTCTGGTTGCTGAATTTCTGTTAGCCTTTTTTCTATACACAGTTCTCAACCTTAGATTAGATAGAGACAACTTTACATCTTCTTTAAGCACTTCCTAAGGTATTAGCACCCTTTAGTGCTAGTTTCTGAGGAGCCACAGCTGTCACCCAAGTCTTAGTACTGAGCTAGCCACGGTCAGATGCAATGTGGTGTGTTGAAGAATCTTCTCATTTGAAGCACCTCACAAGTTGTGCCATATTTCCAACTACTAGGAAAAATGTAAACATATCTATTGGGAAGTATGTCAATGAACACCAATGATGTATAAGAGAAAAACCAAAGATTGTGAACATGTACATATGTACCTGTGGGTACTGAAATCCTGATTTGGTCTAGTAAATTCAACTTCATTGCCTTCTTTCTGGTATGGTTGAATCTCAACATTTTACCTCTCTTCTACAAAATTCTCTTTAATAAAGCCAAGTTATAAAATGCTTTTAAAATCCTAAAGTTTTATATAAATTTTAGTTTTCTCTGAGACATTAATTTTGGTGTAAAACCAGTGAAACTTACAATCAAATAATGTGAGGTATTCAAATCTTAAGGACTGCATTGAGAGATGTTGACAATTAGAATATTCTCATCAGTAGGAGGTTTGTGTTGGCTCCAAATGTGGATTACTTATGTAAATGCCCCTTTGGAACCTCTGTTTATATGATAGAGACCTTAGGGGATGTTAGAAAGGGTGTTGTCTTGTTTTATAGACTTTCTGATTTGTTAACGTACTTGAAGTTTCAATATTCAAAAGTCATTCACGTAACCTCTTTTTTTATTTTGAAAAGTTTCAGATACTTACTTGTGAACGCTTCCCAAGAACATTTCGTTGTGTCTAGGGTGTACTATGACATTTACACTCTTTCACTTTCTTCTCTGGATTATTTTAAAACATAGGGCTTTTCAAACATTGTACCTCTTTCAAAGAAAGAAGACTCAGAGAAGAAGGGGCAGAACCAATCCCAGGTTTTTTCATTGACCAACAAAAGAGCAAAGGAAGGCACTCTTCTCCTATTTTCTAATTGACCAAGATAGGAGAATTTTTTAATACTAAGGGCCCTAATTTTATTTCTGGAATTATTTGATTATCTCAGTTTGCTGATGCTAATTGATATCAAATCAATAAGCAGGAATTTGAAACAATCTCCCATCCTTTTGTGCAGTGGGAGTGTGGGGCAGCTGGTGGATCACAGGAATAGGGTTGGGGAGTTGTTGTTGTTGTTATTATTGTTCATTTGAGCAGTTTATATTATGAAGATTGTATATAAGGTTACCTTATTTCTGCATCTTCTCAACTGTTTTGTCTTATATTTACCCTTTACCTCTCCCACTTGACAAGATTTCGCTTTACATTCAAAGATCTTTTTGCTGTGTTTGTCCTGTTTTAGCCTAGTGGTGATCACCTTTTAGGGCTGGTGGGGCCCACTTGGACAGTTGTGTCATTGGCTTCTGTTGCACATGTTTGATGTAGATGACACATTTCTTTCCATAAACTTGGACTACTTTGCCAACTTGCTGGCCTTTGTTATGTCCTCATACAACCTGAACTGTTTCATCCTTTCAGATGGACACGGATGGAACATTGTACTTCTGTCTCAGCTCTTTGGAAAGAGGGAAAGACACAATCTTCCTGCAAATGTGGGAAGGTATATTGAAATGTCTTTTATGGTTCTTGCTCTGGTTAGAAGTCACAAAGGGATTGAATTTCATTTTGGCTGCTGTTGCTTCAGCAATGGCCATAAAAGAGAAAAGAAGATGGTTTTTAGATCAGTTTCTCTAATATAATCTCTTGGTCTGCTCAAGTGTATGGTTCTGCCTTTCTAATCTCTGCTCACCCTTTTGCCTGGCCTAGTCAGTGTTTTTTTTTTAAAAGCTAGGATGTATAATTTTACACATGTGGAATCCTAGTTAGGCATTAGGCACCTCTTTTATTTTTTTTAATTCTTTTAAGTTTATTTTATTTATTTTGAGAGTGAGAGAGAGAGTGCAAGCAGGGGAGGGGCAGAGAGAGGGGGAAAGAGAGAATCCCAAGCAGTAGAGCCCAATGCAGGGCTCCATCTTACTAACCATAAGATCATGACATGAGCCAGAATCAAGAGTCAGACACTCAACTGACTGAGCTACCCAGGTGCCCTTAGTTGCCCCCTTTTAAATGAATGTTTGATTTCATCTTTTCTATTACTGTTGTTGTTGTTGTTGTTTTAAGTTTAAAGAGGCATGTTTTAAGTCATATCAGAGAGAGGTGCAGCTCAGGCTGCACCCTGAGCAGGTAATGCTTGAGCAGAGACATGAAGGAGGTGGGAGAGTGAGTTTTGTGGATACCTAAGGGAAGAGGGGGTGGCAGGTATGTTATCCTGAAACAGGGAGGCCAGTGTATCTGGAATGCAGTAGGACATGTACCTAGACAGACAGCAGAAGCTGAATCATGTGGGACCCTGTAGGCTACATGTGAGAACTTTGGGTGTCACTCTGAATAAAAGTGGAGCCATGAGAGGGGGTTTGAACAGAGAAATGACATGATGTGACTAATATTTAAAAAAGAAGCACTCAGGCTGCTCTACTAAGAGAAGACTATTAGATGGATGAGGGCCTAGGCTGGGGAAACCAGTGACGAGGCTTCTTTAGTGAATTGTAATGGCCTGGACCAGAATAGTAGGCAGCAAAGGAAGTGGTGAGAAATGACTGGAATCTGGATATATTTTGCATATAGGGCTGACATAACTTTTTGAAGGATTTTTGTAAGGTGTGGGAAAAAAAGAGGTGAGTAAAAGATGGCTCCAAAGTTTTGGGCCCAAGAAACTGGAGTTTCTGAGAGAACAAGACTGGAACATGAACAATTATTTGGAGTTGGGGTGAAGATGGCGATCCAAAGTTTGGATTTGGATATGTTAATTTTGAGATTAAAAATGTCTACTAGACTTAAAAGTAGAAAGGTTCATTAGGCCTACAAAGTCATGAGACTGGCTGGGAACTACCAGGGAAAGAGGATGGATACACACACAAGAGACTAAATCCTAGGTCCCTCTTGCATTAAGAGGTGCTGGAGATGAGGAGAAACTGTCTGATTTGTTGCTCACAGTGAAAGTTGTAGAGGAGTACATTTTGAGGAAATTTATATTCACCTTACTTCCCAATTCAAACCCTAAGAAATTGGGGTATTTGCTTCCCAGACGTAACAAATATTGCATATCTGTTGCTTAAGAAGCATAGAACTCTAGAAATGTTCAGAATTTGTACAGAAAGTAGACAAAGTCATTTCCACATTGGAGACACTAAAACCTCTAAAAAAATAGTATAGAGCTAGCATCAGTAAATTTAGAAATGGCTTATAAATGTGTCAAATGTAGGTAAGTGGAGTAATAGGCAGAGCTGGGAAATGATAGCCAGTGTTTTTAAGAAGAAAAGCCATGTGGTTAGTTTAGAAATGGTTCGTGAGGGGCGCCTGGGTGGCGCAGTCGGTTAAGCGTCCGACTTCAGCCAGGTCACGATCTCGCGGTCCGTGAGTTCGAGCCCCGCGTCAGGCTCTGGGCTCATGGCTCAGAGCCTGGAGCCTGTTTCCGATTCTGTGTCTCCCTCTCTCTCTGCCCCTCCCCCATTCATGCTCTGTCTCTCTCTGTCCCAAAAATAAATAAACGTTGAAAAAAAAAAAAAAAAAGAAATGGTTCGTGAAAGAGGTGAGCCTTGATCCAAATTTAGGAAGGAGAGAGCATGGATTTGTAGAAAGGAGAGAATTTCAAAATTGAGACAGGCCCATTAGCCCCTGGATTAGTAGGACTAGTTTTTGATGAATGAGTCATTTCTTCTTTATTGTATCACTCAGGATCATAAGAACAGATGGCTCACCCAAAAAGAGCAATTTAGGAGAATATAATTAATGAACTATTTATAAAATTATAAGCAGGGTTAAATCAATAGGAAGGGCCAGGCTAGATTCTGTAGGTCCAGGGAACAGGCAAGGCAACTATGGTTGTGATTATAGGACAGGACCAGCTGACAGGGGCTGTGGTCTTCAGTGAAGGACCACAGGCACTGCCAACCTGTAATGTGGCTTGGAGAGAAGTAGGGGAATAAATACCCAACTTCAATGTCCTTCCATTGTCTGATATCCTGTTGGAGCCTCTCATTAGCAAGTTTCAGCAAAAACTAAAGAGCAAGCAAGTCTAGTGATGTGTTCCATACAAATCAGCCGCTTAGGGTACAGATCAGGTGGGGAGGGATGGGAAATGGATCCAAAGGACACACTGAGGCCATTCAGTACCCGTGTCTCCATAAAAAAGTTTATAATAAGACTTTGCGAAAAGTCAAAGAATTGTGAGAATTTCAGCATTGGAAGACCTTTGAACAATTGTAACTTGAATAGTATACTCCCAATCTCCAATGTTAATTCTTTTTTTTAAAAAAAAAGTCATTCACCTTTTTTCCCCTTCCTTTTTTTTGGGGAGGGGGGCATTATTGTTCTGTTTGTTTTGTTTTGACAAAGTTCTGCCCAAATTTGTTGCTCAATATTTATAAAGACCTTGACTTGCCTCTTCCTATTTAAGAAGAATCTGCTTTTAAACTGGGTACCAGGTCTTAAGTAAACAAGATCTTGGTTGGCTGTGCACTGTGCAGATAGTTTATGTCTTCAATATTGATACCCTAGCTTAACCTTTCTTCCTATTAGTTGTAATTGGATAACTTGTCACCAGATACAGGGAGTTAAAAGTCTCATGCAAGCAAAATAGTCACTCTGGAAATTGTCATTTTCCCCCTTCCATACGTTTCTTGTTGACTCCAATATTTACAACCATTCTCCTTATGACTTTAAAACCTTCTTACCATAGACATCTAATGAACATATTTAGTCCAACTATGTAAGTACAGTTAGTAAGATGAGGTAGAGGCTAAAGAAAACATATCACAAAATTATAATGTTAAGGATGTGTACACTTATCTTGAAAATTATCTTAGAACAAACTTAATAATCTATTAGGAATATACATATCACTTGCAAATATCCATTATTTTCTCCCACAAGCATGTAGCTTTTGTTAAGGAGGGCTAACTCTCCCCTAATATCGATTTGCTCCTTCTTTCTTTAGTATTAGAATTCTCAACATTTAGCTGAGCACATAGCTGGCTAGATAAAGACTACATTTCCCAGCTACTCTTACTGCCATGTTTGGCCACATATTTTAGGATCTGGCCAATGATACGTAAGTAGAATCCAGCCACACTAGCAAGAGCTACAAAAGCCATTTTAGACTGGGGATGAAAGCCCTGTCTTGAGAATGGCAGAATGACAGTGTAGAAAGTGCCTAGGTCCTCATGACTGAAGACCTGCCATATGACCCCTCGACTGCTTATACTCCAGCTCTTATATGAGAAAGAAATCAATGGCTATTTGTTTGAGCTATTGTTCTTTTGGCCTTTGTGACAGCAGACAGACTTGTATCCCAGTTTACGCATGGCCCTTCTAATAGAGGCTAGTGTGCTAAAGTGCAATAGTAGTTGTCCTTTATTATCTGTTTATGATAGAGAACATACATAATGACAAAGAGGCGTTATAAATACAGGAAGATTTTAAATGGATTTTTATTTAATTAATCACAGCTATGTATATTTGAAAAACAATAGTACTTGCCTAGCTGAAATATATTGCTTAGTCACTCTACTGATAATGCTTGGACTGGCATATATATTTAAGGACTCTCTGTCAGATCCCTTCCCCAAACTACTTTTTGAAATCCATGGACTTAAGCCTTAGAGTTAAAAATGAGGTTAACAGAATAGGATCCAGCTCAGAAGATGCAAATAAAATCTGAAATGCCTGGTCAACTATGCAGCTGTTGATTATAACAGGTAAATGAAGAGAGTTGAGGCCCAGAGGGCCCAGCATCTAGTGGACATTGTAGGCACTTCCCCAGTATCACTTTGCCACTTTCCCATCACATAGCAGCCATCCCGCTTAGAAGAGTGTACTGTGTTGAATAGTGTCCCCCTAAATTCATGTTCACTTGGAACCTGTGAATGTGTCCTTACTTGGAAATAGGGTCTTTGTTAATACAATCAAGTTAAGATGAAGTCATGCTGGATTGATGTGGGCCTTCATCCAGTGACTGGCATCCTTATAAGAAGAGGGACATTTAGACATGGGCACATGGACGATCATCATGGGAAGATGAGGGCCAAGATTGGAATTATGTTACCATAAACCAAGGAACACCAAGGATGGCCGGCAACTACCAGAAGCTACAACAGGCAAGGAGAGATCCTTCCCTATAGACTCTGGAGGGAACATGGCTCAGCCAACACCTTGATTCCAGAAATATAAGAGAATGAGTTTTTATTGTTCTAAGGCACTCACTTTGTGGTACTTTGTCATGGAAGCCCTAGGAAACTAATATAGTGGGGTTGATAATGCCCTCAGCTATAGACTGAGGTTATAGTCAAAATGTTTCACATCAGGGTTGATCCATCTAAACAGAAGAGATGCCTGCTGCATTGCCGGAGCAGGGACCAAATGGATCCTTCTTTTGTAGATGTTAACTTTTAGTTGCTGGATAAAGGTAGGTCAGGAGGATTCCAGGATGGATTGCTGTGCAGTGAGGAACATGTAGGGGACACAGAGCATGGGCTACTTATCATCTGGTTTAGAAGCATTTCAATATTTATTTATTATTTTTTTTTAATTTTTTTTCAACGTTTATTTATTTTTGGGACAGAGAGAGACAGAGCATGAACGGGGGAGGGGCAGAGAGAGAGGGAGACACAGAATCGGAAACAGGCTCCAGGCTCTGAGCCATGAGCCCAGAGCCTGACGCGGGGCTCGAACTCACGGACCGTGAGATCGTGACCTGGCTGAAGTCGGACGCTTAACCGACTGCGCCACCCAGGCGCCCCAGAAGCATTTCAATATTTAAAAAAAAGCTACGGAGTTATGTCAGCGTGTGCTAAACATATGCCTTTGTTGGTTTAAACTAATACATCTTGCCTTCCTGCTACTACAGATGATTCAAGAGTGGCCCAAATTGGATCAATCAGAATAAAGCTCAGGACTTTCATTTTCTGGGTGGGGAAGAACGCACTCCCTCTTGGGAGATGTGAGTGGGAAAGAAGGTGACCCTGGTTGCTGTGAGCTAAAATTGTGCAACCTGGAAAGAAACTGGTCTCAGGACAGAACTAATAATCAAAGAAGGGAAGAACTGAGACAACTAACTGCAGCCAAATCATCTGTAGCTCTGGTCATTTGCACCTGAGTCTCTCCCATCCTCTGGACTGTTAGTTACATGAGCCAATAAATTATCTTTATTGTTTATGCAAGTTTGGGTTGGGTGTTCTGTTGTTTATAACTAGAAGCATCCTAATTGATACGGTCCCTGTGACTTTCTTAGCAGATATTTATCAGGTCCTTTTCTCCGAAACATTTTATTTTGATGTCTGCTAGTGTAATTATTTTGTAATTACCTTTTATGTTTGTGTTCTGTTAGTAAATGAAACACCAGCCAAGCTTCAAGGAAATGGGACTTTGCTGAAAGACTACTATCATCAATTTTATACTGAATCCTTATTTTAGAATACAACCTAAAATCAAACAGACACACATGCACACGTGCAGGCAAGCATGTACACACACACACACACACACACACACACACACACATCTGCAATTTCCCCCACTGCATTCCTTGCCATACATAATAAAAACTAACTAACTTGTATTATAGATGCTATTGATGGGCAAAATGGCACAAACAAACGGGAGAGGATATGTAATCTATGGGGGATAGCGGAAAAATAAAGGAAAGTATTCACTCAAAGAAATATGGCTTTGTGACTGAAATTTTCTTCTATAAGAATAACTCCAGGATAAATCAAATGTTAGTGCAAGGGCCAATTTAAATATAGAGGCGAGCAAAGGAATGGAGATGGAGAGAGAGATGAATAGAGGCAGCCAGGGAAAAGTCATGAAGTTTAAACTCCTTTTCCTCTGTCTCGGCCTTCAGAATAAATCTTTCTTTTGCAGTTACAGGGGCCATTTCAAAACAGGGCTAAGGAGGGGCAGAAACAAAGTACCAGTGTCCTCTGTGTCCCCTTAAAAATGAAAAATTTGAGTTGACTCCATTGATTTAGGTTACCTTGAATACTGTTCATCTATTTGCATCCTGAATTTGAGGCTTCTGCTTTGTACTCCTCCTGGCAGTTACTGTCTGTACATCGTTAACAACAAATATTAGAAAATGCATTTCCAGATTTGGCCAACATTTCAGTTACCTTTGATTGATTTTGGAATTAGTATATTGCTTTCAATAATAAGGAAGAAAAAAGTTTAGAAAGGAAACTGTAAAAATGCTAAAGTAGTTTTTTCTTAGTATGCAATTCCTGTTAGATTGCTGGTGTCTGAAGAATACAGAACTGAGATCTTATCAATACATGCAGTACCACACATTTCCTATTTTAGTTGCTAATTAGTATTCAGGTGTGCAATGGAATACATGAAATTCAATGCTAATGCTGTTTCATTTGTGATTTAACATGTACGAGTTGTTACTATATGCAGCATTATCCTGTCAATGCACATGTATAATTGTTGTTTTTTCCTTTTTCTTTATAATCGTAGTATCTCCATGTATTCATTTGATTCAATCTTCTAAGGGCATGTTCTGAATACATCTTCTTGGTTACAAACAAATGATTACTTTCTGTAGTCTAGAAGTGAACATAAGAGATATCTGAGAGTCATTTTTAAAAGGTTTCTGTTGAGGCCTTACTTTAATTGACCAACTTGTTTAGAAATTGTAGTCTCCCCCTTTATTTTGTTTCACATAATTTGTGATTAACAGCTACATAAAATTGTAAACCATCAAATGGAACTAGTTTTATAAATATTGCATGCCATTTTATGTTCTTCAATTTGTACTTCCCTTATCAAGTATTTTTATGTTAAAAAATTTCAAAGTTAATGTATGAGGAAGTAACTAGCTACTTTAGTTAGTTAGATTTCTCTTCCTTGAAGAAAATTACTATAATGGTTACTTTTGCTAAAATGCAATTACTGTCACTGTAACAATCAATCATATTTTTATATAAGAAACTTTAACAACTTTTGAATGCATTAAGAAAAGTAAATGAAAAAGACTCAGTGTGAAACAAGACTAGACACCCAAACCCCCACCCTGACATCTGATGTGAAAAAACTCAGCCACCTTTCTTGTAATTCATTTTAATACCTTAGCTAGGATCACTGTAGAAGTTTTATAATACAGTAGTAAAGCAAGTTTCTTAGAACATCATTGAAAAATGCAATGTATATTCAACAACTGGTGCTATTATTGTTTCTGGTGAATGGTTTACTCCTAAGCTGTCAGAGTCCGTAGTACGAGTTTTGTGAACTAAACCAGGAGACACCATTTGCATAGATTTAGCTTTGTTAATACTCCTAGAGATGAAAATATCTCCACAGGAGAAGTGAAGGTTAGGAAATATGAACTGTATCAGTTCTTGGCTTTGAAGAGATTACTAGTTGAGGTCAGAAAAATGGTTTTTGTCTCAAAATATTATGCAGTCACATGGAGACAGAGTTTTTTCCCAAAAACCTGTAATATTCTCATAAAGCTGGAATACTAAACATAACATGAGATTTCTGTACTGCTTCTCAGAATATCATACCCCTCTTATAATATTGGAAATATAGAAACAGATAACATGGTGCAAACTATTACTTAATAACAAGTATTTTGACAGAATGAATACATTTAAGTGGGGGCATTAATCAAAATATATAAAAGGATAACATGTATGGGTGAAACAGGTTGTTTTATGTTATGCATGCAATTAATGTCTGGGCTCATAGGCAATCATGAGCTCCATTCTCTTTCCTACTCCATCCCAGCCCTGCCCTCTATCCCCATATCTGTTTTGTTTTGTTTTTCTGTTTCCCCTAATATCTTTAATGGTATCTCCATCCAGCTAGTCTCCTAAACTGGATACAGGAGAGGTATTTTGATTCCTCCCTCTTCCTTAGCTCCATCATTCAATTTATTGCTAGTAATTTCCAGTCTCAATTTCGGCCCCATATCAACCTTCTCTGTACCCTCTTCAAAGCCCCAGAATAATCAGTCTCTCTCCCTTGTCCTGCTTCCAGAGTTACCTTTTCAAATTGCTTGGCATGACATCAATTCCTGTCCCATTCTGTCTGGTCTCACCCTGTTAGTTTCCTGGGCATTCCTTCCCACTGTTCCCTGTCCGGCCATTGACACGATTAATTCACAAAGTCCTGTAACAGTGGGTGCTGCCTTTTCTTCCTGGAATATCATTTTCTAGGGCCTCTGATTAGAAAATTACTATTTTCCCATCAAGACCTTGATCTAAAAGGCCTTCTCTGACATCCCCAGGCAAAATTCATTGTTTGCTCCTCTGTGCTGTCATAAGCTGTCTGGACATAAGAGGTTTGTAGCACTGTCTGTTTCTTGAGTTTTCCTCTGTGACACTACACTGGAAGCTTCTCCAGGGCAAGGACATGTCTTATTCTTTTTGGTATCCTTAGTGCTTAGTTCAGTGCATGACAATACAGTGGGCTGTCAATACAGAACGAAAGAATGAGGGAATGGATAATCCTTTAGAGCTCTTAGTTGTGAACCAATTTCAGTGTTATTACCTATGCATTACATTTTGTCTGAAACAAAACCAGTAAGAAAAATAATAATTCTAAGTCATGCTATAAAAATTAGCTTTTAACCAATTTACCTGAAAGTAAATCCATTACAATTAGAGGTCATTCTTCATTATCAGGAAGTCTCTCCATTCTTATGGATTCTTTTCTTTTTTGGTATTAGGAACTATGAACTGTGAATGACCAATGGGTAACAGCTGCATACATGATTATTTGAAAATAAAACATCCTAAGCAAAGGCAAACCATTACAGGATATCTGTTGGACATTTGATTTTTTTTTAATTCCTTCAAAGCTAAAGCTGGCCATAAAGTTCATCTGGTGGCAACTTTTTGAATGTATTTTAAATTGAGATAGCAGCAGGCCAGTGCTATCTATAGAAAACTGCATTTGGTTCTATTGCCAATATGTGCTGCCTTTTTTTTTTCTACACTCCGTCTGTTATCAGGTGCTTCTTTACGTCACTGTCATGCTTTCTAGAAAAAGGAAAAGAATAATAGCATAAACTTCAACATCTTCCTTTGCTACCAGTGCAGACTCTACAATTATTTGATTTAAGGTACATTTGCATTAAATATCAATCATTTTAATCTGACCAGAACCTCTGTGTTATTTGAGGACTGGCTTCTCCCTCATCCTACATATTTTGGTAGAAAGGACAGTCTCCGTGTCTTGCAGCTTCTGCTGCAGGAGTAGGCAGGAGACCCAAGCCTGTCCACTCATGGTGTCTCACCCTTTTGTCTTGACCCAGACAAGGCAACTTTGTGTGTGTGTGTGTGTGTGTGTGTGTGTGTGTGTGGTGAAAGAAAGGGCTTATTTATTTTTTGCATCTCAAGATTTAAAGATGCACACTTGGAAATACTGGCTCTTATGTTTTATGACATGTGAAGATAGTCTGTTTGGAGTAGGAAAACATGTGCCTTATAATCAAAGAGAAGTAGGGACTAGCATGGTTGAGAGATTCTAAATAAACTTTAATGATACTATTTGCACCCCTGTACCTAGCCATTCCTGAAGTGAGAGCCATCCTTAAATTTCCAGATATGTAAGCCAACAAATTCCTTCTTTTCTGCTTACACTGGTTTGAATTCTTCCAACCAAAATAGTATATATCAGAGTGACATTATGCTGAGAAAAACTAAGTGTTATGGCTCCGTAAGTATGAAATGTCAGGGTTAAATAAATAAAAAGTACTCACGATCTGTCACTGCATGGGAAGAAGCTTCTGGACATGAATTCTCTGACATCTCTCAGTATTTTCCACTCTAGACACTTGAAAGTTCGGGAAAATCACTTTATTTCATACTTTCCTACGTCAAATACAAGTTTTAGTTAATTCACAGTAAAAGTACTAACATGGTGTGATGTCTTTGTACCATGTCAATTTCCCCAAATTCTCCTCCCATATGGTTCCAGGTTAGGATTTGCCACAAGAGAAATTTGTGCAGGATTTGGCACTGAAGGGTACCCATTTCTCAGCTCTGAGGATTGCTGCAGGGTGGGTACTGTTGGAGTTTGTGCATGTTGTCATGGATCTGCTGGTGGCAAGGACACCTACTGGACCCATGGCACCCCCTGCTCCCATCAAACTCCTTCAGCCTCTGAGAATCCTGGACTAGGGGCATGTGCAGCCCTATGGTAAAGAGATGTTGGCTTATCCCTCAAGTTGCCTAAATTATCAGGACAGAAGTCAGTGATTAGGTGATCTTTCAGTTTTTCCTAGCAGGTTCTGCTTTGTTTTTGGTTGTCCCTTTGTGTCCACCTTCTCTTCCTAACTGCTGATGTTTGGGCTCATTACTAGACCTAAAGGCGGCAGACATTCATGGCTGCATATGGACTAATGTGTGTAAGAGTGAATTCCTTGGTTCTGCCTGCCTGCTTGAACTCTAACTGATGGGTTGTCCATTTTTGTTATTCACTTCTGAAGCCATATGAGAGTTTATTTATTATTGGGAATCAACACTGGTGAGGTTGAAAGAATTTAGGCCTATTCTCAGTTTTTATAATCTGCCTTTGCCACTTGCTATCTGTATGACTTTGACCAAGTTGTTTGATCTCTTGATGCCTTAGTTTCTTTAGCTATCAAATGGGAAAGAGCATATCTACCAGTAGGATTGCTATTAGGATTCACAAGGAAATTACATTTGTTTTGCCACTAGGCTATTGTTCATTATTGCAATCCCAGCATGTAGCCCCCAAATCAGTACATTATACCTACTTCACAATCTTTTCTAAATTGATGGATATACAGGTATGTGCTTAATACATGCTAACCTCTTCTAGTTCTTTATTTGAGTTATGATAGAGTCAACTATTTGGCAGATAGTATTTAGTTTCTTCTGGGGCGCCTGGGTGGCTCAGTTGAATGGGCATCTGACTTCAACTCAGGTCATGACCTCACAGCTCATGAGTTCGAGTCCTGTGTCAGGCTCTGTGCTGACAGCTTGGAGCCTGGAGCCTGCTTTGGATTCTGTGTCTCCCTCTCTCTCTGTCACTCCCCACTCATGCTCTGTCTCTCTCTCCTTCAAAAATAAACATTAAAAAAAGTTTTTCAATACATTTAGTTTCTTCCTTTAAAAAAAAACCTCCAAGGAAGAAGCATATTTCCCTATTTCATTGATGTTGATCTTGGCTATGTGACTTATCTTGACCAATGGGATGTTAGAAATGTGAGCAAAGGTTTGATATATGCTTCCACAGTAGGATTTGGTCTCTTTCTTTTCTGCCTCCACCAGGATAAGAATATATAGCAGGTAGCCACTGCTCCTTCAGTGTGGGCCTCTGAATGAGACCAGTGAAGCAAAGCAGTTCTGGTGCAGTCTAAAGAAAAGACACTCCAACTAACCCATAGACATGTGACTAAGAATCAAAGCTTATTTTCTACGACTGAGTATTGGGGTGGTTTGTTATGGAACAATTGCTTACTGATACAGAGGGGCTTAATTATAAAGATAGAATCAATATTTATAGATTTAGCATGTAAAAAAACCTTTAAAACTCAATTGGGTTTATGTGCCTATTATAAATTAGACAAACAGATTTGAACAATAGTTTTTAAAAGAGTCTTTGGCCAGATTAATCCAGCACTAACATAATCCATGAGTACAATTCTGCTTATACTTCTGGAATGGCTGTAATGAGTACTTGAAGAGCACAGGAGTTGGTAACCATCCTCAATGAGTACATCCTCAATCAGTGTCCTCAGGAAAAGTGAGAATCTTCTTTTTAAAAATACCTCATTTCAGGGCCACCTGGTTGGCTCAGTCGGTTAAGCATCCAACTTCAGCTCAGGTCATGATCTCACAGTTTGTGCGTTTGAGCCCTGCATCGGGCTCTGTGCTGACAGCTCAGAGTCTGGAGCCTGCTTCGGATTCTGTGTCTCCCTCTGTCTGTCTGCACCTCCCCTGCTCATGCTCTGTCTCTCTCTCTCTCAAAAATAAATAAACATTAAAATTTTTAAAAAATACCTCATCTCAGAACTCCGTAACTGGCTCAGTATAGGGTCACTGTGTTGCTTATTATTTGGACATGTAGAAAGAATCCTGCACTACTTAGAGACTGTGACCTTGGAGAAGAAGAAACTCAATTCATTTCCTCATCTTTAAAAGGAAGATGATAATATTTACCGCCCAATGGAATTGTGTGACCTAAATGAAAGCATGCATACAAAGCTCTTAGCATACTGTCTGGCACATAATAAGCAGTCAATAGAAGTTAGCCCTTGTTAGAGTTGTTATTATTGTGAGTGACAGAATGCTTAGGCAAGATGCCAGGCTAATTCTGCCATTCTAAACCACAGTGAAGTGATAGAACATTCCAGCTTGACTCCATGATTGGACAGTGAGTCTCATAGCAAGAAGAATTCATTAAAGGGATGATCTAGGAGAACTTGTGAAAGAGAAAATAATGTAGATCATAATTTTTTTTATGACTACTTTAATGGAGTCTTTTGGATCAGATTTTGGATTTCCTTTCTGTAGGCTAAGAAATCCAAATAAATTTAGCCAACTTTGTTGTTTATCTATGAATTACCTATTAATTTTTCATATTTGTCATTTTATTTTGTTAACACTATGGATCAAGGAAGGTCTGATCTGAGCCAACCATGGTGGTTGGTATAGAGTACATCTTTTACCATCTTATTTTATCATTTTGTTTTATTTTGTCTTGCAGTATTCATTACCATCCTATCTTCTATTCTTAGTCAATGATGTGGTAGGTGGGATTGATGCTATTTGTAGCCCTGGACTGGGTCTTATTTGGCTTATCAGTATCTCATTCCTGAGATCCTGGCCCTTGTGATTGGTTCAGAGTTAGCCATGTGATCCAATTTGGACCAAGAAGATCCTGAAAAAAATTTGTATTTGATTGTTGGAGTTTTTCTTTTCTTGGCTGGCATGATATGAAGATACCACATTTGCAGCTGTTGTAGATGGGGCCACGAGGGGCAAATATGTGGAACTGGAGAATCAAATCAGCAGTGAGTAAGATAAAGTGGGAAAGATAGAGACAAATTGGCTCATTGGTAAAATCAATGAAGCTGCTAAATTCAACCTTACCTAAAGTCAGAATTGCCTCTGGATTTCAGCTGCTTAAAGCACTGTTTAAGGCAGTTTGAATTTGGTTTTCTGTTATCTGCAACATAAAGAGTAATCCACACCCTAATGATACACCCTATGGAAAGCTTACGTGATCAATAATAATAATGAGGTTAAAAATAATTTATAAATAAAAGTCTTGCTTTAGCACTGTGGCATGTTCAGCTGGCTGCCCAGTTTTTACTATTCTTTTTCCTTCCTTTAGACTAGGGATGTGTAGCAGAAAAAGGATCCCTTAATTACACTTTCAAAACACTTTCTCAAGAAAATAGAATGTAAGATGTAATGTTAGATGAAGAAAGCAGGGCAAAAAAAATCTATCTATATACATATATACATACACATATATAATGCATGTATAATTCTATATATAGTATATCTCAACTATGTGGACACAGGAAAATATTACTTTCATAATAAAAAACAAACATTATTAAAAATACTCTTCCTACCATGGCACTATTAATATAGGATGTTGTCTTTTTAGGCATGAAACACCCCCTCACTATCTAGATGGTCCTTGCGACACTTCTGTTATGCTCATTTGTCACACGATCATTTCCCTTAACAACTAAATTATGATCAAACATTACAGCGCATTAATTCCCTAGTGAGACAAGTTAGAATATAGTGTGCCCTGCTGTTTTGTCACATTTTCCTCTTTTTATTGTAACTTTCTTTTAACATCACCAAATCTGGTGCTTTTATCAAAATGATTGACTCTTAAATTGGAAGATTTGTTTGATGGTTAGGCTCCATATCTTGAGTTACAGCATTTCGCTTAAGATTTATAAGAGCCTGAGAACGGCGTTATCTTCACTGGCCTTACATAACACATATATCAGGTACTAGGTTTCTCATTCCTGAATTGTAAGTTCAAAAACAAAGAGAAAGTGAAGGAAAAACTTTCTACTCCTGAAGGTAAGTATAAAATGTCTTAATGATTTTTTATGCACTCTCTCTAATTGTTACGAAATTCTATTTTTCAGATCTTGTCATATACCTTTAAAATAGTTGTCTTTCTGCCAAAGCAAAGGAAATGAGTTATTCCAAGTGGGGGCTAATAAAGCTGACATTAATAAGAATTTTGAAATATCATTGACATGGTTGATTTGTAAGCTCCATGACTAATTTCGTTGTTTTTTGCTGTCAGGAGAATATGTTTACACTTCCAGGAGTACAGATGAAGTGATGGAATTGTTATCAGGAGGGAAAAAAGTTTTAAAAAAGGGTATATTGCATACATCTTCCTAGTGAGTGATGTAATCACTAGAGTGTTTTTAAAAATGTGAGTTATTTTCTAATGTTTTTGACCATACATAGCTTCTTAGGGTGTACCACTTGCCCTTTGAGGGGATGAGGTGGTGGGAGGGGAGGGAATGTGGTAAGAGAAGGAAGGCCAGAGATGTAGAAGGGAGACTTGGGGATTTGCTTTGTGTTGGTTCAACAAGGAGAATTCTGTATCTTTCTCAAAGTTGGACTTTTAAAACTCTGGTGAAACAATGGAGCTACTGTGATAACATTGGTGACAGAGATAAAATTTACATTCATCATTTGGGTTTTTTCTACATTTTAATGAGAAAGATATGCCAGGATCATTATTTGAACTAAAATATAAATCTGATTCACAGTAAAATGAAATTATTGCAGGATGATATTATACTTTGATTCCACCTAGATCTTAAGTTATATATCTTGGCACATTAAATTATGGTAAATGAGCATTTCTTTTTCTATCAAGATATTTGTAGTAATATACTCAATTATAGATAAGATGATAGGCAAAATTTTAAACAATTTTCTCTCTTTGCCAAAGATTCATAGTAGAAATTCAGTAGATGCTGTGTGCATGGAGAATGCTTACTGAATAGCCATTGAATTTACTGTGATATTTGAGACAATAAATGTTGACCAAGGTTAGTTAGATTTCATTCTTTCCTGTTGTGAGGGTTCTATTCCACTTGTTCTTAGCTTATATTACATAACACACACACAAATCTTTAGGTACTTTGCATATCTCAAGAAAAAATTTTACATATGGCATTTTTCCCACTCAGTGTTAAGTTTAACAGTTGTTTTAGAAGTTATTAACAAATTGACAGATTAAAAATTCAAATAATTAACTATGGTTAGTATCAGAGAATTTTTTTTTTAATTTTTTTTCAACGTTTATTTATTTTTGGGACAGAGAGAGACAGAGCATGAACAGGGGAGGGGCAGAGAGAGAGGGAGACACAGAATCGGAAACAGGCTCCAGGCTCTGAACCATCAGCCCAGAGCCCGACGCGGGGCTCGAACTCACGGACCGCGAGATCGTGACCTGGCTGAAGTCGGATGCTTAACCGACTGCGCCACCCAGGCGCCCCGAGAATATTTTTAATATATGTGCATTTAAAATAATTATCAAGTATTTAAACCCATCTTGAAAATACGAAATCTATCATTATTTTCCCCAAATCTGAAATGGTGCCAGAACTTTAGCTCATTTTCCATATTCATAATTAAGTATGTTTAAGACTTCTAAGAGGCATGGACAGATAATATTCTAATGACTGTCCATGGACCTTTAACCTACAATCTTTTAAAAAAATACTTTTCTCTCAGTTGTGAATTTAATAGTGTACTAAGGAGTTTAAGAGCAAGGACTCTGGGACCAGGCTGCCTGGCTCAGTTCCACACTAGCTATCTAACTGAGTTTGTATTATTTAACCTCCTTTCTCTCAGTTTCCTCATCTGTAAAATGGAAATAATTGTATAGCTCATTATAGGGCTGTTGCCAGGATTAAATGAGTTGATAAATGTAAGCTACTTAGAATTGTGCCTGGCATGGAGGAGGCTCAATAAATCTTAGCAATTTTGATGATTTTTTACCTCTCTTAAGAGCTGATTTAGAATAATCTAGGGGCTCCTAGTTGACTCAGTCGGTCATGCATCTGACTCTTGATTTCAGCTCATGTCATGATCCCAGGGTTGTGAGATCAAGCCACATTTTGGGTTCCACACTGAGCATGGAGCCTGCTTAAGATTCTCTCTCTCAAAAGATGAAATAAAATAAAATAAATAGAAAAAATAAAATAATCCAACGAATACTACTTTATTACACTTCAAATCACAGTATGTCACACCAAATATACATTGAGTCTCAAACCCTATATCACTCTATTTAATTGAAAATTACAGAATATCTAGTCAATACTTTCAACAGCATTTTCTACTGCATTATGGGAAAAAGACAATCCATTAGTGAAAACTTTATTTTCTTCATCTATGTCACTACTATTCTGAGGAACTAAAAAGTAAAGCATATAATATACATGTTACAGGAAGCACATAAGTGTAATATAATAACTTGCTCATTCCCAGGGTGCTTGTGAAGTTTAATTAGTTAACATTTGAAATGTGCTTTGTGGATTAAAAGTGCTACATAAGTGCTAAATCTTTATTGTTAGTAACAAAAGACCAAGTTTGAAAGAACACATCAAGCATATTTTACAAAGGAATTGTATTTTATTGTAATTTTTGCTTTTCAACTTTGTAGAAAACTGCCATTAACGTTTATTCTTGTAAGAGATAAAAGCAGATCACTCCCACTGGAAAGCTCAGCTCAGTTAACCTGGTGATAAGGGTGGGACTTTGACTAAACCACCCCAGACCAATGTCTTTTACTTTCATTAACACTGAAGTGAAGATGATCATACTTGACCCCTACCTACTTAAGATGCAGATATGAAAATAAGGATTCCTGGAGGTATTAGCTAACATTAGCTTTGAGTTCTTTGCAGGACAGTACAATTTATAATTGTTGTGATTATTGTTCAGTGACACTGCACTCCCCATGTGTTTGGGGCAATGGTGTTGAAGCATTTAAAGAGTCTTTGTCTATAGTATTGACTGCAGAGCCAGGCAATGTCCTGTCCATTACTTTCCATCCCCTCCTAAAGAGAGAAAATGGGACAGCACAGCAAGATGGAGAATCCCTGAGCTGCAAATACCTTGAGACCACCTAATCCAATGCTTTCATTCCCTGGACACAGGTAAAACCTACTTTGAAAAGAAAACAGTAAATGGGTGGACTGTATGGTGTATGGATGACATAGCAATAAAATTGTTTTTTTTTTTTTTCAACGTTTATTTATTTTTGGGACAGAGAGAGACAGAGCATGAACCGGGGAGGGGCAGACACAGAATCGGAAACAGGCTCCAGGCTCTGAGCCATCAGCCCAGAGCCTGACGTGGGGCTCGAACTCACGGACCGCGAGATCGTGACCTGGCTGAAGTTGCACGCTTAACCGACTGTGCCACCCAGGCGCCCCTAAAATTGTTTTTAAAAAACACTTGTATGAGCAAATACATTTGTGTGGTGGATGTAAATGTCTGCTTCTTTGGCCATTCTCTAAACTGAATGGCAAACCTACTTCACTGAACTTGTTCTCATTAATTTGTGATCTTTGATGGATTCCAGAATGCAGTGATGTTGGTCAGACAAGAACCCCAGGTGATCTCTTCTTTCTTAAGAGTCAATGGCAGGGGCACCTGGGTGGGTCAGTCAGTTGACTCTTGATTTAGGCTCAGGTCATGATCCCAGGGTTGTGGGATTGAGCCCCGCGTCAGGCTCTGCACTGAGTGTGGAGCATGCTTAAGATTCTTTCTCTCTCCCTCATGCTCTGCCTCTTAAAAAAAAAAAATAATAATGGCAAACAAGTTATTTAGACTTTTCTCTTTATCAGATGGCACTGACTTGACTTTTTAGGGGTTCTGAAAAGATCTTGTTAACTTATCAAACTTTCCTTTTCACACTCTTTTCCAATTAGGTTTCTTACCCAGCCCCTGGCTGTTGGTTTCTGACATTTCTTTAACCTGGGAGTTCTATTCCTTTAGGTCAGTAGTTCTCCACTGGGAGTTTCTTACGGGGCACCTGGTATTGAGAGGAGACCTTTTGGATTCCTACAATCAATTGGAGCAGGAGACAGGGATGAAGATAAATGCCTTTCATGAGAAGTCAGTCATGTAGAACAAAGAATTATCCTACCTAAATGCTAACAGTGCATGTGGCGAGAGATACTGACAGAGTCCAGATTTAAAATTTGATTCCTTTTAACTTTTAAATACAGCAACCTCCGGGGCGCCTGGGTGGTGCAGTCGGTTAAGCGTCCGACTTCAGCCAGGTCACGACCTCGCGGTCCGGGAGTTCGAGCCCCGCGTCGGGCTCTGGGCTGATGGCTCAGAGCCTGGAGCCTGTTTCCGATTCTGTGTCTCCCTCTCTCTCTGCTCCTCCCCTGTTCATGCTCTGTCTCTCTCTGTCCCAAAAATAAATAAACGTTGAAAAAAAAATTAAAAAAAAAATACAGCAACCTCCCCTTATCCACAGTTTTGCTTTCGGTGGTTTCGGTTACCTGCAGTCAACCATGGTCTAGATGCAGATGATCCTCCTTTTGTCGAATCATCAGAAGGTCAGTCAGTAGCCTACCACCACGTCATGGTGCCTACATCTTTCACCTCACATCATCTCATCAAGTAGGTGTTTTATCATCTCACATCATCACAAGAAGAAAGGTGAGTAGAGAACAATAAGATACTCTGAGAGAGACTACAGTCACATAGCTCTTATGACAGTACTGTATATTAATTGACTTTTATTGTATTACTGTGTATTGTTGTAACAGTATTATTTTATATTAGTTGTTATTGTTAATCTCGTACTCTGCCTAATTTATAAATTAAATTTTATCTTAGGTATATATGTTCAGGAAAAACATAGAATATGTAGAGTTCAGCATCATCTGCGGTTTCAGGCATCGACTAGGGGCCTTTGGATAAAGGGGACCTATTGTACTGGAGTTGTCACTGTCATTCAGAACTTAGAAATTCAGTAGTCTTTCCTTGGAACTCATTTTGATATACAGACTGGTTAGAACTGGCGGGAAGAGTACATGTAGATGACTGTCTTGGAAATAATGCTCTCATGGGGGCAAAGAAGATGGAAAGGGAAGAATCTGTGTGTGGCAGGTACTGTTGGTTGACTGACTGACTGACAGCAATTCCCCGTCCCCCCGCACCCTGCCCCCCCCACACACTTTCCTTATTGTCTCTTTTCACCAAAGAGGCTGGAAAAACTAACTGACTTCCTCAGCTTTCCTTGTAGATGACTGACCATGTGACAAAATGCTAACCCATCAGGTGTAAGTGAAAGCCTACTCAGGGTGGGAGGAGGGGCTTTGGGTAAACTATTGCTTTCCCAATAAAAGTCATGGTGTTACCCCTTTCCCTTTGTCCTGCTCTGAGTAGGGATGTGATGTCCAGAGCCATCTTTCAATATGAAATGAAAACCATACCAAGGAAAAGCCAGTACACAGAGTATGGTAAAGAAGAATAGAAAGAGCCTGAACCTCAGTACATCCTTGAGCAGCCAAAATAACCCTGGCAACTGCTACCCTTGATCTTGTTATGTGAGATTTGATTTGAGACAGTTAGGTTTTCTATTATTTCTAGCTGAACACATTCCTAACAATACAGAATCAAAGGAAAATTGCCTACGTATGCATTGTTTTGTCTATGTCTATGTCCATGCCTGCATCTTCCCAGAATATTCTGTCAGTCAGGATCACCCTACTCTATGCCCCAAAGAGTTAGCCAAACCTGACAAGGCCCTCATTTAACCAATTTCTACTTTTACTGAGGGTCTACTACTTGAAAGGTAATATAGCTGAGATAAAAATGAATAAGGTATAGACTCTACCTCAGTGAGCTTGAATTTAGAGAAAAATAAGGTAGACAAATGATTTTACTGAATTATTCTGATCCATTCTGTATTAGCACCCTTAATATCATTGATTTGGAAAGCATAGACTGTGGTTTGGAGGTGGGAGATTGGAGGCAGAGAGGCCAATAAGGAAGTTATTGCTATCATTTAGATGAAGGCAGTGTCTATACTACAATGTGGCTCAGGAGATGCCATTGCTCAGTGACCAAATATGATATAACGTAGAGCTTCTGAGTTATCAAAGATACTCTCCTTTTTACTTGAACAATTGGCCTTTCAACTGCTTTTCCACATTTTTATGAATGTGCTTGTTGAACTCATCTATTCTCATATCAAAGTTTGATTAAGCATCTATGCTGTGCTTAGTGAAAGTGTTGCTTAGGGGTCAAGAGTGTATACTTTGGGTTTGAATTCCAGTTTTGCTACTCACAAATGTGGACTTGTATTTACGCAAGTTACTGAACATCTCTGTGCTTTGGTTCAATCTGTAAAATGGAGATAAAATGGGGATAAAATTAACACTACTTCAATGTGTAGAACAAGGCCTGGCATATCGTAAACGCTTAATAAATATTAGCTATTCTGTGTATGGCATTGGATGAAGCCATTGGGAATGCAAAAAGGGATCCAAAGAATGTTAGGGCCATGAGCCTGCCACTTAGGGGTTTAACACTATGGGGGAAGGGATTTGAAGGGGGCAATTCAGTTTATCAAAGTTACCTAGAAGAAGAGAATTGAATTGTCTTAACTGTAGCAACTCTAACATACACTACCTGGTTCTGTATGTACTTCAATCCAGGTTTTGTGTACATACCTCAAGCCTGGTGATTTTTTAAAGTTTTTATTTTAATTCTAGTATAGTAAACATACACACACACACACACACACACACACACACACACATATATATATATATATAGTCTAGTATAGTTAACAATATAGTGCTGTATTAGTTTCAGGTGTACAATATAATGATTCAACTATTCTAGACATTACTCAGTGCTCATCACGGTAAGTGTACTCTTAATCCTCATCACCTATTTCACACCTCCCCCACCACCTTCCCTCTGGGAACCACCAGTTCATGAGTGAAATCATATGGTATTTGTCTTTCTCAGACTTATTTTGCTTAACATTATACTCTTGAGCTCCTTCCATGTCATTGCAAATGGCAAGATTTCATTTTTTAAAATGTCTGAATAGTATTCTATTGTGTATATACACCACATCTTCTTTATCCATTCATCTATTGATGGACACTTGGCCTGCTTCCATAATTTGGCTATTGTAAATAATGTTGCAAAAAAAATGGAGCATATATCCTTTTGAATTAGTGTTTTTGTATTCTTTGGATAAATACCCACTAGTGCAATTAGTGGATCATAGGGTAATTCTATTTTTAATTTTTTGAGGAACCTCCATGCTGTTTTCCACAGTGGCTGCACTAGTTAGCATTCCCACCAATAGAGCACAAGGTTTCCTTTTTCTCCACATCCTCACCAACACTTATTATTTCTTGTGTTTTGATTTTAGCCATTCTGACAGATGTGAGGTGATATCTCATTGTAGTTTTGATTTGGCATTTCCCAATGATGAGTGATATTGAGCATCTTTTCATGTGCTGTCAGCTATCTGTATGTCTTCTTTAGAGACATGTCTGTTTGTGTCTTCTGCCCATCTTTTATTTGGATTATTTGTTTTTTGGGTGTTGAGTCTTATAAGTTCTTCACATATTTTAGTTACTAGCCCTTTCTGTGAAATTTTATTGATAAATATTAGCTATTATTGTATATGCTATGTATATGTATATGTATATTAGAGAGAGAGAGAGAGAATGGGGGAGAGGAGCAGAGGAAGAGACAGAGAATCCCAAGGAGTCTGCATACTCAGCATGGAACCTGGTTCAGGGTTTGAATCCATGGACCCTGGGATCATGGCTTGAGCCAAAATCAAGAGTCAGATGCTCAAATGACTGAGCCACTCAGGTGTCCCTAGATACTAACCCTTTATTGGATATGTAATTTGTAAATATTTTCTCCCATTTAATAGGCCTTTAGTTTTTTTAAAATTTATTTTATTTTAATTCTAGTATTAAAATAAAATTCCAGTATAGTTAACATACAGTGTTGTACAAGTTTCAGGTATACAATATAGGAATTCAACAATTCCATATGTCACCCAGTGCTTATCAGAACAAAGGCATTTCTTAATTTCCAACACCTATTTCATCCATCCCTCCACCCACCTCCCCTCTGGTAACCATCAGTCTGTTCTCTGTAGTTTAGAGTCTATTTCTTGTCTTCTAGCTCTCTTAGTTGTCTTTTATTTATTTATTTTTTATTTGGCTGTGCAGAAGATTTTTATTTTGATGTAGTCCCAATAGTTTATTTTTGCCTTTATTTCCTTTGCCTCAGGAGACATATCTAGAAAAATGTTGCTATGGCTGATATCAGAGAAATTACTGCCTGTGCGCTTTTCTAGGATTTTTATGGTTTCAGGTTAATCAGTTTTGAGTTTATTTTTGTGTAAGGTGTAAGAAAGTGGTTCAGTTTCATTCTTTTGCATGCAGCTGTCCAGTTTTCCTAACACCATTTGTTGAAGAGACTTTTTCCCATTGCATAGTCTTGTTTTTTTTTTTTTTTTTTTTTGGTCAGTGATTAATTGACAATCATGAGTTTGTTTCTGGGCTTTCTATCCTGTTCCACTGATCTATGTTTATTTTTGTGCCAGTACCATACTGTTTTGATTACTATAGCTTTGCAATGTATTTTGAAATCTGGAATGTGATATCTCCAGCTTTGTTTTCCTTTTTCAAGATTGTTTTAAGCCAGGAAATTTTTAATGCTCCCCCACATATATGCCACCCCCTCCCTCCAAAACCCTTCACTTCTAATATAAAACTAAATGTGCAGCTAACATGTGGCTGAGTAATCTTTCTAAGGCAGCTGGGAGGTAAGATTTGGACACAGACACTCTGAACAAGGTAGAGTCCAGCCTACCTGCTACTAAGACTGGGGAGAAAGAGACATGATTGGGTATACTTGCCCCATTGTTCAGAAACGATTTGTAATGGTTTATATACAACACAATGGGATAAAAGGTAGAGGAAATTTTAGGGTAAAATGGAAGAAATAAGAATAGGAAAACAAGATTTAACCTGGATTAAGAAGGCTTGGAAAGAATTTGTTGGACTCTCTTAAACTGGAAGAAGAAAAAGGAGTAATTCAATTTTAATCTAACAGAGAATTGATCAAAATACTTTATATGAATGGCTGTCTTTGTCTTTTTTTTTCCAAAAAGGTGGCAATGTTTTTTTATTTATAAACAACATGTATAGTTTTATACAAATGTATGGTTTATCTCAGTGCTCAGGAATGCATATATACCAACATCATCTTGTAAATGTATGAGTTTTCTGAGATTGAATTACATCATTACGCCCACATAGATATGTAAACTTCATGCTGCATTTATTTAACACAACAAGACCCAGTTACTAAAACATCCTTTGTGTCTTTCATTTCCACCACATGATATTGTTTAGAGTAGTGTTTTGGTTCCAAGCACATAAGACATTTTTTTAAATAAACGAGAATTTATTTTCCTTGTGAGGATGTGGGTTGTCTGTTTGAAGCATTAGCAAAGTCATTCTTTGGGCTTTAATGTTTTCATTTGCACAGAGATCTGCAGGAATGTACAGTAAGTAAGTTGTTGAAGGTGAGTATAAGACATCTCTAAGTGTTCCAATAGCCAGGATTGGAGATGTCCTTTCTTTGTATTTCTTTCTCCTGAGTGTACACACATGTATGGAGTCACAAACAGATCCCATTTACTCAGCTGTGAGTAGGTATTGGTGATCCTGTGACAATCCTCTACCTGTTTCTATCACCTCCATTTGTGGGCATACATTCCAGGGCAGAGTGGAAAAATAAGGAAGACACAACCAATCCCCCATTCAGAGATGGAGCCTCAGAACTTCATTCTTCCTGTACTAAAAGGCATAGAGGTATGCTTCTTTGTGTTTTGCACCTTTTAGCATATTTGGAGCTAGAGAGCCAGCCATTAGGTAATGGCAGATGAAAGCACTGATGAGAAATTGTACAAAAGCCTTGCCATTGGTGTATCAGAGAAATTTTATTGCAATGAACTGAAAAGAGATCATTGAAACAAAAAAATATTTTTTGTCATTTGTGATAAGATTTGAGATTGTCTTTTTTTGCAACACAAAAAGATAAGGAAAATTTCTGACAACAAAATACTATTTAGCAGACTTCTTTTTTTTTTTTTAAAGCAGACTACAAGGTCTTGTTTGTAAGATTCACAAACATGTTAATATTAATTCAATTGGTGGTAAAGTTGTTAAATTGGAAAACCAAAAGAATAATAAAAACTAAAACAGTAGTTTTTCTTCATTTTTGTGTGATATAGGAAAATCAAACTAAGAAACTTTGCAGGTTAACAGTGTGTACTTTAGTTCTGTATTTAACAATCTACTCTTTGATATGCTTTGAAATAACCTACAAATGGGCATGTGTGTTCTATAAATAAATAAATAAACTGGCTCTACTTTTTTTCATCATGATGTTTAATAATATCTCATAATGAGGACATTTCTTAATTTATTTTATTTAAATTAACAAAAATTGTGAAGCTTGGTTTACTATATATTTATAGTAAATTATTATATCATGGGAAAAGGAAGGAGAGAATGACGCTAGTTTTTGTCCTTTTCCTCTCTGAGTTGACCTCATTCATAATAAAAGCTGGTGATTATGATTTTTTTTTTAGTTTTTTAAATATTTATTCATTTTTGAGAGAGAGAAAGAGCAGGGGAGGGGCAGAAAGAGGAATCTTTCAAGTTGTCAGCACAGAGCCTGATGCAGGGCTCGAACCCACAAACTGTGCGATCATGACCTGAGCTGAAATCAGACATTTAACCCACTGAGCCACCCAGGCACCCTGCTGGCAGTTATGATTCTTAAGCTAACTCCTCTCAATGCCTTTACATCTATATTTGTATTTAAAAGGGAGGAATAAATGATTGATTTCCTTTGTTTTCAGGAATAAGAAATTGAAATGTATATCATTGTATTCACATCCACGGTCAGTTTTATGATTATTTCTAATGATTCTTCAGGTACTTTGTTCCATCTGATTATGAATTATTTGAGTGACTGGGTTTCCCGTAATTGGCATAATAAAATATTTCATGATGGAGTAAAGGGAGACTTTTTATCTTCTGGGCCTTAAGTGGTAATGGGAACCTTTCAATATAGGTGAAGTTTTTCTTTTATTCTTGAGGCCCATGAACAAATATGGAGGGGTATTGAAGGGCATTTGAGTGTCAAAAATGCACATGGTACTGTGCAAGAGTGTGCCAAAATAATCAACAAGACATGATCTTCAGTTACCTGGGGCTCATAATAAAAAAGTACAACCTGCCCATTTCTAGTTCTCTCTCAGAAGTGGCCAGAGCCTGCCTAGATTACTTCTAGGGCTTGGACCACTATGTTTTTTTTTTTTTTTTTTAATTTTTTTTTTCAACGTTTATTTATTTTTGGGACAGAGAGAGACAGAGCATGAACGGGGGAGGGGCAGAGAGAGAGGGGTACACAGAATCGGAAACAGGCTCCAGGCTCTGAGCCATCAGCCCAGAGCCTGACGCGGGGCTCGAACTCCCGGACCGCGAGATCGTGACCTGGCTGAAGTCGGACGCTTAACCGACTGCGCCACCTAGGCGCCCCTTGGACCACTATGTTTGTGGCCTTGCCCGCCAGAAGACTTGCAGAGAAGGTAGAGGATTTTCACACTTAAATCTATTTGTTATTTTTATCAGGCTCTTTTCCCTTAAGTAGAAAGTTCTCCTCTAAAGCATTGCTTGTTGTCTTTCTTGTTAAATACTAAGTCAGAAAACAGTTTTCTTTTGTTACTGTTGTGGCAAGAATGATTTTTTTTTTTTGGAGAGAGAGAGTGTGTGTGTACAGGGAGGAGCAGAGAGAGAGAGAGAGAGAGAGGGTCTTACGTAGGCTCTACGCCCAGCACAAAGCCCAAAGCAGGGCTCGATCCCACAATTGTGAGATCACAACCTGAGCTGAGATCAAAGAGTCAGATGCTCAACTGACTGAGCCATCCAGATGCCCCAAGAATGAACTTTTTATATCAAGCCACTGGCCAGCTTCTATATAATTATGCTATCTAACCATAAAAAGCATGAAAACCAAAAAACACAAACCAAGAAAAATGTGAAAAGCTATAATAGGGATATGAGACCTCAAAACTAAAACTATTTTTATAGATTCATGCTTTATGATGTTTTACTATTCAAATCAATATTAAAGAGGTAACATTGGTGACATTCTATTGGACCACAGGATTTTGTTTATATACTTACAGTTTCATCATGTGAAGGACATCAAAAGTTCCTCACATCCTGCCTCCATACTTCCAGTGTTTCTTCACAGACTGCAATTTGCACAAAAAACCCTGGATATCATGAAATTGCAACCATGAAACTACTGTTGTGTTCAGCATCTGTATTTTATTGTAAATTTCTCTGATTAAGTTTGGACACATGGAAGTGGGAGAGGGGACACGTACATTCTGTGGGGAAAGAGATGAGGAAAATTGAGAATATCTGTGGTTACAGGACTTCTCCTATGGGGGCCAAGGCAGCCCTACTACCTTGACAATGGGAGGAGGATACTAGAAGGTTCATTTTTTAAAAAAGGCAAAAAGTGCGGAAAAAAAGATTTGAAAGGGTACACAAAGTTATCTATTTCACATTTTTGACCAGAGAAGGCCATATCTAGACACCACACTGAAATAAGATCTGCCAACTTATGACTTTGTAAGAAGTAAATGAGCAGATGATTCATGCAAATTTATTCTAACCGCAAAATGAATTTTGAAAGCCCCAGAAGTTTAGAAATATAAATATATGCTTTATTCTAAGTCCATTGAGCATAAAGAAAATGTTATATAAGGTAAGTCTAAGGATGGTATGCCAAAATAATAAAAATAGTGAGATCAGATAGTGGAGGCTCGAGGTAGGCTGAAATATGCAGGGGAAGTTATGAGGAGGCCACATAAGAGATCTGAGGAATTGGTAGGATTTAAATAGATCAGCAGAGAGGAAAGGAGCTGATATTCCAGAAGGCAAGAAAAGCATGAGCAAACACAAGGGGATGGGTTTTCCTTGCATGTTTTGTGGAAAGAATGGTGGGCACAGCAGAGTCTTCTCAGCTGGGAGCTCAGGTGGGACAGGCCAGCATGTGGCAGTCATGTTTGATCACACAGTTGAGGAGTCTGCACTCTATGGTGGTGCCACAGAACAGGTGATATATGTATAGTCAGAGGCATTTAAAATAATTGTGCTTCTCGTAATGCACCTTTCACTTGCAGTTTTAATATATTTGATTACCCTGTATAATCTATGAAAGCAGCACTGGATATAAAAGCAAAGGGTGGAGTGAGGTAACTAGCATTTATTATATGCCTTTCAGGCAATATATATATATATATATATATATATATATATATAGTTGGTATAACTTGCCTAAGTCATACAGTTACCAACTATATGACTTACAGAAGTCATCTTTCTATGACTCTGTTTACTTGTATATAAAATAAGAACAAGAGTATCTCTACAACTGTGTGCCTACCCATCCACTCATACATCTAATGGATTGGAAAATTAAGGGAGAGTCTCCTTTGTGGTTAGTATGTATGTATAGTGAACTCAACAAATATTTGTTCAGTGGATACTTGAATGGGCTGTTTTAAGGAGTGAGTGACTTGAGTATTAACTGAGAAAAGTATTTTATAAGCATCAGAGTAATACATAAATGAAGAAAAAAATTTTCCCTTCTGCTTCTGTCCCAGATCTCTGCAGAAATTCTACTCATTCCCGGTCTGAGTGGAGAGTCATTTTCACCTCAAATTCAGGCTACCCGAATTGAACTAGGTCACTATAGCAGGGAAACTGTCATGGACTCTCCAAACCCTTTACTTTTTATCCATGGCAAATAGCTAAACAACATCTTCTTACCTTTCCTGCAGTAAAGTGAGGCCTTGTGACTGAGTTCTAGCTAATGTTATGTGGATAGATGTCATATACAGCCATAGCCTCTAAAATCTCCAGGAATTGACCCTGAAGTCTCCTGCAAGATTCTCTACATTTTCTCTTTCCCCACCTGCTGATTGGTTGACACCTGGGGACTAGGAAGCCATATTAGTTTACTAAGATGGCCATAACAAAGTATCATGGACTGGGTGGGTCCAACAATAGATTTTCTCACAGTTTTGGAGGTTGCAAATCTAAGTTGGCAGGGTTGGCCTTCTGAGGGCTATAAGAAGTATCTGTTCCTGGCCTCTCTCCTTGACTAGTACTCTATACACATGGCCATCTTCACCCTGTATCTTCACATCTTCCCTCTGTATGTGTCTGTGTCCAATTTCCTCCTCTCATGAGGACAAGTCATATTGGATGAAGCCCACCCTGATAACTTCATTTTTATTTAATTGCCTCCTTAAAGACCCTGTCTCCAAGTATGGTCACATTTTGAGATAACTGGCAGTTATTCTCAAATACATGAATTTGGGGGGAGATACAAGTAAGGCCATAACAGAAATTATGTGTTAAAATTAGGGGTATCCTAGTCCCCAACATGCATTGACTATTACATAAGCTAGAAAAAGTTATTGTTTAACTCAGATTTGGTGTATTACAGCAGCTCAGATATCTTGACTAAGTATCATATCTTGACTGGTATCAAAACTGGGGTAACATATGATAAAAACCTAAAATATATGGCATTGGCTTACTGGTGGGTGTGGTGGGGTGCAAGTAGCAAAGACACTAATATTAAAGTCTGAAAAAATGGCAATCCATGTAATATACTGGAAAATTGTTTGGTGTGGTTGTCATCTCTTTTTTGTGAAGCAAATACATCTATATTGGGAAATAGCTCTATAGGATATGGTAAAAAAGAATCAAACTGTCAATGTGTATTGACTACCTTTGGCTAATTTTTAAAAAATATTTCAAAAAATAGATAAGGTCAGGAAAGAACTGGCCACTCAGTGAGCAGAAATGAGATAAATGGAGTCTAGAAATTTAGGGCCTTGAAGGGTGGGCAAAGGTTATCATTTCTAAGCCCCCAATCAGTAGAAAATAAGATTGAAAAGTTAAAAACCCACTAATAATCCAAACATTTGGCAAATATCAGATTAAGAATGTGTGGTTTTCCAACCAAGCTTGATGGCATTGAGGCAACTGCCATTAATGAGACAGCAGGTGCAGAGTGAGGGAAAAAAAAAACATATTTGAGAATTATGTCTAGAAGATAATTTTGGGATGTTTATTTAGCTAATGAGATGAGCATGAGTTAAGTAGATTAGAAACATTCCATGCTTTTGAGGGAACTGCATTATCAAAGAAATTGCAAACTTCAAGCTTGGATTAAAAACAAAAAAATACTGTTTAGGGAGTAAGACCACTCTTGGACCCCCAAGTTGTTCTAACAGGAAGCAGCCTAGAAATTGTGCAGTCAATAAGAAAGGAGTACTCCCAAGTACCCATTTTAGATATGGCCAAAAATGTTGCATAAGAAAGGAGCTCCTAGAAAGTCAAAGGAATCCTCCCAAAGAGGAGAATCAGGGCCATTAGAATGGCTTTAACTCATGTCTGCTTCTGCTTCCCAAATGGGAGTGCTTTTTGGTGGTAATTCTGTGCCCACTCTACCACTGAATTTTGGGAGTATGTAAGTTGAGAGGCAGATGGCTCATGCCTTTTTTTTTTTTTTTTTTTTTTTTTTTTTTTGCTTATAATTTATAAGAACTTGAGAAATCCCACCTGGAATTGATGGAGAGCTTGATCATTACTGAGAGATCCTGGCATTGGGCTGCATGCAGTTCTTGAATGGGAATTTGGGCTGCCTCTTATGGGGAGGTGGTGATTTTGTTTTATGTTTGAAAAAAGAGGTTGAAATAAATATGTGATGACCAGAATGGCAGACTGTGGCAGAAACGTTTTCATGTGCTTACCAAATCTGCTTTTTTTTTTTTTTTTTATCCAACTGGTCTGCAACAAAATTATTTTTTTGCCAGAATTTCCTGCAGTTGGATGAAGCCATATAACTGGGGTCTGACTATGCATAGAAGCAATATATTCCTTTCCTGGGTGTGACCTCTGAAATGTCTTATAAATACTCCACAATCCATCTTTCCTCATCCTCTTGTTGAATGATACTAGAGTGGTCTTGACACCACAGTAGAAAGGTGAAGAAATTGGAGTCCCTGAATAAGTATATGAAGCAGAGTCAAGCCCCTCACTTACCCTAACCCTTTACTCCCTCTGAACCTCATTAATTCTCATTGAACTGTGATCTAAGCAAGAGATGCATGGTTATTGTGTTAAGCCGCTGAGATTTGGGGCTGTTTGTTACAACAGTTGCTATAGTCTGACTGATACAGCCATTGATGTTGCAAGATGACCCTTTCACTCCTTCCCAGTGTATTCCTTCTCAGGTTCCCCACAATGATTTCTTCATAGAGCTCATAAATTGAATGGGGGAGCAGAAAATTCAGCTAGTTTACCCTCACATTTAAAGGCCCAATTGATTCAACCCCGCCCCTTCTACATCCAAATCCCTGAGAAGTAGTCTCATGTACTATTTTAAGTAGTATTTCTGTATAGATGACCCCACCTACCTCTCCAATTTAGACTTCCCTCCTGAATTCTAGACCCAAATTTCCAACTGGCTACTGAGCATTTTTCTAAGTTAAGTTGAGTCTGATTTTCAAGTAAGAAACACATTACTAACATCATTGTCTTTCAAAACCAGGTCCTTTCTTCTCAGTTAATGATCAAAAGTCTTACTGAAATCCAGCTTGAAGCTTGAGAGTCATTTTCAACCCCTCCTTCCATCTGACCCTCCATCTCCACTCTGATACTGGACAGTTTTCTTTTGCCATCCCATACATCTTTTCCTTCTCTTCCCTCTTTCAGGAATCAGGATCTCCTCATCTTATCTCTGGTTCACTAATAGTTTTACCTGACTTTAGTCTTTTCCTCCATTAACTCCATCCTTCTTTCTAATGCTTGCAGAATTACATTTTAAAAGTTGTGGCTGGATCAGGACACTCCTTTTCTAAGAAGCTCTGGCAACATTTCATTATTTATAAAATAAACCTGCATTCTTTAACTTACCATTTGAGAGTATTTATTCATTTATCCCAACCTAACTTTTTAGTCTCTACCTGAATGCTCCAACCACATCAGTCTTTTCTGCATTATTCTGCATGTCTGTCTCGACTGTAGCATAGCTAACAAAGATTCTTAACTACTCTCAATGACTATCTCCCTCAGAATCACTAGGGAACTTAAAAAAACTATGTTCCCAAGCAATACTCTTATAGATATTATGGTCCTTTTAATCTGTTTTACATTGACTGGGCAATGCAAACAATCTCTTTTTGGAGATGGGAATAAGAATAAGAAAAAAATGTAGCAGCTTTAAAAATGATACAGTTTCTTTGGTTGTTTCAGAGACTACTGAAATCAGAATCTGCAGGGGTAGAGGGGCACCTGGATGGCTCAGTTGGTTAAGTGTCCAACTTCGGCTCAGGTTATGATCTCACAGCTTGTGAGTTTGAGCCCCATGTTGGGCTCTCTGCTGTCAGCACAGAGCCTGGAGCCTGCTTTGGATCTTCTGTCTTCCTCTCTCTCTGCCCCTCCCTGGCTTACTCTCTGTCTCAAAAATAAATAAACATTAAAAAAAAGAGAGAGAGAGAGAGAGACTCTGAAGGGGTAGAGTTTCCCTGAGCATTTCTGATATGCAGCAAGCTTGGGAACCACTGATAGGCAAGCTGGACTAAGAAAGAATAGAATAAGGCATTAAATATGTACTCCAAATAATACTGCCAAGGGACAGAAAAGGGAAGTAGCGTTATGAAATAAGGGAAGATTTATTTGAGTCAACGTGTTTACAAAAAATTAGATACAGTAGGATCTGGAGTTTGAAGAAGAGAAGGCCCCTTATTCTTGTAGGATCTTCATCACTGGGAAGAATATGAATAAAGGGAAAATGACATCTTTAAAGTTGACAAATTGTTAAATTATACATGAGACTCAAACTGCACTATGGCAAATGCCATATCTAGCAACAAAGAGGGCATATGCGCTCAGGAAAACTACCCTCTCAACAGACAAGAAACAAAAGCACACTGACAAGTGTATAAAGCGGGAAGGCATGAGGAGGCGAGATGACAAAGGTATTTGTGTCCAACTGGCTATGTAAGCCAACTGGCTATCCTGTCAAGTGGGGAGTGAGAAAGAAAGAGCCATTAAGGACTCCACTGTCTCTGGCCTAGACCCTATGTTTCTGCCCTGGATGAAGGAAGAAAAACAGCAATTGAATAGCTCATAATAACAAATGAACAAACGGGTAGTAAAAAGGACTGTGACTAGCTAAGTAAGGACTCTCTGATGAGTCAGCTTCTATTTTGACCTCAACATATGAATAGGAGAATTATGTCCATTTTGCTTTTTTTCTTGGCTTCAGCAATCTGTAAGCCATTGGATGCCATACAGTAAGTAATTTAAGGTAGAATGCAGCCACCATTGTGTGAATGTCATATGCTGAGATACAAGCAAATATTTGGATACAAAATGATTTTCTGTGACATTTTTTTCTCTTTAACTTTGAGGATAATCATTTCAAGGAATTCCACATCTTGAAAAGGATTAACAATATAGTGTTTTGAAACCAGATCTGATCTGTTTTTCAAGCTGTGCTGTGTTTAGTTAGAGATGTATTTAGTTCTGTGAATGTCTTGAGTCTATCGTTGAAATTGGACTTTCCCATCAAAACCAGACACTGCTTCTCGAGGAGCCAGAATAGGGCGTTCAGTGCTATTTCATGGAATCACTTTCATTCTGCCTTCCAGTGTGTGAGGGAGCATCACAGCAAAAGAGCTGATACAGTTCTTTTCTTTTTGTCTGGCCCAGAGAAGCTATCTCCAATTGGTGGTGCGATGCAGGTTATCAACTTTTATTTGGGAATTGACTAAGAACAGTCTTCAAGAGGTGTGCAATTTAATCAGTCTCAGAGTTTTTAAAAGATGTAGAAACAGGAATTAAAAAGCATTATTTGGAGAATAATTGATATTCTTTCCAGAGAAGAACTGTTGAAAATGGTGAGGGGTGAGGGAGATGTGATGAAAAAGAGGGAAATATTGAATATTCTGGCAGTTCAAGATTCTATGAGCCTCCAACTTGTCAAGAAGTGAGGACCCAAGATCTGAGGAACTCAAGATTATATCTGAGGTCGGAATAAACAAAGGCAAGAACCATTCTTTTTTAAGTTGGGGACTAAATATTTATATAAATGGTCTAGGAACCATTGAGTATGGCAAAAACCTGGCACATATCTCATCTGATTGAATAGATTTAAAAAAATCATTCAGGGTAAAATGGTTTTCTATTGCTATTGTGTTATTTTGTCCAATTTTTTCCCCAAAGGTGTGATTTACATAACAAAGTTAGCAAAAAATTTCTAGGCCTAATTATCACTTTCAAAATAGAACCTGGAAATCAGCCACTGGTAACTGAAGATTACAGATTGTTTTTCAAAAAGCAAATCTTGACTTCAGCTCAAATGTTACCCTTAAAACTGGATTGTATTATTTTGCCACATCAAATCAAATGCCTTTTTGGCATCAAAGAAAACGGCTCCAAGCTAGTTCATAACTCAAGTGCTGTCAATTTAGGCTATATTAAAGCTTCAGCTTTTTTAAAGTTAAAAAAAGACAATTGTGGCTATATTGTTTATAATGACAGTTTGCCCATGTGGTATTAGACATTAGTTGGAAACCAAAAATATGTTATTTTTCTTCAATCTATGCTCTATTATGGAGACAGCAGGGGAAGTAGTTACAAGTATAGGCTATAGGTTAGATTTCCTGAATTCATATTCTGGCTCTCTCACTCTCCAGCTCTAATTCCTTGGGCAAGTTTTGCAACTTCTCTGTGTCTCTGTTCTCTCATCTGTGAAAGGGAATAATAATACGACTTCTCTCATAAGGTTTGTTGAGAGGATTAAGTGAGTCAATACATGCAAAGCACTTAGCTCAGTGCCTACAAATAGAAAGCAATCAGTATTTATTATACTCTGAAATATTCTCTACATTAAATTCAGGAATATTCAGACTTCTATGCATAAAAGAATACTTATCACTTCTGGTCATACTCATGCTAAGCTAGTTGACAATTTTTTTTTAATGTAGAAAATCCAGAAATTAGTACAAAAAGATTTTTTCAGTGTGGATATGATTTAAGTGATTTGTTTACAAAGTCAACTAATTTAAATAATACTATCAAATACAGGCTTTTATGCCCAACTTCTCTTTAATAAAAGTTTTTTTCTTAAAACATTTGGATAAAAGCCTAACTTGTATAGTTCAATTAATAAATGATAAATAATTTTTGAATTCTTATGGAAAGTGAAGCTCTGTGCTGATAACTATGGGCAAAGTGGTAGTGGTAATTAAGAAAGTCACACATACAAATAAATATACAACACTGATCCTACTCTACAGGAACTTATTCATTTTTGGTAATTTTATCCCTATCACAAACCATTCAGAATGCAAAATGCTTTAGATTGTACCATGAAATAGAAATAAAGTCTTTGTGTTGAAGTATTGAGGTTTGGGGCTTTTCTTTTATAGCAACAATAGTTATTTACCTTAACTAATAAAGTTGGGGTTTGAAATCTCTAGTAGGACTAAGAAAATCAGATTTGGAACTGCTGTTAAGTCCAGTGTTGTTGGTGGGTCCCAAGAAATCCTGCCTCAAGAGCATAGCAGATAATACTCCTTTGTTAACATTTTGAAATTTTGTGGAACACCTACTGCATAAACAGGTGCTATATAAGACATTGGGAATAAAAAAGAGTAAGGGGTGCCTGACTGGCTCAGTTGGAAGAAAATGCGACTCTTGATCTTGGGGTCATGAGATCGAACCCCACGTTGGGTGCAGAGATTACTAAAAATAAATAAATAAAAACTTAAAGAAGAAGAAGAAGAGTTGCTGTCCTCAAGGAGTTTATGAACTAAAAGCAGCCCAGTGAAATAATATAACTAATATTTATTGAGAGATTATTGCATGCCTTGCATTCATTATTTCCTTTATTCCTCATAAAAACTCTGTTAGGTACTTGTTCCAGGTCCATTTTGAAGAAGAGGAAAGTGGAGTCTAAAAAAAATTAAGAAACTTGGAAGTATTTCCAAATACTATAATAGAAAAAATATGCAAGTAAAAGACAATGGGATTAAAACTAATTGAATACCTGCAATGCCTATGGCATGCTGGGCATTATGGTATATAATTATATACTATTATATATTACCATTATGTATATAACATATATATATATTATATATATATATAATATATATATATTGCATTTAATCCAAGTATTTCCCCAAATGCATATATTATCTCTAAGTTACAAAGAAAGAATATAATAAGAGTCAGAAAGTTTAAGTAAATTCATCCAGGTCAGATCATTCAGTTTGTAGTGGTGGGGTAAGAAATGTAAATCTGCATCTTTCTGGCTTCAAAACCCAAGTTCTCTTCACCATATCAAATGGTCTTTGCAAGGTTAACAGAATAAGAGAACTGCAAGAGACAAGGCCAGATCATGTTGAACCGGCGGGGTGGGGTGGTGAGAAACAATTGAAAGATTTTGGCAGAGGAATATCAGATTTGTTTTTCAGATAGAACAGTCTGGTAGCAGTTAAGAAGAATGATTCTGCCTGAAAAAGTTGTATAAATTACAATTACTATGCTACTTTCTTTCTTGACTCCAAATATTACCAAAATGAAGGTCATGAACAAGATGCTTTGTCACCCCTTTTTCATTTTGAGTCTTAGATTCTGTACTTTCCCTTTTTTCCAGGGGTAGATGACTCATGCTCTGGTCCTACCCAGTCTTGAGTCAAAGTTCCCAGCTTTTATGAGAATGCCCACTACAGATGCACACCCCTTTCTGTGTGCATTTATTCCATTTCATATCTTCTTTCCACATTTATATGATAACATTGTCATCTAGATTTGACAATGGATGATATTCTCAAGTCAGTGTTGTAATAGAGGTATTTCTTGTGTGTTATAATAGTATAATAAGGCAGAATATGTGCTTGTTTGATGAAATTATCAATCCTATATTATTTATCTAGCAGTGTATTATACTAATTAAGAATTAGGGCTCTATACAAGAACTGCCTGGGAGTAAGAATTCTGCCAAGCTACTTACTAGCTGTTAAGCACTTGGCTCAAAGTCCTTTAGTTTAATAAATAATTGAAACACAATGCAAAGAGTATGCTAGGTGCTATGCTGCATGCTTCACATATCACATTGCACTTAATAAGAACATGGCAAACCTTGGTAGATACATGCTTTACATACATACTCTTCATTTAATAAGTATATGGTGGACTTGGGAGTAGGTTTTATTTCCCAAAGTTGATCTGTTTGTGCATTACTTTTCTTATGTTTATAAGGATAATAATAGTAAGTATCTCTTAGGGTTGTTATAAAGAGTAAATGAATTAATCCATTACTATGTGCCTAGCACATAGTAAGATCTCAATTAATATTAACTATTACCGGATGAATCAAGAAGTGATTCAAAGTAAAAGCAGATGGCCTTTGAGACACAATGTAGAAATGGGTTTATTCATATTTAAAGAGAGAAAGAAAGAAAGAAAGAAAGAAAGAAAGAAAGAAAGAAAGAAATCCAGCAGGGAGAAAACAGGACCATTTTTTTCCAGCTGGTTTATTAGATTAAAGTAGAGCAAGCTGACTAGCTGTAAAAATTGTGCTGTGTATCTATGACCACAAGTACAGAAATAGCATCAGTTTTTAGATTTAAACATCCTTGATAATTTATTGAAAAATCTTACAAAATGAATACTTTAAGCAATTATATGTTCACTGATTAAACCACAGAAACTAAACTTTAATGAAAGAAAATCAGCTTAACTCTTAAGTGTACAATCTAATGGAACCCAAGTCAGAAAATGCTGAATTTAAATTCTATGAAACTGAAAAATGAGTAGATGAAATTGCCTGTAAATATCAATTGCATGTCATTTTGATTTTTAACCAGTTTTACATATGTAAATAACATTCATTTGCATAAAGAGAATGTTGGTTAGATGAAAATGCAACCTTATCAAGAAAAGCTTATAGGAAAACAATGTGTAGAAAGAGAAAGGGGCATTACTCATCACATCAGACTGAGCTGAAATCATGAGTGCCCTGAGCATTCAAACATGGTATTTTTCTCATTAAATGTCAGAATAACATTCAAACTTTCCTCTATGAAACATTAACATGATTCTTGACACATGTGAGTGGCCATACTGATCAGTTTTCCCATTCTGAGGCATGGTCCAGTGAGACTTCTGTTTAAATTGGCCTTTTTTTCCCCTCTGTAATCGATTATTGGGTCAAAAATACCAAATCACCCTGCCTTCACTCTTCTGAGTATCCAAGAGCTATTTAACTCCTGATATATTGGCAACTTTCATTTCTTTATTCATTGGGTGTCCATTCAAAGAAGAAGTTTCTGAGATAAATCTCAAACTATATTTTCTAACTACTGAGAAAAATTTAGGTTGATTTTCTTATTTCAAATCACTTTCTTCATGTGTCTGGATTTCTATGCTGCCTTTGGGCTTGGAGCTTTTTCTCAAATATAGACAGTCAATTTGGAGAAGGATGAACCCCTAAAGTTTTGAAAACTAAATGACTGGTTATGGGTTGGAGACAGTTTAAATAAGGAGATGGTTCTATCTGCTAATACTAAAAGAATAAAAACATAAAAAAGGATTCAGGAGACCCATTAGTGAGGAAATAATCCCTTTATCCCCAGATTTAGAGGTCAATAAAAACTAGAGATGGTTGGTTTTTGTTGTTTTGCCTTTTCTCTAGCACCAGGCATCTGTTTGGAGTTGGTGGTGGAAGTTGTGTGAGTCTGAGTGTGTGTGTATGTGTGTGTGTGCGTATGTGTGTGTGCGCACGTGTGCATGTGCATGTGTAAGAAAACCAAGGTAGGAGCTGGGGAAAGTATTCCACAGGGATCTTTCTTTGTGAAGGTTTTATTCTCAAGATGTTGCTTGTGAGGTCCATTGGACACCCAAGGAGAAAGTCTAAGTTGCTGGAATTTTAATATTTTTTCCACCCCTGTTTTTATTCCCTTCTGAAATGCCACTAATTCTTTAGTAAGGAAATTTGCTGGAGTCTGTGCTGCCTGGTTAGTTATTCTTGTGGAAACAAAAAAGCTAGTGTGGCAAAAGGAAGGGAGATGCATCTTATCCTTTCCTCTCCCAGTAATGCTGAGTTGCAGATGGAGGTCTAATACTGAAGGCCATCCTACAGAGAAGCCCTCAGGGAGGGATCAGCTCCTGGGACGAACATGGCAGCAAGAACAGGCTCTGACTGCAGCCAGAAAACAGATACCACCCTTTTCCTGAAGAAGAAAGTAGTAACCCCAGGGAACTCCTGGGTTCCTTATAAAATGCTTCAGCTCTTTTTCTTTTTGAGAATTTTTTTAAAGTTTATTTATTTATTCAGCTTGAGTAAGGGATGGGCAGAGAGAGAGGGAGAGAGAGAGGATCCCAAGCAGGCTCTGCACTATCAGCACAGAGCCCAATGTGGGGCTCAAGCTCACGAAACTGTGAGATTACGATCTGAGCCAAAACCAAAAGTCAGATGCTTAACTGACTGAGCCACCCGGGGTCCCCTAAATGCTCCAGCTCTTGACCTGCTGCTGGTTGCTGGGCAACACACACATCTCCTCCTGCATTTCCACTTACGCTTCTCAAGAAACATCTTACATTTATGTGGCATCTCTTCCTCTTCTTTTATCTTTCTAGATTGTCCTCAACATCCATTTAAAGACAACATAAATGTTCATGGTAAAAAAAATGTAATTTAAAGATATCACTTGGCAAACATCACCTTCTCAGTGAGACCTTCCCGGGGAACCTTATATAATTGCATCTATTCTCCACCAACATTCCTTATCCCCCTCGCCTCATATATTTGCTCCATAGCATTTATCACCATTCTTATATATTATATATTTTACTTACTAATCTATTTGTCTATATAACAAGAAAGATCCATGATGGCAGAGATTTTATCTCACTACCACTATATATTCCCAGTGCCTAGAACAATGTCTTTTCTAGTGGTCATGCAATGACTATTTGAGGAATGTTGATGCAGATGACAAATGAGAGTCCCGTTCCCTTCTGTTTATGCACAAAGTATATAGGTGAGTCCCAGTGTCACATGGGTAGCTCCTTCATGAAAGTTAGTTTGAGCCGTCCAGTCCAACTGTGGCAACAGTCATATTCTTCACAGGGTCAGTTTTTGCACACCGCAAGAAGAGTGTAGCACATCCAATTATTTCCTTTAGCAAACTGTTTTCTGTGTTACCTGGCTCCCTTGGTCTTCCGGGAGCCTCTCACCTGCTCAAATACCTGCTATTACTTGCTGCAGGTAATGTGCTAGTCCAACCGTCTTGCATTATTCTGGCTTCCCCTTCATGGTCTCAGTCAGAGGAGCTGCTCCTGGAACCACAGATAGGTCTCCCTTTTTGCTGACCTCCTGGGGCTTTTTTTGCTTGCCTTCACCAGTCTTTGCTACCTCCCCCATCGATGTTCTCCCTCCCTCCCAGAGCCAATGGATGCTTCTCTGATTCTCATTTTTGGAAACAAACAAAAACTCCAAGCTAAAATCTGTTCCTAGAAGGGCATGTGCATGGGTTCTATAAGCTCCCACTCTCATTCTGAAATCCCTGGGAACTGAGAAAACAGGAAGGCCAAACTGGCCAGAGCCATTAACAGTTCTTTGCCTGCTGGTGAATTTGTGTATGGAACAGTAGCACAGGCTTCCTCCCTCGGCTTTGTACCTCACTCTCTGGACCTTTGGGTCTCTGGACCTCTCTGGACCTCTGCCTTCTATTGCAAATCTTGTGCTTGAAACTATTTCTGGTTCTAAGCTTGATCCCTGGTCTTGATGCTTTGGGTTGTCTGGTCTGGCATTAGGACTTTGAGTCCCCTTTGGCTGTAGCCTCAAGCTAGCCCTGACCATTGTCTTAGATGCTGCTACTTTTGGAGCTGGGAAGGTTGAACCCTAAGGGTTTCTGTCCCAGCCTTTCATTCCCTAATGAGAATGGCTAGTTTCAACCAGGGTGGAGTAGAAGTGGACAATGAGAAATCAAACACCTTAATTTGTGTGTACTGAAGCCCCTGGATCCACTGATGGCAGAAACACAGTTGACCCCAAGAAAATTTAGATAACCACTCTACACACTCATAACACTTACCACCAGCATTGCCCTAGATCAGCTTTCAGCAGCTGAGTAATTTTCCCTTCTCTAAATTGACATGGGCTATGGGACCATCGTCTTAAAGCACATGCATGTTGTCTAACAAACTCTGCCTTTTCCTGTCCAGAGCAGCATTTGACTCCCTTACAGATGGGGAAGCCCAGAGGGGTTTCTTTGGGGCTTTAAATGTCCTTGGAATAGGCACTGCTTACAGAAAGCTTTCCCCACAGGGGCTCTCAACCTTGGAACATATGGAGCATATTTGGTATCAAGAGCAGACTTAGAGGTAAGGGGGAATGTTACATCATTCAATCAAGCATCAGCTCTCAGGCCAGGTTGGGGAAAGATGGAAGTGGTCAAGGTATTACTCACATATCATATGCCCACTTGGGAGTCTTGATGTCATCAGGGCTGTGATGTCAACAATCTGTTATCTTTATATACAGAAACAAATGCAGTCTCTTGCACATTTATTAAGTTTTAAAATAGTTGCAGGTAAACATTTTTAAAAATGTTTACTTATTTTGAGAGAGAGAGAGAGCATGAGCAGGGGAGGGGCAGAGGGAGAGAGAGAGAATTCCAAGCAGGCTCCATGCTGTCAGTGCAGAACCCAATGTGGGGCTCGATCCCATGGACCATGAGATCACGACCTGAGTCGATATCAAGAGTGGGTCACTCAACTGACTGAGCCACCAGGGCACCCCATTGCAGATAACACTTACTGAGCATCTACTATGTATACATTATTGGGCTGGGAGATGGAAGTGCTGAAGTTTGTAATGAACAAAATCTATTCCCTGCTTTCCAAAGAGTTTACTGTTTTGTGGGGGAGACAGATAAGCACAGAAACAATACAAAAGGGTAAAAAGGGGCATGGTAAGTGATGAGTGTGGAGGCTGAGAATGGAAGTAGCCAGCAAAAGTTTCTAATTTTGAGCATTAGTGTTACAGTGAATGTGGCTTTTATTTCTTTTGCAAAAGGAAGAATAAAAATTCTGTGATCTTTTTTTATAAGACTATTAAGCTAAACTACTTCCAACAACTTAGAGAAATTTGGTTATTCATGAGAATAACACCTTTTCTAAAAGAAATAAAGTTAATTTTCTGCTCTTCTGCAAAGGAGGTCATTAATTATACATTTTAGATTTCATCAATTTCAGTTAGATGAGACTAACATTTTAACTAGATGTCAAAGAAGACATAAGATATTAAGTTAAATACACTGGATGACAATAAATGGTTATTAAAGAACATAATTCTGTTACTCTCATAATTTTCTCACTTGGGTATCTAATTGAAGGCCTGGGTTTCACATTTAGGCAGATAAGTCAATGTATAGCAATCCTGTGAGCTTTAAACAAAAGCTTCTAAACCATTGAGTCATTTCCAGATTAAGGACAGATGGATGGCATTTTTTTTAAGCACTTAAAAAAAACAAAATCAACAAAACACTGGCATCCACAGTAGTAACTATCTATCTGCAAAAGAATCAACATACCTCTTATCCTGCTCCCACTAGGAATTTACTATTTTGGAGATAGGAACTTTATCTCGAAAAAAATTAATGCATGTGATTCTATGTTTTGGTGACTCTCATTGCCAACAAATGTAGAAAAAGAAGGAAGGAAAAGCTAAGAGCACTAGTAGTTTGGCATGCTTGGTGATTTTCCCAGGTTGCTCTTCTGTGTTCATCTCCTACTGTTTTTTAAAAATTGCCCTGTTTGGACAGCCCCCTATCAGGAGAAACAGGAGAAGTAACACCACACTCCCTCCAATGCTGCATGGGGTAGCAGGAGCCATCTTTTATTTTTTCACATTGTCTTCTGCTTGTTTGGCACAGATTCACAAATGGAGAATTGTTTCCTTTTAAAATTCTTTTTCCTTAAGAGATCCAATGAGAATTTAGTGAAATTGCTTTATTTATTTGTTTGTTTGTTTGTTGATTTATTTATTTATTTTATTTTACATGTTCTTTTTTATTATTATTATTAATTTTTTATTTCAGAGAGTGCAGGGAGGGGCAGACAGAGAGAGAAAGAGAGAGAGAAAGAGAGAGAGAGAGAGAGAGAGAGAGAGAGAGAGAGAGAGAGAATCTCAAGCAGGCTCCACTTCTAGCACAGAGCCCAACATGGGGCTCAGTCCCATGACTGTGAGATCATGACCTGAGCCAAAATCAAGACTAGGTCACTTAACTGACTGAGGCACCCAGGTGCCCCTGAACTTTGTTTTTATTAAACCGATGGGGAGGAGGGCATTCACTTTCCAATGAAGATTTGAATTAATTTCTTGAGTATAGTTCGGGGATTAAAAGATTCCTTTAAACTCTTTGAATTCATACATCTGTAGTGACATTTGAGTAGTTCAGACAACTGTGTGATGAAAGATTGATACATGTGGGTTGCATCTGTTTGACCCTGCTTTCTTGTCCTATGGTGTATTCCATAAGCACAGTAAAGCAGTGAAGACTCTCACAGAAGTGACAAGGGAGGTGAACTGTACCATAGAAGTTAGGGTGATAAATCATTCTCGTCTTGGATTCTGGTCCTGCATGGATACTCAGCCTGGCCATACATATTTCTCTATATTTTTGCATGTCATTCATTGTTTTTGTATTCGTTAGGTTTGTTTTGTCCCTATTAGATTTTGAGTTCCTCAAGAGGCATACTTATTATCTTCTGCTTCCTGTTTCCTCATACAGAATCCACTTCAGTATTCTGCACATAACATCTGTTTAATAGATAATTATTAGCAGACTAATCTTTTTCTTCCCAGTAATGCATTGAAATTGGGTTCTTTTTCTTTTTTTCTTCATGTTTGCGCCAATGCAAAATCAGTGACCTTAATCTGCAGTGTGGTACATAAAGAAAAGAGATCGCTGGAGTTGACACGAATTTGAAACAGCAAAGAAATGGGTCATCCAAACTGAAGTCAACAATGTGGAGACTTTATGCGTAAAAGAAGCCTCTGCTTTGTAAAGTAACCACTCACTATTAGTAACTGTCACTTACTTTTTGTTTCCAACTCTTATGGGCTTGATTTTCTTCGGGGTGGCTTTGAAAGACCTCTAAGAGTAAACTCATCATTTAACAATGCTTATTTATTCCCAGTGTTGCCCTCTTTTCAATGTGACATACAGGCATTAAACTGTAAGATTCCTGTTAAATGTCATTGGAACTGAGGGGATAAATTCCCAGTGCAATGAAGGTTAAAAAAAAAAAGACTTTTTAGTATTCTTTAAGAGGAAGAAGCAATTATATTTTGTAGGTTTGAGAGAGTTTCCCTTCTTTTCCTTTTTCATTCTGTCATTTTTGCTTTATTAGAAAACAAGTACCATCTGTTTTTTATATGAAAATGTTTCTTAATTGTATTTATATACAAGCCAGTAATTCCAAGCAACATGATTAATATAAGGCAATAAATAAATAACTTCAAGAAAATACTTATAAAGGCCACTACCCTTCAAGTTGCCAGTTTTCCTCACATTCTCAAGTTTCTTGGGTAAAATCCTTCTTGATTTCCCAATTGTTACAAATTTTCATTGCAATTATTACCAGAAAAGGAAGGTCAGTAGGAGAAAATTTAATCACTGCACAAAAGAGAAAATTTGTATCAGCTACCTGAGCTATGGCTTATCTTTCAGAGGGCAATTGGATAAATCTAGAGCCAAAGAAACCTTTAAAAAACCCTTTTTAGCCATGTCCTCACAGGAAAAGGCTGTCTAGACAGCATGGCCTATTAGGTCAGAAAAAAGCCAGCCTTTTCAGTATGATAGAGATTTTCCCACATAATTATATTGTAATATGGAGTCTAGAAACACTTATTCCAATACACAAAATGGTTAAGATAATCCCACTGACTCTCACTGGCTAAATGTTTTAGTTCAACTCTTTGTTAGCTTGTCCCTATAGATTACTTTATTTGAAGAAGCTTTTCCTGGTGTGTATAGTTGCTTATATAAGCAGAGCCATAAAGTTAAAAAAATGTATTCAGTTAAGGCAATTGTGGAATGAATATGAGTTTTCATCTCATCTTCTTTGTTCTAAAGTAAATTATAAAAACAGATTTCAGAAGGAAAAATATCTAGTTATTCAGAACATCTCAAACCACCTCAGACCACCTCTCAGACCACCTTGCATCTCAGACCACCTCAGACATTTTGGAAATTTGAAATTTAGTTATAATGTATTTTCACATACAGCCAAAAAATTGATCAGTGATAATCTATTGAAACATCATTTAATCAATATTGCTTGTGCGCCTTATGTATATCAGGGTCTAAAGTAAACTCTAGAGACACAGTGTTTTTTCTTTATGGATGTTATATGCTAGAAGTTCTAAAAATAGAGAAACAAAATGGCACTTGAGATGTGTGTGAGCATTCTGGGAATTAATCCTCTATTAATAATTGTTCTAATACTAACATATGCCTTGAACAGGGTATGAGGTGTACTTCTGGGCACGAGTAGGGTTATCTCAACCTTGGTTAAGACAAATAGAAAAGAAGATTTATGTATCTTTGAACTTGGACTAAGGAAAGGCAGAGCAGATACTTTGCTATCTAGTTGAGGAAGTAGAAAGGTGACCCAAGAGAAGTTGGATCATCATGTCTTTAAGGTGGGGAAAGAAAATGAAATTAGAATAAGAGGAGAATGGAATATCTGTTCGATGTGTCCATATTTTATACCTAGCTATCTTGAAGAAAGCTTTTCTACTTTCGGTTGGTGTTCCGGTATCAAAAACCAGTAACAAAGGCAATAAATCCCAGCCCCATTTGATTCTGGTATCTTGGTCTCCTTTAGCTTATTAATGTGCCCTTGGAAATTTAGTAATATATGTACAGTTATTTGTGGTGAATGGTGTAGCTGAGACCAGTATGTAATTTAGCAAATACATATGTGTACACACACACACACACATATACTTATTTATATTTACATATATAGTTTTATTGTGGATTAATGATTATATGTGAATACTCAATTTGTGTGTTCAAGCATACGTATACTTAAATCTCTAGACACACTGATGGCCAATATTAACAAGGATTAAAAAACACCAGATTAGCAAATTCACACATTTTCTCCATAACACATGGTTAATTACACAACTGGGGGATCAAAGTCCTGTGCTATGAAAGTATGTTTGCTTTTCACACCAGGGAGCCAAGTTTAGTGGCACTTGAGGAATTCAAACAGAACCTGTGTTTACTAGCCAGAGGTATGGTAAGAGCCAAAATTAGGTAAATGCCCAGGGTATAGAAAGATAAGCATAGGCACAATATATGCGCTTTTGCTTACAGTTCTTTTTCCTTTCCTCCTCTATAACATGAATTTCCACCTTTCATCTATAAATTGTTCAGAGTTTCTAGTTGCAAGCCACGAAATCCACTCTGGCTAGGTTAAAGAGAAAGAGATTTATTACAGTATTTCTGGTAGCTCGGGGTACCTAGGTGGCTCAGTTGGTTAAGTGTCCAACTTCAGCTCAGGTCATGATCTCATGGTTCTTGGGTTTGAACCCCACATTGGGCTCTGTGCTGACAGTTCACATTCTGTGTCTCCTTCTCTCTCTGCTCCTCCCCTACTCATGCTCTGTCTCTCTCTCTCTAAAAACAAGCGAGCAAACAAACAAACAAACAAACAAACAAAAAGTGTTGCAGGTAGCTCAAAGAATTTTTGCAAGGTTCATCAGGCCAGGTTTAAATGTAACAGATTCTCCAACAATACAGCTTGGAGGTCTGCTCTGCTGCTGCAGAACTGTTATTACCAAGACATCAATGCTGCCCCCCTTCAATGATTGTCCTCGGTGCTACATGCCAGCACCTCCTGAAGAGATGCTTCCACTTCCATGTTTGCCTGGAGGTTCATCCCCTACATGTGGCCATGGTTCATGTTGCTACCTTCCACATTTTATTCCCAGAGTCTTATAATGGGTGTATTTGCTTGACACAGTCTAGTTCTGATGCTTGCACTGTAGCTACAAGTGAGACTGAAAGAAGCAGTGTGTGTGTGTGTGTGTGTGTGTGTGTGTGTGTTTAATTTCACTTCAGCAAGGTTGGATTCATGATTTGAGAATCTATCAAAATATTGAGAATTTTTAAAAGATATCAGACAGCTACAAATGACAAAGTTCCAAAGGCTATGACTAAAGAACCTCAGTGAGGACACATTTATTTCAGGATGAGCTGGAGATTAAAATTAGGTGGCACATTAACAGGATGCGCTGACTAAAAGTTGGAGGCTAAAATCTTTTTGAATCTTGATGTACAGGATATGGACAAATTAGAATTTCTAAATTGCAAACATCCAAAATACCTAGGAATAAACTTAACATGAGATATGCATGACCTATGAGGAAAGTGATAAAATATGCCGAGGAGCATAAAAGGAGACAAAAAATTTAAAGACACCTTCTTCTCTTGGCTAGAAACACTCACTAATGTAACCATGTCAATGACCTCAAAGTCAATCAATGCATGAATGGTAATCCTAATCAAGACTCCAGATGGGTTTTTTGGAGGGAACTTGATTAAATGAGTCTAAAGATTATATTGGATCATAAGTATAGCCAACAATATTCTGAAAAGTATAATAGTCAATGAATGTAACAGCCAATTAAATTCCAAAAAAGAAAAGAGATGAGGGGTAATTGTCTTTAGTATCAAGGCATTAGTAAGTAAAGCTGCCAGCGCAGCAATACACAGAGAGATGAGATGAAACAGGGAGTCCAGAAGAAGATTCATGTTAGTGCGGGAATAAAATAAGACAAAGGTGGCAATGCCAAAAAGGTAGATTATTTAAAAAATAATGTTAATATAACTGGTTAGTCATTCAGAAAAAAAAAAAGCTCACTACTGACTTCAGTTACTGTGTGAATAGAGACTCCAAATGGATCATAGATTTAGTTCAAAAATTAAACCATAGAATTACAAAAACAAAACAAAACAAAAACAAGGGTGGTGAGAAAAGCCTTTAACCATCACATAGACACACACACACACACACTCCCCCTCATATACATCAAAAGAAAATATCGACATATTTAAGCATACAAAGAAATTCAGTATAGCAAAAGAAACCATGAAAAACAAAAAGACCATGAAACAAAGTGGGAAAATATTTGAAACAAAGTTTTGAGAATGTATATGAAAATAAAATCAGGTGGCAATACAGTCCTATGTTTAAGGAGTTCTCAATCTTTTCACACACAGAGTGTTTATGTATATATATATATATATTGACAGACACACACACACACACACACACATGCATGCACACACACATACAGATACTGTGTGTCTTCCATAATTTAGTCCCTTTATAGAATTGCCATTGGCTGTATATTTTAATAAATAAAGCAACTATGCTGAAACATTTTAAGAGATTTGGTTAATTCATCTGGCACATTTTTTAGGTTCAAAAAAGTATATTTCTTTTAAAAAAAAGAGTTGTAGTTCACGGTATGAAGTCAGATTTTGTATATTGAATATGTTTCCCTTAACAAAAAACTCTTCAAAGGAGTTGCTTTTCTGTATAAATTAATAAAAAGTCTTCTGGGGTTATGTAGAGTCTTCTAGCTTCTTTTACTTTCCTGAATCCAAAGGAAGGGAAGGTAAGATTTTTTAAAGGGGGATTGTGTTCCCTTCAGATTGTTATTCTAAATCTGACTTGATGGCAGAATGCAAAGTACATCATCTCCCAAATAAAGCTAGCTGCTTGCCAGACTGCTCTGTTACAATTGAACTGTAAATGGCTCACATCAGCACATTCTGTCAACTTTATATAAACCCTACTTTATGTAATATGATTATAGATCCCCTGAACACTGTTCTGTACCTGCAACTTACAGAATGATTGTCTTGATATTCTCTACCGGATATTATCACCATGAAAAGCAGCATGGGCTGATGTAGAGGACACAGGCAGAGATAACAAGTGGCTAGTGCCTGGTAGTTTCATCTTTCTAGAAGTCTGTGACTTTAAATGCAAAAAATAGTAGGTAATTGTGTTCTTTCTCCCTTTTCCCCTCAAGCCCTTACTCCTTGATCCCTGTTTTTATCACATGTAGAGATGTTTGGAGATGACTTTCTTTGGACAAAGGCTCTGACCACTCCACAGGAAGAGCACACGATTCATATGGTCAGTATGCCCTTCTGTGCAATGTGATTTAACCAGGAAAGCTTCACTCTCCATTTCTCTTTGACAGTATGATTCCCTCTGGTGCATAATCAGGCTGACCTGCCAGCATGAAGAGTTCCTAGGAGATTCAGTTCAGATCAACAAGCATTTATTGAGCCTCTGCTGTGTGGAAGCACTGAATGAAGCACTGTGGATACCAAGACATAAAGTGCAAGATCCCTCTTTTGTGGAGGTGACAGCCTAGGGGGAAAACAGACAAATGCTAGGGGGAATATGACTAATGCTAAGATAGGACTCCTGGATGCTGAGCACAGGTAAGCTACTTAGTCTAACCAAGAGTTTCTCAGGGAGATGATGCCTGAGCTGAGTCTGGAAGGTTGAGAGAGAATTGTATAGGTGGGAAAAGAAATCTATGCAAAAAGTAAAGCCTGGGGGCACCTGGGTGGCTCAGTCAGTTTATCTTTGGACTCTTGATTTCGGCTCAGGTCATGATCCCAGGGTCATGGGATCAAGCGCCTCTTCAGGCTCCATGCTCAGTGCAGAGCCTGCTTAGGATTCTGTCTTATCCCTCTCTCTCTCTTTGCCCCTCCCCTGCTTAAGCTCTTTCTCTCTCAAATAAAAAAACAAGAAAAACTAAAAAATTTTAGAAATTTAAAAAGTAAAGCCTGAAAAATGTCACAAAGATGCAAAACGGCATCGGGACAAGGGCAGGGAAATACCCAGATTTCAAGAGTTACTGAAGGAAAATGTATTAGGTGTGGAATGGTGGGAGAGGAGGCTGAAGAAGGAAGCAGGTATTGGGTAGGGAAGGACTTGGATGCTGTCCTTTAACCTTGGGACTTATTTTTCAGGCAATGCCAAGTCCTTTATTCCTTTCTTTCTCTCATAACTACCTTCAGTCCTTCAGCAAACCCTCTTGACCCACCACCATAACCAACAAGGCTAAGCTACCATGGATCATAGCAATAGCTCAGCAATGATAATGGGAATCAGTCTCGTCCCATTTCTGCCACTGTGAGGTCAACCTTCTTCACAGAAGTGAGAGCAGTACCTCTAAAATATAAATCAAGGCACCTGGGTAGCTCAGTTGGTTAAGCGTCTGACTCATTGGTTTCGGTGTAGGTCATGATCTCATGGTTCACAAGTTTGAACCCCTCATCGGGCTTTGTGCTGCTGGTGTGGAGCCTGCTTGGGATTTTCTATTTCCCTCTCTCTCTGCTTCTCCTGCATGCTCTCTCTCTCCCCCCCCCAAAACTAAGTAAATAAACTTTAAAAAAACAAATAAAAAACTTTTAAAATAGAAATCAGATGACGTTCCCCAGTGAACACTCAAGCCTCTTCACATTTAGAATAAAATCCACATTCTTACCAAGGTGTAAAAGGCAAGTCCTTACTTGAATTGGTCCCTGCCTTGCTCCTCATTTCACCTTCAACTCCTTTACATCTTGCACTCCAACCATGCAGGCCTCCTTGCTGTGCCTGGGACATTCTGGCATATCTCTGACTTAGGGCTTGGCACTTGCTAATCTCTCTGCTTGACATACTTTTCCTTCCTTCCTTCCTTCCTTCCTTCCTTCCTTCCTTCCTTCCTGCCTTCCTTCCTTCTCATGGCTGACCCTCTCCCCTCCTTCCCTTCTGCTGAGAAAGGGCCTTTCTTCATTGATTACTCTCTCTAAAACTTATCCTCCACCTCCATTACTCTGTCTCTTTTTTCTGCTATAGCTATACATCTATCATTGTATAGTTATCTGCTACTGCCTGTCTTACAGGGATGTAAGCTTCAAAAAGGCAAAGGTGTGTGTTTTTTTTTATCTGTTGTATCCCCAGTGCTGGAGCACTGGGGATTTGTTGAATAAATTGATGAATGAATTAAGAGCCATTCAAAACTTGGGAGTGAAAGGATCAGGTGTGTGTTTTAGGCAGGTCACCCTGGCTTCAGTGTGGAAGATGTATGTAGGGGGATAGATTGGGCTGGGGGAGGTGGGTAGATAGGAGTTAGATCAGTTTGGAAGTTCTTGTGTTACTCCAGGTCAACAGAAGGAAGGACTGAACTAAGGCAGTGGTATTTTGCATGAAGAAAGAGGAGATAGATTTGAGAAGTGTTTTGGAGATAAAATTGGCCAAACACGATGAAATTACATCTGGGCCTCCCTTCAGACTCTTGACTACAGAAGGGATGATAAAGGATGCTGGAACTGGAAGTGGTCCAGAATCAGAGGGAGCAGGATGATGTTGCCTGAGTGCCTTCTGGGACTAGTGCTTTTCCATTTCAGTATTTCCCTGGGTTAAAATTTCCAAGGCATTTATATGTCCCTTGTGAAGCACAGAAGCGTTGTCTTGCTGCAGATCTGAATGACTGCAATGAGTTGGATGTATTTTTGGCACCAGATACATGTTCAATAATAGTTTTAATGATAGTTTCTACAGCAATTGGGTTTACCCTGGAGGCTGTCCATCTCTAATGACTAGGGCCAAGCCTGCTTAGTTTATAAAATCTGGCAAAATTACAGTGCGAACTGGTAATGCCGTGGGCTGTTATACAAATTATACCAGGTCTGTCTTTGAGAAACTTACCCGAGCCCAAGTGCCTGTAGGGACTTCAAGAATACTGACTTCAAAGGAAGTACTGTGTTGTTATGAACACCACAAACCATGTACCTAGCAAAACAAGAAAAAGACCCATGGTGCCTAACTTGTAGAAGTATTTGATCTGCTTGAAATTTTTTTGAAAAGGGTTTGAGCTGTTGAAATTGACAGAGCATCACAATTTTGTTTTCAACGTGGTTTGGGAAAGTTCCTTTTAGCTTGGGGAAATTTATTATCTTAGCCAAGGAAAGAATTATGTATAGGCCTCAGATCTATAAACTCTCAATCCAAGAGAGATTATGAAATTATTTTGGATGATTGAGACGGAAGCGTTTCCAAATAAAAGGTTTATCACATGGGTGATTTAAAACACTACTAAAATTGCCCCTCCAAGTGATGACCTAGGAATCTGACAATGCGATAATGAATTCTCAAACAAAACAAACAAACACAAAAATCACACTGGAACATTTCACAATTGGCAGGGTGAAAACTGGCAACAATGACTTCTGGAAAAGTGTGTTGGATCTTATAGCATTAAGATGAATTTTGGGACTATAACATGAAGTCAACACTTTGGTGAGAATTTTGGAATGCTCAATTTCCCACAAGCTCATCATTTCTCTGCCCGACAATTGTAATTATTCTTTGTCAACTTGACAGTCAAACTTGCTTCCTGTTGTGATGATATACCTGCTACCATCCTGACCATATTGGACAAAGAGCTTTTTCTTTGATAGGTTTGTTCATTTAGAAACTAACTTTCTATGTTATTCTAACCACTCTCTTACATTATTCATTAACTAATCAGTATTCATGTTTGACAGTAGTTTGTAACTTTGGGAAAAGATGAGGGGATATACCATTGTCTCCCTGGTTGCAAAGAAAAGAGTACTTCACTTATTTCACATATTAAAACTAATTAGTTACTTGAGCAAAGTATGACATACTACTTCAGAAAACATTGGACAACATTGTATGTTTCCACATCATCCAAGGTCATTAAGTAATTGTGGATTTAATGTATGAAACGTTATCAATTTGAACAGGTGGAAAAAATAAGCAGGGGACATTAAGGCCAGGTCATGTGTTTAAAAAAGAACAATAATAGGGAAAATAGAATAATTATAAAGTAAAAGTGCCTGCTGATTATAAAAAAATATCTCAAATCTCTTCACTTAATTACTTATTCAATAAGTTTTGACTCCCTTCTGAACAGGTGACATTTGAGTTAAACTTAAAGGACGTGAAGTGCGCTCGTGGAAACAACTTTCCAAGCAGAGGGAATGACGAAGGCCTCGTGGTGGGGGTGGGATCATGCCTGGAGTTTTGGAAGTGGTGCAAGGAAGACGGTGGAGGCTGTGTTCTGGAGGGCCGGGGGAATGAAGTCAGGTGGTGGCTGGAGATTTCGGCTTCTATTCTGTGTGAAATGGGGAGTACTTGCAGCGTTTTGAATTAAGTTTTAAAAGATTCAGTCTGTTTGATGCTTTCGGAGTAGATTGTAGAGGGCCTGGGTGGGATCATGGAGACTCTTTAAGGGGTTGATCCAGGACATGGAGGTGTTGAGAAATTGGGCAGACTCCTGGTATATTTTATAAGTAGTCCTATTGGATGAAGTGGCAGTATGAGGAAAAAAAAAGGAAAACTCCAGGAGTTTTGGTGAGCAACTAGAAAGAAAGAGTGGCCATTTGCAATAGATTTGGGGGATGCTGTAAAAAAATTACCACAGGTTAGGTGGCGTAGAGTGACAGAAATGTATTTTCTCACAGTTCTGAAGTCCATAGGTCCCAGATCAAGGTATTGGCAAGCCCACACTCCCTCTGATGACTCTAGGGGAGAATCCCAGCTTTGGTGGTTGTTGGCTTCCACTGACATTCCTTGGCTGCATGATTCGAGTCTCCGCCTCTAGGTCACATTGCCTCTTGCTCTTTTGTCTCTCAGGGCCCATGTGGGGGAAATCCAGGATGATCATGCCACAAGATTCTTAACTAATTATATGCAAAGTACCTTTTACCAAATAAGGTAACTTTCAGAGGTTCCAGAGATTTGGATTTGGATCTATTTGGTGGGGGGGGGGGGCATCATTCAACCCAGTACATTGTTCACTGAAATGGGAGGAGCTTGTGGGCAAAGCAGGTAGGGTGAGGGAGAAGAATGTATATAATTTTTCTTTTACCTGACAGAAGACCTGATAACAGCCTGAGTTGCTAAATTAAATAGTCAGGTATTATTATTATTATTATTCAAGATAATTCATTGTATTGGTTATATAAAAGAATAGATTATTGAATCTCTATAAAAACCCAATATTCTGCTCAAATTTAGCCATTCTCCTCATTCTTTATGAATTATTTTACCTCAAACTGTTGAAAAAAGTGAATTGTTCATGTTTCAATTTTATTTCCTCTCCATTCCACCAAACTAGGGTTTGTTTAAAAAATCCATTGTTTTTTCAACAGATATTTATTTAGCGTCTAGAGTGTGTAGTTCACCGGGCTGGCCAACTCAGAGATACAAAGATTATGAAGAAATAGTTTCCATCATTAAAGAACTTACATATAATAATTTGACTCAAAGTAGTATCCCCCACCCCATCCTATCCTGATGTGGCTTATTAAGCATATGGCTTACCTATAGTAGGTATGTTGTGAGTGAGAACACAGGTGATTAAATCTCCTTTGTTAGGCAAGGTTGATAGCAGTCACAAAATCTTTCTCTTGCTTTTTGTTTCCCAACCATTTTCCCTCTTTACATTGAGAAAGTTTGGGCAGTCAGAGACAGTGAGCTGCAAGTCCCACAAATGCAGAAATGACACCAGAATGAATACACAGTGGAGGGAATCAGTTTTCTCCGAAGAGCTTTTCCTAGAAATAAGCTATCCACTACTGATTTGGAGAAGAGAAAGTTTGCTAAAGAGATGGAAGGCTCACCGAAATAAGCACCATACATTGTAACCCGTGGAAAAGAAACTGTAATTTTGGAGATGGAAGCATGTTCTTGGCAAACGATCCTTATGGAGTTTAGGAAATGGAAAGATGAGGGGTGAGTAGTTTACCTATGACCACTCAAGAGGAGAAAGAGACTCTGTTTGATATCATTAGTAATCTAATCCCCTGAAAAGGGATGAATTCTCTGAACTCTCAGATAGTCTGCTTTAAATAGCTCACGGAACTATCCAACCACCTTTGTAGTGAATCTGGGCTCAGCAGACACCAGACTATTACTGTAAAGAGCTTAGGGGGCAGTGCCTGACACATCATATGAGTTCCACAAAGATTAGCTATTATTATACATTGTTATTTTATTTTCCATGCTTCTTTATCATTTCTTCCAGTGTGATCAAACTGATGAAACAATGTATACACCTTCTTCAGCTTGTCTAAACTGTGATGGTTCTGGTCAAGATGTAATCAGGTTATTATTATTTTTTTTTTTTTTGGCTTCTCCTCTTCTGTACAACCTTATATTGTTACACTGTTTCAGAGCTCCATTCTTTTTTTTATTTTTATTTTTTAAGATTTATTTATTTTTGAGACACAGAGAGAGAGAGCATGAAAAGGGAGGGTCAGAGAAAGAGGGAGACACAGAATCTGAAACAGTCTCCAGGCTCTGAGCTGTCAGCACAGAGCCCGACGCGGGGCTCAAACCCATGGACCCCGAGATCATGACCTGAGCCGAAGTCGGACGCTTAACCGACTGAGCCACCCAGGCGCCCCTGTAATCAGGTATTTAACTAGCCACTTCTGAAGCAGTCTACTAGCTCTCTCCTAATATTGCACCCAGCATGTTACTCCACACTGAGACAATATTTGCTGATAATTGTCATGTATCATCACCTAATTATCATCTCCTTTTTTAATCATACTGAGGCACTGTTTGCTTATGCCCTTCTTCCTCAAAACACCTTTCAATAGATCACTGGTATCTACCAAATAATCTAAACCCCTTAAAGTAGCATTCAAGATCTGCTTATTACCATTTGATTCCAACCTGGTTCCAACTTATTTTCCTTTTTTAAAATTAATTAATTAATTAATTAATTTTTTAAAAATATAATTTATTGTCAAATTGGCTAACATACAGTGTGTAGAGTGTGCTCTTGGTTTTGGGGGTAGATTCCCGTGGTTCCCCATTTACATATAGCACCCAGTGCTTATCCCAACAAATAAGTGCCCTCCACCATATTATTTTTAGGTTACCACCAAAGTAGATTATTATGTCTCTTTTACAAAACGTATGCTCTCCTATTTCTATGCCTCCTGACTCCTGGAATGACCCAACCTCTTGTAGTTACTCATCTTCTATTAGACTCCTTGCCATTGCTCAGGGGTCAGCTCAAAGGCCATCTCTAGTTCCCTCTGGCTGAGAATGATTGCTATTAAAACTGTGTTCATGGGTCTGCTTTTAAGATGTTTTCCATGTAATAATAGTTTGTGTATTGTGGGAGACGTAGTGCGATATCACAGAGGGGAACTAATGTTCCTTGGAGTCAGACCAGCAGGTCCTACTTACTAGTTTCATAACCTTGAAACACTTACTGAACTCTGTGAGCTTAGTTTCCTTATCTATAAAATAAGCATAATAACACCTACCCTGTATTGTTAATATGAGGATTAAATGAAATCCCTCAATGTGCTATAAAGTTCTTGGTACAGTCCCTGACACAAAATGTGACCCAACATATGTTTGAAATTACTATTTTTTGATATTATTATGTCCTCTTCTATTTAATGATTGTAGTCATTTTGAGGTCAAGAACATGTAGTCTCATTCCTCTTTGTATTCTGCTTAGCATAATGTCTTGTACAAAGGCCCTCATTTGCTAAATTTGTGAGTGTATGCATATCAGTTTTGCCTCTCCAACTAAATTGCATGTTTCTGGAAGTCAGGACAATGCCACGCATACTACAGTGCACAAGTTTAGTGCCCAGTTAAAGGCTGACGTAATGTGTATATACCCAGGTAGGAATATGACCTATTCAAGCACCCTCTGCCAGCAGTAACACTTACCTACCCTGGTCACTTTGGGCAGCTGAATCTTGACTACAGTTGTTAGCTGAGGTCTTGGGAATCACCTGATTTAGACAACATTCTTTAGTAAGGTTTGAAGGAATTGTGTATAGCTGAGAATAACTAAATCCATGATATGAAATTAGTACTACTATACTTAAAATTAGGTTGTACCTAAATACATATACAAAAACTTACAATGAGTACTGAGTGTTATTCAATTCAGTGGCATTCATCTCTTCACATGAAGGAATTGGTGGCCTCTTAGGTAAGTGTGGGTCAGAGAATATCTCTGACCTAGTGTTAATCCCTTTGCACAGCTCCTTTTCCAGATCCTACACCCTGCATGTTCTACAACTGCCTGCCATGGAATGGGTGTGTATTGCCTCAGACTCAAGATTACTATTGTAAGAGGATGTTTGTTTGCTACATTTACAGTTGCATATGAAAGCCTCTAAGTAGAGTTTTCATAAATCATTTCTTTAGGTAATTGCATCAGATGTAATTTGCATTGCATTCAATGCAAATTCATTATTGCATCAAATGTAAAAGGGATTCCTGTGCCTCCCCTGTCATTTACAAATTCCTTGCCCTTATTTTGTCCCTGGAATGGGATTGTTCTTTGTAAGCATTGCTGCAACTTGCTTTCTCTGGGAATTTTTTGATTTGCCCTATATTGCAAGACTGGGAAAAAAATTATATGTGTTTCCATGGATTTTTAACATAATGGAGCAAGCTAGTGTCTGGATTCAAACTGAAAAATAGTCCTCTGTTGTGTAGAAATCATGTCTATGGCTTCGTGGGTGTTATAGTCAAATACCTTCTATGCCTACCTCTAGTTAAAAAATTTTAAGCCTTGCTTGAGTTACATGGCAGTAATAAACTTCCAATACTTATGGAATAACTTTGGAGTTTATGTTATTCTTCTTACAGTTCATAAGATATCTGAATCCTAAGTATACCAAGTATCTGAAAAGTGTCTTATAACAGCCACACGAGCTGTATATTACCCTTACTGATGAGGCGTAGGCAATTATGTACCATTATGACAGTGGAAAGATTACTAATTGTATTAAGTCTGGTCGTAATAACATTATCATAGTATGAAGGAGTAAATTCAGAGAGGAAGCTGAGATGATGAAGGGAAATTAATAAGAAACCTGAAATCATTTAAACTTTTTCTCTGGTGGATTGTTCCCCAATGTCTCTCTTTCATCAGTCATGATATATAAATTATACATGCTTTTGCAACATTAAAGCCATCTCTCCTATAGGTACTGGAATTTATTTGCTTCTAGAAACAAAACTGGATTTTTGTTTGGAAAAGAGATAATTTTTGAAAAGGAAGGGGAGTTATAATTCAATCATCTTTTCACAGCTGGATAGAAATTAATTTTGGCTGATGTCAGAAAAATTAAGTGCTGGAACAGTCTTTTTGCTCTGAATAAAAGGAATATTAATTCTGATGGTGAGTCTGCAGTCCACCTGTCTCAGTTTAGCACATGGAAGAGATGGATATTCAAAGACACAATGACTTGTAATACAACTCAATTCTCTTCTAATCCAGGGCATTTTTCACTACTTTTCATTCTCTATAATTCTATTAATTGCAAAATTCATCAGAAATGACCAGTATTATGGATTGAATGTTTATGTCTCCCCAAAATTTATATGTTGAAGCCTTAAACCCCAGTGTGACTATATTTGGAGATAGGGCCTTTACAGAAGTAAGTAGGGTTACATGAGGTCATGAGTATGGGGTCCTCATGATGGGATTAGTGCCCTTATAAAAAGAGATACCAGAAAGCTTTCTGGCTCTCTCTCTCTCTCTGTCATATGAGTGCACAGGAAGAAGAAGGTGGTTGTCTGTAAGCTAAGAAGAGAGCCATCACTAAAAAGTGACCAGGCCGGGGGCACCTGGATGGCTTAGTCAGTTGGGCGTCTGACTTCGGCTCAGGTCATGATCTCATGGTTTGTGGGTTTGAGACCCATGTGGGGCTCTGTGCTGACAGCTCGGAGCGTAGAGCCTGCTTTGGATTCTGTGTCTCCTTCTGTGTCTGCCCCTCCCCAACTTGTGCTCAGTCTCTCTATGTCTCTCAAAAAATAAATAAACGTAAAAAAAAAAAAAACATGATCAGGCTGGCACCCTGATCTTGGACTTCTCAGCCTTCAGAGCTATGAAAAAAGAAATTTCTGTTTTTTAGGCCACCCAGTCTATGGTATTTTGTTATGGAAGCCCAAGGAGACTAATGCAACCGATGAAAGAAAGAATACTTTCTTTGTATGGCCAAATTTGGCTACTTTCCCATTGGTTTGGTATTGGTACAAGTACTGATGTTGCCTTGATGAAGTACAATTAAATGGTGAGAAGGAAAACAGAAGTCTTTATCTTTATCTTTACCCCTGTAGTGCTAAGTTTCTATAACTCATAAATTCACATTTGTAGATAGAGATGTGTTGTGTGATTTATGCGCAAATTCTATCTTGGACCTGCCCTAGAGATGGAGCTGCTTATGCAAACACAGATTAATTTGATTAAAAAGAATATTTATTATGTCTTAAAATTTCTCTTTCAAGTGGGAATATGTTATTCACTACTGAATGTTCAGGGCTAAATTAGGTGCTTCCTAATTATCTTGGTCAAAGGGGTTAGTAGCAGAGGGAGTTTTACATTTTTTATTCTGCAGGGCATCTATTCACACTATTGCCCCAGCTTCCAATGAGATAAGAATTAGCTGGCAAGGTAAAATTAGGTCTACAACTTCTACCCAACATTTAGGGAATCTAAACATTTAGGAAGGAACTAAAATCAAAATGGGTTCTTTCCAAATTTTTATATGGGTTTTCTTCATAACAGAAAAAATGCTCTTGATTTTCTCATTGTAAGTCAAATCTAGATGGGTAATGTGTTTGGAGGGGACACTGTAGTTAATGTTTCAGTTTTGGATTGAGAAGTGTCGGGGGGGGTCAAATCCTAAGTAAATGTGTGTAATATTGATTATGATAAAGACATATCTGGAAGGATTTGAAAAGAATATTTAGTTCATAGTGGTTATCTCTGGGAAATGAGATACTGCAATATTTTATTTTTATGATTTATGTATATTTATGTTATCAAAATAATGTTAAAGCAAAGATAACCAATGGGATTTTTAAGCTTTTTTTGTTTAAAGCCATGCCTTTAAAATCAATGAGTTTTAAGTCAGAAATAAAATATATTTTCATTTGGAAAAAAAAGGCATTTAGGAAAGTAGCAATATTACAATATAAACACATCTAGAATGTAATATAGATTACATTATAAACATGGACTAGTAGAGCAAACACTAAATTTCAAGCTTTCCAAAATATTTCTCTTAGGATTTTTTTCCTGCAGCACAAGGATGCTTAGGTAGTAATAACAATAATGATATGTATTACCTAATTGGGTTTCATAGCTTACCAGCTAAAGAACATCCTCTTATTTGAACCCAATAAGAATACTCTCCGGTAAGCAGGGCAAATGTAGCTTTCTTCAACTTACTCATTAAGTAACTGGGACTCACAGAAAGTAAGTGACTTGTTCAGGTTGAGAGGGTAAGAAATGGCTGGGTCAAAAGTAGAAATAATGTCCAGAGTTTTTCCACCATAGAACTATATTCATGATCACCACTTAAATCACTTCCTACTCACTTAACTCTCCCTGGGTTTTTATACCACTCCAGTGGGCTCACCCTTACAAAGATCACCAAGGAACTCCATCTTGCCTTGTGATTTTTTTAAATTTTTAAAATATTTTAATTTATTTTTAAGAGAGAGAGACAGACAGAGACAGAGCACAGCGGGGGAGGGGCATAGAAGGAGAGACACACCGAATCTGAAACAGCTTCCAGGCTCTGAGCTGTCAGCACAGAGCCTGATGTGGGGCTCAAACTCATGAAGCACGAGATAATACAAAGATATATGTATATAGGTATATATATATATATATATATATATATATATATATGCTTTTATTTACTTGTATCAGAGATAGATAATACACCAAAGATACTAATCTAAACTGTGACTTGTTTCATTTAATCATATATCTTCAGTAACCTTCCGTATGGTACCTGTAGAGCTGCCTCATTTTTTTAATGGCTGAATTATATTCCAGGATAACCATAATTTACTTAACCAATTCCCATAATTTTATTAGTTATTTCAGGATGAGTCATAATTTATTTAACCAGTTCCCTGATGATATATATAAGTTATTTCCAACCTCTTACTATTGAATATTGTTCTTCAATATATATTGTTGCACATTTATCATTTTGCACAAGTATAAATATACTAAAGGGCCACTTCTCAGAAGTAGACTTGCTTGATCAAAGGGTCCATTCACACTTAAAATATTGATATTACCATGTTGCTCTCTATAGAGAATGTGCCAATTTATACTCCCACCCACAATACATGAGGCTGTTTCTCTGCAATCTTGCCAATGTGAATGTGGTGTGTTACTGAACTTTTTGATTTTTGCTAATCTGATAGGTGAATTTTATTAGTAAATTTTATTTTATTTTTTAATTATGAGGGGTATTGAGTATCTTTTCTTTCCCAAGATCCATTTGTATTTCATTTTTCAGTCACAGTGTTTCTATATCCTTTACTCACTTATTTTCTCTGGATGCTCTATAATTCTCGATTTCTCACCCTCCTGGTTTTCCTGCTGCTGGACTGGTTGCTCCTTCTTGGTAATTTGTGCTGGGTCTTCCTCTTTTATAGGCCTCTAAGTAGTAGAATGCCCCAGGGCTCAGTCTGTTTTATTTTCTACTCATTACCTAGTGATCTCCTCCTGTTCCATTGGAAAGCTGATAGCATCCAAACTTATACCTCCAACTCCAGTCTCTTCCCCAGTGCTTTGTCTAACTGCTTTCCAATATCTCCACCTACGTGTCTAATAGGCATCTCAAATTTAATGTGTCTAAAGCATAACTCTTGATTAACCCCTTTTCTCTCCAAGTTGTCCTCATTTCAGTAAAGAGAACTGCCACTCTACCAGTTGAGCAAGATAAAACACAAGTTATTCTTGATTTCTCTGTCTCACTCCCAACAGCCAATTCATTGGTAGGCTTATCAGCTCTAACATTAGAATATATCCTGAAATCTACCAATTCTGATTACTATAGCTGCTACTGCCACTTCTACTGCTGCTGCTTCTACTACACTAATCTAGTCCAACGAGTCTCTTGCACTTTTATCCATGTGCAGAGGTACAGTGTGTCTTCTCATATGGATCAAAGAATCACTGACCATGTACTCCAGTTTTACTGTATAACATTGGCAGGAAACGAATAAAACTTGGGAAAGAGTGCTTGATCCACAAATTCCTGGTTGCCAAAGATTCTCACTGCCTATTAGATTGTGGGCATTTTGAGAACCATTCAGGACTGCTTTATTCATCTCTGTATCCACAGCACTCAGAATAGGGACCAGTAGGTGCTCAACTAATGTTGGTTGAATGAATGAATGAATGACTTGACTATTGGTAAGAGGTGGCTGGCATCATGCTAGAGAGCTTAATGAGTCAGTAGCCACAAATAATTCATTCAACAGACCTTTAGTAAGTGTCAGGGGCATAAGCTCACCTCACAGTCTGCATTCCAGGTCATTTAATGTTAACAGAAAGCACAGGGTTCTTGAGCAAACCACTCTGATTCCTTGACTCCATTTTTCCTTTGATTCTTTCAAACTGAACATCTGCATTAAGTCTGCCACTATGACCCTGTTTTTTTTTTAAGTTTATTGATTTATTGTGTGTGTGTGTGTGTGTGTGTGTGTGTGAGAGAGAGAGAGAGAGAGAGAGAGGCAGAAAGAGAGGGAGAGAGAGAATTCCAAGCAGGCTCTTTTCTGTCAGTGCAGGTCCTGACATGGGGCTCAGTCTCATGAACTGTGTGATCATAAACTGAGCTAAAATCAAGAGTCAGATGCTCAATTGATTGGGCTACCCAGGTGTCCCTACCCTGTTTTTATTTGGGTAATTTTTGTTAGGAGATCGATTGAGAAACTCAGATGTTCAGCTTACTGGTCCACCTCCTATTTCTGTGGTAGGGCTAATAGTCAGGCTCTTATTCTGCTTCACTACCCAATTTCAGTAATCAAGTCCTTGTAATCCCTAGGACTACCTTGATAGTTTCCCTCATACAGCAATTGCTCTGGGATATATCTTACTTTAGATCCTTTTCCAGGTTTCTAGGGTCCTGCCTTTGGTCTCCATGCCTGCAGTTGAATACTTGATATGTTTAGAGACCTAATCATCTCTTACCCAGATCTGTGCTTATTGCCTGCTGCCTGACTCCTTAAAACTTGCCCGTCTTCTCAGGCGTCCTTCCTTCCTACTATGTCTGTGTCTCCAGGTCCTGCCACCTCTGGTTTGGATTTTCAGTCAGTTTCCCTCTGACTCCCTCTTTCACTCCCTATATTGAGGTACAATGAATGAGAAAGTCAGCTTGCATCTCTTTGTAGCCTGGGCATGATCCCAAAGGAAAAAAACTCATGGAGATAAAGGAAAGAAGCTCTTTGTCCTTCACCCAAGTTCATAAGTGCTATGAACATTACATGCTTTGAACTCGATAGATTGCTTTCTTCCTTTGTTGAACTCCTACAACACATTCTGGATGTCCTAGAGTGCATTGTCATCACTTAGATGTCCCAAGTGAGATAGTAATCCCTTCCTAACAAGATGATAAGGTTCTTACAAGTGTACATCTCAAGCCTTCTTGTTCTAACATCAGTTCCAATATCAGTACCAACTACCATTTTTGAACGCTTATGGTATGCTAGACACTGTGCTAAGTGCCTTATTCATAATACCTTATTTAGTCTTTGGAACAATCTTATAAGGAAGACTTGAATGTAAGGGAAATTGTTATTTGATGGGTATAGACTTTTAGTTTTGCAAGATGAAAAGTTCTGGAGACCTATTGTGCAACAATGTGAAAATACTTAATACTTAAGTGTACACTTAAAAATTGTTAAGATGGCAAATCTTATGTTACGTGTATCTTATCACAACTTAAAAATTTTTACATGTAGGACGTAGACTGAAATACTATATAGTATTGTGCTACAGCCAACAATACATACAAAATATAATTTTGCTATTAAAGATGGTAGTTCTCATGATGACAATGGTTAAATGCTTAAACTATGCAATTGCAATTTTTATAAATATCATCATCATGTTGAACAGTTGTTAAGAAAAATTAGTGAAAGCTTAAGACTTTGTCTCATGTCTCTGAAATTTGGTTAGAGGTGATTTTCTTGGGAGCACATACATAATATACGTTATGTGCATGCAGAGACATAGCTTTACCACACACGTTCTGACCCTTTAACTTACTCTGAAAATGTGTATTATTTAGTGAGTCAGTACCTTCCCTGAGTGACAAATGTGCTTGTTTACACTTTATTTATATCTAGAAAAATTAGACATCTGGCGCCAAATATCATGGTTAGACTTATATATTTCATTACATTTGAAAAGAATATCTTCTTGGGCTTATATATTACAACATAAAAAAAAAGCTACATTTTTAGTGAGAAAATGCCCTTTATTTCATAGCTTTTTGGTATATTGAATAGGTAATCCCATTGCCTGTTATTTTCCATTAATGAAAGTTCATATTGTTTTAGTTTTTATAATATCCAAATGTATTATTTCTGATCCTTAAAATGCCAAAAAGTTTCAAGTGTTTCAATTTATATAGTGTAAATAGCCTGTGGATCTGACAGGAAGCTGGGAAGTTTCCCTGCTCCAAGATATAGGCCTACTGTGGATGTTTGAAATGCCACCAATAGTGATTCATTGCTTTCTGCTAAACTTTTCCTTCCTACAGTGGTTCTATCCTAAATTGCAAATATTCCAGGAAGGGGTAATATACTGAGTAACTCATACCCTATTATGAAATAATTTATCATATCTTTTCTATGATGGGAGAGACTACACTGGAAGTCTTCACCCAGGACCCATGAAAGAAAATTAGATAAGGATGGTCCCAATCAGGTAACGTGTAGTCTGGAAAGGATTTCTCCTTCCACCTGAACAGAAGCTGAGATCCTGATCCTTGTATAAAATGAGTTTCTCAATTGCAAGTTTAAGTTTTGTGGATACAAGCAAAGTGCAATAGAAATCTGGGACAATTACCTAAATGATTTCATTTTTTAAAACCTTCATTAAATCTAAACAGGGATTTTTGGCTTAAATTATTCAACAGGACTAACTGCATTAAAATGATCTAAAATTGCCTTGCTCTCTATTTCACCTTATCTGTTTAGAGAGACAGACCTTAGGCTGTGTCTGCTTCACCCTGTATGGATTGATTTGGGGCCAAAAAAAATTCAATTAATTCTATTCACAGAGGACCATCGTAGTGCTGAGCAAACGGCAAAATGAATGCTTCTGATTTCTTGCTGCCCCATCCCACTATTAAGTCTGGGAGGGACTGAGCCTGACATATTTAATGATCTCAGTTCAGTTGGTTCACTGCATGTCTATGTGGGTTTCCATTTGACGTCTTATTTTAGATATTTTGGCTTCAAAAACCGTGTTGCCTTGGGATAATCAGTAGAGCCAGTTCATTGTTTCAGAAGCAAAGAAAGCAAATTGAGGCAGTGTGTTGCTAGCTAACATCTACTGTGTGCTTGTCATGTGCTGGGCATTCATTAACTCATTAATCTGAGGTTTATTGTAAGTGGTACAGCAGCTTCAGTGCTTGGCGGTTTGACTCTATAACCTGTGTGCTTAAGTGTAGCTCTGTGCTGAAAGTCAGTGGAGCACACCAGTCAAGACTGTGGGCTCCAGACCCGGATTGCTGAGTTATATAACCTTATTTGCCTCAGTTTCTCTCATTGTAAAATGAGGGTGATAACAGTTTCTATCTCATTGGGTGGTGGGGAGGATAGTGGATACATGTAAAACACTTAAAAGAGTGCCTAGTGCGTAGCAGATTACTTAATAAATATTACCTGTTATTATTAATGGCATTATTATTATAGTCCCTGTAGTCAATGAAGCAATGCTTCTGAAAGGGGTCGTGTGGAAATCCCAGTCTTTTGCCACTCAATTTGCCCCTCCCCCACCTTTTACTCTTCGCTGCAGCACTCCCATCCAGCCACCATTACATATTCTTAAGAATTAAGGTTGGTTTGGGACTGTGTATTTCAGCAGAGTTATAAATCAACATCAAATGAGCTATTTTGGTTCATCTGACAGTCATATGCTTATTATCTTTTTAATTAAAAAATGATCATAAACGTCATCATGATGATGGGAATTGTGTAGCATGTTACCGTGTTAGTATATTTTTATATTCATTTCATTTGATATAGCAATACTCTGCAGAAGATTGTACAGATGTGACTTCCATCAATAGAAATTCTAACACAGAGAAGTCAAATCATTTGCAGAGAAAGGGAAGGGAATTCAGGGACTCCCTGTGGAGTCTGCCTGGGGCAGGAGAAGTGGAGGGGAGTGGATGAGAAAAGTTTGGTATTAACCTGGGAGTTTGGAGTTACTGGGATTTTCAGAGTCAGGCCTATGAGGACAGGAGTGAGGGAATCTTCAGAAAGAAAAAAGAGAGAGAGATGGAGAGAGAGAGGAGACAGAGAGGCCAGTAAAGCAGAAAAGGGAAAGAAAAAGCAAACAGGGAAAAGAGGTGGACAATCTGGGAAGAACAGAGGACTAACAGCGGTTTCCCCCACGTTGCTGACTATTGACATCTAAAAATGGAGGTTCCTCAATGGCAGGGTCTTTATCTAGGTCCTTAATTTTCTCATGGCACTTAGTGTAGTATTGTTGAGTGCCTAATGAATTGCTCTCTCTTGTGCAAAGGACTTCCACTACGGCAGCAACTGTGAGCCTAAATGATGGGAAATGGTTCATTTGTCCCATTGAGGAGAAAGGAAGACCTCCTATGAAGTCAAGGAATTGGATGAAAATGATGGGTATTCTCTGGGGTGGTTGAAATTAGAGCTCTGTGGTCCGGAAAATAAACTGTGCTTCAGTACAGATACATTTATGGAAACATCAATAAACACTGTGATTAAACTGCAGATAGGATTCCATCAGAGAGAACAATTCAAATAGTATCACAAAGTTATTTTAAACCCCTATTCATATTTGCAGGTAAAAATTCCAAATTAATTAACCAGATGGGTTATTTAGATGGTTTTGTTAAATTCAAATTATGTTAAAGTAAAAACCTTGTGCTGCAGGATATGGAAAGTTTTCTTTACCCCCTCTGCTTTGGTGTGTACTCTTTGCAAATTCTAGCTTCCTAACATTGAAAGTTTTGATGGAGGCATGAATTATTTCAATCAAGAAGCAATCATTAAGTAGTTATTGTGTGGTGAGCTTTAGGTTTATGTAGAGGGAACCCTGATAGCGTTCTTGCTCCTGAGGAGATTAAAATCTTTTGGAGATTAAAAGACAGTGTGACAATGACAAGGGCTCCTAGAGAGACAAGCTCAAAAGACCATGAGAACTCAGGAGAAGGGCAGAATTGGCTTGATCTGTGCCCTAGCTGTATATCTTGGAGGATGAGCTGGTGAGGGTGACGAGCCATTCTTGCAGAGAGCTGTGCATGTGCAAAGATGCAAACACTCAGGAGCTGAGGATGCTCGCTGGAGTACAGATAGGGACGGGGAAGAGATGGGCGAAAAGATGAAGTTGGCATTGTAGGTAGGGTCCAGTCTTAGAGGGTCTTGTCTGTCATTCTAAAAGTTTGAAGTTTATTTGGAATACCCTAAGGGTGCCACTTAAGGAATTTAAGCATCAGGTCAGCATGGGAGGTAGAAGGAGGGGGCAAAAAAAAAATGGGAGTAGAAAGAGTGTGTGCATAAATGATGCATTTTAGATAAAAGCCCTCTGGGCTGCTGGGTGAAGAATGGATTGCAGGAGGGTGTGACTGAAGTCAGTAGGAGGTGGTTGGAGGAGTCTGCAGGAGAGGTGGTGGCAGTAATGGAGAAAGGGGGACAGGTTTAAGCAACAGTAAAGTGGAAGAGTTATTGGAACTTGGATGTTGACTCAATGGCAGTGAGTGAGGGAGAGGAGTCTAGAAGACCCCCAGATTTAAGGCTCAAGAATCTAGTAATTTCTTTAATTGAGAGAAGTATACTGGGGGGAAGAGAAGGAGTGAAGTGGAAGATGATTTAAGATGACTGTGTTCGGGAAGAACTGTTGAAATTAGCATTGCTTAGAATGGTAAATGTCAGGGTTTCCTGATTTCTGCTCTCTGGTAACTGTCTCTGAAACTTTGGTTTTGACTGTCCTGCCCTGTCTTCCCTTTCTCCCTGTCCCTGACTTCCTCTTACTTTACACCACTGCTGTTTTCTTTCATCCTTACCTGGCTCTGCTAATGCTTCTATCTCGGTTCATTCCAGCACATCCCCCCCAACCCACCCCCCACTGAGACTCAGCAAACCCACACATTTATAACAGATAGAACAAATACTGAACCAACATTTTTGTTAAATAGCTTGACTGCTTTGTGGACAGGGATTTGTCAACACATCTGTTCTAAAGGATTTTCTTTTAATAGATTTTTTTTTTTTTTTTTTTTTTTTTTTTTGTGAAAACCAGATCAGCAAAGCACTGTTACCATGGTCTATCCTTAGAGACCTGGAAATTGCTGTACTAAGCAGAACTGATTAAATGGTATTTTACCTGTTTGGAATGAAACTCACAATCTGTTCCTGAAAATTGTTGCCATTACTTGGCAAATGGTAGTTGAGGAGAGGAGTATACTATTTGTTATATTCTAAGACTGAGATTTGTCATCTATGTATACAGACAATGGGCTCCATCCTCAACTGGATGAACGCAAACTGAACATTGAAGGGGACTCGTTGGGAGCAGAGGGAACTCTGTAAGAGGGAGCACCAAAGCTGACCATCAGTATAACCAAGGACACCACCAGATTCAGAGCTAGGGTGCAGGTCGAGCAGACGACCACCTGGATCCAGCATGGATGAACTACTGCTTCTCAGACATAGCTTCACGTGATGCTGCGAAAGGGTCTTGATTACAAATCAAGAAAAAGTGAAACATGTTTCACCTTGATGTATAAGTTCTAAAGATGTTGGACCCGCAGAGTGAATGTTATCCTCCTTCGGGAAGGCAGAGAGATAAGGAGAGTCTGACAGCTCTAACACCCTTTTACAGTAGCAAAGATTCAACCATGCCTAGTCTTCACCAAGAACACAGACTACACACCTTTGAGGTAGTATGGTAGCAATTAAGCTTCATCCATCCAGGCAGCCTGACAGGACAAGATTAACAGCAGGGACTCTGGCAGACAGGGTCCAGCTTGGCCTTGCCTCTCTCCTTCACTTCCCAGCAATGTAACTTTGAGTAAGTTGCTTAACCTCTCCAAGCTTCACTTTTCCTTGCATATGAGGAGAATAACATTACTCATCACATTGGGTTGTGGTGAGGAGTAATAGCCACTGTGCTTACCATGCTTAGCATGTTGCCTGGCATGTAATGAGAGCTCAGTAAATGCTGGCTGGGGCTCTTAGTGGCCACCTAAGATGGGAAGATGAAGTTGGAACTAGAGGGCTGTAATGAAGGGCTTTGTCAAATAAAGATGTTTTCCTGTGATGGCATTAAGAAATTGGTCTTTGGGCATTGGGTTACAATGAATATGCTACAAGGAATAATCTTATACTACATAAACATTCTTGAGGTTTGTAAAAGTCTCATTTTCTCCCTGCTCACGCTTTACCATGTTCAACAGTATCCTGTAAACTGCTGTCATTTAAAGTCAGTTTTAGTCTCTATCTCTGATCACTCTTCACCCACAACCAATTACCAACTTGCCCAGGGAGTTTCTACAGGACATGTGAGGGGTATGCCACAGAAGTCAGAATCCTGACTCTGGTTTTGTCCATCTCTGACCTCTCTTTTTTCCTTTCTTTCTTAACCTCCATTGCCAAGGAAATTAAGCATCTTCTGGAAGAGAATTAGAGCAGTGGTCCTCACTTCTGGCTGCAACCCAATAAGTTGTAGAGCTGTTAATAAATTGTAGATGCCAGGTGCCTGTTGCTGAATGCACAGAGGACAGCTTACCTAATTCCCCGTAGAACTCCTGTGTGTGTCCTTGTCAAATCAGAAGAAGCCAAGGACCACCCACAGTTGTATTAAGCAATCAGGAAACTTGTGAACACCCCCCTGTAGCTATAAGGCTCTGCACATGTCTCACAGAGCTAGTACACCCATATAGAAGTCAGTCCTGTTTGGACTTAACTCTCCAGTACAGTACTTTCTGCTTCACACATGACATCTGTCAATTGCACTTGTCTTTGACTCAAAGTTTTCCCTTCGTTCTTTTACAAATGTATCACATGGGAGAAATGTAGGATATGTGTTTTCCCCCAAATGTGGGTAACTCTTTAAAACAGGTTTACAACAAAACTTTCTTCCACATCTGAAATAAATCTGTGAGGAGTTAACTGGGCAGAGAGAAGATGATCTCCTCCCTGCATTTCTCCCTTACTGGTCAGAAGCCCTTTTCTCTGTGGCAGTTTATTGTTTCAAGATATCCATGCATGCTCCTCCCCCACCCCCCGAACTGTAATGTCCAGGGTTACAGACGGTTCCCTTGTGAAGAAAGCATGCCTTACTGGGGCTCTTCCTTTTAACAGCTTAATGCCAGCATCCATTAAAGCTAGAGCTGCCTCCTCCCTGTGAAGTTTATTCACAGGTAAAATTTAAGGTTACAATATTTTTATCAGTACTAATTTGAAGGTTATCATTTTTTTCATAAATTATGTTGCATTTCCTTCTTTGTCCCAAATTACAACAGACTTGTGAGCATTTCTCAAAAAATGTTCCTTCATTCCAGGGATGTTTATAAGCGTTGTTGAAAAAGAAAAATGTTTCCTGGTGAACAAAACTTGGGGAAATGCTAGAAAAACAAGTTGGTTTCTCCTCTATAGAAACATTTAACCTGGTAATATTCATCGTGTATGCAGTATTTTCCCGTAAAACTCTCTTTATTCACAGAGAATCTCTCAGGACTAGGTTTTGGGGAAAATGCTTTGGGAAATGGTGTCCTAAATTTCTTAAACAAGAACTGTAGAAGAGAAGAGAGCAGATACATATCTTGAAACAAAAATTGATACACATGATCTGACATGTTCTTTGGTAATAAGACATTTTGAAATTGAATCTGCCTCAAATAATTGAGAACTTTTGATCAATGTGTACCTCATGCCATAAGGATGATGGGGGACAGCACAGCCTTTCCCAGGCAACCACTTAAAAACAAGAGTCTTTGATGTTGTTGTCCTCAGTTGGCAACATCATCGAAAAAGTGGGTGCACAATACTGAAAATGGGGTAATCCAGACCAGTCCTGTAATTCTACCACTGTTGCTGAGGGAGTTATGAGATTTGGAACAAAACCATGGGGCCTTTTAGAAATAGGCATGATGTTAAATTGCATTAGAGATAAGTAGGCAACATCTAAAGTGTGGGACAGCTGTTGTGGCTGGTACTGCTCAGTGGACAAGGAGAACTATTGGATCATCTCCTGGGTTAACATCTGTGTAGCCAACTATTAAGAAGGATTCACATTCCTGTTGTTCCCGTTCAAAGCATCCACTAATTCACTCCATAAATACTTACTGGATGCCTGCAAATTAGTAAATACTGTTCTGGTCACTTGGGCTAGAGCAGTGACAAAATAGATAAAGTCCCTGATCTAAAAGGTTTACTGTCTAGTTTAATCTATATAGTGCCCCCATTTAATAGATGAGAAAGCTACTCTAAGAGATTTTAAGAGATTGAAACTGTAGATTTTTAAGACTGGAGTACCTTAGAAAACATTTTTATTCAAACTCTGCATGTGACTCATGAAGAAATACATTTAAAGGGTTACTCCTTTTTATTAGAAATAGTGACAGCTAGGGGCGCCTGGGTGGCTCAGTCGGTTAAGCATCCGACTTCAGCTCAGGTCACGATCTCGCGGTCCGTGGGTTCGAGCCCCGCGTCGGGCTCTGGGCTAATGGCTCAGAGCCTGGAGCCTGTTTCCGATTCTGTGTCTCCCTCTCTCTCTGCCCCTCCCCCGTTCATGCTCTGCCTCTCTCTGTCTCAAAAATAAATAAACGTTAAAAAAAAATAAAAAAATAAATAAATAAAGCAATCTTAAAAAAAAAAAAAAAAAGAAAAGAAAAAGAAATAGTGACAGCTAGGACCAAAAGCCAGGTCTTCTACCTTCCAACTCTGGTCTCTCCCTGTTACCGTATGCCGCTTAGAGAATTGACGTGGATGTGTACGAGGTAGGCCCTCGATAGAGGTGTGATTCTCAGACAGTGGGCACATTCTCTGTCCTAACACAGTTGGAATTTGACACTGTCAGCTCAAGCTGCTAACTGAAAATCCAAAAGCAGCAGCGGCTTAAGGACCATGCCAAAGAGTATTTTGCAGGGTAAAAGGGGGCAGGGATCCCCATCAACTGAGAAGGATGAGATAAATGGTCCCAGAACTCTTACTTGCATCTTGTTGGATTATGAAAGCACAGTGGATGTGCTCCAATTTAAACTTGGCCAGACACTGGGGGATTAAGTTTCATGACACAGGAGGTTGGTATTGTAATCTTTGTAGGTTCTCCGTGAGAAGATGGAACTCTTATATGTCATTACATGTAAGGAAGTGATTTAAGGACCATATTTCTGTTACAAACAGTATTAGAAATAAGTATTTCATTTCCCCTTGATTGCAACACTAAATCTAAGAATGTCAAGGGAGAGAATGTACTTTATGGAATGCAGAAAACTTAGTCAAAAAAACCCCTAATTGGTAAAAGTATATCAAAGAAAGCATATAAAAAAACCCCAGAAGACATTTCATATTTCAAATTTATTTATTTATTTAAAAATATTTTTTAATGTTTATTTATTTTAGAGAGAGAGAGAGAGAGAGAGCATGAGCAGGGGAGGGGCAGAGAGAGAGGTAGACACCGAATCCGACGCAGGCTCCAGGCTCTGAGCTGTCAGCACAGAGCCCGACACGGGGCTCAAACCCACGAACTAGGAGATCATGACCTGAGCCGAGGTCAGACACTTAACTGACTGAGCCACGCAGGCACCCCATCACATTTCAATTTTTTATTTGAATTATCTAAATGGATATTTGATTGAATGCATGAAAGAGAGTTTAGATTAATATTAATAAACAGGCATGTATTAAGCATCTACTGTACAAAACATCATTAGATAGTAAGAAATACATCTTAAAGGTGAATAAATCTTGATCCCTGAGAGATGGTGAATCCGGCAACACAAGGGATGAAAATTGTCATCTTCATTAAGAAGCATGACATGTTTGGGAGAACAAAACTATTTCTCACTATCGGAAATATAATCATAAAAGAGCAAGCAAACATTTGTTGCCTATGAGAATGTTGGGTCTTAAGAACCTGGTTAGGAATGTGCCACAAAATTATGGAATTACGTGATTTACCTTTTGGAAAGTTAATTTGGTATGGATGGTATGATTCAAACTACCATTTGCAGTATGATCTATAATAATAGATGTTATTTTTTGAGATGATGTTATATTGGCCCGGATCCTTCTGAAGTTGGTTCTGACATTTATAAGGGAGCAGTTAGCTCCTTTGCAGACAGCAAGCTCACCATCCTTGCATACTTGTATCTAAAATAGTCCTAAAATTCTCTTTATTGCCACTACACTGTTTCCCAAAATGAAGCATGAGATCATGGTAGTATTTAGTTATTGGTTCAGTTTCCTGTCTTCTTAGATCTTTTTAAAGCTCATATGTCCTTACAGAATGACCTCCTAGCTTAATGCCTGATCATGTGATCAGCTATTTACAAAGTACTGCTGTTCTAATTTGATTCCTTTTGATAACATAAGAGAACATTTAGTTGTATGGTCTGTGGTAAGTATAATTTATTTCATACTCTCAGAGTTCTGAGATTGCAATGGCAGAAAGCAGACCAACTAAATAGCAACATTGCATGAGAAATTAAATCAGCCTTTCTGTAAAGGAATTTCTTCCAACTATTTCCCCTTATTGATTATATAGGTCTAAATGAAATAGACAAAAAAACAAAATTCAGCCGGTGAATGTGCTAAGCCATGCTTTGTCAATTTTATTATAAAAATATGTTAAATGTCTGTGTATTGTGTATATCACATCTTACTTGTGTAGGAGTATGTACACTTTAGAATACAGTCAAAAAAATTTTTACTGATAGTATTTATAGTATTAGTTACTAAAATCCTTACCCCAGAACTCACAGCTAAAGATTCCTTTAAGGCAAATGTGCTGAACACCAGTCCCCAACTTTATTGCAAACTTATTATGCATACATAACCATTCCACACTCTTGCAAGATACAAGTCACTACTCCTCAATAACGTTCTTACACACAACTCTGCTTTTCTGTCTCTACAGGAGTGAAATATCTTCCTGAGTTTGCATTATCTTATTTTGTGAAAGTTTTGTGAATTTTACCTATGACCACAGAGAATTGGTTGTGATTTTACTGAAAACTGTAGCACATTATTCTTATGCAAGTCTCCATGAGTGGCTATTTTTGTTCTCAGTTCTCAACAGGAACAAGTAAATACTGCAGTATGAGTTATTTTTAAGGGCTTTTAAATAGTGTTTGTTATTTCAAGGCATTAATGAGTAAAACTTCTTAGAAAATACTGGTCAGTTGTGTTTATTGCTTTATGTCAACACGCTTGTCATTTTGAGAAAGTGTCATAATCCTAGAAGAAGATGGTTTGCACTCCTTGAGTCTGATTCTAATCTGAGAAGTGTTCTGTGTATCCCTGCATATCTCGCAAAGGATCTGTGGCTGCACATCTGTAAGCATCTTGCTTCTCACAGCAGAGAACATGCATGTTGGGAAGGCTTAGGTTCTTTTCTTCAGCAATGCATTTGTAAATTGGGTAGCTAATAGGAAAGAGTGGAAGAGTCCATATCCACCTGTAGTTTTTTTTTTTTTCTTCTCTTTTTTCCTCTCTGCACTCTTTATATTGTTGACATATTTAGGTTAAGCCAGTTTTATTTAATGGTATGGACTGAACACAGAGATATGGACTCCAGGCCTGCACTTGTCCACAAGCGGTTATTAGACCTTAAATGTAAACTTCTTGAGCCCCAGTGTCGTCATTGTGTGAAGTGAGAGATTTGCAAACTGGTGGTTCACAGCTTAAATCTAATGTGCACAGGTGTTTGGTTTGGGCCACATAATCACTTTAAAAGTCAGGAGATTTTATATATGATTCTTAATGTCTCTTACCAAATGGGAAGATCTGGCAACATGGAGCCTTCATTCTCAAACAGCACCAATTTTCTGGGCCTAGTTTGCTATCCTTGCACTTGACTGGGTTTTGTTCTCTTGATCTAAAATGGTGTGACTTTTTAGGTTTTGTTTCAAGAAATTTTGTGGGAAAAATTTGGTTCCTTTTAAAATTCATTAGACATGTTACTTTCCTTTCTACCTTATAAGGCCTTAGTTTTCCTCTGGTTCCTTTCTGTCCTGACACTCTTACAAAGGATACAGTACCCCACTTGTGTCTGTTCTGTCCTATCCATGTATGGCCTGTCCCTGTCTGCCACCTCTTTAGGGCAATGGTTGAGGGGAATAACCATGGCTTTATTTTTCATACCCCCATTTAACTTTTCTCCTTTCATAGTTTGCTTCCAGATGGATAATGTAAAATGATTTATCATTGCTTCTGTGGAAATTAGAGAAACAATGACTTTCTACTCATGAAATTCGGAAAGTATGTGGAACTGAGAATAAAATAGTAAATCTCACTTTCTGAAGCTGTACTTGTTCATATTTTTTGGTTACCACACTGTATCTAATGAGATTCTTGCAAAGCAATGCTATGCATGCAACAATTCTCCTATAACTCTCTTTGGAGACAGAGTCCAGCTGCTGTGGTGAGGGTTAGTTGCTTCTTATGGCTTGGGATCATCTTTCATTAACAATCACAGATGGTAGTGTATCCATCTTGGTATAAGAACTGATGTAAGCTTTGGTCAGGCAAAGGAGGACTGTATGACCATGAAGAGCTTCTTCAAGCACCACATCCCTGAATCATGTCCAATGGTCATGTATCTTCAGTTGAATCCTCATCCCTGATTCTTGGGGAGAATCAATATAGTCAATGAAAATCCAGGGTAGGAAGATAACCTTGGATCTATAAGGGGGCTTGTGGAGAATGATGAATGAAATATTTATTTCTAATTGTTTTATTAAGAGTTGAATTTGTATAGCTAAAATAGCATTAGAGAGATGGTTTAGAAAAGACAATTGCCTATTTGCTAAAATAAAGCCTCATTTTTTTTTTTAAATTAGGTTCTTACAACATGGCTACTCTTCAACAGCTTTAGAGAAAAGCAAATGTTCCTTATTATCAAATGTGATCCTTGAGCTTGGTTATTGACAGCTAAGGACCATCTAAAGATAACACACATTTTGCAAGATGATTCTCTTTTACCTGCTGATTGAATTGTGAAAACTCTGAGCCCAAATGCAAATTTCCCTGTTCCTGTTTTACTGGATAAGCTCCCAAGACTAAGACTAGAGGTAATACAAATTAGAGAATTTCCACCAGTTGATTCAAGGAAATAGCTAGCTTGAAAAATAAACCTGTTAGCAGTGAGGTTTTGTAGAAAAATACAAAAGTAGGAGCTTTGATTCAGTTAAGGAGCATTGGGGGCAACACGATTCCTTTTATAGAGCTATTACTCAACCTATGAAGTAGATTGACTAGATTCTCAATTTGTGAGCTTATTCTCTCTTTTCCTCCTCATCTTTTGTCTGGCTTCTCTTTGCTCAAGGTGGCCTACTGAAAGTAGGGCAGAACACCTTAGGGTAGACCCTCTACCTCTGCTTTTGCAGTATGCATTTCCCTAAGTCCCTCACTGGGAGATGCATTCCAAAATAATGTTGAAAGCAGAAGGGGGTACATTTTGTGAGGCACACAGGCAGTGAATAACTTGGGCAGAAAAGGCTGATGAATTGATCTCTACTTCATTTCTGACTAAATTTTTAAGAATTCCATGGAAAGTGAAAACTCAGACATGATTCCACAAAAGACAAAGATGTCTGGAAGAAGGCATTCTTAATGGATGTTAATCTCAACTTTTTTCATATCTGGTCATGATTTGGCTCTGGAAGTTCCTTAATAATATAGACAATTTGGTAAAATTTTATAACAAGTTTCTACCTGGTGTTGTTGAAGACCTCATGATCTGCTGTAGGATTATCATCTGCCAAACTATGCAAGGAGGGTAACAGTCAGTCCTGGGTAAACATTTAAAAGTGCTTTATGAATAAGCAATTAAAAAATTGAGGTGGGGCTGAATACTGTTTTATAAGCTTCATTTATATTTAAGTTTTGAGAGGGGACTTGGGGGCAGATGGACCAACGCCTTCATTTTACAGATGAGAAAACTGAGGACCAACGAATGTCAATGCCATAATTTAGGTTACATAACTTTGTAGCTGCAGAACCAGAATGAATTCTTGATTCCCAGCCCAAGGCTTTGTTATTAGGGCATGCTGCCTTAGATTTTCCCACCAGATCAAGCTGCTGGCTTGGGTAGAATTCTAATAATTGATATTTCATTTTTGATAAAAGTTTGTTTTGTGAAGCCTGCATCACATTATGTCCTTTCAGCACTGTAAAAAGGAGCTTAATTTGAATGTCCTTGTAGCATACTGCACCAACTAAGTGTACCAGCTTAGCCAGTACAGTATTATCACCAGGCTCCAAGAACACTGTGTAACTTTTCCCACCTGATGCTAGACCCTATCTGTCATGTTCAGCTTCAATTTTGAAAAGCTGCCCAATTCTTCCTGTATCTGACTAATCTTACAGAAAGATGCTGCCTTTAGTGTATGGTAATTTTCAAGGAATCCTCTGCCCAAAACCTGCTTCAAATTAATGCACATAAGTAAATGGAGTTATGTTTTTCATAGAAAACATTGGCATAAATAACAAAACATATATAACAAATTAGTTGACCGTTATGTTGAGACATCTAAGTTTACATAAAAATTGCTGTTGTACTAAATCATGGAGCCAAAGTCAAGTATGTATATGAGACCTAGACTTTGGATTGCTTTTTTTTTTCATTAAATGCTTTATTTATTTATTTATTTATTTATTTTTTTGAAAAAGAGAGAGAGCACGAGGGAAGGGCAGAGAGAGAATCTCAAATAGGCTCCATGCTCAGCACAGAGCCCGACATGGGGCTAGAACCCACGAACTTTGAGATCATGACCTGAGCCAAAATCAAGAGCTGGGAACTCAACTAATTGAGCCACCCAGGTGCCCCAAGACCTAACTAGCCTTTGGATTTCTTAAGCTCCCTGTCTGAATGTTAGGCATCATGGAACTGTCATAATTGTCATTTTGGGTATCCAACTTTATTTATTTGTTTATTTATTTTTAAGATTTATGAAGTCAGACTGCTCAGTGGGAAAAAAAAATTCTTCTTTAAGAAAAAAATGGGGAGATCTGAACATGGAGAAGGCCCATCAGAAAATATCTGTGACTCAAAGACTATCTTTGAGTATTATTTCTGGGCCTGAGTGATCTTCATGGGTTTTGGGTGTCACAAATGTCATGGCCTGGGAGAAGGAAAAGATAGTGATGGAGGATTTAAAAACAAACAAACAGACAAAAAACCAGAACACAAAAAAAGCAAAGGAGAGAGTAAAAGGAGAGAATGGGAGTGGCAGAGTACTTCCAGAAATGATTCCAAATATGTATGTATGTGCTGTGTTCTCGCTCAGGTTTTTAAAAAAATTTTTTTTAATGTTTATTTATTTTTTGAGAGAGAGAGAGAGACAGAGTGTGAGCAGGGGAAGGGCAGAATCCAAAGCAGGCTCCAGGCTCTGATCTGTTAGCACAGAGCCCAACATGGGGCTTGAACTCACAAACCACGAGATCATGATCTGAATTGAAGTCAGATGCTTAACCGGCTGAGTCACACAGGCACCCCCCCCCCTTTTTTTTTAGAAAGCTTTATTGAGTTATACTTTACTTACGTAAAACTTCATCTGTGGCAATTATACGATTCAATAATTTTAAGCACTTTGAGTTTTTCATTTAAGTTTGTCACTTGGCCTCCATTATGTCTAATGAAAGATTAGTAATTAATTGCATTTTCTCTTCTCCTTTGTCAAGTTCCCACATTTTTCTTCCATATTACATTTTCAGGTTAAACCTTCTAGTGAAGTTTTCATTTCAGTTACTGTAGTTTCAACTCTTGAATTTCTACTTGGCTCTTTTATAATTTGTGTCTTTTTATTGAGATTCTCTATTTACTGAATCATTGTCATCATATTTTCCTTTAATTCTTGTTTTCTTTCATTCTTTGAATATATTTATACCACTTGTAAGTCTTTGTCTGCTAAATCCAACATCTGGATTCCCTCAGATGTGTCAATAATGTCTTTTGACTACTTTCCTCCCTGCTTGCCCCACCCCCCACTCCAAGTATGGGTCATAATTTCTTGTTTCTTTGCATGTCTCATAATTCATAATTTCATTGTTGAATATTGGACATTTTAGATAATCTCTTATAGCAATTCTGGATTCTGACTTTTCCCCCTGAAGGATTTGTTGTTTGTTTAATAAATTGCCTGGTCTAAACCTATGAAGTCTGTCTCCTCTGCAGTGTGTGGCCCTTGATGTTTCTATTCTGTTTCTTTTTCTTCTTCTTCTTCTCCTTTTTCTCCTTTCCCTCTCCCTCTCCTTCTCTCTCCTGCCCCCTTCCCCTTCCTTTTCCCTTCCCCCACCCCTTCCCCTTCTTCGCTTTCTTCTTCTTCTTCTTCTTCTTCTTGTTTTTATTCTTAAGTCTAACTTTCTAAGGATCATCTTTGTGCCTAAATTTCTTAGTGTTAGTCAACAATTGGTCAGAGACTATGCTCAAATACCTTGAATCAGTATGGATTCTGTTCCTTGCTGATGGATCGGTGTAGGCCTGGGAGTATATTCAAACTTCAGGTCACTTTCAAGTCTGCATCATCTTTTGCCTTCTGCTAACCTCTCTTGAATCTCCTTTTCATATGCCCAGACTCAGCTCTGTCAACTAGGAACAGTGTAGGTGGCTGTGTATGGCATCTGGTAAATTCAGGATATTTGAATCACATCCCCTCTGGATGTCTCATATCCCACAACTACCTCTAAAAACTCTGGCTACTCTACCAATCCATTGCTTGCCCCAAACAGGCAAGCTCAGGCTAATGGAGACCTGGCCCTCCCTTGCCACCAGATCTGCTTTTAAATTAACTATGCTCCAAATCAAGTGAATCCCCTACAGCAGCAGCAGCAAAGCTTATTATTTTCACAGCCAGTCCCACTCTGGTTGTACTACTAGTCTGAGAACTGAAGGAGAGATGATTGTAGCCTCGGGCAAAATGCCACAGACTTGTGCTGTCCTTACCCAAAGTTTAGTAGTTGTCATGAATAAATGCCTCTCAGTTTGTTATATGTCTTTGGTCAAATTCCAGAGTGCTGAGATGATTGGTTTTGACTATTTTGTCCAGCTTTATAGTTGCTTTTGGGAGAGAGGATTTTTTGAGTGTTTTTTTTTCTTTTACTCTTGACTTATTTTATTCTGTCACAGTAGAAGTCAGAAGTCTCCTAAAGTTTATTTTAATGACAATATCTTCATTGAAGATAAGCAGCCCATACCCTTTGCCTGTGGATATAAAAGCTCAGCACATATTCCAAAGGTCATGCACTATATTTTATAGTATGCCCCCAAATAGGTAATATTCTGTCCACCACCCATCTTTTAAGAAGCAGACAGGTTTGAGGTCTACCCACACCTCTTCCCCTATGTTCTGGTGAATAAGCATTAAGTGTTTTCATACCTGAATGCGGATAACCAAGGTGCAGAGGATTATTCTTCTCCTTGGCAATAATAATAGTCATGTAGTTTTCAGGTTGGGAGATTGGCAATGGAAGGACATTATCTTTCTGCCTCCTTAGTAATAAATATTTAGAAAGTAGTAAGAATGTTACAATGTAGTGAGTGCTTACTATGTGCCAGGTAAGCATTGTTAAGCATTCATTGTTAAGCATTTCACAACTTGTGTATCGTTATCTTCATTATGAGGCTTAGAAAAGTTAAGTAACTTGCCTGAGGTCACTCAGCCAGTAAATTGTGGAGAAAGGATTCAAATCCAGGTCAGTTGGATACCTAATTCCATGTTATTAATGAGCAGGCTGTACTCCTTTGGGGCATCACTACTCCCAGACATCAAGCCAACAAAATGAGGTTTACATTTGTTTTGAGAGACTGGCTTCCAATAAGGTGGCATTGCTGATGATCTGTCCATGGTGATTCTTGTCTGTTTCAACTGAAACATTCCTTCTTCAGCCCTTCTTTACTGGCTCACTAAATTTACTTGTAAGTTAGGTAATGGAGGAGGGGTTCAAGGAATTGTGCTTAACAACTGATTATTTTTCTAAATCTTTAATTTTCTCATCTTGTCACAGTTTGGGTCCCCTGGGAAGTAGTATCTAAAATGGAGATTAGCATATAACATGCATGAGAGAGCGCTCTTGAGATCAATACCTTTTGAAGGGAATGGAAGGGGGCAGAATTGGGCAGAGGAAAGAAACTGAGCTATGATGGAATTTCAACAGAGTCTTCAGACAGCCCTGTGGGTAGTTTTGAAGCTAGGATACCTTTTCAGAATTTGGGGGTAGTGTCTGGGCCTTTCATACCCACAAAGATCTATCATTGGATATGGACCACCTGGGGGGATGGGGTGTGACTTGGGGTGAGGTGGCATTCTTCAGCTGATGTAAGCCCGGAAGGGGGTTGACCCCCGAGAGTTATCAGCCAGCAGCACTTGCTCCCAGCTGGGGAAAGTACATACTTTGTTCCTTAAGGAAGATACGGGCAGTTTGTTGGAGTACCCTTCCCAACCATTTTTATTCAAATGTTTTTTCTGTAATTATTACTTTTTTAATTGGGCAAAATTGTTTATGGGAGAAAGTATTTTTTTGTGGTTGTTGAGCTATAATTGACATAATATTGTATTTGTTTAGGTGTGCAATATAATGATTTGGTATATGTGTATATTGTAATTTTTTATTCTTTTGCTTATTCAAGCAACATACAATTTTTAAGTGTAAAAATTTCACACAGCACTATGTGAGAGGCTGAAGATATGAAAATGAAAAATATCTACAGAGTTCCTGTTCTTATAATGTTTATAGCTTGGGGGAGGCTATTTGTATTTAATTTTCTTCCTTGAAGTCTCTTGTTTAATCAGAACTTGGTTCTAGGTCAGTAACTCAATGTGGCCTAATTGAAGCCAATTTTAATCTCTCATCCAAGCCTTAAGCATTTGGTTGTTGTTTCCCAAATTCTTTTAAATTAGAGGATATCTTTCTTAGAAATACACTAGACAATGTTTAGAAGTTTTTACCATTCGTAAAGTTACAATTACCAGTTTAATGGGCTGTGAGCTGAGGGAAAGGAGCCTCTGTATTTTAAAAAAGGCATTAAAAATTAATTATAATTTTTGACAGAAAGTGGTGATAGCAGCAGTTGAATTTGTTGCTCAAGATTTTCCTAGCTTCTTAGTGTTATCCTATTATCCTTAAAAAAGAAATAGTGTGTTTTAATTGTAATTACTTTTGATAATTTTTTTACCCTAGGAGATAAATTATTAATTAGGGCGTGCATTATAAATTACTTTTTTATTAGGTGATTTCTGTCTGACAATAGTTTCTAGCTTTTTTTTAATTAAACTATGTCTCTAGGATTTATTATTAATAGCTTTGGGCTCTATTAAGAGGGTGGCTAATCTGATTTCCACCTTATGACCCCACATATACCTGGAAAATGATTCCACCCAGCTGAGATAACTGGTAAATTATGTGTGTCCGATACCAATGGCTCTGGGTGAGGAATCATTTTTAAATGAATATTTCCTTCTCACATTTTTTCATCATGGTCTTTCACTATAGATTTTAAGTTAATTTGCCTCACCATTACACATGTGTCAGGAGGAATAGGTCTTTAAAAAACTAATCCAGGCATAAAAAGATATCAGGGAGAGAACAAGAAAACTCAATGTAGGATCAACTCCAAGTGATAAAACAAATGAATGAATGGATCACCAATAACGTTACCATTTATGTATAAATGGGGTACCTTGGCTAAAATTGAGTCCTAAGACTATTTTCTCTTCTGAAATTTCATAGGTATAAGTGAAAAAAACAAAAACAAAACCAAACCACAATCCATAAAAACCTCCAACAACAAAACTGCTATGAAGATAAGACTATTTAAAAGAATAAATTAGTTTTTTATTCAGTTTACCCTTTGAGCAAACAATCTTTTGTTTTGAGAAATCCTTTGAAAGAATGGGGTCTTAGAGGAATATCTGTTTCATGTAGGTTTGGAACAGAGCCTCATAACCAAACTCTTTAATATTTCTACACTTAAGTAGATAAATAAAGACCATATGTAGCTGCAGTCTGTTCAGGTCAGATTTGCTACCTAATGAGTCAGCCCCAAACTTAGGAAAAGACATTTGATTTTTAGAGATCTTTGGATTTCAGAATTGTGGGTAAGAGACTGTGCACCTGTACCAGCGAGGTACCTGTCTCTCAGAAAACTAGAGTCATTTATTTCTGGGAAAATATTTTGAGACTTCACCTCTCAAATAATTGAATTAACCTTGGAGGCAAGTGAAGTCTTTTGATATGGGTACTGGTGCCCTTCTTTATTTGGGGGTGGGTGAGGATAGGGTCTGCAGCCTAAGAGTTGACTTTTCCCCTCACTCCCTAAATGAAGCCTGAATGTTTGTTTTACCCATGTGCACATAGCTCTCTGTTAGGTTTCCTACTCAGAGACTTCCAATCTCCCAGGTAGATTGGTTTGTGCTGCAGCAGCAAAAGAACCCTTAGCAGCCCTTTCATCCTTTTTTCTTAAGTGTGACCGGACAGGGGACCTGGGTGGCTCAGTTGGTTGGGCATCCGACTTCGGCTCAGGTCATGATCTCGCGATTCGTGGGGCTCTGTGCTGACAGCTCCGAGCCTGGAGCCTGCATCAGGTTCTGTGTCCCCGCTGTGTCTCCGCCCCACCCATGCTTGTACTCTGTCTCTCTCTGTCTTTCAAAAATGAATAAACATACAAAAAAAAAATTAAGTGTGACCGGACAGCCAAGGAACACAGAGAAATCTAGCACCATGAGAAAGAAGGACCAAGATAAACAGACAAAAAAACTAAACCTGAAGGAAACCAAGATCATTTAGGAAACAGAATAAAACTTAAAAAAAAAAAAACTCATAGTCAAGAAAATATTACATAAAATAAGAGCAATCAGAGAAGTAAGAGCTCTTAAAGAATAAAAATATTATTGCCTATATAAAAAGACTTTAGTTCAAGAGCTGGAAAATGAGGTAGAGGAAATCTCCTGGAATGTGAAACAGTAATACAAAGAAATGGAGTATATGAAAATGCATGAGATAAGAGACAAAACCTGGAGGTCCAACATCTTCTGAGAAAAAGAACAGGGAATGTGAATGGGGAGGAAATAATCAAAGCAATTAAGAGAAAAATAGGTTCCCAGAGTTGCAACACATGAACGTTCAACCTGAAAGGGCGTACCCTGTGAGTGAAAAAATGTCTCTGTTCAGAGTACTGAGGAGGACCAAGAGGAAGAGTGAGGCCTGGAGTCTCTCTTTGGAGATCCCAGAAGTAGGTGGGGGTGAGACCTGTCCCTTTTGGTGGATTGTTTTGAATCCTATTTGTAGAGGAAATTGTGATTTATTTCTCTATATCATTCTGACCAAATGGTGGTGGTGGTGGTGCTGGGATGAGAGAAAGTGCAGCACATCTTTTTCTACCAGGAAAATACAAAATGTTAGATTCGGATTCTGCTAGCATTTATTAAGGCACTTTATTTTTTTAAAATTGTATTTATTTATTTTGAGAGAAATAGAGATAGCACACAAGCAGGGGAAGGACAGAGAGAGAGAGAGAGAGAGAGAGGAAATCCCAAGCAGGCTCTGCACTGTCAACATGGAGCCCCAAGTGGGGCTCGAACTCATGAACCATGAGATCACAACCTGAGGTGAAATCAAGTGAGCCAACTGTGAGCCACCCAGGCACCCCTATTAAGGCACTTTAAAAAAGAGCTTTGAGTGCCCTTATTAATTCAAGAATACAGGGGAAAAAATAGATTATAATATAGAATGTGTTCATGGTCTCATTCATTGGTACACGCATGAGAATTTAGAAAGTAATCTAGAAGGATATATTCCATCTCTCGATGGTGGGACGATGGGTGCCTTTTATTTTCTTCTTTTAATTTCCTTTATTTTATGAAATAAGTTTACACTTGTTTCACAAATTTAAAAAATACCAAACTTGCTTCCATTTGTCTATGTGTGTGTGTGTGTGTGTGTGTGTGTGTGTGTGTAGGGGTGGGGGGGGGACTTTTTATATTTAAATTACAAATATCCCCAGAGAAGGTAAAAATCTGAGGAAAGTAGCTTGTGAAGGTAAGAATAGGAGAAGCACCTTAGGGTGTTGAGAAAGATGGCCTGGAGGGGGAGAAACTGACTGGAGGGGGAGAATAAGGAGGTTGTAAAACCCGGAAGGTTAAGCTAAAGATAAGCTTCATCTACCTCCTGGTTCATGCAAGACCTGTCTTAACAAATTTCTGAACCGAGATACATAATTTTCTTACACTGATGACATGTTGCTTGAGGGCTGATGCTATCCAAGATTATCTACTAAAGGGCAGAAGAAACAGAACCAGATCTGGAAAGAGTCTGGCCAGGGCTCAGCTGTGAGAGCGAAGGGAAGGAGCCCAGGGCTTACAGTGAGGTAGTTGGGGCATTCTCTGAGTGCAGAGATCTTTCAACTTCTCTTAAATTCATTTAAAAATAGATACACAATGCTTTGCTGACCATTCCAGTGTCCTTAAAGAATAAATCTGTGGCCATTGTCCCTATTGTCATCGTGAAGACACATTTGCTCTCAATTGATCCATGAAGAGGGCTATTCTGGGCACTTTAAAAAGCAGGTTAATAAAGTAGAAATGGTTTCTTTTTCTCTAAGAGCTTGCAGATTGTGAGAGAGAATAGTTTAAAAGCTTACTTTGTGTAAAAACAGAAATTATAGAACATAGCTTCTCACAGTGAAGTGCTGAACGACCATGTGATGATCCAATTGGTTAAAAACACCCCTTAATTGAGTTTAGGTCACTAACTTTGGCGTTGCCCCCCACGGTAGCCCAAATTTCAAGAATATTCAATATTAAATGCATCCATATTAATTTAATAATCCATTTAAAATAACAATGATGGAGAATTGTCATAAAATTTTCCATCCAGGTTAAATTTTTACTCCAAAAGAGCATTATGTTTATAAGATTAAAAACAAATAATTCAAGCTCTAAAAGTTACTTTTCCCTACAAAAAAACTATTGTGAAATTCTATTTTTTTTTTCAAAGCAGAGAGTAACAAAAGCAGGGGAAAGGTAGGAAAGGAACAGAAAAGTGGATTTAAGAGATAATGTATTGCATTTAAAGAATTTGAATGCCATTACTTTTCATCACTTAACTTTTCAAAGAACACTTTCAGCTTCCTTATTTGCATGTTTCATTGTTTTCCAGCCTTTAAGCACTGTATGTTTAAAATGCAAATGGAATAATATAAGAATAATGAGAAGTAATACTTGGAAATGTTCTGTGAAAATGTTGAAAGAGGGCCTCGTTTCCATCTGATTGAAAGGAGGTGAGGCTTGAGAGAGCAATCAGACTGGATATATTTTACCTTAAGGTCTAACTAGCAGCCCATTGCTAGCCCTCTTTCTCTTGTGTACTGTTGAAAATTAGTTAACATTTCCTTTTTCATGACTCCCTTATTATTTATCTATTTCTCTTATTCTTCACATTAGGTACCTATCAATCAGTTAACCTCAATTCAATGAACATTTATTGAGCACTTATTAACTAGTCATTGTCATATCTGGGATGTAGAATCAATAGTTCTCTGTTAAGAAGAGCAGGGTTTGGATAAGGGACAAACATGGGGAAACATTTGTCAGCCTCCTCCTCCACCCCTTTTGATATCTGACTCTCCACTGGATGGGCTAAAAAATCAGACGTCTTGGGTTGGAGTCCTGCATTGCCATTTCTCAAACATGCTACTTACCTTCTCTGAGCCTCAATCTCCTCACCTGTAAAAGGGAATGATAACATCTTTGGTGGCTGTGATGACTGAGACAATACAAATAAGATGCTTATAGCAATAGCACGGACGATCTCTTTCCTTTGGTTTGTAATGCAACAAAGAAAGTGTAGGGTGACCAGATATCATAGTTTGCCTGAGACTGATGAATTTCCTGGTACATGGTTCTGTCAGTTTTAAAATGGACTGGTGCCAGACAAATCTGGATGAAGTTGTCAGCCTAGAGACAGAAGGATGTGTATTCAGTTAGTCTTAATCCCAACTTGAATAAATCAAATTACATGCTAGAAGAACAAAGTTATACTGGGGCATAGAGCAGAGCATAGCAAATTCCTTCACAAAGAAGAAGGGAAAAGCATTTCATACAGAGGGAGCTGAAGAAGCAAAGGCATGGAGGTAAGAGACTACATGGCCTGCTTGCAGAAGCCTTAAGCAATCTCGTGCGGGAAGCATAAGGGCGTATGAGTTAGTGAGTTAAAGGTTAGTGAGTTAAAGGTTCAAAAGAGTATGGTATGGTCAGACTATCTGAGGCCTTGAGTGTTATGCTGAGGACCATGGAGTTGTTCAGAGGTAATGGGGAGATGGCCATCAAGGGGGATGGGACAGAGGTATGACATATACTTCTCAAGCCTCGGTTTAATTCTGCAAGAGAAAGCACTCATGTGACCTCTTCAAATAGATTAAAATGAGCATTTTGTCTATAGCTCTCATTGTATTATCAAGTAATCACAAATTTTCTGTTATACCAAGTATTTAAGGTGGCTCTCCTTATACGATGGCATGTAGAAGGTACAAAGTCATTTTTGTTTCCTTCCACATTCAAACTTAGGGCCATTTGACTCTCCTCTTCCCATTATCCTCCTCATCTAATCGGATGGCACAATATGTTGGTTTTTGTCTTCACAGCCGAATTTTCTTCCTCTCCATGCCCTCGCTTAGGCTCTAGATATGTTCCCCTAGATTCAACAAACCATCACATGTGGCCCATGCTCCCAGCCTCTCTCTAGATATAAACATTCATGAATATTGTGCCCAATTAATCTTGTTAAACAATATTTTTGTCATGTCACTTTACTATTCAAGAACCTATCATGATTTCCTACTAACACTTGGATCTAGGCCACTTTTGTCAGCCTGCCTCTAATATTTCTTCATCAATGGGCCGTTTCCCTACAACTACTCAGGTTCTCAGAAACCATTTGTGCTATTCACATCCACTTGCTTTTCACCTTTTTGTTTTGTCTCGTTTGTTTTTGTTTTTAAATTTTCAGTTGTGGTAAAATACACATAACACAAAATTTGCCATCATAAGCATTTTTAGGTGTACAATTCAGGAGTGTTAAATATATTCACATTGTTTTGCACAACCACAAATCTCTAGAAACTTTTCATCTCTTTTTGCCTTTAACACCAGGCCTTATTCACAAATCCAGCCCCTCCATCTGTTTCAAACCACTTGCCACGCATGGAATTGAGCCTCTTTGCTTTCTCTCTTACTGTTTAAATCCACAGCCAAACTCCAAGAAGAGAAATCCTGTGTAAAGTCTATAAAAGAAGAGGTGCTCAATAAATGGATCAAGTTCAAGTACTATTGTTATACTTAGTATTGTTAGACTTTGTATTGTTATACTTTGTGTTATGCTTTGTGTTAGTCATAACTTGTATGTGGAGAACAAACACATCATTAACAGGTCTCAGGCACATTGGTTATCTCAACTGGTCCTCACCACAGCCCTGTATGATAGATGCAGTAGATGCTCTTATGTGCAGTTTTCAGATGAGGAACCCGAGAATGATTAAGGTACTTGTCCAAGGTGATGCAATTAGTAAGTGACAGAGTTGGTAGTAGAATCTAAGTATTCTGACTCCTAAAACAGAACTGTTTCCACATTGTTTAGCTGCATTTCTTTGAAGCATACCTTGTCTCTCCAACAAGAGTGAAAGCTCCTTGAGAGAGGGAACTATAAGAATTATCTTCAGCAGTCCTAGCGTATGGCTGAGTCTTGGGCACAAAGGTTCTGTTTCCTGGGTACTTAGGAGCTTATTGATAATTCACCGCACTGTTGTCTATGGTTTCTAAGATATTTTATACGTTTTATGTATAATCCATGTATATCCTTACATAACTCAGCAGAAGAGACTTTCAGTTCTCACTGAATTCTTTTGGGTACATGGGAAAACTGTATCTTCCTTGCCCCCCCCTCGCATTGGGAGAGGTCATATGACAAATTCTGGCCAACAGGTTGTCAGTAGTGGTGCCACAAATCTCTCCAGTTGCTTTTCTCCTCCCACCCCATCATGGAGGGAGACTTGTGTAGAGATGGTAGAGTCTAGGATCTAACTAAGCATCAGAGATGTTACCTGGAGACTTGGAGAACATCTCCCCTGGAGAGTGGCCCAGGTCTGCCACAGACCTTGTGACATAACCAACTTGTATCAGGTTAAAACACAAAGATTTTAGTTTAGTTTTTTCTTTTAACTTCAGCACAATCAAATGGCAAGCACATTAGCATCTCAAACTCTCATCATTGCCCTGGAAAAATCATAAGGAATTGTTCTTAATTTGTGGTTAGGAAAAAACGAGGGTACAGAAAGGTTAAAGGAATGACCTTGAGCCTCTCCTCAGATCAGTCTCTTAATCCAAGTTGGTGATCTTTCCCCACATATGTAAGGACTACTATAGGAAATGTAAATCAGGTGCAGAAAAATGCAGACTGACACTCCAACCCTCTCTGCTTGTGCATAACATCCTGCAGCCACAGTTCTCCACCCGACTTCACAGCCATCTTCCCTTTTCTTCCCTGAGGAGCCAGTTCCCTCCTTAACTGACAGCTGAAGCCTTTACCAGCTTTTACTATGTTGAAAAGGGCATTATTTATCACTGTGCTGCCAGAGTAACACCAGCCTGCACAAAGGTGTGGTTGAAGGACTGGAATGTGTACGAAAGATAGTTCCGTTGGTCTTGCATGGACTTCTCAGTCCTCATCTCCCAACCTTGCCCCGTGTGAGGAAAAGATGGGGATCAAGCTTGCTGCCTTTATAAAGAGGAGCATATCTCTAAGAAAGAAGGAGAGAGAGAGAGAGAGATTGCACAATCCCATAGTTTCAGTTCAGTGATGGTCATTACAGCTTTTCCATTGCTTCCGTTTGAATCCTTTCCTAGTCAAACTCATTCTTACTAATAACTCCAAATAAAATCCAATTACCAGAGTTTAGGGTCTTCTTTTCATCTTCCCAACTTTGGTTGAAATTTAGACTTTTGGCTTATTTCCCATTAGACCTTATTTCCCTAAAGTTTTACACATACACATGCACACATGCACACGCACATGCACATGCACACATCTCTTACATAATATATAAAACTTTATGCACACAAAGTTTATATTATTTTTTCAAATTTTCTTTCTTTTCTTTTTTTTTTTTTTGAGTTGAGTCCGGTTTTTGGAGGAGCTAGAGGGTGATGATTGAGACATTAAGCCTTGGATACAGACTAATTTTTCTATATAAATTTGCATGGCCTACCGGGAAGTTATGAATGTTTCTTTGCAGCATTATAAAGTTGAACAGATTATTCAATTCATATTTTAGCCTCACAATTTACAACTATTAGGAAAAAGCTGAGAGGGAGGCTGAAAAGATGTTCCTTGGGGGAATTTTCATTGCTGAAATAAAAGATACCAATAGACTCACAAAAAGTTCCATAAAACAAATGGGAAAAAATGTTACACTGAAGATACAGATAATTTGGGAAGCTGCAGCCATCTGGTTATGGTCAAAATAGCTGCTTCTGATGTCCTTAGATGGTACAAATTACTGGCAGACCTCAAAAACCAAAACAGGAATCCATTTTGAGATCAGATTCCTTTTGCCTTCAAGACATGTTTATAAAGAAGTCAAGATTAGAGGAAACAGAGGAAGAACTGAAGTGTGGAGAGAACATATCACCAAATGGTTACTTAATCTGGCCAGTGATTAACATGGACTGCATTTGGATGAGAAGGCAGATGGATATCCAGCCCCAAGTTTTGGCTTTTTCATTTTACTAGAGCCATCAGTGCCCCCAGCCTCACACCCCGGAGCTATTTGGTGATCTCTTAAGAGCTGTGTTACCAGTGGCAATCAAGAGGCTTCTTCAAGGAGGGTAGTGGACATGAACCATAGAAGACATCAATTGGTGACTAGTGGACAGTTGCTTTTAAGCACATAGGACTCACTCTTTGGAGGCTCCACCAAAAATGTCGGGGGAGTACTTTGCAGGGTTTGGGCAAGGAGGCTGAGAACTTCGTTTGTAGGAAATACTAATGTGATTTGAGCATTTAAAGTAGATGTACTCTTGGGGTGCCTGGATGGCTCAGTTCGTTGAGAATCTGACTCTTGATTTCGGCCCAGGCTGTGATCCCAGGGTCGTGATACTGAGCCTTGCATCTGGCTCTGTGCTGAGCACGGAGCCTGCTTAAGATTCTTTCTCTCTCTCTCTCTCTCCCTGTGCCTGAGTCCCTGCTTGTGACTGCTCTCTCTTTCTAAATAAAAAATTAAGAAAAATTAAAGTAAACATATTCTAAAAAATAAAAAGTAAATGTACTCTAAAAAAATAAAAAGTAAGGGAATTTAGAATTCACACTTCAACAAAACCTTACTCTTCTGGTCTCAGTATTGAACTGCTTCAAGCAGCCTATGAGGGGCTTGTTCACTGACTCTTTCTCCCTTCAGTCACTGCACAGCTAACTGTGGGACACCGTCAGCTGCTCCTTCCAACCCCATGATCCCTGGTTGTTGAGCATGGCACTTGCTTCCCCTTGTTTTTAAGCTAAGATAATCTTTCCTTCCCCTTATATCTTCTCTTCTATCTTCCTCCTAATCTCCCTCCCTAATTTCTAGGACTGGCCTCTGTTCAGGTCCCTGTTCTGATTTTCTGTTCTAGGAATCTGTGAGGTCAGAAACTAAGAAATCAAATAGCTTCCTCAAAAGACTTGTTTTTCAGTAATGGGGAGGGAGGAATGAGGAAGGGGGGGGATATTCTAGTACGTAAAAAAAGTAATTTGCATACTTCAACAGATAATTTAAGCATGCTATTTACGCAGATTTTAAAAATTATTTGAAAAAAAATTTTAAACCATTTAAAATATACTTCAGAGTAATTGCATAGAATGTTGAAGAAACTGCATCTACCTTACATTGGTTATACGCACATTGTTTTCGACTTGGTCCTTGCGTTGTTCAAAACACCGAATATCTTTTTATGTCTTCAGTTGAGATGGGTATTGATGCACAATTTGTGTAAATAAAAAAATCTTACTCAAACAATTACTATGTAGCATCACAGAAATTCACTTGTGAGGGTCCTGGGGGCCACTTCAAAGACATAGGTGTTCATTTTCCAGATAGGCTGAAAGGGAGGCATCATTAGAAACTCTTGGCCTGTGAATTAAGGAGGGTACTTTGCATGTGTCAAGGTTCCCTGAAAGAAAACCAACAGTTGTTTCAAAATGAGTCTTAAGTGAAAACTCTCAAGGGCGGATGTTCTGATTTGTAGACGTTGATTCGCAGTCAAGCTAATCTATGTAGATGGGCTTCTAGGTAAATAAGGGAACTTATCTATAGGTGGTTAATGCTTCTGCTGAGTAATACCCAGGAGGTCAGTCAAAACTGAAATGATTTTAACACATTTGGAGCTTATTTTTGCCTGAAAAATGTGTCCGTATGAGGTGGGATAGACTGCCATAAGAACAGACCCCAAAATATGTAATGACTGAGACATGGAAGTATATTTCTTACTCATATGATGACACTGGGTAAGTGAGCAGGTCAGAAGGGTGCCCCTCTTTCATGAAGCCATGTAGGGGCCTGGGCCAATGGAGGCTGTGCCATCTTTGACATGTGGCTCCCAAGTGCACAGCTGGTAGGGAAAAGGGCATAGAGGAGCATGCATGGAAGGTTCTCGGGGGCCAGGCTGGGAGATGGGCACGCATCACCTCTGCCCACATTTCACTGACTATATGGCCATATCTAACTGCAGAGGAGGGTGAGAAATACAGTCTATTGGAGCACCCAGGAAGAAATAGAGAACATGGGTGTTAGTGAGGAGCTGGTCGTCTCTTCCAGTGTCTGTGTATCAATCAGTGGCTGTTGGGACCTGTAGGAATAGATGTATTTCATTCAAGAGATGGATTTTGTCAAAAAGATTTAAAAGGGAGCTCTCTTTCCAAAGCATTCAGATAACTGTGACTTCATCCAAGGGAAATGTTTATTTAACATACAAAGTTACAGAACTTCATACTCCATGCAGCCCCAGCTCTGTGTGTTGTGTCCCCAGATCAAACAGGAACAGCATTCTGCCTTCATTCCCCAAGGCAGTCTTTTAATATCCTAAGGCTCATACTCAGTTTTTTAACAGAGTGTTTAACAAAGCTTTACTTAATACATTATCACTGAAAATGTTTGTTTGAGTATGTATTTGTGTGTGTACGTGTGTGCGTGTGTGTACTTTCTGTCATTGAGATGAGGGTCTCTACCCAGGGAATGACATAACTGTGAACCTAACTCACGTGTACTGCAGCTACGCCCTCTAAGATCCATTCATTATCAAGATGAACATAATACCCTCCTTTGGACTTTTCTGGCATTTGAAAATGAATAAACACACCCTGGTTGGATAGGCAATGGGAGTAAGAGACCTTAAAATAACTTAATGACCTTGTTCATTACTGGCCTTAAATTGTATTTGATCTAAGGGCGGGCCCTTGCTGCTGTCTGACTCGCAGAGCCAGTTAAGTTCCAAATAGAATGACTTTGCTCGCCTAAAATCAGAGGTGAAGTCTTTGCCTAGGCTGATTAGGTGGGTAAAAGGGCAAAGCAAACAAAACTGCTTTGGAGCCAACTTGATTGTGCAGGCTTATGAAGAACAGTGAATACTGTGATAACTGAAACATGCAGATAATCCCTAAATCTCACTGTACCCATTGGTTTTAATGACTTCCTCCTTGGGTTTGGTACCAGGTGCGTCAAATCAATCACTTAGTGTTTCCTCTTTCCCCTGCCCTCGGCCCCTGTGGGCTTGTTCCTCTAACAGATGGTCTAACAAATGGGTGCTATGAAGACAATGGTAAGGCTGGGTAATCCATAAACTGTGTAAGAGGCCCCAGGCAACTGAGGATTGACAGCAAATGATCTTTTCTTATCACTGGGCTCATGGCACAAGCGAGGATAAAGAAATGGGGTGTGGGCTCTGAACCCAGACAGACGTTGGTGCAAATCTCACCGTCACCGCATGTCAGCAATGTGATTTCAAGCAATGATTTAATTTCTCCGAGTCCTAGCTCCCCCATCTGCAAAAGGAGACTGAAGTCGTCCCTTTCTCATAGAGCTGTGGTAAGGAGTAAACGAGATCCTGTGTATTTATTACATTCCTAGTCTGGTGCCTGGCATGCAGCAAGCACTTAATCAGTGTTAGTTACAATTACTATCCAGGAAAAATTTGGACACCCCTTTCTTTCCTTCACGTGCCACACCCGTCTCTATTCCTGATAAGAAGCAAAGGGGCACATATTGTTGAAATTCCTCAACCTGGTGCTGTTTTAGTGGTTAACGCACTAGCCCTCAATGCCCTTTCTGACCTTAGGGATGAAATAGCTTGGTGGTTCAGAGCAGCTCTTCTTCTCAGCTCTATTTTGTTCTTGATATAGCTGTTCTATTCACACACCTTGCAATCTGTGAAGTTAAAATTAACCTATTTGCCAACCTGCGTCTCAGTGAGAAACTGAAAAATTACACCTTCTCTACGCACTAGACAGTGTTTTCTAGTGCATCTTTGATGAAGAATATGTTAAAGGAAGAGATGGCTTAAAGGGAAAAGACTGAGTTCTATCTGCGCTTAGTTTATTCCCTTGGAAGAGTACTCTGCAAATGTCAAAAGCTGGATTGAGAGAACAGGATGTGACATGGAAGTCGCTCAGTTGTGTCTCCACACACGTTTTTGAAATGGGGAATCAAAGTGTGCCAGTGTAACTGTCAGATTTGGGCATATGGAACAATCTAAGGAATCTGACTCTTTCCAGTAACAAGTTTAGCAACTTCCTTTTAAGAGAGAGAAAGAAAAACACTCACTGCACTCACAATCAATGGTTATCTTTAGTCAACAGTTCCAAGGAGTCAGTCCACTTTTCCATTTCGTGTCTGAGCTGACATTTCCCTGACTCCAGGAAGGAGGAGCACAGCTGACCTGGAGGTTCTGCTCTTTGATCTTAGGTGCCCTGGATTAACCTGCTAGTCTTCTGCCTCCCTATTACTTCAGAGCCATGGCAGCTCGCAAAGGATGGATCTGTTTGCCTTGACCTCGTCCCGGAGGGCAGCTGGGTGTTATCATCTGTCTCAGAGATAGCCTGGACCACCGCACCAGGCTGCACAGATGTACACTCTTTTATTTCCTCTCTCCTTCGGTGAGCCATTGTGAGATATTCCTCGGTCCTTTCACAGCATATTTCCCCTTACTCCCCCACCTCTCCCTAATGATTCTTAGAGACTCTGAAGTTTCAGGTTTTAGAGACTAAAATCAGTGGAGATGGGGCACAAACTTTGAGGGGTGGTCTTCAAGGCCTAGGCCTAAGAATTCCTAAGCCATCCAAATAGCTACTTGAGATTAGATCCTTAGAGATGTTGGTAAGAGGAGAATAAGAGTGAGAAATACGTGCTTCTCGCCTGGCACAGTGAACCCAAAATCATGGTGAGCAGGTGTCTGTATAGTGGGGACTGAGGTATTAGTCATAACTCTCTGCCCTGAAATGTTCTATTCGTTTCTGTAATTTTACTACTGGAGACTTATTCTTTGGATTTGGAGATATTTTAGTTTCCAAAAGGTCTTTGTCTATATCCTTTTGGGAAATAAAATTTTAAAGTGCTTTCACATAAATTAATCCAATCCTTAAAACAACCATTTGAGTTACGTACTATTATCATTCCCATTTTACAGATGAGAAACCTGAGGCACAGAGTCACTAGCCACTTTCCCAAGATCCCACAGTTGGGCAGCGGTGGAGCAAGAATTTGAACCCAGGCAGTGTACCTCCAAAGCCCCGGCTCTTAGCCCCATCCCCTATGTTCTACACTAACAGCTTTAATTCCTGTTTTGCTAACCCTAGCATCTAACTACTATTGCAGAAACTCCAGTCTCCAGCAAAGCACCCACTGATCCCACCCTCAATTATTTCTGGGAATTCCCAGAGATTGGTAAGTGTGGACAAGTAGATATTGGTATAATGTATAGTATCTATCAAATCCCTTTCTCCTGTTTGGGTGTCCTTTGGATATTATCTTGCTTCTGCCTCTATATTACAACAGTTTAACCTAAGGAGGCTATGTTCTTTATAGCCCCCAGTGAGCTAAAACCATGTGGTGTTCCGTATAGAAGGAACTTTTTGCCAGTGTGAGACACTGGGGCTTTGAGCAGCACTGTGTTGTGCCCAGCTGTAGAGGACATCTGGCATGTGGGAGTGTCTGCCTGGATCCCTTTACTACAAAATGCCCCCCTTCCTTCCATCCTTATAGTAAATATAGGAATAAACACCCGAGTATCCCTTCACGTCTCTGTTCCCAGGCCCTACCTGACAGATCCACCACGGAAAGTGGACCAATCCCAGCATCCCTCCCTCTGGACCCAGATGATGGTCCAAAGCTGATTCAGACAGGGCTAATGAGTCTTTTCCTTGGGTGGACTGGTGTCCAGAGAGAGCTTGAGGGCAGCCTCTTTCTAGGGGTTAAATCTGTAAGATGTAAAACTTAGCAACGCTCAAAGGTCATGTATCCTCTCATCTGAAGGAAATCATTCTGCAGGGGGAGAGGATATAGTAGATAGGCAGAGAGGTAAGAGTGAGGAACAGAGGAAAATCCAGTGTGCACCTGATTCCCCAGTTCTGGTAATTTCAGAGATTCGGCAGTATCTCTGCTCTTCCCATGTCTGACTGTTCTTTCTTGGATACCATGAGCCAGTGAAGTCCCATATTTACTCAAGTTGATTTGAACTGTGTTTTTGTCACTTGCAACTAAAACAAATCTGAAAGTCCAGCAGGTGACAGTTTCTGGCTTGTGTCTTGATATTTCCTTGTAATTCTCCCTTGGGCTTTGACTGGAGGAGTGGGTCAATTGAGAATTTTTCACTAAAACACTTTCCTAAATTCCATTCTACTCTCCCCACCATATTATAATTATTTCCTGAGACCTAAGGCTGATGATTTTAAAGCTTTCACTTATATATGCAAATACAACTGGGAAAAGAAACACCTTAAACCAATATCAGCTAAAAGCCATTATCTGTAGAGACTAGCTGACAGTCAGCTAAGAATAAGACTTCTGGGAAATGAGAACTAGTTGGAGAGAAGCAGAAATTTGATGTGTAAGTCAGGGGAATGGAAGATAGAATTTGTCAAGGACAAGTCTTATTTTCTGGATGTCCTCCTTACTTTAGCAGGATAAATCCAGACATTTGTATGTTTGTTGTACTTCTTTTCCTACTGAGAATGTGATTAAGTCAAGACAAAATATGTATTCAGTGCTGTATTTGAGTAGAGCCCAGGGGATTGTTGTTTATTTTATTGTACATACTTTAAGTTTGGGCCTTTTAAAACTTAAGATTTAGACATTCCAAATGGGATGCAAATTGGTAATATGTTCTTTTTGAACCAAAGCCTCTGGAACTTTAAAAAAATCAGATTACAATACTGCAAATCTACCTTCCTCATCACGATTTAACATTCACTGAACTGGGGAAATGGCTGGGGTTAGGAATCCTGTAAATAAGTACCTTTGATTTTCTCCTGGGTTGTTAATCAGCCTGTGTAAAGCCAAATCTTTGTTGCCTTCTCTTCAAGAGAAATGGAAAAATAGAAGAGAACTTAGCTATCCCGAGTTTTGCTTGCTTGATGCTTCCTCAAAGGCTCCCCTAGCTTCTTGTGTTGTTTCAGGAACGTTTATTACTAGGAAATTTATACACCTGTGCTTTCTGATCTGCTCATTTTATCCAACTGTGGGATTTTAGATCTCAAAGGGACTTCAGGGACTGAATTATCCAAATCTTTTGATCATAGACTTTAGAAGATTAAGCTAGTTTGATCAGGCTATTTAGAGGTCTTTAACTCCTAGGACAGTGCTATTTCCAGGTAAAACATAGGATTTTTCCAAATTAGATCTGGTGATCATATATCAAAGCAAAATTTATGTTCAGTCTCCATTTGTTTCCTTTTGCTTACCTTTCAAGGAAGAGCTGACGGAACTCATTTTTGCTAATTTTTGATTCCCTTCTAGGTTCAAGGAGCTTGACCTAGGCTAGCAGGACCGTGGGAGCTGGGGGCATTGGGTAGGTGGGATTGCCTCTCTAGTCACCTGAAGTAGAGTCAAGGGAGCTCCAAAAGCCTATCCAGATAAGGATCTGAAGTTCAGTCCAAATTGAAATTTCCATTTCTAGGAACTGAGTGGAGATGGAGATCAATGGCTGAAGAATGCAGGATAGAAAATCAGTGAGAAGCAGGAAGTTGGGAAGGGAGTTCTGCAAGGCAGAGGTAGATGAAGTGCCTGAAGCCTTAGAACTGGGGAACTTCCTTCCCACCTCCCCGTGCCTGCACCCTTCTTTGAGGATGTGGGGGAACTGATCTGTACCCACAAGATCTTCAGTGATTACATAAAACAGAAACTTTATCAGAAAACCTTTGTTAGAAAACAACCTTTATCAGAAAACCTTTATCAGAAAAACTGTGATTCTGGATGGTATTTTTGGCTGAATATTTGTCAGTCTTGTTTATTTCCTAGTTGAAAAGCCCAGTGCAGGATGACATGGTTGCTTGAGAAACCTTCTTAAGTCCATGGGTCTGTTATGAGCCTAAGAGATATTGCTGATATGCAATCAAAGAACTAGAAAGTGTGAGAAACAATATGTTATGTATTTTAAGGAATATATATTTTTGTGGCAAATTCTTGATGTACTTCCATGCAAATAATTTATGATTAAAATTCTCCCACCTTTCACTTTGACAGATTGGTGTTGAAATTAGAACAATGAGTCCCTTGAGAAAAACACTGGAAAAGAATTGTAGAAATATGGATTTTCATGCTGGCGTAAGACTCACTTCTCTGTTCCCTGCCTGAATAGGGAAGGGTGTGGAATGAGGAAATCTGAGGGAGAACTCTAGTTAGAGAACTTGTTTATTTTTCTTGTTTTCATCTTCCATTTCTGACGACTCCTCCTTCTCCTCCTCCTCCTCCTTCATTTGACCTGGATTCAGATTTAAAAATTTCAGAAGCCATGAATCGTATGTGTTTTTCTTGGAATAATGTAATACACAAATACATGAAAGTATTTTAAACTTTCATGACACAGGATGAAAGTGCACAATGAGGCATAATGTGTTGTTTGTGTATAACTGGTTAGAATGCAGGTATGGTCAGAATCTGAGTAAAGCAAGCAGGCTGATCCTGTGTGCTCGCTACGTTCCTCTTTGCTACTGGTACAGCGGAAAGCATGTGCCTGCCCTGCCAGCGCCTGTCATTTCATTACTGACATTTTCAGTTCTCCTTTCCAAGCATACTTTTGAAGTTCTGTGCTTTGCCCGTACTTTACTGAACGGTGGTCACAAAGGGGTAGGAGATTTGGAGGGAGTTTAGGAAAAGGGAGTGAAGGGAGGTACCCCAAAGAATGGTTTGCTGCCAGGACCACCCTGGAGGTCAGGTAGGTGGGTGATACAGAACCAGTGCCGATGATCCTGGTTGGGCCACATCTTTTCACTTCGTAGATTTGTGCAGACAAAATCTGGTTAAAATGATTATCGTGGGAATCACTAAGAGAAACATTCGCCTCTTTACCCCATCCATTATCTCCCTGAGGCTCCAACTCCTTTCTTCACAGCAGAGAAGCACTCCTCCCAATTCTGTGTGCCCCTCCATACAACATGGGGAATCTCTGAGACTGCCTCCCTCATGCACTTCCAAATGGTGCAGAGTGAGCAGAAGCTCTAGGAAAACCTTGCGCTGTAGGTACTTTTCTGGCTGCCTTTGACATTCTATTCCCCAAACCAGTATTTCTCTCCTCCCTCCCTTTTTTTTCTGGATGGGTGGGGATTAGGGGATTCTGTAACAGTATCTTCACTCTAGGATTCGGTTGTTCTGGAGTCTTGTTTTCTGTATTCTGGGATATTTAGCCTGATGTGAATAGGTGTTATATAAAGAGTCTTCAGAGGATGAACGTGCATGGTGGATTCTGTGGCTCATTGATGACATCAACAAACCAAGCTCTTTCAATCTCCTGTCCAGTCATTCTCAATGTGTTGGTATTTGGCCCTTGTGCTGGTTATCTCAGGGCCATAAGAAGGCTACCACAACTCCTGACAACATAGCCATGTTCACAGACAGAAAGGAGGAGTGGGGGCTGGGGTAGGTAGAAGAAGAAGTGGCTTAAGGTAATTCCCTCTTTGTCTCTGTTTCAGGCTCTCTCTGTGTGTAGATAGATTGATAGATATATAGATACCTATAGATATATAGATATATTAAATATATCCACAAGATGTTCACTCATATCTTGTTGACCAGAAACATGTCCTATACCACCTATAGTATAAGTATGAGAAAGCCAGTATTAGGCAAAAATGAATGGGATCACTAACAATGGCTTAGCTAATCATGATTCAAATGGTGGAGATTGAGCACATCACTGTTCTGCACAAAATGGTGGTTCTGTTGGTATGGAAGAAGGGGTGGATGGCTGTTGTGGGGCCCAACAACAGTTCTACCACACTAACATAACCATGGTTATGTTTTATCCTCTTCTGCACTGTCACGGGAGTGTGAATCATTCATTCTGAGGGGCTCCCTTCCCAGTCCTAGAGAATGAATCATGATCATGAGTGATTTAAGCCAATCATGGTGGCCCAATTCCCCTTGCCAGTGGTTGGATTAAGCATGGAAGTGTGACACAATTTTGACCAATGAGATGTAACAGGAATTGGACAGAGGGCTTCTGGGAAATGTTTGCCTCTGTGACTAAAAGTGACACATGAGGGAAAATAGTATTTGATTTTTCCGGAGGATGTTGGCATATATGGTGTGATGATGGCTGGTACTACTGTAGTCAGGAAGGGAACCACACAACCTTTGCTGAGAAAGGCAAAAGGGAGAGACAAAAGTTCATGGGGCCTGATGACAATTCTGATCCACTGAACTAACTATCCCTGCAGACACTTAATGAAGAACTTATATGAGTAATAATTCTTATTATTTAAGCCACACTGAATCATTTTTTTTTCTGTTACTTTCCATCCAAAGAATCTCAAGGCAAGGTATTAATTAGGTGAGTTTCCCAAAATCTATAACTCAAAATATTACTCTCTAACCCAAAGTAATCCATGATCAAATAAATGTGGGAAATTTGAAAACTATACATGTTTGTGGAAGTTAATGATCATATTAGCATATCAAAGGCTCTGAGCAAAATTATCTTAAAGAGAATCTTTGCCTCTACTCATAATTCTATAGCTCCCGGGCACCTGGGTGGCTCAGTTGGTTAAGCATCTGACTTCGGCTCAGGTCATGATCTCACAGTTCATGGGTTTGAATCCGGTCGGGCTCTGTGCTGACAGCTCAGAGCCTGGAGCCTGCTTCAGATTCTGTGTCCCCCCCCTCTCTGCCCCTCCCCCACTTATGCTCTGTCTCTCTTTCTCTCTCTAAAATAAATAAACATTAAAAAAATTAATCCTATAGCTCCCATTTAAGAAAAGAATTAAATAAACAGTATATAGGTAAGAGAAATCTCTCTATTCAAGAGATTTTGAATAGAAAATATATTTGATATACTAACCCCTCTCTCCTAGTAAGAAATCCATAAAAACCCCTGCTCTTCTCTACCCCTTGGACTTGAATCTATCCTTGACACTGGGAAATCACTAGCAGGACTCTCGTTCTTTGCAACAATCTTGAGGTGGTCCGTTGTTTCCACTAAAAGACCAGCTCTCAGTTATAGCCACACAGGCCAGCTTCCCTGACTCTTACAATCATCATAAAGGGCCTTCCTGTTAGTCAACAAACATTGATTATTGATTATCAGCAATAAACCCCAAACTCTGTGAAATCTGAAGAAATACAGGTATTAGATGTGGTCTATGTATTAGTTTCCTAGAGCTGCTATAACAAATAATCAAAACCTGGGTGGCTTAAAACAACAGAAATTTATTCTCTCATAGTTCTGGAGGTTGTGGACAGGGCCATGCTCTCTCCAAAGGCTGTAGGAAAGAATCCATTCTTGCCTTTTCTAGCTTCTGATGGTTGTTGGCAATCCTTGGCTTTGTTTGCTTGTGGCAACGAAACTCTGCCTCTACTTTTTCATGTAGTCTCCCCTCTGTGCATCTGTGTTTCTCTCCTTATGAAGACACCAGTCATTGGAATAGGACTCACCTGAGTCCACTATGATCTCATCTTAACTGATGATATCTGAAAAACCCTATTTCTAACTAAAGTCCTACTCTGAGGTTCTGGATGGACACTATCAAACCCAGCACAGTCTGTAGTTGAGGAGCATTCACGGTGGTTAGGTTTGCCCCACATTTCTGTTATTGGCAGTAAGTGTCCTTACTGTGAGATCCAGGTGGCTCAGAGAGAAAAAAGTGTTCAAGTTGTTTGGATGGGGTCAGGGAAAATGTGTGGATGAAGTGGAACTTGAATGGAACTTTGAAACAGGGCTGGAATTTCGTCTAATGGAGGTGACAGAGTAGAATGTTTTGCATCTTGGAGATGGGAAAAATTCATGACCAAGGACTGTGAATTAACAGCTCTATTCTGAATAAATGAATTACTCAACCACTTACTCACTTGGACTGTGATTCCTGAGGACATATGTAGTCAGGGCAGGGCAAAGTTACCATTCCCAAGGCCCAACCTCTTCTTTATAGCTGGGAGGGGTTGTTGTAGGGAAAGAAGATGTGTGTGTATGTGAGGGGTGGGGCACAGAGGAATTTCCTTTATGTAATGAAAATGGTCTGTCTCCTTGCAAGAAAGAAGTTGGGGATAGTAGCAAGAAAGGATTATATACTTTAAGTAATCATAAAAGCTTAAGACAGAAGATAGATATTACCCACTTAAAATAGACATATGAAGACCACAGTTGTAGGTCAGATTTAGATGTGGATTTTTTTGGCTTAAATCCAGAGGAAAATTTAAAATCTTGATTATTATTATCTACAGTTTTTTCTTTTGCCAGCACTGTTTTTTTTTTTAAGTCATCATCAAGATTTGTACACCTGTCTAAATTTATTTCCAAATATCCTAATAACTATTTACTTATAGCCTTCTAAATTTTTGCAGTATTGTTTGGATGCTCCAACTATTAACCTTAGTCATTTTAAAGTAATTGTAGCATGGCTCCACATGCAAAACATTACTAGAAAAGACTTTGCTCTGCTTCACATAGAACCAGCTGAGTATTTTACTTCCCTTTCCTTTATATAGCTTCTTTTCCCTATATATAGATCAAACAGTTTTTAAAAGTATCTCTAATTCCTGGTCTTCAAAGTCTGCTAGAGCAGCCCTGAAAATTGTCTCCAGAAATAAGTTTCTTTGCAGCCTACTAATTTAATTCAGCCGTCCCCAAATTTACGAATGGTGTTTGCTCCAAAATGACCTCCTTTTCCTTTGCTACAACCACAACTTTGGTTCAGTGGACTTTTGACCATTATTGCCATCCACAGTGCTCCTGTATCACCACTGAGAGTTTTACCTGATACCCTTAGGTCATCTGGAAATATGTCTCCTGCCTGTCACTGGCTTCTTTGATAAATCCCATCATATTTTGATGTCAAACTTTAGGTTTCGGTGGCAAAATTGTCCTTTTCCCCCTAGCTTCTGCAGGATGGGATCAAGACGCACTATCCATGTTGAAACTGATGAGGCTGAAACAAAATAGAAAAATATTTAATGATATGAGCAAAACCAGAAAAAATCTATCTGACAATTAAAGAGAAATGATTAAAAGGGGTGTATCCAGGGGCAAGGCACAGACTCTGACAGAATGGTGGCCGGGTGGAAACATCTAGAGTGATTATTCTTATGGATACTGATTGCCTTTTCCAGGCTGTTTGCTATCACTCAGGTTCTCTTTGGGTCAGTTGGCCTCTTATTTCTGTGATGGGCTGCTGCTGGAAGGTGTGATGTCACACTTCCTAATGTAACGAATGACTTTCCTTTTTGAAGAAAGCTGCTACTTTTACCTCGAGGATCATTTTACAGAGAAACTATTCAAGGGGTCTCTCCAGTTTGTAAATTTGAAACTGACCCTGAAGTGTTTTAGAGAAAAGTTTTGGAACACTTCTGGCAGATCAACTTTTTAGTCGTAGAGGTTGAGGAGAAATTAAAGACTTGACAGATATCAGAACTAGGAAATGCTTTTTAGTTAAAATCGGGATAGAAATTTCTGGGAGTTTGGGGGCCTCGAAAGAAGTAAAAGGTATTTGAAGTGTGTTGGCTACAATGTTGAATCAGGCTTCAGTGTTCTTATGTGAACCAAGATTGAGAGAATTGTGTATAAATTCTGTGAGGTCAGGGACTAGGTCTGCCATATTATTACATTTTTAGTACTTTGCTCAGTGACTGGTACATAGTAAGCTCTCAATAAACATCTGGTGACTGAATGGATAAATGAATAAAAAATGAATGCCTCTGAGATCTGTGGGTAGTTGGATCTTACTGGTAGATGAAAAAGACTTGAAATTCCATTAGAAATTAATTACTTTGGTTTAAATATTGCTTTTTTACCTCCCACACCTTCTTTGAAACACAAATACCCCTGAGCAAAGTGACATGCTAGTCCTCTGATGTTTTACTGTGAATGGGTTTATCAGATCATGATGCCATGTGACATTAATGAAAGGGAGGAGAAACTAAATGGAGGTAAATTGTTGCAGAAAGGGAGGCCAGAACACAGGAGACCAATTTGATGCAAGTAGTTTCCCTATGGCTGCTTTTGTAAGGAGAACCCTGCTCCAGCTGTTATAGTCATTCCCAGGAGCACCTGCAGCTTTTGGAAAGTAGCACAAATTAGGGGAAAGAGAAGAAAGGTAGTTGGAGAGTGGACTTTTTTATTCTGACCTAGTTTTCTATTAATAAAATGTATTTATTACTTACGCAACATTTTTCCCAGCAGGCAAATTATAACTAACAACATACAATTTTAAGCTAACATTCTTTCTGCTAAAGGCCTCAGTCATAACAGGTGCTATTAAGGGTAATAAGTACTTGACGAGGGAGAAAGAACAATTCTTTTATTGGAACATTTGTGGAAGGTCCAGTCAATGTAGTTAAGAATTATGTCAAGTACCTTATTTTTCTGCTCTCAGGGAAGACCACGATCTGTGAATGATTTTCCGGTGCTTGGGTAATAATGAATTCTGGTAGATACAACTGAAACAGTCCTGTGGATGATTATGCCCTTGAAGGTAATGACACTGGGTTTAAGGAAAATGGATATTTACATGTAGGAATTGAAACAAACACTGAACGTTCAATCTGCGGTACTGTATGCTATTAAGTTACCGAAAAGAGAGAGAAACCCTGTACATTCTCAGCTCAGAAAAGAGCCCAAGGAAGAGGAGAGCTGGGAGATAGTACCAGATGGTCACCCTTCCTACGAGCAGTAGTGGTGCTTTGAAAGTCCTCTGGAAGAGCATCAACTCCTGTGAGCGCATTCCTTGGGCCACTGTTTTTTGCTTTCTTCCTGAGCCTGGGTGTCTGGGGTGCATGGAGTTGGAAGAGGGGCAGGGATGGGCTGCTGCTCAGATCTGCCACGTGTACATTTGCAGCCCAAAGAATATAGGACCATTTTTAAGAGTCATTTATCGTAAGGGCACTTGATTGGTTTTAAGAATAGACACTATTTTATTTAGTTGTGAAAGCTCCCTTCTGGGCCCAAGGGCCGCACAGTCTTATTAGCAACCAGTTTAAGTTCACATTGATACCAGGTTAGTATCACTCATTTCTTTAGCACATTGAGTGCCTACTATGTGCCTTATTCCACAGCTGGGTACGCTGTTGTGAAAAAAAACAACAGAGTTTCAGGATTCTCAGAGCTTATGTTTTAGTGGGGGTGATATACCGTAAACAGCACATAAAGATAGAGAGGTTGCTTTTAAAAAAATAGTGTCTACCTTGGAGGATGTAATTAGACAGACTAATATATCAGCATATACTTATAATCTAGAAAGACAATATCAGTAACTTAGAGGACCTTTGTGGATCTCCAGTCGATGTCATTTACCCTGTTATGGGGCATGTTACAGTTGCATCTTTACACTTCAAGCTGACTTGGAAACTTTTTCTTGTTATTGCCCTACCCCTTTCTGATGATGTAATTACTTACCTTACTGGAGAAATTAACATTCTGATGAAATAGGTCACTGTCACATCGTGACTGTTGATTTGCATGCTGTTCTCCTACAGAAAGTAAGAGAACTGAACCAGTCCTCATTGTGACTTTCCATTCCCACTTTTCAGTTCTCAGATAACATCTTGAAAAGTGGCCTCTGGCCCCTCTTACCCCTCCCCCCAAGTTGTTTTTTGTCTCCTTGGTTTATCCCATAGTGTTTATAAACAAGAAGAGGAGGTAAGAAAAATATGTGAATAACCATGAAAACAAGGCAGAAGGTGTAAAATGCTACAAATAATTATAAATAGTGTTAAGTAGATTTAGTAAAAAAGAAGTCACTTATCTTTTTTTATTTCATATTTTAAAAATATTGAATCCTTGGAAAAGATGAGGTCTTATACATCTATATCTATATCTATATCTATATCTATATCTATATGTATCTTTGAATCATTGGACAAGAAAATAAAGGTCCTGAAATGTTAACAAGATTTATGAACACAGGAACAAGGTCTTATAGAGGCGATTGAAATATGTGACAAGCATTAGCATTTCAGAGTAGTGATGAGCTATTTGTATAGATTGATGTGGCTAAAAATTAGACAAGGCATATTAAAAGCTGAGATCATTCAGGCTTAGGAGCAGCTGAATATGAGCAATTATGAAGCAGTTAAGCCATTAAATAAAACTGAATATCTTGTGAACTGCCAGAGCAAAAAGGCACCTCCGTGTGACCGAGAGCTTTATCACCAACACTCTCGTCTCAAAAACATAAACATTAGGAAATGTTGGTGCCAAGGGCGATGGAGAGGTTCTTTGAAGGCAAATCATGTCACATGTTGCTCAGGACAGCAGTCTCATGCAGAGAAAACCATCTCTAACTGGGCATACCGATTGTGTGAGCAGAATGTGGGGATAAAGGGATTAAGGCCACCGTTTTGGTTCGGGGGCTGATACAGGGTCTGAATGATTCAGACCCTGTGGTGAATGGTTCACCTGGTTTTCGTCATGCTCCTATAATTGTACATTCAGACTGGCTGCCTTCATCAGCTGATCCCTCTTGTGTGAAGGATTGTAAACATGGGTAATGCTGTCTATGTGAAGATGATTATTCTATTCCCGTTCTGCTCTGGTGTTAGGTGCTTTAACATGAGAGGGTTTCAAGAACACACTATGTGAGGGGAAATAATCCTTAAAACATCTGTTCTTTCTCCAGTCCCTGTGACTTGGCTATACCATTTGATAGTAAATAAGATTATTCTGTGAAGAATAAGCTGAGGCAGTTTCAGAATGGATCTGCCCCCGTGCAGTAATGCTGTGTCTATATGCACAAGTCGTTTGAATGGCTTAATTGGTTGTCAATAAAACATCTAATATTTATTAGGAATCTGCCATGTGTTCGGCATGGGGTAGGCACGTTTACATATTTATACAGGAGAAACAGGGCGTCGGAGTAGAAAGAGCACAATTAGAGCTTAAGTCTTGGCATAGCCTTTAACTAGCTGGGGCAACTAAACAAGTCATTTAAACACTCAAGGGCGCCTGGGTGGCTCCGTCAGTTAAGCATCTGACTTTGGCTCAGGTCATGATCTCCCAATTCGTGGGTTTGAGACCCATGTTGGGCTCTGTGCTGACAACCCAGAGCCTGGAGCCTGTGTCAGATTCTGTGTCTCCCTCTCTGTCTAACCCTCTCCTGCTCACACTCTGTCTCTTTCTTTCTCAAAAATAAATAAAAACATTTAAAAAACTAAACACTCAACAAATGTAGAAAAGGAAAGCAAAGTCTCTAGATCTGTATTTATTTTGTTGTTTAAAAGCATGTGTGTGTGTGTGTGTGTGTGTGTGTGTGTGTGTGTGTGTGAGCATGTGCATCTGTGTCTGGAAGAGATTATCTTTCATATTCCCTCCAGCCCTAAAGTTCTATGGGCTGTGCGTGTATACAGCTTTATTTATATTTTTGACCCTTCTGCTTTTTCTTGGAAAATATACTTTCCATTTGCTGTATTTTCTTTCTTCTACATCCAAGTCAGTCATCAAGTTCCACTTTGATTCTTCTTTGAATTCTCTCTCAAATACCTTGCTTTCAACCAGTCATTCTGTATCAGGAAGCCCAGTGGTTAGAAAAGCAGTCTCTAGAGTAGAATAGATGTAGGTTGCAATTCCTCCTTTACAGTTGGTAGCTGTGTGATCCTATGATCCTGTGATCTTTGCTATTTATTGAAAGTGTTTGAAATTCAGCTTCCTTATCTGTAAACAGAAATGGTGATTTCTAACTCTCAGGATTGCTGTGAATATTAAATGAAAGAGTGCATACAAAGTACTTAGCAAAGTGTCTGGTACAGAAAACTCAATGTTAGCTAGTCCTTATACTGCTACACTATTAGTAGTAGCAGTTGTGGAACTGCTTTCCTACCATCGCCACCGTTGTTTTCATCCTACCATCCTTTTTCATTAGACTGGTTCGCTACAACAGCCCTGTAGCTGATGTGCTAACACCATTCATGGAACATGTACTATGAGAAACAACTCTACAAACAGGGTAGACTCTCTCTGTGTTTCATTTTGGAGAGTTTCTGTCATTTTAGATCCAGGTTTATTCATTTTATTCCTGTGGCGTCTAATCTGCTCTTTATTTCACTCAGTGTATTTTTCATCTGATTGCATTTTTCATCTATAGAAATTTTAATTTTTTTGGAGCAAGTCTCCTTGACTTGCTCATGGTTTCCTCTACCTTAGTGGTGCTCAACCAGAGGTAATTTTGCCCTCGAGGAGACGGATGAAAATATCTGAAGATATTTTGCTTGTCACAGGGGAGCATGGGGAACGCTACTGGAATCTAGTGGGTAGAGGCCAGGCTGCTGTTAAACATCCTATAGTACACAGGATAGCTCCCTCAATGAAGAATTATCTGGCTCCAAATGGCAGGAGCACCAAAGCTGAGAGACACTGCTCTACCTTGGATAAATGGAATATAGTTGTAGTATTTGTTTTAATATTTTTGCCCACTTGTTCCATCATTTGTGTCATTTCTGAATCTGTTTCTAGTCATTGTTTTTCTCCTCATTATGCTTCTTTGCATGCTTGGTGATTTTTCATTGGGTGCCAGTTACTGTGAATTTTATCTTGTTGGGTGCTGAATATATTTTGCATTCTTTTAAATATGCTTGAACTTTGTTCTGGACACATTTAAGTCACTTGGAAACAGTTTGATCCGGTAGGCCTGTTTTGAAAATTTGCTAAGTGGAGTAACCTTCCGTCCAGGAATAATTTTTTCTCACTGCTGAGTCGATAGCCTTCTGAGTCCTCCACCTGATGCTCTGTGTGTTATAAGGTTTTCTACTCTGGTGGGGGCAGGGGAGAAATGGAACTATTTTCAGATGTGTGTGAACTCTGTGGATTGCTTCTTTTCAGCCGTCTTTACCTGTCCTCAGTAATTTCCTCACACATACGTGTCCTGGTCAGCTGTCAGGTGAGTACTCAGAGAAACCCTCTGTATATCTTTCGAACACGAGATTCCCCTCTCTGGTACGGCGTGCTGTGAATTCTACCTACTTGGCCTCCCTTCTTAGTCAGCTCTATCTTCTCAACTCAGGGAGAAAGCCAGGCTCTGTTTGGCTGAGCCTGTCTCCATTATAGCCTAGATACTCTCTCAAGGCAGTAAAAGGGAGCAGTTGAGGTAAAACTCACCTGGTTTGTACTCTTTCACTCAGGCATCACTGACCTGTGCTTCCTATTGTCCAATGTCTGGAAACTAGTGCTTCATATGTTTGGTCTGTTTTGTAAAGTTACTTAAGGTGAAAGGGTAAATCTGGTCCCTGATACTCCATCAGGGTCAGAAGTAGAAGCTTGCAGTAGACTTTTAATAAAGGTACACAGACAGTGCTCTATATTATATTTAAAATAGAATCTCATTTTGTTTCCACAGCTGTGCTTCTAGAAACATATTCTATCTTCAGAATCAAACTGGCGTCAGTGCTGAGATCTAAGCCACAAGGTATGCATTTAGCAGAATAACCTCTGAACTCTTCCATGTCGCTTCTCTTCTGCTCTCTCTCTCTCTCTGTATCTCTCTCCACGTGGTGTTCTTCTCTTGAGAATGTACTTCAGGGCTTCAGCTGTTCCATTTTAAACCTTTTACCCTCCTGTATCCTATTACTTGCTCAATTAATTTGGAACTTTTTTGGTTGCTCTTGGCCTTTTCTGCAGTCAGGTCCTAAAGTTTATGTACGGCTCAATAATTCATATGTCTGTTTGTTGGTTACAATGCAATTTAATGGTGTATTTATATTGCTGTATTTATTAGCTTTGAAATTCCTAACAGAGGTATCCATTTTCTGCCCTCAGGGCATGCTCACATTTTAATTACCACTCATGTATTAAAGAATATTTCTTTACATGTTTTCTAGTCACTTTTTTTTTCTTAAAGACTTTCATTAAGATATGTTTATTGAAGAGGATGGGGGCTGGAAATATAATGAGAACTGGGGAATGAAAGCAAAATAAAATACGACTGAGTCCCAAGTTTCAGTGCTTGCCAGCTGTGCCATTACTATTTCTCTTGGTGGCAGGATATCTTCAGATTTTTCCAAAGCTAGAGAAATGTTAGCTCTTCGTGGCTTGTGGTCACTAGCCTGGAAGTTACTAATCCTGATGCTGTTATACTGTAGCTTGAGTGAGCTTGATCTGGTTAGGGGCTTGTTATGCTACTCCACGTAGTATGATGCTTGACAATAAAGCCCAGGATTTAGGTTGAGTGGCTCATAAGATTAGAGATGGGAAATGTGGAGTCTTTCATCTTTTGGTTCTTAATTCAGGGCCAATCAAGAAGTCATTGGATTTAATGACCTCCAGTTAGAGGATTCTGTGAAATAAGCTGTTGCTGTCAATCCTATTTTTAATGGACAAGAATCCCCATAATTCAGTGCCACATGGTACCCTTTGTTCTATAGGGTTGATAAATGGGCTGTGAATTGATGGTTTCTGGAAACAATTTCTCCCTCCCTCCTCAGAGCTTAGGCAATTTGATAGGATAAACTATAGAAGTGTAACCAAACTTTATTACTGATCTAAATATGTTATTTGGAGTTGTTCCAGGATTTGGGGCTCATGTGGAGAATGGGGCCGCAGTAGGAAGCGAATACTATGCAAATCAAAGGAAGTTAGGATCCACCATTGACCTAATAGCTTAGGGAGCACTATGGAAAAGTGTCAGCAGTTTCCAAGCCAGGGAACCAACTCTTTATTCCAGGGTATAGCAGCTGTTTGAGCTGCCGGCTTGAGGCCAGGAGGTCAAGGCCAAGAAGATAGTAAAACACTGAATACGTACTTGAATAGCAGCCTGAAGATATTAGCAATAGAGAGGTTAAAACTGAGGCTCCCCCCTTGACAGAAAGTCTCTTACATTTTTCCTTCCAGTGGGTGTAGATGAGCCAATTTAAGAGAATAGCATGTAGATTGAACAGTATGATGCAAAATGACAACAGGTTATGATGACAAACGGCAAGAGGTCCCAACATACTTGGATTTAACTCACTTGAATTCAACTCTATCCACTTGGGGGAAAAAAGAGAAGAAAAAAATAATTTAAATGGAGTGGATGATTCTGCTTGCCTTTTCATCCAATAAATGAGCAAGAGATAGATGTGAACCCAAGTTGTTTCCTGAGTTGGTCTCAGTCCTTATGTGCTTCTTACACTGAGTACTTCTATGCACAATGATTCAAATGTTTAAGGAGACTTAATTTTAACAACAACGTGTCACTAAAAGCAAACTAAGAACTTCACCTAGTGCTCGGTCAGAGAAGGAACTGGGAGAAGGGGTTATAAACCTTCCTAATAGATTTTTTTCCCAATGGTAATTTTGATTCTGTGAGTTTTGCTTCTAGTGCTAATCCTAGAACCTGATTTCCATAAAAGATGCAACTACAATAGAATGGCATAATACCTGGCACATGGTTGGCACTTGACAAATATTGGTAAATTGAATGAATGTATGAATATTAGATATACTTATATGAGCAGAATGACAGGCAATCCTTTTCTAGAATATTTAATAGCTCTGCTAGAAATGTCTCTGTGAATTGCCCTAGCTACCATACATATATAGGTCTCATCTGTGTATCTTTTAATCGATCAATAGATCAATTTATCTAAAATATAGTTGTAGCTACAACAACTCTTTAGTACTTTGAGTACTAAAGAATGATCTTGGTAAAATTTGAGTTGTAATACTGAGTGGTAAATGTTATATTTTGTGACTTGCTCATCTTTGAGTTTAAAAAGAAATCTCTGTCATTAAAACAAAATAAATCAAAGAACGTTGTTGAAAACATATTGTAGAAATAGTCCACGTAGGCAGAAATTCACCTTGAGGTGAGTACTGGAACAAGGACCAACAATTGAATTGTAAGCCTTCCATTGGCCTTCCTAGCTGACTGACCATGGGTAAGCTGTAATCTTTCCCTTCTCACTTTCCTTTCCTGTAAAATGAATGGGTTGGATCAGAACAAACTCTGAACTCTTTAGACTTTAAACATTCCATAGTGAGTTTGAAAAAAAAATCTTTGAAAATACTTCAGCAGACGAAAAGATTAAGGGATTTTTATTAGACTGCTTTCCTTTTTCAGAGATCTCTAGCATTGTGATTTGGTATTTACAGAAGGGGCCAATCTTCAGAGCAAAGATTTCTACCTTAATACCTAATTTGCACCTCTTTAGAAACATTCAGAAATACTATTTGGAAGTCTCTTCTTAATTCTATAGTGGTTCTTAAATTTTATGATGCATAAATATTAGCTAGGAGGTTTGCTAAAAATGTGCATTCTGGGGTGAAGCCTAGAAATCTGAATATTTATGAACATACTAATTCTGAGGTTATGGTCCCTGAGCTCATTTTAAGAAACACTGATTTAAGGTATAAATACAATTGTCTTTGGATAGGAAGGAGCTCAGGAAATAATCAAGTCTAATCTATCCTCAAAGATAGTTTATTCTCAAGGTCCACCATAGAAAGGTATTATACAAAGTTCTACTTTTATTTATTTATTTATTTATTTATTTATTTATTTATATTTTAGAGACAGAGTGTGGGTGGGGGACGGGCAGAGAGGGAGATACAGATTCTGAAGCAGGCTGCAGCTCTGAGCTGTCAGCACAGAAACCGAAATGGGGCTCAAACCCACGAGCTGTGAGATCAAGACCTGAGCCAAAGTCGGCTGCTTAACCAACTGAGCCACCCAGGCTCCCATACAAAGTCCTACTTTTAATTTATTCATATCTTTAAGAATTCCTTCTTTGTGTTGAACCTAAAACAATCCTGTTTCACTTTTATGGTTGCTTTTCTTTGTTGGCCCCAATACTTCTAGTAAAAACTCTTATGGGATCATGAAATCTTGGAATTGAAAGTGACACCAAGGGATGGTTTTATTTAAGTACTCTGATTTTTGGCTGGACTAGAGTAAAATACATTTTTAAAAAATTGTGAAATGATTAGAAGGCTAATATAAAAAGATTTTCTCAGTAAAAGACCTTAAGGTCATTTTGGAACACACAAAAAACTAGACAAAAATAAGGAGGCAATTAGAGACATTTCAAGACACAGAGCATTCCCAGTTAACTATCCTTAGGGAGTCATCTTTAAAAGTAAGCAACTGCCTGGCAGGTTGGTAGGTAAAAGGTGAGTAAGTAAAATCTGCCCTTAGGGATTTGTGGAAATGTAGATGGGCCACAGTTTGAGTAGAAGAAGGCAAGTGAAAAGAATAAGTCTTATGACTCTTACCCACTGATACTTGGTACCATTAAGCCTCCAGTTAGCTAGTGCCTGGACTTTATAGATGGTGCCTAATGACCTAAGAATTGTTTTCAAAGTCAGGCATGGCTCACAGCTCTGCCTTAGGGTATGGTGGAGGGTGGGAGGTGATGGTAGAGAAGAGTTTGTCAATACCTTTTGTCGTAAGCATGTGTGGGCTTGAGCCTAAAAGTTGTGTTGTTTATTTTGGCTTCCTTGCCACCTTCCTGTAGTGAGAATGCTCTCCAGAGTTTCATCATCTCTCAGAGGTTACTGAATGTCTGTTCTTTGTAGTATCAGAGGGGATGATTACAGGCAGCGACATTCTGGCTTTCACTCCTTTGCCCTTCTGACCCCAACAAATGTGTCCCATGGACAAGTCCATTTTTACTCTCTAGTCTGAACTTCATCTTTGATTTTGATTTGAACAACATCACATAATAGAAGAAAATGGAGTTGGAATTGAGGGCCATGCTTAAGGAAAATAACAGAAATTGATCAGATAAGGCTGGCCTAGGACATCCAAAGTAAACTTCAGTTTTGCCAGAGTTTCAGGTTGGTGTTGTCAGAAAGCATTTACCACCTCCCTTGTTCCTTTTTTCCCCCACTAGTAAAGCAAAAATCACATTATTAATATTTTTTAATTGAAGCACAATTAAGAGAACTCTAAAAAGACACATTTTGCTGGTTTTTAAAATATTACATGTGAAGTCATTCAGTTTATTCTTTGTTCTATAGCTCTGAATTTATTCAGAATTTATTCTCTTGATAACTTGTTCAAATAATTTTAAAGTTTGGGTTGAATTCAAACAAATAACTTGAATAAATAATTTCCAACTGGATGGTTTTCCCCAATCCCTTTTTTTTGAATGAAATAAAAATTGTCTCAATTGTAATAATAATGGTATAAAAAATAAATAGTATTTAATTCCAATTTATTTGATCATCAATACTAAGGAAAAGATCCTCTCCAAAGAAAAAATCAATAACCTCAAACTCAAGACATACTTTTCCAGAAATTTCTGAAGCCCCGACTAGGTCATATGTTCCTTATCTCTGCTCCTACAGCTTCCCATGGATACCTTTGTCATAAATTTTACTAAAGTACTATAAGACAGTAGTACAGCAGGAAGGGCCAGTGTATAAGCTAAAACCTAAAACCTGAAGTATAATCCAAACTCCAGCATTTACTATCTCTGTGATTTTAAAAAAGCTAATTAACTCCTTTAGACTTGGTTTCTTCATCTGTCAAATGAGGATATCACTAGTATTTACCTCATACTCCACACATGAGGATTAAATGGGACAATCCATGTAAAGTGCTCAGAGCACTGCTTGGCATATATCGGATGCTCATTAAAAGTTAGCTAGCTATGATAATTGTCTGGTCCCTCCTCTATACTGTGAGTTCTCACAGAACACAATTTATATGTCAACATTCATGTTTATTCCTGAAGTTTGTGGCATATATTCTCTACTCCATAGATGCTGAATGGCAAGATGCTTTACTCTTGGTGACACTGTGGAATCCAGTTTGCAAATGGAATTAAACAAACCCTCAAAGCTAATATTGTGGAGTATCCACACAAGGAAGCCGCAGATACATTATCTCCAACATTACATTGTGTGCAGTAGGGACAACAATGGAGCTTTAACAAGAAATCTGCAACGGTTCTCTACCTTCTCCAGTTTGTGCTAAATATACACAAAATTTTAATACTTAGGAGAAGATTTGCAATTCGCCAAGTCGACAGAAGACTGCAAAAAGATTATGGAATTTTGGTGCTAAGAGGGCTCTAATCCTCTCATTTCATTGATGTGACTTTGTCCCTAGTGGTCCCTGTGGTTGATGCTAAGACACATAAGTAGTCATTAGAATGTCTGGAACCAATACCACGGACACCCGGTTTCTTGGAAAGGCTTTTGTGAGCAAACTTGCATAACTGAGGATTCCATAAATGAGAATTTACTGGGTAATCTTAATGAACAACAACAAAAAAAGGGAGATGGGGTTATAAAAAAGCCTGCTAAAAAATCTTTGACTGAATACCCCAAGCAGCAAACTCTATCGCCAGCAAGGTGCTGGATTGCTGTGGTGTAGCAGAACAGTTTTGACTTTGAGGTAGAAGGATAGTGCTGCTTAGTGGTTTGGAGCCTTGGCCGTGGAGTCAGAAAAACCTGGGTTCTAACCCCAGCTCTGTCCTTTACTAGTTCTGGATCCCTGGAACCTTAAATTCTCTCTTTGTTATCTCAAGTGTATTTATTTATTTTTTAAAAGTTTACTTATTTATGAGAAATAGAGACAGCATGAGTGGGGCAGGGGCAGAGAGAGAGACACACACAGAATCCGAAGGAGGCTCCAGGCTCTGAGCTGTCAGCAGAGAGCCGGACGTGGGGCTCAAGCCCACAAACCATGAGATCATGACCTGAGCTGAAGTCGGAAGCTTAACCGACTGAGCCACCCAGGTGCCCCTGTTTTCTCAACTTTAAAATGCATACAATAGTACCTACTTCCTAGAATTATTTTGAGGATTCTCTGAGAAAATTTATATATTTAGTATATAATATTCAATAAGTGATAGATGTAGCCTTTGAAACTTCATTAGATTCTCTGAGCCTCAGTTTTCATATCTGTACATTGGCATAATAACCTGTAATTTGCAAGACAATTGTAAGAATTAAACTTTCAACAAATGTTCTTTTGAAAATACCTACAATCTGGGTGTATTGGCTTCTTTCCTACTTTCTTCTGTCTCTTTGGCCTGTGTTTCCTCCTTCTTCTCTTCTCCTACCCAAGGATCAGGACCTTACATTATCTGCTGGTGGTCCAATGCTCCTTATTGATCTGACAGTTCAAACCTAACTTACTTGTTAGTGCCCTGTGCTTCTGTTTTTATTCTTCTGGTCAAAAAGTCACAATTCTTTTAGTGTTCATCTTACATGAGTATCAGTAAGGAAAGCAATCTGATTAAAGCAATTCACAGTCTACGTGTAGATAACTGGTAAATTAACTCAGAGACATTTGTGTTTTACAGCTCATGCTAGGAGAAATATTCTTACCTTGAAAAAACACATACAATTTATTAAATCAAAGAAATCAGCAACAGCTGTGTGGAAGATAAAGAAGAAATAATTTGTGGAAGAAATATTTTGGGACAGTACACTTTCCTCCTCTGGCAACTTTCCCTTAATACATACAAAAGAAAGAAATGGGTCAGCATCCCCACTCCGGAATGGTTGCGTAAGCAAGAGGAGTCTTTTAAAGGTGAGAGTGGATGTAGGTATTTAGATTTGGGTCTCTCGTGGGCCTAAGTGTCTCCTGTTCATGTGCCTTCTCTAGAGATATAGTCTGTGAGATCTCATTTTTTTTGAGACAGCCCCAAGTACCGAAAACATAGACTTTTTTTTTTTCCTTGAGAGCACAATGGAAGCCTCTATTTTTATCTTGGCTGGAAATGAAAGGGAATGCTTCCAAATGTTTCAAATCTTCAGATGTCTTTAGTTTGGATGGAATAATATGAAAGATGAAGGCTGGCGGGGATGTGATTGAAGTCTATAAAGTCACGAAGGGTCTGAGCAGGGTGAATACAGATTTGCTCACCAAATCTCTGAAAGCTAAAGCCAAGGGCAATGCCTTAAAGCTTAAAGGGTGAACTCTTTGCACTTAATTGCACCTTAGCAAACATTCCTTTAGTTACAAAGAAAATAGAGTAGAATTCGAAGAGGCTGATGGGGAGTTTACCTCGAGAGGCGCTAACTGGACATGTGAGTAAACTCTGGGAGAGTTTAGGTTTATGTTCTGCATCGAATCTGCAGCTGAAAGGCTTGGATTAGAGAATACTTCAAGAGTGTCTGACATCCTGTGGCTTTGTATGTGATTAGTGAAAAAATTATGGGGTGCTTCTGGGTGCGTCCCTACCTTTCAGAGGCTGACATGGTATAAGAATATAAGTTCCTTAGTGTCAAAATTGGAGACTCCCTACTGGATCCAGAGTGTCTCACCTTTGCAGGTCCTCACTTCTCATGAGGTGAGTTTATCCAGGGGGAAAGTAATTTCTGAATTCTTAAACTAATTGTTGAATTCTTAATTGCCCACATTGTTATATGAAAAAGCAGAAGAGAATGCCCAAACCCTTGAGATTTATCAGATGCTCCTAATGAAATCATATTAGTATTAGCAACAGAACAGACACATTTAGTTAAGTTCCAATATATTTGTTTCTTGACCTGCCGTGATTCTATTAGTTTTAAAAAACACAGTGCTCAACTCAAAATGGATTGTTCTCTTGTTATAGCAAATGTATATTGATTTGATTAAAAATGCATTAATTTCTTTACATTTCAATAACAGTGGATTTTTTTTCAGAAAGAAAGGGCTGGAAAATGTGTAGTCATGTAACCTGATAATCTCAGATAAGTGATATTTAATATCACTCAACAGGAAAATTTTTCCCTTAGACTTTTAAAGCAAAAATCTCCAATATTAAGTAATGTATGTAGTGCATATGAAACATTTAGAAGAAAAGAAACCTCTCTAATTTAACTCAAGGTCATATGAACATTGTCAGAGCAAAGAGGGAGCTGTGAAATTATCCAGGGAACTTGAAACAGTCTAGACAGTCAATCCAGATCATTTAAAAAGATATGTTAAAGATGCTCATAAGAATAAGAGAGTTCTGCTAATATGAAGACACAGTTTGGGGACAAATCAAGTTTTGTTCTGTTTAAGAACTGGAGGTCTTACTTGCAATTCATTTTATTAGAAACATATATGCTTAAAATAGTTCCAAAGATAGGAAATTATTTAATAAATTAGTATGTTTTATTCATTTATCATGCACACACATATAGCCATAGAAATAGCCTTAGAAATAACCTCAGGGTACTCTCATTAAATCTCCCATTGACTGTATTTAGGCAAGTCCTTTATTCTTTTTAATTTTTTTTCATTTGTAAAATGAAGACATGATAGCTGAAAAGGCACAGAATAGATTATCTCCACGTATGGCTTAACATAAAATTGAATAAACTATGTCTATGTACCTTTACATCATACAGACATACCACAATGTAAGTCTGCAACAGTTAGCTAATTATATAACTGGGGGAATAAATAGCAAATTAATAAATTATGCTTTTGTTTACTCTTCTGCAAAGGATAATTGCTCAGTAGCTCAAGCTTCCAATTAGTGGGAACTCATTCAATGATTGTGGAATTGAATTGATTGTGACCCATATCACATAAAAATGGGCTTGAATTCTAGCAGATATGCTTGAATTTCACAAATCTTGCATTCCACACTAGGGAAATCAGCCTCCAAAAGTATTTTCACTATTTTCATGGCTTGGATAAAGGTGGTAGGTTTCACTACCAAATAGCTATCTTTGAGAACAGAAATATAAACAAAATCACAGCTTGTATGTGAACTGATTCTCCTTTCCAATGCAGACTGAAGGCCAAATGTGTAAATATACGTTAGCAGTGCGAAGGCTCTCTTTCAGACAAACTGACATGCTAATTCTGCCAGGAGAATGTCACACACTTGCCTTTCTCTCCATTCTCAACATTGTCAACATTTTCATTGCTATCACCGCCCTGAAATTACTCCTGGATGACTTCTTTGCCCCCACCTGAACTGTTCAGTACAGTAGTCATAGCCACTGTGGCTGTAGAGCCCTTGAAATGTAGCTAATTCAAATGGAGCTGTGCTTGACATGTAAAATACACAGCGGGGTTCAAAGACATAGTATAAAAAAAAAGAATGTAAAATAACGCATTAGTATTTTTTTATGTTAATTACACATAGAAATGATAGTATATTGGATACACTGGATTAAGTAAAATATTTTAGCAAAATAAATTTCACGGCTACTTTTTAAAGTGTGGCTTTCAGAAGATGTAAAGTTACCTAAGTGGGCCCACATTAGTGATTCATGTTTTATTTCTGTTGGATCGCGCTATTCTTAAGTATATGCTGAAAATGAATCGTTGCCACACACTCTTTCTCAGAAACTTTCAGTGGTATTTGAATCCATCCACATAACCTACATGTCCCTTTTAGCTTTCAAGGCCATCTCTAGTCTACACCTTTCCTATTTAACTGTTTTAGGAGGAAATTTCCTCTTCCCTCCTTGATCGTGTTGTTTACTGTCCTTTTTCTCTCCTTCCCGGCTTGTGCCAAGACTCTGAGCAGTTTCATTCATCTCGCATTTACTGCTTTTACTGCTGGGCTCCGGGGCTACAGTCCCTCCCTCTTGGAATATACAGTCTAGAGGAAGAAAGAGACAAGTAAACAGTAAATGGTAATATAGCTTATTCGTGCCACAGGGGGTGAGAACAGGGGGGAGGAGGGGACACAGATGGGTCCCAACTCAGGTTCAAGAGTTTAAAAAAGACTTAGCAGAGGAATTGAAGTGTGAGTTGAAGCCTGAAGAATGAGTAGAGTTGACTGGGCAAATGTCAGGTGAGATGGGGGAAGAAATGGCCTTCCAGGCAGATAGAAATTAGACCAAGGCCAGGATGTGAGAGAACACCAAGTCTCTTAGTGAGATGAAGAAAGCGATATGGGTGGGAAAGGAGACAGTAAATTGAAGCCATAGGTCAGAGTTAGCCATGGGTAAACCATGCCAGGGAGCGTGGTCATGTATACACTTTTGCATTTCTCTCTTACCTGTCTGCTATGGGTTGATTCCATTCATGGACCCACATCTCAGCCTTTTCTGTATCCTTGCCCCTTGTCTCGTGACATTGCAGTACTTCTCACTAAATAGGCAAAGTCTATTTTCCACCCTTCAATCTGGATTTGGACACGTGACTTGCCTTGGTTAATAAGATATTAGCAGATCCTATTTAAAAAGTGCTTGTGCATTTTGCCTGTGCTTTTGCACTCTACTGTTGCCATGAAAAGGCATGCCCAAGATAGCTTCCTGGTCCCAGAAGGGGAATGAAACACTAGTCACCCTTGTCAAACTAGCTAAGGCCATACTTGACCAGCCTATAGACAACCAACCCCTAGACATGTGAGAAAAGCCACCCAAGATCAGCAAATTCACCTAACAACCCCAGATATGTAAATACTAAGTGCTTACTTTGCATGATTATTTGTTATTCAGCATTTTTTGTGGGAATGTATATCTGATACACTAGCCAACTAGTTTGTGTGCTCCTTGAGGGCAGGACCATGTCCTTTCTATCTTTTTTCCAGTGCTCAAAAAACCAGTAGCAGTTGATAGATTTAAACTTTTTTTGGGTTGATCAAGGATTTCAATGCCACAGTTTTAATGAAAAATGGGAGATTTCTCAATGTAATGTTAATGACCTTGCTAAAGCTTTCCATCGAGGAGAAAGATAGCACCTAATTCTCCTTCTTTACTCTATTAAAGACCCCACTGACAGCCCCCGAGGGAGGAAAGATGAGGAAGCTAAGTGTGATTGCTTAGTGGGTTTTCTGTACCAAGGAGAACCCCCCCTCCTTGATCCCAGGGTGCCAGTAGGATTTAGGATACTTTATAGGGGGGCCCACACAGTTTTTAAAAGCAGCTGACATAGGAGAAATGTCCAGTACAACTTCTGGAATGTAAATCTTATTTGACAGTTTTTCTAGAATGCTCGTCCTTCCCAGTAAAGCTTGGCTCTGACAGATGCTAAGTAGACTGCCAGAGAAAATTGCTGAGCTTCATGGACTTTGGTCAGGTGGGTCAGAGTTGATGGCATTGTGTCATAGTCATTTTCCATCACCACAGGAGAGAGGGAGGCTTCTCAAAAGATCCAGCTCTGCTCTATTTTGTGTAGCTATACTTCAGAATGCCACTAGACATCTAAGAACTGATGTTAGTCTCTGCTTCAGATCTCCTAGAAAACTTTCCTAGATCATCAAGAGTTACTGAACATCTAAAGTCCTTTCTTAAGTCAATATATATATATATATATATATATATATATATATATCACACTAAGAAAGGCACACATAAGCAGATGTGAGGAATATTGGTCCACTTTGTGGAATCAGTGCAGTGCTGCGGTCTGAAGAATGAAATCACATACCCATGCCTATGTGAGGAAATCCCTGCCCTAATGATGACAGTCTTTCTTGTGAATCAGAGATAAAAAGTGGCTTTGGAGTCACATTTCCTGGGTTTGAATCCAGCTCTGTTACTTATCTGCCACATGATCTTGAGCAGGAAAACTTAAGTCTCTAAGTTGTCTCTTGGTAAATGTCCTCTCTTGGAAGATGGAAATGAGAATAGTTCCAACCTCATTGAGTTAAGGCAAGGACAAAATGAGATAAAACAGGAAAAGGTGTTGAATTCAGTGTGTGGCATTAGTTCTCAGTAAATGGTCCATTATTATTAGTGATTTTGCACTCTGTTGACTTTGAGAGCCAGGTAGTAGGCAATAGTGGTCCAGCTTGTCCTATAAGAGAATGACTGGCATAACTGTGTCATTCAACAACAGTTGAATCTTTAGGGGAAGCTGAGGTTACCTTAACGGTGGATTGCTTGTTCCATTATGAGGCTTGTGCTGGCTGCAGATGATGCTGTTGTGCCACCATTACTGTCCTCCCTATTGTGGGTGGCAACCAAACTGTTCTGAGAATGTTTTATGCTCACCTACTCCTACTCTCCCAAGTTTGGGCCACAGACTACTAGAAAAGAATTTTGCTCAACGGTGGAAGCTGCTTACCATATTCACTGCTCTTGGATAATTCTTCACTCCCATTGGCTATAGTCTGGCATGATGGTAACTTTGGATGATATAGAGGCTTGGTATTCCAACAGGCCAGTGGCCACAGATGGCTAGTATCAAAGTTTTAATAAGTGCAAGGTATGCCACTGTGAGGTGTGTGTGTGTGTGTGTGTGTGTGTGCGCGTGCGCACGTAGGGTGCAAAGGGTATCTGGCTTTTACTTCTCCTTTAGTTGTTTAGTCTTTCAACACATGTTTACAAAATGTCTACTGTATGCTAGGCACTATGCTTTAAGTTAAGTAGATATGCCTCACTGATGAATTGTTTACAGATTAATTTCTTGATCTTTTCCTGCAAACTGTATTTTCCAGATTCCCACATCAAGTGGCTTCTTGCTAGATTCAGCCAATAGGAGGTACTAGAAAAAGATAGTTGAGCAGGAATAAGAGGAGAAGCAATGGTATTTCTCATTGTGGCCCCCATCTTCCACATTGGGAAGTGGCTACATGTTCTTTGTGTCCTGCCTCCCACAAGGCATATTCTGTCATGAGTCCTGCTCCCACTAAACAGCCCAGATCTTGGGATCAAGTACAAGTCCTTCCTTTCATTTTCTTTCTAGCCCTAGTAGGGGCTTCCTGCTCTTGCTTCACTCTGGAATGTTTCACTCTCAGTTTTTCCACAACTTTGCAACTAGTTTCCTAAATTAAATGCCTTCTGTTAAACTATCTGATGTGGTCTCTGTTTTCCTGACTAGATTTTGAGTGATATGTTCTCAACACTTTACATTTTGGGGGGTGACAGATATTATTCAAATAGCCCTCCAAATGTCTAATGACATTCTGTGATCTGCTATGAAGTACAGGTACAAGGAGGGCAGGTAAACTGGGTGGGAAGCTGTGTTGATATGGTTTAGGGTCTTGCTACTCCAAGTGAGGATTGCAATCCCCTGAGGGCTTGTTAGAGATGAAGATTCTCAGACCCTAGCCCAGTTACAACTGGTTAAGAATCAGTATTGTAACAAGCTTCCCATTCAGAGGAGTGATCCAGTGATGGCCTCTAGTTTCAATCTGATTACCATAATGCAGTCCTCCCAGCTGTAGTCTGTTGGGATTGTACAGAATCACTGGTGGCCCTGAATCTCAGCTCCATTCAAACAAGGGAACTTTATAATGCCTGCCTCTTGACTCTGCCTGAGCAAACACTGTGGGCTGGACTCTAGGGCCAATGCAAGACAGAGGGTAGAGAGTAGGGTAATTCAGGTATAAAAACCGAAACACTGCCTCTCTGCTGGCTGTTTTGGGATAGCTGGAACTGAGCCCCAGAGGACTGGGTCTTTGAAATGTATTGAAGAATGTTGTGGGAAAGTAAATATCTTCCCCAAAGTGACCATATCTTACATCAGCCAATGTAAGACATTTGATTGCTATAACATTTCCATATCAGTAAACTTCAGATGAGACTCACATGCATTGTTTTCTTAAACCATAGTGGAAGAAGCTTTCATAAGAGCAGAAATTGTACAAATGTTATAGGCAAGTTCTTACTAATAATCTCTTCAAGTTTTTAATAGTTCTGCCCACTCCCCAGACCTAGTCATTGATTTTGGATGTGCTATTTCCTTTGCCATGACCATTACCCAGAAGTGAGAATAATGTAAGAGGAATAGAATCTGGAAGTAGAAGACCATTTCAGGTCCCACTCGTGCTGTTCTGTGGGCAGTGCTAACTTGGACCAGTGCCTTAATATTTCTGATACTTAGATATTTCACATGCCAAATAACTGAAACCTACTTACCCATCGGTTTGTGGTATGGTTCAGATGGTATAAGAATGCTCTATAAAGTGAAAGGAAGTAACTGGTGTTTGAAAACTACACTTAAAGCAAAGCAAACTGGCAAAACTGTGGGGAGAAAGTGAAAGGTGTCAACAATATGATTAAAATGAGATGATTTACAGCCTCTATGCTTGGGTCAAAAGGACTAAAGACTGCACAGTGTCCTTTGTAAATACTTGTGTGTGTGTGTGTGTGTGTGTGTGTGTGTGTGTGTGTGTGTGAATGCTAGTCTGTACATCTTTCAACCACCCCTTGCCTCTTGTTTTGAATTTGTGGCTGCTAATACTCACTTCTTTCTTACTTGTGGCCATGCATGTTGAAATTCATTCTATGCATATTTATTGAACACTGACTCTATTCCAGGCACCATTCTAGGTGTTTGAGATACTCCGTGAACAGAGTGGACCCCAAGCTCCTGTTTTCATGGAGTTTACACTTTAGAAAGCTCAAGTGACCCTTCTGGTTATATTCAAGTCTGTCAAATATCCATCAACTCTGCCTAAGGATGTGAAACCTAGCTGATCCTAGGTGGGGTAAATATGAAGATCCCTATTTCAGCTGCTTACTGGTTGTAATGCTGTTTGTACAGCTCTGATCTTATAGTAAGTAAAAGTGTTCCATATTTACCCCACTTCTGGGTATCTTCATGCTACCCTCCCCTTCTCCCATGACTATGTCAACTCTACTTCTGATCTCCTGGAATGAGACATTCTGCTTGCATGGGATTTCTTTATTCATTCACTTATTCATTCGTTCACTCATTTCTTCAACTGGCGTATACTGAGAACTTATGCTAGTCACTATGCTAGGAAATGAGGCTATAGATATGAACAAAATAGAGAATGATCCTGTCTTCATGGATCATCCTTTCCAGCAGGGGAGCCAGTAGATACAATTAATTACTCGATTATAATTATGAAAAGGACTACAGAGGGTAAGTTTGCCATATTAATAGAGTGTCTAATAGGGGTACTTAGACTAGTCTGACTTGTTCACTTTCTTGAGGAAGACATTTGAACTGAGTTATTGACAATAAGGGAGTGAAGGGAGGATTAGTGAGTAGTGGGGTGAATAAGAACATTTTATATGGAGGAGCGCCATGTATAAAGGCTCCAAGACAGGAAAGAAAATGGCATATTTGAGGAACTGGAAAAGATTGGTATTACTGAATCACAGAGAGTGAGTGGAATCAGGAAATGGGATGAACTGGAGATATATTTAATCTTGTAGGTCATGTAAAGGTTTTGATTTTTATTCTAAGAGTAATGGTGAACAGTTGACGTGTTTTATGCTGAGGTATGGTATGATTTCATTGTGTTTCCAAGTAAACATTTTGGCTGCAGTGTTGACAATGGTTTGGGTTGGAGATATGGCCAGAATGGGTGTGGAGGGACCAACAGGGAATCTATTACAGCTGTCCAGAACAAGAAATGGAGTTAAGTTGTATTAAACTAGTGGCCTGGGTCATGGAAAGAGGTGGGTGGATTTAACAGGTATCATGGAGTAAAATATGTGCAGGATGTGGTGACTGAGTGGATATTGGCGCTAAGGAAAAGGGAAGATCCAGGTTGACACCCAGGATTCTGGCTTGAGCATCTGGGTAAAGGTGGTATCATTCACTGAGATGAGACATACTGGAGAAGACCTAGGTTTTGGAGACAAAATGACTTTGATATTGGACTTGTTGGATTTGCGTGGTCTTTAAAATTTTCAGAAGGAGATGTTGAATAGGTAACTGGATGTACAGGTTGGTAGGTCGAAGGTAAAGTTTGGGCTGCAAATTGCTGCTGCTAACTACCTCCATCATTGTTGACTAAACACTTGGGTTATTGAAATAATACTTCAGCTCTTAACTGATGGCAAAAGCATCCTATCAGTTCTCCCCATGAAATGGGTGTTCCAAATAACATTATTTTCAATGCCTCTTGATAGACTATTAGACTTTTACAATGCCTCCATGTTAACCCTTGGGCTTTTAGATGTAGGATGCCAAATTGCTCTGTACTGCCAATAACCAGATACCCAGTTTTGATGATAATGAAATGTACTTACTACAGATATTGCTAGCTGCTTCCCAATGTCCATTCACCCTTATTCCTTAGTAACAGAGTCTGGGCCACCTTTCCTAGCCTCTTTTGGCCCTGTGAGTGAAGTGCTTGCCAGTGCGACGTGAAGAATAGTAGTACCATGTGGTCAGGGAGGGAGGGATGGGGAGAAACTCATCTCCTCCTGCCAGTTTCTTGGAAGCCAGATGTAATGGCTGTAAAAAAAAAAAAAATACCAATTTGGATTATGAAGTTCATATGTGGCAGAACAAAAAGATAGAGGGAGCCTGGGTCCTTGATGACTTTTTGCAGCCCCCAATATTAACCTTCAGTTGACTAAAGTATGTCTTCTCTTCCCCTCAAAGAGGTGCATTTACTCTAAATTTGGCAATTATCTGGATACTGTACTGTAATACAACCTATCGCAACAAAATTTGGTGTAAAGAGAATAGGTTTGAATCTCATTCAAAGAAGTTTATTATTGGAGTGCTAGTGGAATCTTATTATAATATTTTTATCTCTTGCCCAAGTCCTGATCAAGAGGATTGTAAAGGCAGGGATCCGGAAGATCAGAAACTGAGATTGGATAGTAAATAGGAACTCCAACTGAAGAAAAAGAAAGAAATGAATTAGTGATTAAAAAAATACACAGATTGTAACAGTGAGTTTTTGCTGCTTAACAAACTACCCCGTATTTAGCTGCATAAAACAATAACCATTTATTTAGTTTATGCTTTCACAAATTGGAAATTTGGGCTGGGCTCAGCTGGGCTGCTCTGATGATCTGGGCCAGGCTTGGCTGCTCTTGGCTGGAGCCCATCCAGGCATCTGTGATCAGTGCCAGGTCAGCTGGGGCTTACTGGCTTTTGGCTGGGGTGCTTTGGTTCTCTTCTATGCAGTCTCTTATTCTCCAGAACTTGTTCACCTGGTAATGGTGGTGGGGGGTCTCAAAAGAGTGAGTGAAAGTACGTGAGGCTTCTTGAGGCCCAGGCTTAGAACTAGCACAGAATTGCATCTGTACCCGTTTTTGGCCAAAACAAGTGACAAGGCCAGCCTAGACTTAAGGGGTGAAAAAATTGTTTTGTTTCTTGATAAAAATAACAAGAGAATTCGTAGCTGCTTTTTCAGTCTACCGCATGGATACCTAAAGGTCTAATTTAAAGGAGAAATGATGTAAGATATCCAAATTCCTTTTGTAGGAAATGTAACCCAGGAATTAGGAGTGTGTCTATGGAATTAGACAGAACTGGATTCAAATCCTAACTGTGTTGTTGACTGGCTGAGTTGCTTACTTATAATGACTATCTCATGGTTTTGTGAGGATTATATGTATGTAAAACTCTTAGGCACAGTGCCTGGGATGTGCTAAGTGATAATAAAAGGCAGCTGTTGTAGTTGTTATTATTACAGGATACTGCTGTGGCATAGGGCCTGGGTTGGAGACAGGATTTACCAGGTGGAGGGTTGGGCAAGAGAAAGTTGGCTCAGGTTAGCAGAGAGAAAAGAGAGTTATCACAGGATTATGCAGTGGACCACAGCATCTGACCACAGGATCAGATAGACTAGGGACTCATCAGGGCAATAGGCATGCATATTGGCACAGGCCTTCTACCAACAACAGTGATAGTTAACATTTGTTGAACACTTACAGTGTGCCAAGCACTTTTGTTGAGTGCTTTGTAAGTATTAACTCATTTAATCCTCATAACACACTTATCTAGGTATTTTTGTTATTCCCATCTTAAACTTGGGGAAACTGAGGCATAAAGAGATTCTAGCACATTGCCCAAGGCCACACAGCCCATGAGTGGTGAGCTGGGATACCAGCCAGATTTGTCTCACTCCTGACTCCAAGCTTCTAGTACCTCACTACACTGTGGGATGATCTCAGGCAGGAGTCAATGGCAGGCAAGTGAGGTTCCGAAGTTCCCAGAGAGGTAAGGAAGATTCAAACAACCACTTGTGGCACCCAGAGAACCATAGCTGAGGAACTACTAGGGGCAGGGGGAAGATTGTCTTAATAATTGAAACGTCTATAGCTTGGCACTCCCATTTGCACTGACTCTGGCATTAAAATCTCTAGTACTCAGAATGAGGAAGGTGAGAATTGCTTTCCCTTCACAACTCAGCTACTGGAAAAAATAGTCTCCACTTGTTGACTTCACTTCCTCCTCTCCTCCTGCATTAGCCCCCTGCAGCCTGACTTCCAGCCCCTACCTTGGTCAAGGTCACTAGTGAACTGGATGGTCACATTCAGTGGACTCTCTTCAGTCCTCATGGCCCAGTGTTGAAGAGTGATGGTTATTCATTTATTGAAATGCTTTCCTCCCTGCCTGATAATTTTGGCCTACGGGAGCAGACCCACCTTTTCAAACGTGGCCTCAGGCAGCCTACTCACTCTCCAGGCCAAGTGGCCTCCTTTCTTCAACTGTCTTCTGTGTTTACAGCAGCATATTCCTATCCCTATGGCCAATTTCAGGCATGTCCACTGTTTCAAAAATTTTTTTCTATTCCTTTGAATGATGAGAACATAAATACTTCCACAGTCTCTGACTCGTAGCCTAGAATAAGTGCAATTGAAGTAGGGGAAGTTACTATCATTTATGGAGCCTATGTTGCAGTACTTCTTTATAATTACAGAATGTAATTAATTTTCGCACAAGTCTGTGAGCCAAGTAGTACCATTTTTATTTTGCATATAAAGAAACTGAGGCTCAGAGAGAAACTCAACCTACAGTTAATAGAAGAGTCTGGATTCAAAGACACCCTGATTGGTTTGACACCCAAGCCTGTGTTTTCCTAGTGTTGCATGCCGCCTCTCATAATTCACGAATTGTATACCATGGGATCAATAGCACTGTCTGCAATAACACAAGAGTCTAATTTGCATTTATTTGTTTGTTTATTATTTATTTACTCTCATTGCCTTTGGGACACAGCAGACCCTGCCTGACTAATTAAGGAGAGTTTAAGCATAGACCTGCTTCCTCAGTTGCCCAGGGTGTGAACGGACGGCCAAAGGTCTGAACTCTATTTGGATGCCTGGATGCCTCCTTTTCTGTAATTTGTAGCCAGGCTCTGTCCTTAATTAGAATGTCCCTGGGATTTTATGAGGAGGGAAAAATGCACTGGTGAGATTACAGATCAATAGCTCTTCCATAAGACACAGATATAGAGCAGGTAAGAGATTAGAAATTGCAATCCAGGCATGAAGGCACCTTGGAAAAACACATATTTTATCCCACCCCCCTTTGGGATCATTGAGTGTCACTGAAGCCAATAAGTTAAAACTTAATATGTGAAGCTTAATGGGCAAAGCTGCATATTAACGGGGGAAAACGAGAAGCATTTCTTGACCTGGTAATTTGGAAGGAGAGTAGGTGAAGTGTGTAAATTAGAGAAAATTCAAAGGTGAGTCATTTTGGAAATGTATAGTAGGCATATATCACACTAACTGCAGCTCAGAATTGTGGATCTTACTTCTGAAATCCATTAAAGCAGGGCTTCCTAGCATTTTTAGCATTTTAATACTTGCATCGTTGTTTGCTTGATTTTGTCATATGTGGTCTATGTTTATTTAAAACTTCAAATGAATTAAAATGATTCTTTCTCTGAAGTTTTAATGATGTTCCCCTGAGGTAATTAGAGGCACTCTGTGGTGGGAGGTGTCCCAGGGCTGGGAGTAATGGCATTATGGAAATAAAACCCACGTGCTACCTGTTTCCATTTTTAATTTAGAAGGAACAGCTGGACGTAGTGTTTAAGTGCTGAGGATAAAAAGAAAGGAAACTCAGTGATTGAAACGACTGGTCTGAAAAGAGAAGCAGGAAGGGTGGTGACCTTTGAGGGCCTTGCCCAAGTCCACATAGGAATTACTGTTGTAATCGCAGGAAAGAAAAAGTCTATGGCATCTCATTCTGTCACGAATCTCATAGCTCTGCCAGTCTTAGGATGCTATCTCTAGGAGTTTGTTCATTCCACTGCTGTTTGTTATGTTCCAGGCTCTGTGGTACACAGTGGGCATTCAGCTGGGAGTCAGATAGGGTCCCTGTCCTCAAGAAACTGACATTTTGCTGGGGTAGATTAACAACCAACAAATAGAGTTTTATGTCAGCTGGTGATAAGTGCTATTGAGAAAGAGGAGGAGAAACAGGTTAAGGGAGACGTTTGAGGGACGAGGTTCTGTTTTATCCAGAGTGATTAGGGAAGGGGTCCCTGAGATGGTACTATTTGAATAAAGGACTGGTCTGTACCAAAATTCAATGGAGTGAAAAATAACAAGAGCAGTGTGCTTGTGGACCTACGTCATCGGATGGAAAAGAGAGACAGTTCATTAGAATTCATGTGAACTCCAACAATGCCTTTGGCTGCAGTGTGACAGATATTCAGAAAAGACCCTTGAGTTCTCATTAGGGTCTCATTGCCAGAAAGCTACCATATCCTGGCCTTGAAATGCTGCAGAGTTCAATATCCTTGCTAATAATTTAAATCTGGGATGGTAAGAACCACTGAACAATCCCAGTTTGGACACTGATTTAGTTTATCATTGCACCTGGTCCCCAGTGATGACAGGAACAGGCAAGGCAATTATCCAACTCCAGGGAAAAACAAATCAAGATGCTTGGACCACGCAATACACCATAGTCATTCTTTTTGACAGGTTGTCGTGGCGTGTTAAATAAAATTTCTCATCTACACATCTGAGGGTGAGAAGTGCCGTGGCATAGAAGCTTCAGCGAGAATAGAACTGGCTATCTGGGGGAAGTTTTACCTTCAAGACAAAAATCACTTGTTTACTTAAGTAAGCCATTATCCATCTGCTTTCTTATGTCTGAAACTTCTCTCTTATAGTTCAGGTTTTGCCTTGGTTGTTTTGTTTTGTTTTGTTTTTGTTTTTGTTTTGTTTTTTTGGTCTGTTAGAAAAAGAACCCATTCAGACAACCGTAAGAGGAATTTGAGGGATTTATTAGGGACATAGAAGGCAATAGCATGGAACCCAAAGAAGGAAGTCAGTCAGTCAGGGCTCACAAGATGCTGGAATCCCAACTAGAAAATCATAAAGAATGGAAGTTACTTTTCCTAGGTCTCTGGGATCTCATAGTCTCTTGTCTTTGCCTCTCTCTGCTTCTTTTGTGGCTCTCTCTGAAGAGTGGCTTTCTAGGTTTGTCTGAGCACACGGCTGTTCTAGCTTCTGTCGGTATATTACTTCCTTGTTCATTCTTAAAAAGAGACTCACTAGAACCAGTCCTATCCAATGAATAATTGCATGTAAAAAGCAAGTTATAAATAAATATACATGGTGTAATCCTATTCTATAAACAGTTTTAGTACGGGTATGTATGCTTAGAAGAAAGGAAAGAAATGCACTAAAGTGTTTTTAATGGTTATCTCTATGTGATAGGATTATGTGTGATTTAAGTTTTTTTTTCTTTGAGTATGTCTGTACTTTTCCATCATTACCAGATAGTATTTTTGTAATTGTGAAAATTGTTGAATAAAAAGATGAGGTTGAAATGCATGTAGTAAATCCAAGTGGTCTAGGACTAAATGGTGGGTCGGACATCGGCCAGATCTAGGGTGCAGGGAGGGGAGGGTTTGCCGAAGCTGGTAGCCAACTCTACTGGGGAAGGTAGCAGGAAAGACTTCACACACAAAGAGGAGCTGGCTCTTTACTTCTCCATTTATTTAATGGTTTTAAAGAAAATATTCTCAGATAGTTGTCAGTACCATCATAGGAAGAGCATTTGACAATAAAAAGCATGTCATGTTCCCTAGGTCTCTGGATTTTCTTTTTCCTCTTGCTTTACTTGTACAGCTGTATGTTGTCTAAGATTCAGACGATCCTATAGCATCCCGTGTTGTAGGACTGACCATCTGGTAACATCCAGGTGATAAAGCTGAGATCCTGAGCTCCATCTGTTCTCTGAGTTGCCTCTTTCTTGGAAGACATCAGAGTGATCTTGTTGGTTTCTCTCCCTCTACAAGATACCACCTGAACGAGCTGGTTCTTAGAGCCTTTCTCTGGCTCCCACCATACATGGAATCAAGTCCATACAGCTTAGCATAGCAAAGAAAGCCCTCAGTGCCCTGGCTCCTGCCTACTTGCCATCCTGTCCCACCCTCTCACTTCACCTACAACACGAAATTGCTTGTAGTTCTTTTAACACACCATAGCATTTCACACTGACTTGCATTTGTATATGCTATGCCTTCCTTCTGGAATGTTCCTCTCCTCCCTTGTCTGCTTGGAAACCTTCTCTTCCTTCCTTCTGCTCAGATGTTACATTTTTGGATGGATTTCTTTGAAATCACAAATAGAAGCTATTCTCTATGTACCTTTGTGCCTTTAGGCACCCCTGATATTGCTTCTACACAGCCACATAGTAATTTCTTTGTTTACATGCCTATCTCTCCTCCTAGAGGGCGAGAACTACTTCTTTGTTTCTGAATCCTCAGTCTTATTAATTAATAGGTGCTCAATAAATGTGTCTTTAAAAAAATTTTTTTTTAGTGTTTATCTATTTTTGAGAGAGAGAGAGAGACAGAGTGTGAGCAGAGGAGGAGCAGAGAGAGAGGGAGACATAGAATCTGAAGCAGGCTCCAGGTTCTGTCAGCACAGAGCCCGACACCAGGCTTGAACCCACAAACCATGAGATCATGACCTGAGCCGAAGTTGGACGCTTAATGGACTGAGCCACCCAGGTGCCCCTCAATAAATGTGTCTTAAACAAATACATAAACAATTCCAATCTGGGACTCCTGCATATATTGTGTATTAGAAGGTACAGAGGACTACAGGGAAAGGGAAGGGGTGGATAGGCTGTAAGAGAAGCTTTACAGACCTTATTTCCTTTAATCCCCAGAATAGACGTGTGAGATTTTTATTATTCATCCCATTTTACAGATTAGGAAACCGTAGCTCAGAGAGATTAAAAAACTTGCCCCAAGCCCTGCTTCTAGAAAGTGGCAGAACTGGGACTTAAACCTATGCTCTTTTAACTGCAGAATCTGTGTGATTCTGAACCTTTGCCTGCTACTAATGAGCCATGTGATCTAAAACAGTTCGTTTCATGTTCATTATGGTCAGGTTTTCACATTCGCCAAGCAAACTAAACTCTAAGGAATTAGTTCTCAAACCCTGGTTGCGCATTAGAAGCCCCTGAAAAGCCTTTATAAAATACTGAAGTGTAGCTCTCATACTGAGAGATTCTGATATCATTGGTGTGGGGGTGGTGCCAGGACATCAGTGTTTTTTCAAAGCTCCCCAGGTGATTCTAATGTGCAGTCAGAATTAAGAAGCATTGCCTTAGCTCAGTACTTCTTAAACTTTAATATGCATATAACTCATTTGAAGATCTTGTTAAATGAAGATTCTGATTCAGTAGTTTGGAGGTGGGGCTCTAGATTCTGCAATTCCAACAGATTTACCAACTGCACTTAGAGTAGGGAGCCCACATCCTATCTGACCAAATCTAAATTCCCCAAACAAAGATACTTGTTGTTATCACCAGCTCTACCTAGCGAAATGCAGCTTCTACTGGCCATTCAACTCAGCTTCCATGGACCTACAGTCTTTGACCCTGAGTGGCCCTGACCACCATCATCTTTACAGCTAGGTCTGGTAACTGGCTGTGTTTCATCTCTTAATAGGTTTTCAGAGATTAGGAAGCAAGATAGGAAAAGACCTAACTTAGGGCATAGTTCAAAAAGGACCTTGGCTAGCAATCGGGGCAGCAGAGAGAGTCAACCAAAACACCAGGGAATCCAGAGTAAGGCACAATGGAGGGTACGGCAAGGCTGGTTGAGGTCTAGAAGCTAGTAGAGTAATGGGTGTGTTAAGAGGTCAAAGGAAGGTGAAGGCAAGGGATAAGAGAACTGTTAAAGTTTAACTAAGGGCTTAGAAAGAGACAAGATGGCATCCCATGAGGCCAAGCTGTCAACAATCATTAATCAATCAATACTCAGCTCTTCACTATCTACTACCTACCACTCCTGAGCTGGGTGTGTGTTCTGTGGGAGGGTGTGTGTGGGATAAATGATTTGTGTAAATGTTTGTGAGTCAGAGAAGAAACCTGGCTTGCAAAGGCCCTGCTTCCAATAGAGAGTGGACCCCGAGTTCCCAATCAATCCATGAAATCACTTCACAGTGAAGACCCACAGGTAATTTATTATTGAGAAGTGCTACACCTCGGTGGGGCAATCTCCTTGAACTTGATATTCACATCCCTGCACGAATGTGGATGCAGTTCAGAATGTTTGGTGTTCATATTACCAATGAGAGGGAGATTTGTCCCTTTATAGGGAAAAAGCAAGAAGCAAAGTTAAAGTGAATCAGACATTAGGGAGAATTTCCTTCCCTCAAAGTTTGAAGAACCACTGATGGAAGGAAATATAGATCCTTACTCTCTGAAAATTTCAGAGTTCTCTTTCAGGTTCAAATCCTGCTTGGCCCGAAGGCAGGGCAGGGCTCAGATGGCCTTTCAGGATGATCTTCCAGCTCCAAGTTTAGTTCTGGGTTTGTGGCTTGGAAAACCCAACACCTTAACTGCTTAGATATCCTAGACACTGAATGTTTTTCACAGATTTTGTAGCAGGAACACCCTACTTCTTTGTTTAGTCACTTGAAAAGGAGGATTAAAGAAAAAAAAATCAGAGGCTTGCCACAAATAGATGGAGTGGAGCTTCTTTTGTGAAACAGTGCCTCAAATTGTGCCCATATTCCTTATGGAAACTGAAGACAGAGACAAGTCTGCTTTGTTCAAATTCAGCAGCTTTGGGACCCCTTGGCAGAATGCCATACATAGCACCCCTTGCTTCGGCGATGTTTGTGCAAAATTTTTCTTGGTGAGGCCTTGCTTTCTTCCAAGGAGCAAACAGGGTAGAAATTCCTGATCTAGCTTCGTATCACCAGTAATCTGACCTGCAAGCTTGTACTTGAATACTGAAACCTTGGGGTTCACTGCTCAAATAGAATACTTGGGAAAAGAAGAAACGGAGTAAAGAGACTCTTCTTAACCTTTGCAAATGTCACGTACTATTTATATAACATTTACCACTCTTATTTTCTACAGCCCAGGATTTTGTGAGGAGAAAGGAACAGGCATCTTAAGTTAAACTGCATTCCTCCAGGTTTTAAATTGCAGCTTCTCCTCTCTGAGGGCCAAGCTAATTGTATGGACATAATTCTTCAGGGTCTGATTGCCTCATAAACAACTTGAATTCTACTTTTTGGATAATTCCTGAAACTGGCTTTCTCATAGCTTCAGGAGGAAAAAAAATTTTTTTTTTCTCCTAAATTAAGTAAATTACTGGTCCTAAAAGACAAGTTGCTATCTGTTGGATGGAAGTTTTGGAATTCTTTCAGTCTGTGTCATAATAAATGCAACAAGTTTTTATTTCAAATCCAATCTTCTTAAATAAAAATTGTCCTTTTATGAAGACTGGACTCAGATTAAGTTTCCATTGTCTTGCTTGTGTAACCAGTAGAAGCCTGAACTTGACTGAATGAGTTGCTATGGCAAGTCTCGTGAGTGGTTTACAAATTCTAGAAAGGAAGAAGCCAGAGTCTCAGTTAGACAACCTCACTAACTGTAGGTAGATAAGAAAAGCAAACAGAGGTTAATGCCACCCAGGGATAAAGAGAACATGAACCTCTGGGAAATATGATAGACAAGTGTGTAAATGCTTGAGGACTCCTCAAAGGCATTTGTTTCCACTACAATGCAGGTGTCATATATTTGATCCTTTAATGAAACTAGACATTTTTAGACCAAGAGCTTCTAAATAGCTGAAGCGTTGGAGTGTTTTAGAACTAATATACCGTACCTTGTCTTCAAATGGCTGCCATGACTAAAAGCAGAGGTCGGTAAGTGGTAGAGTTCTGGCCGTGTCTGACCCAAAAGTTGTGTTTGGTTTGCCCCCTCCCCCGACCCCCCCAAGTGTGTGGAAATGAATTTGTTGCAACATCTTCGAATGAGGATGTTTCAAATAAAAATACAGATTTCTGGATTCTCTTGAAAAATGGGCAGGTTCTATAAGAATTGGCCATACCCCCATTTGGTCTTGATTGGCTGGCAGTGGGTAAAGGTTGCCCCTTACTGGGGCACATACCTTCCAGTTTGGCACAGGTGGACTGAGACCCACTTTGCTCATGTTTGTTGCCTCCTTGACCCCAGTAGGTGTTTGGTTTTTTCAACCAAAACCAAAGCCTGGATGCTTCACTCTGGCACAGGGATGGCAGCCTATGGCAGCAAGTCCTGTAGGTGCCACCTGAGACGGGTTGTGTCGGTTTCTTTCATTCCCAGGTGAAGACAATTATTTTCTTTTTCTTCTTGAGGAGGCATTATAGCATCCATGAAGGAGCCCTGGATTGAGGGGTGGGGACTTGGCTCTAGTGATAATTTCTTTCATCTAACTGAGTGAATTCAGGAAAGCCGCAATCTTTTAGTCTCAGTTTCTTCATTTGTGAAATGAAAGTTTCCTTGATTCTTTTATTCATTCAACTAACAATGTAAGGCACCACTGTTCTGCTCCACAGGTTTGAAGATGGACCAGAGTACTCAATTATAAAAAGAAACAAACTGATGTACAGACACGCTCTCTGTCTGGGTCTAACACCTCTTTGAAAAGGCTGAAAGTTTTAAAAATATTTTTCTGATGTTTATTTATTTTCAGAGAAAGAAAGAGAGAGAGCACGAGCATGGGAGGGGCAGAGAGAGAGGGAGAGAGAGAGTCCCAAGCAGGCTCTGCACCGTCAGCACAGAGCCCCACATGGGGCTCGATCTCACGAACCCTGAGATGGTGACCTGAGCTGAATCAAGAGTCAGATTCTTAACCGACTGAGCCACCCAGGCACCCCTGAAAAGGCTGAATTTGAATGCCTGTGGATGTTCTCCCACAGTCCCTGATGCTCCTGGGCAAGCAGACTCTCCATTACCCGTCGGGCCTGGCAGTCATTTGAGCCAACCAATGACCCCAGACTCCAGGCCCTTTTCCTGCTAGGATGTCCTGTGTTTTTTCCCTCTCATCCAACACTTGCCTCTTCTGCTACCTGGCCTCTCTCTTTTGTTCTCTTCCTGTCTCCATCTCCCCCAGCCTAAGGCTTGCCAGGGGCTTAGCTTTTAAAGTCTCCCATAGAATTTCTGGAGAGAGAATTCTTTTGGCTTTGTCCCTTTGTTGCTTTTCATCCTCACCTTGACAATAAGGACATGATTCTCAGTTTTACTCTGTAGTTTGGTTTACTGTTAACCGCAGCCCCCCCCCCCTTCTTTGCAGCAGCTGTTCTTATTCTTCTAACCAGTTTTTAAAAGGCTTGAATTTGGAAATACGGTCGCTGTGCGCCTCTTCAGAGATTCATCCATAACTGTCAGAGCCTTTTCATTCCCTGTCTTTTGTATAGGTTTCTTTTATGAGCAGAGTAATTTGCATTTGTCTTTAATTCTTAATTTGTCTTTGCATTTACTGTGGATGTAACATGCAGCTGAATTTGCATTTTCTTTTCACTTCCCTTCTCATGGACTGGGGCTGTCTGAGGTGTAAACCATGGAGACATTCAGGAGATGTTTGCTAAGTGGCAAACTTGGCTGCGCTGGTTTTATCTTATTCTCCCCTCCCCATACTCTGAGTTGTCTTATTATATTTAGATGCTCTAAAGTGTAACCAGACATAGCCTCTGTTTTCCAATCCATTGGTTACTTAATCCCATTAGCCATTAAGCTGCATTTGTACTCATCAGAAGAAACTTTATGTATTAGATTCTTGAGTACAGAAAGCTGGGGATTTAATTCTGTCCCCACCACCAACCATTTGGATACATATCATGTAGCTTTCTGGTCCTCAGTTTCTTTGTGGAAGAGGACTGATACTATGTTTCTGGCTATTTCAGAGTTCTCCAAAGGTACACGTGGTTGGATGGGCGTGGAACCTTTTGAGGAGTGTCATACTCTAGACAGATACAAAGTATAGTGCCCTGAGGACTCCAGGGAGCACTGCCCTTCAGCACTCCACTCAGTTTCTGCGTGGTTGATGATATAGCTTTGGCTCCATAGAGTTTCACCAACAATGGCCACTGTGTTTCAAATCATATCAAAGTTTCCTATTAGCAAAGGTAAAAGGACCAGGTTAAAATCCACCTACAGCCTCACCCTAGGGGCTTCTCTTCAGTGCTGTGAAATAACATTTAAACAGAAGGTTAATGCCTTGCACTGAACCTGTAGTCCTGATGTGCCTACAAAAAGCATTAGTTCTAATTACTCTTCATAGAAAAGCAGAGAGTAGAATGTTGAATATTCCAACATTCAATTAAAAGGTTGTTCTTGAGAAATAAGTTTTTTTAATATATAAAAACTGTGTTGTAGAATGTTGAGAAAATTGTTAGTTGCTTCTATAGCCCATTCTGTAACAATGTGTAATTTTTTGCCTCTCTCAGAGAGAGGAAAATTTTAAGTCAGTGTGAACTAATTGTAGGGTTTATAAAAGTAGTTTTCAACAAAGTCCAGGGATCCCTTCTCACCACTTCCTTCATCAGCCTAATTACCAGAAGGCTCTTGAGGCATTGGAGGGGTGTGTAGATTTCTTATAAAATGTACCAGGTCCCAGAGAAAGGGCCACCCCCTTAAACCATGAACCTCTTCCCTCCCTGCCACCCACTCCTGCCCCAGAATTAGATCTTTCTCTGTTGGAAATGTTTGAGACCTATGGACTTAATAGATTTATCTGAATCAGAGGGTCAGTTTGATAGGTTAGAGAGTGGGTCCGTTTATTTTCTGGCTAAGGATCCATTCCCTCTCAATTCTTCTTGCTACCCCTTTACTACTCCAGGAACCCTTGTTTTGGGTTGAGGAAGAGGAAATATTTCAGTTACTTTGCAGAGATCTCTGCTCCAGCTGGTTCAAATGTGGATAATAAGGATTTTGGTGGGAATCTAAGCCCACTGCCCTTGAGATATACCCCCAAACCCAGAGGCCAGATTGCAGAAAAGAAAGAGAAAAAGAACTCAGGTTGAGAGGTCAGAAAGGTGCAGGGGACATCCCTAGGAAAAAAACAAAACAAAACAAAACACACACACTAATTTGAGATAAACAGAGGAAATCGTTGCTTTTCTTGAAATTTTAGAATGAAAGGTTGGGTTCAGAGGGTTACGTTTTATTTTACAACCTATCAGCAATATTTCATTGTAGCAGGAATGTTCTTCACTACAATCTTTGTCGTTGCATAAGACGCTATTGTTTTCTTGAAGTTTACCAGAACTTGTTGACAGTATTAATTCTTAACTATGAATCAGAGCTAAGGAAATGGATTTATTGTCCTATTTAGCCTTGCCCGAGTGACGAAATGCAAACTTCATTTCAACTGATTTCTTTGGAAGCGGCTTCCCAATTTCTGTCGTTGGGAGGACAGGCCATTTCTTCTTTAAAACTCGATGGGCTTCAATGGGGCGACTATAAATTCTCTTCTGACCTAATACCTCGCCTAGGGGAGGGTTATTTTCTCTCCAGATTGCTGACTGACTTCCTTCCTGTAGTGCTGGAAAGCCTTGTTCAAAGATCTCAAAGACTGGCTGCATCTCTTTCCTAATGAAGCACCCTTAGCTTGAAGCTGGGGGAGAAGGTCCATCTGGCTTCTGCCATATGTGTGTATGCTGTCAAACCAGTAAACACAGCAGAGTTTGCTGACAGTGAGGAGTTTCAGTTAGTCAGTCATAAATTAGAGATGAGATATGCTGTGTTCCTGCTGCTGCGAGCTTTCACACTCCAGAAAGGAATCTTTACTTACCTATCCCGAAGAAGAGGAAAATGTGGATCAAGGAGGGCAACTGATGGGGTGCCACAGCAAGTCCAACGCACATATACTATTCAGAGACAGTGAGAATATGCACGGGATTAGGAAGCCAAAATCATTTCCTGAGCACTTGACTTCTATCTGTTTGCTTACACAGTGGTACGTTGGCTCTTTTGTTTTAACACATATATATCTAATTATGGGATTTTCCCCCCACTTGGGGTAGGTATTGGGGAGCAATTCCTTGAAGAGTCTTCAAAAACACTCCTGTGCTGGGTGAACATATGTATAGTTTCCCCCCAAATGTGCCTTGTTCTTGTCTGATAATCAGATAGGGAGACAATAATTAAAGTTTAATGCAGCTGTCTTTTTAAAGAGAAAAGTGCTTTCTGACTCCTAATGGCAAAATTTCATTATTATGATTTTAATGCTTTTAGACCAAAGGAGAGTTTACATTGAAGCTGCAAAGAAGCACAGCAAAACTATTCCTTGAAGACATATTTGTTTCATTTATGGGCTTGTGTTGAGGTGTGTTTTAATGTATTACATTTAAAGCAGACCATGATATATTAGACTATTTCAACATTTAAACCGGAATAGCTTCAGATAACATTGCTATCTGTATCTGAAGGTATTACCACAGGAGGGTCATAATTTCTAAAACAGATTATCACACTTTTTATTCTGAGCACCCTTCTTACCGAAGAGGTCCTGTGACCCCCACACGTCTTCAAACCTTCTCACTCTAAAAAAAGAGTAAGATGTTCAGATACTTACAATAATATGAGAAGTGGAAAACTCATGGCAATCTATTTTATTTGATTAGTTCAGAAATGGTCAGCCCCTCATCTCAGCCATGTTTTGTTTCTTTGAGGCTGGGATTTAGGGCAGGGGCAGAAAGGTGATGACAGATGGGGTAATCAGAATAAAGAAGTTTCTAATTCATAATAAAAGGTTGTTTGGGAAAGAGGAGGGGAGGGTGCCAAGATTATGGTAGGCAAGAAAAGGGGACAATTGGTTTTATTCTAGTCCCAGAAATAAACATTATAGGCCCTTTGAAATTCCCTGTCTGATACCTACTATGAGTAGGATTGATATAATATTAGAAAAATTTCAGATCTTGCATATGTAATTGGTTGTGGCCATTATTTAATAATACCCCAAATTGATACGTTGCTACAGTGGGTTGAATAGTGCCCCTCCAAAATTCTTGACCACTTGGAATCTCTAAATATTACCTTACTTGGAAATTGGGTTTTTGTGAATGTGATTAGTTGAAGACCAAGATGAAATCATTATGGATTAGGGTGGGTCTAATTTTGTACTTTCAGTATTATACCACTGGTCACATTTAGTTGTATGTATATACGTATGTATTTAATTTTTAAGTAGGCTCCATGCACAACATGGGGCTTGAACTCGTAACCCTGAGATCCAGACTCATGTGCTCTACTGACTAAGCCAGCTGGGTACCCCTGTAATTCTTTAATTCATTTCCTTCCCCATTAGAATGTAAGCTGCATGAGGTCAGGCATAGCATCTAGTTTTGCTCCATATTTTATCCCCAGCACCTAACTTTGTGCCTGGTATATTAGGAATTAATAAATGTAAATAGTAGGTACTATTGTAACTGTAGTACTATTGTCCTATTAACTGTAGTTAATAAATGTAAAATTGAATGCATAAACACATGTAAATACATATGGATATACTGGAAAGGTTCTTATTTGTTTTAGGCAGTCCATTTGAGGGGACTGTTGTCAGTGTGGCCTGGAATTCTCAGCCTCTTTGCAGAGTGAATACCCTTAAATAATTGTGCTCTCTCCAGATCAGAGACTTGCCCTGGGGTGCAGTCTTTGGGACCCATTCTTCCCAGCTGCCATTTTTTCCAGTCACCATGTCTTTAGGTTACCTCTTTCCCAGCCCTAACCTTGACCTACACCCCATTCTCTCTCCAGTGGCTATAAGATGGGAGTTTACATCAGAATGCCTATGGGAGCATTTCTAAAATACGCTTGTTCAGACCTCTACTACTTTCCAAATTCTGACTTGGTAAGTTTGGGGTGGGTCTTCGGCATTTAGGGTTTATAGAAGTCCCATAGATTATTCTGGCACACAACCTGGTCTTTCATGGCTTCTAAATGTGTGGTGTGACTACTAGGAAACCAAAGAGTGTGAAAGTCACATGGCAGAGGGCCAGAAGGAGAAAGATGTCGTCTGTAACTTCTGTCCACCAACTAAGGCCTGTGCCCTTAGTTGTACCTATGGCACACTTATGCATTCCTCAGTGTTCTTCCAGGACTCATGACTCTTCTTTTATTGCCTAATCCAGAGGAGTGACCTTATGGTGACTCTGTCAGAGGATTGTCAAGGCCACGCAGACCACGGGAGGAGATATTTGAGGTTGGTGGAACACTGTAGGGCTGTCTAAATTGTAAACACAGCTAACCTCTTTTGGGGTTCATATGATGGGAAAGTTTTTCTCCCAGCTGCATAACTGAGGTTGGCTTCTGTCAGTCTGCAAGAAAGGGGACCTGGCACTTTGCTGTGGTGTCACTAAGTGTTCCACTTTATGTAACACAGCCTTTAGAACATTGCTCTTAAATATATGTTAGGATTGGGCTATTTAAAGCTCAAGACTTATGCTGCTCAGACATGAAGCACAACACTCTAACATAGCTTTAAGTTATGCAAATTGTTTCTTCTCAGTTGCTGCAAGAAGCTTTGTTTTGTGATATTGGCCTAGGGCCAAACAGGTAGCGTGATATGAGTAGGCAGCCTTCCTACTACCTCTTAAATTGAAGGCTTCAGCCATTGCTATTCTCAAACATCCAAACAAGGTAGAAGCAAGTCTGAGGAAAGATGTGATGAGAGGTGGCACGGACCGGTTACATACAGCCAGCAGCTGACCAGGAGGTAGAACACCTGGGACTGAGGTTGGCTGCAGCACCGGAAGGGTGTCCACTCACTTCTCTGTCTCCCAGTCTCCACTTGGTCCTAGCTGGCCAGGGCCATCTTTCTAAAACCTAAAGTTTTTCTTCTTAAAAGTTTTATTTTAACATTGGCATACATGAATAAATAACAAGCATCAATAGACATCACATATCGATAGCCTCATGTCAGCCAAATCTCTTTTTCCCTCAGAGATTTTGTCTAACTCCTGATCCTAGTCAGCCCCAAGGCACTGAAAGTCCAGAGTTCTCTCATGATGTCTATCATTTCCAGGCTCATCCCCTCATGTCTGTTTCATTACCTCCATCTCTCTGGGTACAAACTCAGCCCAGTTTACAAAAGCAATCCACTTACTCAGCATTTTGTAAGCTTTGGTGGAATGTATTCATATATATGGAGAGGAGTCACTTCCTGCTAGGCATGGCCTCCTGCTACCCTCCTGGCTCCATTCTCTTCCTCTCTCCTCTGCTCCCACCTCCTCTTTCTACACTCCCTGTCTTCCACTCCCAACCCCAAGTCATCCCTGTTATGTAGAGCAGTCTGGTCTCTGGGGCCAGTGGAGGGAGGTGGGGTTCAGCCTCTATCCCTGAACCTGCAAGCCCAACCTTGAACGACTTACTGCTTTTGTGATTCACCCTTCTTAGGGAGCAGTCTTGGTTATGGATGATTTTTTTCTTCCTTGGTATATATTTGTTTGATATCTTACCATGAGGTAAGGTTTATCATGCATATGTATACAGTGGAAACTGTAGAAATTTTAGAATGTACAGGTGGGTTCTCCTTCAGGCAAGCTGTGTGATGTTATTAGCCCTAAGCTATATAAAACCAGCAAGACGTTAAAGCTTGAAACTGCACTATTTTGGTGCAAGAGAGAAAGTGATGTTGAGGAAGAATGAGAGAAGAATTGGCGTCTTTAGGTATAGATGTGCAACTTCCAAAGCGAAAGGTGGAAAAATATATAAACCACCCTATGAATATTAATAAGAATACTTTGCAAGGCACTCTGAGTTCTCAGAAGAAAGACGCTACATAAGCACAAGCTTTACCTCATTAATCCTAACAGCATCCCTGTGAGAGGAGAGCCAAGGCAGATTATTCCATTTTAAAGACAAGGAAATGGAGAAAGGAGGAGACATAACTTGTCCCCAGCATCATCATTACCTCTGTTGCTGAGATCCTGCAAATCTTTCCTCTATAAAGTGTCCTCACACAGGCCAGCCTCACTGCTGCATCCATTAAATCCTTTACTGCTGGACTCTGTTCACAATTTCACCTGTGAGGAAAGAGACTGGGCCCTCAATGTTTTGCATCTCTCCCTCCTATTACATCCAGCAGAACATCAAGGTCGTAATAAGTACTTAATAAATGCTTGTGGACTGATGAACAGTCATTGCAGTATGGAAGTGACAGTGGTTTCACTAGCTGTATTTTCTTTTTTTTTTTTTAATGTTTATTTATTTTTGAGAGAGACAGAAACAGAGAATGAATGGAGGAGGGGCAGAGAGAGGAAGACACAGAATCCAAAGCAGTCTCCAGGCTCAGAGCTGTCAGCACAGAGCCCAACGTGGGGTTCAAACTCACGAACTGCGAGATCATGACCTGAGCTGAAGTCAGATGTTTAACTGACTGAGCTGCCCAGGCGCCCCTAAAACTAAAGCATTCTAGAAGTTCCCTTTGTCTATCACCATCTTCTCAGATTTAATCAGTGATACATCATAGGATTAAGCACAGTTTTAGTAATATATTTTGGAAAAGTAACTACATGTGCATAGTATAAAATTTTAAAGGTTTTATAAGAGGATATTCTGTGAAAAATAACTATCTCTTTACCCTTTCCTAGGGCCTCTTGGTCCCCCTTCCAGAGGCAATTGTCATTACCAGTCTTGTGTCTTTCCAGGGATGTTCTGTGCATATACAAGAATGTATATGCATATAATTTCTTTTAACCCAAATGATAGCATATTGTAGACATTGCTCTGTACTGTGCTCTTTTTGCTTAGTAACATATCTTGGAGATTGTTTCATGCCAGTATTTATAGCTGCCCCATTCGCAGTATTTATGTGGACATACCATCATTTCACTACTTTCCTACTAATGAATAATTGGTTATTTTCCATCTTTTGCTTTTATAAACAATGTTAAAATAAGTGTTTTTCTACATATGTCATACTGCATATGTGCAAATTCCTAGATGTAGAATTGCTGTTTGAAGAATTTGTGCATTTAAAATCTTGAAGGATATCGCTAATTGCTCCCCATAGAAAAAAGTACCAATATATGCTTCCAATCACAGTGGAAGAGAGCACAGTACATTTTAGAAAAGCCATATATAAGAGACGAAAATGTGGGGAAAGTAGAATAGTAGCATGTCCCAGTGAAGATGTTGATGGCTAACATTCATATATTGAGCTTACTGTGTACCAGGCCCTGTTATGGGCTCAGATTCATTAACTCAAAATGGGTCTGTAATTATTAGGTGATTTTATTTGAAGGACTTTAAATTGGTACATTGCCTAATAGTTATAGTAGCTGATATAAAAAAACATTTTGAATATATCCTAAGTATCAGATATAGAGATAAACATAATAATTCTCTATTATTTAATCCTATGAGGTAGGTATTATCATCCTCATTTTTTTTTTTTTTTTTGATGAGGAAACAAATTCAGGTTAGGTAATTTGCACAAGATATGCATTGGAATTAAAGAAGGCCTTTCTAACTTTCTGCTACACCACAATGGCTTGTGTGATTTGGAAGACTAACGATACTCAATTAAGAATTGAAATGGCATTTTCCTAAGGAAGAAGGTTATAAGTCCAATGGTATTGGACAAGGATGTCGAAATATATGTATTTTGAACTTGTCTGCAGAAACAGAAACCACCTGGTAACCAAAGGATATTTTCTGATCTAAAAATCTCAGCGATATCACTGCTCTCTCTCACTTAGTGAAGGTCTTAGAGATAGATCTGTCATTATTACACATGATGACCCCATGTAAGAAGGAACAGATTTTAACCTCAGCATCATTTTAGAAATTGACAATTTAAGGAAAAGGAACATAAAGGAGTAGAACACAAGTTTCATTTTCATGTTAGGATATGCAGCTGAGCTGGGACACTATCAGTGACCAAAATTTGAGTCCTGTGGTTACTGCTGTGATGAAATCCTGTGGAAAAGGGAGTTTCACTTCCAGACATAGATTGACCACCAACAGAACCAAGAAGACCCATGCAATCTTCTGCTGGTTTTTCTCTACCAAAGACAATTGGCTGTGAACCTTTTGCCAGAAGCCAGGAATGGCAAGGTATACCTTCTGTGAGTTTGTGTTCAAAAGATGGTAGTGCTGGGGCATTGGGAGTATCTTTTTAATAGGGGTATTTTGCATACTGAACCTCAGTGAGCAGTTCTAACACTATTAATTAGTTTAGTTCAATAATTACATACTGTGTTCTTGGCAATAGGAGAATATCTCCATGATGCGTCAGCCGGAGGGTACATGAAATGTAAACTCTTGTCTTTATGTACTATATGCAGAGAAATATTTAGCCTAATGGTGTAGCTAAAAACACATACACATGACAAGCCACAAGACATTCCTCCAACAAATGTTGCTCAGAATCTACTATGTGAAAGACACTAAGCCAGTTTCTCAGAATACTAGGTTCACAGGAAAAGAGATATGGGTCCTTGCCTTCCTTATTTACAGTGTAGATGGGGAGACAGATGATTGAACAGTTACACCAAGTGAGAATTACAGAAATAACTGCTACAAGTGTTCAGAGAGGTTATGCTATTGTAGGTTGGTGGAAGAAAGCTTTAAGTAGAGGGTAGATATGGAAGTCAAAAATGCACATTACCAAATATTTTTATTATCTTTTTTCTGGATAGAAGAAATTTCCTAGTTAGAAAGTGGGTATGGAATCATAAGTGCTGCTAACCAAATATTTCCATCTTTCTTTTTTCTGGGCACATGGAGAATTATACTTTCCCACCCTCTTTGAAGTTAGGCCTGGCTGTTGTAACTTGCTTTGGCCAAAAAAATCAAGATTGATATGTGTCACTTCTTTTTTTAAAATTTTTTTTATTTTTCATTTTAATTCTGGTACAGGTAACATACAGTGTCACATTAGTTTCAAGTGTACAATATAGTAATTTGACAATTCTATATATTACCCAGTGCTCATCGTGATACACGTACTCTTAATCCCCTTCACCTGTTTCACCCACCACGCCCCCCCCCCACGTCCCCTCTAGTAACTATCAGTTTGTTCTCTTTATTTAAGAGTCTCTTTTTTGTCTTTTTTTGCTTTGTTCATTTGTTTCTTAAATTCCTCATGAGTGGAATCATATGGTATTTGTCTTTCTCTGATTGACTTATTTCATTTAGCATTATATCCTCTAGATCCGTCTATGCTGTTACAAATGGCAAGATTGCATTCTTTTTCATGGCTGAGTAATATTTCATTATTGTGTGTATGTGTGTGTGTGTGTGTGTGTGTGTGTGTGTGTGTGTATATATATACCACTTCTTTATAGATACTTGGGCTGCTTCCATAGTTTGGCTATTCTAAATAGTGCCGCAGTAAACATGGAGGTGCACATATTTTTTGAATTAGTGTTTTCATATTCTTTGGGCAAATACTTAGTAGTGAAATTACTGGATCATATGATAATTCTATTTTTAATTTTTTTGAGGAAACTCCATACTCTTTTTCACTGTGGCTATGATATGTGTCACTTCTTGCTTTAAACTTTAAAAGCCTCATGCTATTAACCACACCTTGTGGCATTGGTGTGCTGATCCTCATAGACACATGAGTTGAGAGAAAGCCTCTGTCAGTCATGGTCCCCAAAGGATCTAGTCTTGGTAAGGTGTACAATGCTGTGGTTTTAGCCCACTGAGATTCTGGAATTATGTGTTTCTGTAGCCCATTCTGACTATTCCATTCATTTACATTTTTAAATGAAGATTTATTGAGGAATTCTAAGCATTATGCTCAGGTGCTAAGAATAAATCATAGAAAAATACATATAAAGTTTTTTTTCTTTTGTTTTTTCTTAATTTCTTAATGTTTATTTATTTTTGAGAGAGAGAGAGAGAGAGAGAGACAGAGTGCGAATGGGGGAGGGCAGAGAAAGAGGGAGACACAGAATCTGAAGCAGGCTCCAGGCTCTGAGCTGTCAGCACAGAGCCTGACATGGGGCTCCAACTCATAGACTGTGAGATCATGACCTGAGCCAAAGTCGGACGCTTAACTGAATGAGCCACTCAGGCGCCCCAAAGTTTTTTCTTCTTTTAGGGCTTGTATTCTAGTTGCACGGAGGCTAGGAGATGAAACTGCAGGCTAATAACAAACAACTGAACAAGTAAAAACATAATTAGATTTTGATTACGATAACTCTTACTGTTGGTGAGATAGAGAATCCCTATTTAATAGGGAATGTTTTAGACAGGGTAGTCAAAAAATACTTCTCTGAAAAGGTGATATTAGTAGCTAAAATCTGAAGGATGAGGAAGAATCAACATGAGAAAACCCAGTGGAGAGTGTTCCTGAAGGAGAAAACAGCAAAAACATCTGAGGTCAAGAAAGAAGATGGCTTATGTGGACAATAAAAGACCAGTATGGTTTAAACAAGGTGTTTATAGGGAGGTGAATGTGGTACCAATTGAGATCAGAGAGTCAAGAGCCAGTGTGGTAGACTGCAGTGAGAAGTTTTGAATTTTAGTTGAGGTAAAAATGGAAGTTCGTTGCAATATTTTATGCAAGAGAGTAATGTCATTTATATGTTAAAAAGACCACTCTTCTCTGGGAGAAGGCTGAGCATGGATGTAGGAAGGCCACTTAGAGGACTGTTAAGACATTTCAGAAAAGTGACTTTGGGGAATTGGTTTAGGGTGGCAGCAGTGGAGATGGGGACAATTGGGCATATTCAAGATATATTTTGCTAGTGTAACACACAGTATTTGTGGATGGATTGAATGTGGGTAGATATTAAGAATGGTGGCTAAAATTTTGGTTTGGGTTAATTAATAGTATCATTTCCCGAGAGAGGGAGAATTAGAGTAGAAACAAGAAGGAGATGGGAGAGGTGAACTAAGAGTTCTGTTTAGATAAGTGTAATGTGCATATTAGATATCCAAGTTAGGATACTAAGACAGAGCCTGGGGCTTAAAGCGAATGTTAAGCCTGGAGGGAAAATAAGGAGTCCCCAGCAAACAGCATCTAAAGCCATGTGTGTAGATGAAATAGATTAGGGAATGTTTGTAGATAGTAAGAGAAGAAGAGCCTAAACCTGAGACCCCACGCGCTCCCAAATTTAGAGGCTGAGTAGAAGAGTCATGGCAGAAGACTGGGAATGAGTTACTCATGGGGTAAGAAAAAAAGTGGCAGTGTGGAGTGCTGGAAGCCAAGAGAAGAAAAGTTAAGAAGGGAGGACATATTGACTGCTACAAAGGGGTTGGTGAGATGAGAAGACTGATCTTTTCATTGATTTTGGCACAGAGCTGGTTCTTAGTAAATTGAACAGAGCAAATTCAGCGGAGCTGGATGCTAGATTGTATGGGGTTGAAGAAGGAATGAAGACAAAGTGAAAAAGTAGAGAAGTTGTAAAAGCCAGCAAGGAAATGGTCTGATTGATAGATGGTGGGTAGATGAGGTGCAGGTGGGTCAATGGAGATTTGTTCTTTTATTTATTTTTACAGATAAGAGGTTCTAAAGCATGTTGTATGGTAATGGGGATGATTCAGGGAAGAGAAGGTAAAAGAGAGAGGGGAGGGAAGGAGGAAGAAGAGGAAGGAGGAGAAGGTGAAGACTCCAAGTACAAAGTGCTTGAGAGCATATAGAGGTATGAACACCAGCAGAAAAGAAGGCATTGACTTCGACCTCAGTGGGTGATTAGAATTTGTGTGGGCAGAGAGAAGTGGAAACATCATTAGCATAGGTGTATTTGTGGTATTTAAGAGGGCATTTTGGTGAAAAACAAATTAGTAGGATTGATTGATTAAAGCCATGGCTTTATTAGGGAAATAGTACAACTAAAATTGGAAATACCTAATACAACTGGGGACTCAGAAAGGAAGCTTACTCAGTGCAGGAGTCTGTGCTATCACTGCCTTGACAGACATCTATCTGGCCTATGCTCAAGGTGAGGGTGGATTGCAAAGGCACTTACATCTGAACTAGCTTTGGGAATTCATTATTTAGGCCATGAGAATCCAGAGTGCATTTTAGAGCAGGGGGGCTTGATGAAAACAATATTTTAAGCAGGTTATCAAGGAAGGAGCATTTAGGAGGACTGAAGCAGGAAGGCTGTGGAGGTGGAGAGGCCAGGTGGGAGGTCTGTGGGACAGAGGCCAACAGCCTGGTGGTACTGGGATTGCAGAGGAAGGGAAGCAATGTGGTGGATAACATTAAAGGCTGTAAGAGGAAGCATTTAAGATGGTTGATATCTGGGAGGAAGTGTGAGGAAGGGGTGAGGGCATACATTTTTAAGCTTGGAGATGTTGTGAACAGAACAAGGGTAAGTTAGAGATATGGAACTGAGTTTGGGGGGTAATTCTCTTATGAGTGATTTTTGAGTCAGTGAGATTAGATGAATTTGTAGACAGAAAGTATGGACAGAGGAAAGCAGGGCATAGAGGAGAAAGAAGAATGAGGGAAGAAGACAAAAATGAACAGTGGAATAGAGAATAGAGCTTCAAGAAGAAAGCGCTCCTTGGGATCAAATGCAACAAAGAGGAGATTCAGCTGGTGTTGATTGCTAATGCTGTACCTGCTTAGTTTCTGAAGTGCTCTCACAGTGTTTCATTTCATTTACAAGTTTTAGGTCTTCTTAGTAATTCTCAGAGGTAGGGAGAGGGTCAATATTCTCACTGTCAGAAAATGCACTTGCTGAACATTGCATGGCAACTTCCACAGAGCTATGGGTCTCAAAATGAGGTCCCTAGTGCAGTGGCAGCAACCTCACCTGGGAACTTGAAAATGCAGATTGTTGGACCTCATTCCACACCTACTGAATCAGACACAGTGGGGTTGGGGCCCAGCAATCAGTGCTCTAACAGGCTTTCCAGGAAATTCTGTGGCATGCTAAACTTGGGAATCACCATCTTCCATATAACAAGCACATGGCAGAAGGAAGACAGATGCCAGAAGGTTAAGAAGTGAATGGGAAGTAAGAAAGGAAGGCAGCTGCACTGGTTACTTTCCCCAGCTAGGTCTGACCTCATTTCCTCCACTGGTGGTTGGAGGGTGCTCATTCAGGACCTCTGGATTCTGCTTTTTCAGTACTATCTTGACTTCCAGTTGACCATAAATTGCTTTGGTAATGCGTTTATTCAGTACAATAGTATTTGTGGGAGTAGGGATTTTTTTAATTAAAAATCAGATTTTATTAGTGTAAGGAAGGACCATATATATATGTTCTCACAGTGCTTAACAATGGTGATCCACATTCCATGATTTCTTAGCAGGGACTCATTAACATCTCTGTGCATCTGTAAACTACAATGTGCAGACATGGTTGTGCTATGGCTATTTAGGAGAAACATGAAAACAGACTGATAGAGCAGTCTGAAGTAATAAGTACCTAAACAAGCATGTGATCTGCTCTTGGGGATATTTGATAGTCTTGAGGATCTTTGGGGAAAGTTGAAAAGTAGGACCTACGAGAGTTGGTTAATAAAAGATGACTGTTCATTTGGTACAGGTTAGTGAATTAGCATGGTGTTACTTCAAGGAGAGGAATTACAAGAACTTTTCCCTTTAACAATTTGTGTTCTCTAAAGAAGAGGATAAGCATGTTGAATGTAAATGTTTTCTGTCTCTGTCCCTGTTTATCAGTAACGCTTTCCCTTGCCCCAGTGTCAAAATAGAGTTCACTTTTTGACTTACATAACTGGCTACTGATCCATTGAACCCCACGTCCTTGGCCTTGACCTTTCCTCCTTGGCATCAGTGCACTTTCTAACTTTCTTGGCTCCTGGCTCTAGCTGGGAAGTTCCTTACCTCTTTAGGGTCTAACATGTCTGTGTTCTCTCTCCTTAAGGACATGATTCTTCATCACTTAGGCTTAATGTCTTTGGGTGTTGTGTATGGCTCAAGGAAGGAAGTAAACAAATTCTGAAGGTGCCATGTCTGTGTACCAGTTGTTTTTCTTTCTTCTATTTTGGTCAGGCATGTTGTCCATAGTCCAAGGGGTCAGTCAGGGTAGGAAACACCACATTTCCTAGTCCTCAAATAACTCCTGCCTGAGAGAATTCTTGATTGACTTTATAGAAAAAAAAAAAAAACGCAAAAAATGCTTTTGGCAATCTGCAGTAGGACAGATGGAAATGTGCCTGGCAGCGTTTGATGTTCTAGGATGAAGTTTCCATCATCTTTTGTCTAGTCACAGAAGGTACTTTGGAGTAAGGAAAGTAAAACTGAGTTTGATGTGGGCTCATTTGGCTAGATATATGCTAGTCGGACATGTAAGTTTTTGGCATGGGTGTCTAGTGTTTTCTGCAGTGAATGGGGAACTGAGTGAGCATTTGATGAAGAAAACATAAGACCTCAACAATTGCAGCAATGGAAAGAAAACATTAAAATAGGAAATTAAAATCCACACATGTGTCTGTAAGTATCTGTAAGTGTAGACAAAAACATGTTTATGGGCCAGACTAGAGCAAACTTAAGGAAAGATCTAGGTTAGATCAGCTAAACAATTGAATACAATTGGCAAGTTTACTGAGCTTAGGGGCTGAGCAAAGGTGTTCTGCAGTTTGTATTTTTGATGTGTGTTGTTAATTAATTAAATGCATGCAGCCTTCCTGTGAAGTGAGTCAGTGTTCCTCATTTCACGTGTGAGGAAACAAGGGCAGGAAGGATAAATGACTTGCCATTTTGCCAACCAGTAGCATCACCCTAGCCATATTGCTAGAATTTCCAGTGGGGTTTCAAAGAAAGACCTTAATTTCAAATGAGTCTGGGTTCATGTAAGGCCACTGAAATGAAATTTTCATGTCTGTGAAGTCACTCACTTGGTCCTGCCTCAGAGGTAGATAATGGTCAGTAAGAGTCTACTTGGAAGGTGTGGAGATTTTAAGTGCTTCTCATTGTGACTTAAATTAGCACTTGTCTTGCTTTCTTAGTATAAACTTGCCATCCCTGAGTGCCACTTATGTGCGATATAGAACAAAGAGAAAGCTTGCTGGAAAATTAATTAATTCAATAATTGGTGGCAAAGGACCTTGAAAGTTTGCCAGACCAGCAGCCCAGTGTGATTTGTAGCAACAGAACAGAAAAATACCTGAGGAATGAGTTTCATGTTTATTTTTTGGGCACAGTAATGATCAGCAATGAGGGAAAGGGGTCAGTGAAAGTAAATGTTATGGATTCAGTTATCCTCTTACATGATGGGAGTTCTCTGTGTGGAGTAACCCCCTACACAAGATGGAGCACTTGGTGTGTTGGTAGAGGAGCAAACTAAACAGATTGTTACAGGGCAACTAACTGTGCTTTGGAGGACTGAATCAATCCACACGATTAGTGAAGTCAGTGTGCCTCCTTAAGCAAACTGTGCAGAGAGGGCACAGAAACCATAGAGTCTGAAAATGGAAACAGGGTTTAGGAAACAGCCAGGATTTTGAAGGATAAGATGCTACCTATGGGCAGTAGTGGTGGGGTGGCTGGGAAGGAGGAGAATGAAAGTCCAGTATTAGGTTAGAGAGAGGTCCTCCTGGAAGATGGGAACGTTTAGGCTAGCGGGCAGTGGAAGATTCCGGTTGTGTGCTTCATTCCACAATCTGTAAATAGATTATTACTCTTGCATTTCGCCAGTGGGAAAGGGAACTAATTAATTAGAGGAACAGGGGATCTTACGGTATTGGGACACTTTGAATTTCAACGGAGAAGTTGTCAAAGTGTTTCAGAATGAGTCAGAAGGAGCTAAATGTTTAGGGGTGCATGGGTTGTGAGTGTATGATTCATAAGGGGAATTTTGTGTGCTAAAAATATCATTGAGTAAGTGGGCTTTCCATTTTTTTCCTTTTAAACAGCAAAACTCTAATATGATGTGATTATATTCAGGAAGCTATGTTTTAAAAATCTGAAACTTAAATAATTTTGTAGATAAATTTTAGTATGGTAATTTCTTATAATGACCTTTCTTAAATGAATCTTGATAAAAATATCAGCAGGTGTTGAATGGCTGCATGAAAAACATCATGTCAAGTTCTTAAGGGGCTTCAGAAAGAATATTTATAAATATAAATATTTATATTTATATTATTTATATAAATATAAATATATATTTCTAATCTAAAGCCCTACTTTCAAGGTATATCAAAATACCCAAAGATTGTTGTACTCTTTCTTTCTCTAAACTCTTTCTGGGGGTCTGTTTTTATAGGAATAATCCAAATTGGAAAAAGTCAATGTGCAAAGATATTGATTAACATATTTACAATAGTGACATAGGAAAAACATTGGAAATTACAACAATACCCATTTGATAAAGCATGCTATTTATGTTCAAATAACATCAATAAAATGATGGCAATGCAGGCTATATGAGGAATATGGAAAAAAGTATGTAAACTTATGTTACATGGAAAGATTAAAATAATAATAACTAACATTTACTTAGCATCTATTAGGTATTATCTCTGTTTTAAGTCTTTTAAATGTTTTAACTCACTTGATTATCACAACAATCTTAAATGGTGGGTACACCCTCATTTTGCAAATGAAAGAACTGAGGTTATGTAATTTTCCAAGGTTACAGAGCTAGAAAGAAGTAGAGCCAATTGGCCCCAGAGACAGGCATAAAACTGTATCTACCGTATGATTAAAACTATTTATAAAGCATATATGAAGAGAGAATATGTTCATTTTCAAGAGTGAAAACACTTCTTATATATAACCATATTTCTACAGGGCGGTTAGCTTCTGTGGTTGTCTACTTAACTAGCCATGTAAATGAACATGATCTTATTAAGGCTCAAAGTACTGAATGGGATGTGTGGCTCCTTTTGGGAACACATTGGAGTTCTTTTTCTGGCACTGTGTGGGTAACCTGCAGTAATAGTGTTAGCTATAGCTCACCATTTCTTTTACTCTCTGTGAATCTGGTTACACACAATTGGAGGCCAGAAGAGGTGGCTGATGTTGGTGTAGATAGAGCTAAATACAACTCTGCCAGGTGGTACTACCCTTGGAGCACATTGTGGATGCTAATTTCAGACTCATATGAGGCTATCTTATAATATTATTACGTGACATTTGATTGCTATTTACAGTTCACCCATCATTTTCATCATCTCATTTGATCTTCGCAAAAAGATTTCCTTTATTTTGCAGATGAAGAAAGTGAGATTCAAAGATAACTCAAATTGCAAAGCCTGAATCCAAACCCTACTATTCTACTCTTTTGCACAAAGATGTGATCATACTATATATACCTCACAGTCCTGTATATATGTGTGTATCTGTCATCTATCTAACTTCTCTGTAACTTGCTCTTCTCACTTAATACTATATCATATACCTCTCTCCAAGCTAAGATGTAAATCTGACTTGTTCTTTGAGTAGCTGCATAATAACCTGTCCCATATGGATGCATCGTGGTCTGTTCAACCATTCCATTCTTGTGGACGTGAAGGTGGTTGCAAGTTTTGGCCATCACGAACACAACTGCAATAAACATCCTAGTATGTATGTCCTCATGTGCTGGTACTTTAATTTTTACAGGGTTGATTCCCAGAAGTAAATTTGCTGAGTCAAAGGATATGTGCTTTTAAATTTTTAATATATCGTGTCAGATTCCTCTCCAAAAGGCTGGGTCAAACACTTTTCCACTATGATGTCTGGAAGTGCCTGCTTGTCTGCACCCTCATCAGTGCTGGGAGTTGTCACTCTAGTCTCTTACAGAAGAAACCCTGACTATAAGTCTAGGCCTCTGTCTTTTCAATTAAGATGTCTCAAATACAGAGACTTTGGGCAGATTTTTTAAGAAATAATTATCTTTAGGAGATTATTCACAATCTAATAGGCTTGGGTGCTGCTTTTGGCCTCAGCCATTGCTTTGTTATACGCACAACATATCAATAAATAATAACCATTACGGTCGAACATTAGAGTTGACAGTGTAGTAACTTATGAACAAATCTCCTCATTAGCAGCACTATTATTTCGTTGTTTGCAGCAATCTAGTAGTCACAGCCAAGTTGAAACAAGAGCCATTATGTATGTAAGACATTTTTAGCTCATTTACTCTGAACTCACTTTGCATACAAGAGCACTTGGCCCGCACCATATGGTGTAATGTCAGAATGAAGTGCTATTGGAAGTAAGAAGGAATAGGACCTCTGTGATGTGAGGGTGCATTGTCATGTACTTGGACTCTTGTGGCTTGAGAACTGAGTTAACAATTGTTTCTGAATAGATTCAGATTTTAATTCCATCTGATTGACCCACATAGTTTCTTGGTGTTGAAATGGAGGGGCTACGGTCCTAATGTATTTACTTACGTAGGTCTGTGTTTGTTGATTACTCCCGAGCTAGTATTGTGACATTGTATCACTAGACTTAATTTCCCTTTTTAAAAATTCTTGTCGTTATCTCACAAGCTGAGGTTGGGGAGTTCATTAATTTGAGTGCCGGATTGGGTAGCCTTTAGCTGGCTGGCAACCATTTCCTTTTTTTCTAGTAATGGCAGGCACTTTGATTTTACTCCGGGGAACTTCCCTCCCCAGAACCTCCCTCCTTCACTCCAAGGATGAGGCTTATATCTAATATATCCTCCCTTGGTGTATGGTTTCTTCAGGGAGGAGCATGTAACCTAGTCCTGGACCATTGTCTGGACAATGACACTCAATTCTGAGACACTAGTTAGGATTAGAGGGAAAAGACAATCCCTCTCTTCAGTGATTGCTAGCTCTGAGCTGAGGTAGGTCTGAACTACAAATCTCTGAGAGGATGGAGTCTACCTGAGAACGAAGCCAACTCAGAGGTCTGCCAAGAGGTAGAAAGAAGTTGAGTCCTGAGGATACATTTGAGCTTGTGGTTCAGGGTTCTCTGGACTGTACCATTTTGTTAGCCAATAGTTTCCCTCCCTTTCCTTATTTTTAACTTTACCCTTTTTGAGTTAAACAATGCTTTTTCTTGTATCCAGTTGCATCCTAACTGATTTAGGTTTTTAAATTGTTTTGATTTTTCTACTGCATTATTTGTATGATTTTTCAGTGGCTTCACTGTTTCACTGCATAACCAAAGAAATGTATATATATATATATATATATATATATATGTGTGTGTGTGTGTGTGTATACACACATTTTTTTTTTTTTTTTGAGAGTGAGCGAGCATGTGTAGGGGAAGAGGGAAAGGGAGAGAGAGAATCTCAAGCAGGCTCCATGCTGGGCGCAGACACAGGGCTTGATTTCACTAGTGTGAGATCTGAGCCGAAATGAAGAGTCGGATGCTTAACTGACTAAGCCACCCAGGCGCCCCAGCAAAGATATTTTAAAGTGACTTCTAATGCAAAGTATTAATTAGATTTAAAAAGGAAACATAGATGCTGAGAGATGAGCTTTTCTTTAGCAGTTCAACAAATATAAAAAGTTAGTCTCTCTTATTTTTCTAGTGAGTTTGTTTAGTATGTTTTTAGGTCAGATGTTGGCATCTGAGTTCCCTTCCTCCTTGGTCAAAGTTAACAATTTTATGGGATTTTTAAATGTTTTTAGTTCTTCAGATAATAGCATACAGAAGCTTATTACCCCAGCATGTTAAATATTGCCCCAGGGGCTGAGAATACAGCAAAAGCTACTGTTAGTGCTAACTGAAGCTGGGTTCCTTCTTTGGGGAACCATTTATGTGAATCACAAATGATTTCTTAGCTTGTATTTTACTGGTTCTTGTTCCAGGCACCTAAGGCAGCTTTAGAAATTAATATTCTCTCCTCTGAGCTGAGATAGATCATATGTTAATTGTCTTAGAAGAGTCAATAACAGTGTTTAATTGTTTTAGAAATAACATGTAAAGGTGGGTAGGGAAACACAGCATATTTTCCCCCAAAACAGAGCTAGGGGAGGGCAAGTCATTCTCTGTTTAAAGCCCAATCTGAAAAATATTTTTCTCAACAAAAGAATCTGCAAAACAAAACAAAGGTTTCTCCAACAGTCTCAGAGTGGCCAAACATGGGGGCAAGACTGGGAGTCCCCTGAAGTAGGGACGTGCAGAGAGCACCGTAGGATGGAGGCACACTGAAAGAGGCATCTTTTCTGAGTTGGAGCTCTAAAAAAAGGAAATACTGGAGGAAGAAAACATTCTTAGAGATACCATTGCTGTAAACGCCACACTTAAATTATGTCCCATATGAGGTAAAAAGAAAGACTAAAAATTATCTAGAATTAACCATAATGGAACTTGCATGAGGAAATGACACTCCAGAGCATAGGACACAGGCATGACAAGGACAGTGTGGCGCACACAGAATATGATGGACAGTGTAAGGTGAGACCTAGACGGGAACTTTATTTTTTTTTTTCAACGTTTATTTATTTTTGGGACAGAGAGAGACAGAGCATGAACGGGGGAGGGGCAGAGAGAGAGGGAGACACAGAATCGGAAACAGGCTCCAGGCTCTGAGCCATCAGCCCAGAGCCCGATGCGGGGCTCGAACTCACAGACTGCGAGATCGTGACCTGGCTGAAGTCGGAGGCTTAACCGACTGCGCCACCCAGGCGCCCCTAGACGAGAACTTTAGAGCAGACACATTTCTCTCATCCCTTCCTGGCTGAGTTTTCACCAATTACTTTTTTTTATTAAAAAAATTTTTTTAAACGTTTATTTTTTGAGAGACAGAGAGAGACAGAACATGAGTGAGGGAGGAGCAGAGAGAGAGGGAGACACAGAATCTGAAGCAGGCTCTAGACTCTGAGCAGTCAGCACAGAGCCCGATGTGGGGCTCAAACCTACAAACCTTGAGATCATGACCTTAGCTGAAGTTGGACGCTCAACCGACTGAGCCACCCAAGTGCCCCAGAGTCTTCACCAATTATTACTGAGTGGAGTTGATGAAGAAAAAGTATTTGTAGAGTGAGTACTAGTGGCCATATACTATTGGTAGTCCAAGGTCAGATGAATTTTATATTTGCTTTGTATAATTTTTGCTTATGTTAAATGTATATAGAACACTGCTCATGGTTCTTATTCCACAGAAAGAAATCTATCATCGTAGGTAATCATCTGTAGTTTCCATGAAGTCTTCAGCCCGGTACACCTCTCCTGAGTGATGCCCAGTGTGGGTGAAAAAGAGGAGTGCATCCTTGGTGAAATCATGCTCTTGCTGGGGTGAATTCTATATTTCGCTATCTGGGCCATCTTCCCATGTAGTGTATTCAAGAAGGTTTGAGGCTTCCAGTCATACTTTTTCTCTCCAAAGCCACAGACCTAGGCATATACCATGCCAAACCTGTGGATATTCTTTTTAATAGCTTAACCTATTGGTGCAAGGAAGTCTCCGCAGTGGTATCTCTGCATCTCACCTATTCATCTGGCTCTGTTCTTTTTTCTTTTCCTTCAATATTTGTGTGTGTGTGTGTGTGTAGTAAAAGACACAGAACATAAAATTTACCATGTTAGCCAATTTTAAGTGTTCAGTTCAAAGATATTTAATATTTTCATAGAGTTGTGCAATCATCACCACTATCTGTAAGTAGCTCTTTTTATCTTGTAAAACTGAAACTGCATACTCATTAAACAATAACTCCCCATTTCTCCCTGCCTCCAGCTCCTGGCAACTACCATTCTTTCTGTTTCTATGATTTTTTTGTTTGGCTCTTCTGTTGATAACATTTTAGCTGGTCAGGGAAACTAGGAGGTGAGGGAAGGTGGTCAAAATAAGGAACTGTAGGAGATACAACGAGGAAGGATGGGACCTGTACTTTGTTAAGCATCCAACAGAGTTAATTATAGGATCTTGCACAAGTTCCTTAACCACACTGTCCTCAGTTTCCTCATTTGTAAACAGGGATAATAACAATACTTTACCACATAAGATTTTTATGATGAAGAAAGTATTTTCCATGTAAAATATACAGAGCAGTACCTAACATGTACTAAGTAAGCACTAAATAAATTTTAGTGATAGTGATGATGATGATGCTCTCTCATTAGGGTAATTAACATTGGTCGAATTAGCCAAGTCAAACAGAATATGAAGTTATAGCTGACACAACCCTACCACGTTGTGTGGAAATAGAAATTCAGTTGTGAAGATGGTTTGGTTGTTCAAATGGCCTATATGCTATTTCATGTTTATGCCAGCTCATTCACATTGTGTAGACTTGCAATGTTATTTTTTTGTTGAAAGCAACTTATGATAATGTGAAGGATACAAATAAATCAACATTTCTCTTGTGGGAGGAAACCCATATGTCTATCATTTAGGTCAACGATCATGTTAGTGACTACACCATTACGTGAAAAGTATTGGCTATTACCAGAGAAAGTATCCAAGGAGCTATGATAAAACTGCTGTTAGAGAAATTGGCATTTTCTTTGCATATGGCATCACTGCTTACAACTTGGGCTTTGAATAGCTCAAGAGATGATATGGCTTGAGATTGAAAGGCCAAACTGAGCCTGTACTTACTTATGCTCCACTTGTGCTTTGCAGACAGTGACTGCAGCATTTTTTAATTCCACTCCTACCTTGATGCTTTTGCTTGTTTCCATGACACTAGTTCTGGGAATGGCACCAGGCACATTCAGCATCTGCAAGTGATGGATTAGATAGTAATTGATGTGTGTTACGAAACTCACATCTGGGCCTTCCACCAACTGAGAGTCAGTTTGATTTGATCTGGCAAAAGGAGTTTCAAAGCATTTGGTTTTTAAATTATAGTGATTTATAGAAAAGTGCCCCTTAAGATGACTATCAGCTGGTAGCAGGTTGAGTTCCCAGAAAAAGTGTACATTCTTTGTCCTGATTTCTCCAAATGGCAAACCCACTAGGGCACTCCTCTTCAACATGGCCTCCTGGGGCTATCTCTTCCTTTTGTTGAATCTGCTGCCTACAGATAGGATTGCTGATGTTAAGATTGTAGCACACTGTGCTGTAAGTTTATTTTGTTTCCTGGATAATACTTGGATTACCAAAACTGTGGGAAAAAAGTACTCTGATGATAAAGATGGACTTTAAAAAATCTTCATAAATTTATGTGAACAGTTTTTTTTTTCAATTCAAAGTAGTGTTTGCCCTACAAAAAGTATCATGCTTTAAATTCTGTTTTCCTACATTTCTCTCATTCTGTCATGTTATCTCCCGAATATACAACCTATAAGAATTGAATATCTTTCTTCTCTCTCAACCCCCCCTTCCCTAGCAAAACCTGCAGAAATCTACTATCAGCCATTTATTCATGTTTTTGAATTTCACCTTAGGGTGATTAAGTTTCTGTCCATATTTAACCTTTTCTGGGTATTTGTACTTTAGGCTTTTTATTTGTGGTTTGGAAATGAAAGGTTCTTCTCCTCTGTTAAAGGAATTTCAAGCATCACTGAGCAGCAACAGAATCTTTCTGGAACTGGGTAATACAGGTTTTTGATATTCTAGATCTTATAAGACAGGTGCTGGAGGTAAACATGATTTAATCACACTGGAGGCATCTGAAAGAGAATCATCAGGAATCACCTTCTACTCAGCTATGGCTGCTGGAAGCTTGTACTGGATGAGGAATGGTCATTAGGTATAGGTCTTCTATGTAGACTCCCAGAGAAGTGCTTCTCAAACTTTAATGTGCATATGAATCACCTGGTACCTTTTTCAAATATTGAATTTAGTAGATTTGGCATGGGATCTGAGATTCTACATATCTGGATTCATCTCATGTGATGCTAATGTGGTTGGTCCCTAGACCACACCATTAGAGTAGCAAGGGTGTGGAGGATTCTACTTTTGCAAATCTTCTTCATTGTCCCTTCTTGACCTTATTCTCCTTTTCCTGAGATTAAGTTTATATAGGAATACATTATGGCATCTTTAATGTTATTGTTACTAGTAATTGTAACATTCCATAAGATAATTCCTTTAAAATAATCAGATAGCAAATGGCAAATTATTCATTCAAAAATATTTATTAGGCACTCACCTAATACCTAGGGTGCTAGGTATTTTTCTACATACTGAGCATATAGGAGTGAACAAGACAAAACCCTATCCTCATGGAGCTTTCATAAACAACTATCAACTAATAAATATACAAAAGCATGCCAGATGGAGGTAGTGCTATAGAGAAAAATAAGTCAGAATGATTGGATAGAGAGTGAGGGGGTAAGAGTGGGGAAGATGTAGGTCTATGGTAGGGTTATTTCTCTTCTCTTCAAACTAGAATAAGGGTTAAACTATTAAATTAATTATTTAAAAAGCTTGTATTTAATTCAAACACTGGAAACCCAAAGAAAGATTTACTGAATGAAAGCAGTAAGTTGTATTTCCTCACTGCCAAAAATTTTGAGTTGCAAATGCAATGTACATCAAATTACATGATTCTCCCTAGGAGTAAACCATTCATCACCTGATATGTGGACTCTTTCAGGCTACTAAGGCACCACTTTATATTTCCCATCAGCACTTCTAAGTACTCTAGAACATTAATGACTTCTGAAAAACAAATCAAAAAATCTTTTTTAAAAAGGCTTAATATCAAGAACCTACATAGAATAGAACCACATGAATGTAGTCAACTGATCTTTGACAAAGGAAGAGTGGAACAAATATAGTCTTCTTCTTCTTCTTCTTCTTCTTCTTCTTCTTCTAGAATTTCTTTCTTTCTTATTTTTTTTAAAAATAATTTATTATCAAGTTAGCTAACATACAGTGTATACAGTGTAGTCTTGGCTTTGGGAGTAGATTCCCATGATTCATCACTTACATACAATACCCAGTGCTCATCCCAACAAGTGCCCTCCTCAATTCCCACCACCCATCTTCCCTGTTCCCCAAACCCACCACCCCATCAACCCTCAGTTTGTTCTCTGTATTTAAGAGTGAGCAAAGATAGTCTTCTAACAAATAGTAATGGGACAACTGGACATCCACATGATATCCACAAGCAAAAAAATAAATTGACACACAGACCTTACACTACTTCACAAAAATTAACTCAACATGGTTCATAGATCTAAATATAAGATGAAAAATTGCAAAAATCCTAGAAGGTAACATAGGAGACAACCTAGATGAGACTGAGTATGGTGATGACTTTATATATAATACCAAAGGTATGATCCATGAAATATATAATTGAAAGCTGGATTTCATTAAAATGGAAACATTATGTTCTGTAAAAGGCAATATGAAGAGGATGGGAAGACAATCCACAGAATGGGAGAAAATAGTACAAAAGATACATCTGATAAAGGACTGTTATCCAAAATATATAAACTCAAAAATAAGAAACCAAAAACCTGATTAGAAATTGGGCCAAAGAGGGGTGCCTGGGTGGCTCAGCTGGTTAGGCATCTGACTTCGGCTCAGGTCATGATCTCACAGTTCATGAGTTCGAGCCCATGTCAAGTTCTGTGCTGAAAGCTCAGAGCCTGGAACTTCCTTCGGATTCTGTGTCTCCCTTTCTCTCTGCACCTTTCCCGCTCATGCTCTGTCTCTCTCTTGCTCTCTCAAAAATAAATAAAAATTAGAAATAAATTGGGCCAAAGATCTAAAAGACACTTCACCAAAGGAGATATACAGGTGGTAAATAAAAATATCAAAAGATGCTTCACATCATATGCAAATTAAAACAGTGTGATACCACTATGTACTTATCAAAATGGTCAAAACCAGATCACTGACAATACCAAATGCTGGTGAGGATATAGAACAAAAGGAACTCTCATTCATTACTGATGGGATTGCAAAATGGTACAGTTACTTTGGAGGGCAGTGTGGGGGTTTCTTACAAAATGAAACATATTCTTGCCATTGAATCCAACCATCATGCTCCTTGGTATTTACCCAAAGGAGCTGAAAACATGTCTTCACAAAAACGTGTACATCAATGTCTATAGTAGTTGTATCCATAATTTCCCAACTTGGAAGCAACCAAGATGTCCTTCAGTAGGTGAATGGATAAACAGCTATTTCACATCCAGATAATGGAATATTATTCAGTGCTAAAAAGAAATGGACCTATTAAGCCATGAAAAGACACAGGAATCTTACATGCATATTACTAAGTGAAAAAAAACAATCTGAAAAGGCTACATACTATATGATTCCAACCGTGTGACATTCTGGAAAAGGCAAAACCGTAGAGACAGTAAGATCAGTGGTTGACTGGTGTGGGGAAAGGGGGAGAGGGATGAATAGGCAGACCACAGAGGATTTTTAGGGGGATGAAAGTACTCTGAATGATACTCTAATGATGGGTACTTGTTGTTATACATTTGTCCAAACCCATAGAATGTACAACACGAAGAGTGAACCTTAAGATGAACTCTGAGTGAGTGTGATGTCCCTCAGTGTAACAAATGCACCACTCTGGTGGGGGGTACTGGTAAGGGGGGAGGCTATGTAAGTGTGGGGACAGGGGTCACACAGGAAATCTCTGTACCTCTTCTCAGTTTTGCTGGGAACCCAAAACAGCTCTAGAAAAAAAAAAAAAAGACCCTATTTCATCCCTTTCCTCACTTCACTGATCAGAGGCTCTGATATTCTGATATGCTGCCTTCAGTATTTCTAACAAGCCCAACCTCCTGGCTTTATAGATGAGGATCCTGAGGTGGAAAGGGTGGGAGCTTAATGGCCCGAACTCCACTGGAGATCTGTAGGAGCTGGGACCCGGAATGTCTCTCTAAATTGGCAGCTTCCCTGTCTCCTCCTGCACTGTTGCCTCAGGCAAGGCGTGCTTCAATGGATAGAATTGCATAGAGTTTTAAACACAATGCTTAAAACCTTTCAGGGAAAAGATCAAACAAGTATGCTAATTCAGCCCCCTCCTCCTTTTTTTCTCTCCAAAACTCTGATCAAATAGTGTGGATTCCTAGCCTGTCTGTACAGGGTCTACGCCAGAGCATCTGTACTTGGTTGGAGCAGAGTTCAGGAAATATCAACAACAACAATAAATCGGCATCTTTGAAGTCAATATCTTTTTTGAAAACTAGAATTGATGATGGCGTGATATGGCCAGTATGTCTGGTCAAAACACAAGTGTTCCCTCAGAGAAAAGCAGCTGGAACTATAAAACGCACTTTTGAAAAAGAAAAAAAGAAAAAAAAAAAAAGAATGAAGTAACTTCTGAGCAAGTTTTCCACGGCAAGAATACTTAATTTGTGGCATCACTCTAAAAATTAGCAAATTAAGAACGCTTGTTTACATTTAAAAACCAGAACTGATGATACTGACATTAAATAAGCACTTTGGGCGCAGGTTGTTGAATGGGTGGGTTGCTGGAGCGCTGGCAATCCCAGTGTGAGCTTTCCGCCCTTGGGCTGTCCAATTACACTGGCAAACAAGATAGGTAAGAAGCAAGCAAAAGCCATCTGGGCAATATGTCTTCTTAATTTAAGGTTGGTTTTTGTTTGTTTTGTAATTCTAACCTCTAGTTTTACCTTTATTTGATCCTTCAGCTAGGGAACGTGAATTGGTTTGGGTTTGTCCTTGTTTGAAATCTATGTACATACAACAAAGAAAATTAATGTAGAAAGAGTATTTCCTGTTACTGAAGGTTTCTTTTCTCTCTCTCCCTTTCTCTCTCTTTCTCTTTCTTCCTTTCTTTCCTTCTTTCAATAGCAAATCTCTCTTGTAATTATTCACTGATCATTTCAGAAGCATCGTGTGAATTATACCAATGGTAATTCCTTTAGAAAGATAAAATTTTTAGGTTTTTGCCAATTGAAGTATTCAGTGTAAAAACAGATTTCTCCAAATGTAGCAAATTGTTGGTTCATTTACTAACCATGTTTGTTTCATGTATTTGCATTTGCCAGACAAACACTGAGAATATATATTTTAATTTTATTGCAAAACTACCATTTCAAGGCATACCGTGAAATTATAATTTATGTTCCTGAGATTTTTGTAGTTTTAGAATGATCATTTCAATTTAGCCCTGGGTACCTTATACCATTATGCTAGGAACACTTCCAGTTTAAACATATATAATTTATTTTTAACAGATTTTGCTTGGAGTACACAAATGAAATGTAACAGTCATTACAGAGATTGTCTTGGTTCATTTACTAAACATGAATCCATGTTCTCTCTTTCCCTTGTTCTGTGCATGACTCCCTGGCTGGGCTTCTATTCCCTGCTTTGATGCAAATTTCAGGTTGAAGGGGACTCTGAGCATGAAGTCCCTTTTAGGTGACATTCTTGGCAAATGGGATGTGTGTGTCACTCAGATATTCTGTATTTTTAGATAGTTCTTTCTGAAAAATCCAATTTATAAATGGATCCTTCCTCCATTCCTAGCCACCTTACACATAGAATCCCTCTTTACTTCAAAACCCCCAAACGACTGCCTTGATCTTGAGACTTTTTCTTTTTGGAAGATGATGATTCCATTTTTTTGAAGTTATTTTACCTTTATTTTGAAAAATGTATTCAAACTCAACTTCTAATGAGAGTCCTCCTTTTCTCTCAAGCAGCACAGATCAAGCAAAGGTGGAGATTCTGTGTGCCATAGCTCCATGGGTTTTTCAGCAGGAATTATGCACAGCATTGACTATATATAAATTTAAATAATGTAAAAACACTTTGTGATAGCCTTTGTATTGAACCTATGCCCAGCAGGTTTTGGCCTCCCAATATTTACACTGAGTTTGAATTACCTTTGCACACCAAATCTTTGTGGCTTTCTATGTATTGTCAAGCTTAGTACAGCTGGTGTACAAAATATTTCCTTTTTTTAGAGAATGTTAGAAGAATGTTTGAGGAAGGTCTCCCAGTGTAAAGCTGTTTGTTGTGTGGACAGATTTTATGCTATTTGAAGCTGGAATTAGGTAAAGCAGTTATCGGGAGTGTAACTGAGTTTTTGGATTCAGCAAAAGGCGGGGCTCACAAATTAGGTTTTCATCAGAAGGGAATAAAAGTCTCCAGGGGATTAAGGTAGCAGAGTAAGCTTTGCAGATTTGTATGCACCATGTACTGAGATTTCAGAAGATGCCATAAGGAGTTGTAGAACTTCCCTGGCAGAAGCTGAAAAATAAAGATGAATTCTGTGAGCGTTATGGGTTGTTAGGTGATTTTGCTTCAGGCTATCAAATAAAAATGGCACGTGTCATTAGCCTTATGGAGAGGCAGCTTTAAATATCTTTTTTTCAAAATTATATTCTCTTGTGATTTACTCTGCGGTCCTTTTATTTGTCTCATATTTCTGAAAGAGGTCTGTGACGGGGTGGGGTGGGGGGGAGCCAAGGGATCATCTCTCTTATAATCTGACATGTTGAATTTTGTATAATCCACACATTTTTTTTCTTTGATATTGGATACTGTCCAAGCGCCGAATTAATTCTGCTGTTTAAAAAAACAAATCAAAACAAAAGTCTCCTTAAGAGAGCAAAACCCTTAAAATATGGCTGTGTGTCTTTGCAAAGCAGAAGCCTGTGTCATATTTGAATAACTACAAATATTTAGCACAAGATGAGATGCTCTGGCCTCTTCATGGATGACATTTTGATGGTGCTTTCAGTTTTCGTTGATGCACATAGCCTCTGTTATCTTGGATATTCCATCTACAGAGAGAAAGATGAAGTGTGTCTTCACAGGGAGGCACATGTGTAATAAGAAGGTGGAAGTGACTTCAGTGCATAAAGGTCTGCCAAGCACTGGCCCGCAGGCTCTCATTACATAGAGGTTGGAGGAGAGCAATAAAAAGATCAAATTCAGCAGAGATAAACGGCACGCATCATCTTAACTGATCGATAACCAGCTTCTGAGAGTAACCAATGTCAGCTGATCTGAGTCGGTCTCTCCTAGACCCACCAAGGAGTGAAGATCACATCCCTTTCGAGCTGGGGGAACTTTAAAGCCAGAAATACCTAAAGGGATACAGGCGTGTTGTGATGATTTCTCTTTAACATTTTGAAGGTTTGTTTTACTGATGGAAATAGAATAATTTCACCAATGCAAGCAGTGTGAATTAAAAAAAAAAGATAAATTATGCCATTATTGTCACATTTTTCACAGCCGCCCTAGTAAACACTGACGTCTTAAGAGAAGCTTATATAAAGAGGAACATTATTTTTGATACAATACTAACTTGTGGGTTACTGAAGAGCGTACTGGAGAACAGTTTGAGCATGTTCTGACTAGAACAAAGTCTTAGAGGTGGCTTCCAGTCAAGCATAGCTACATATTTCATTTAGACATTTCCAGAATGAAAACGAGAAAGAAGTTTTAAAAGGCCTTAAACCCTATCTCCCCACCCGTTCCTTCAAGTATAAATTTAGATAAGTGTAATGTACAGAAAATAAGCATCCAAATAGACTCATTTGATTATATGGCTTTTCTGTCTAGGAATTATGGATACAGGATGTTTTATTTGATCTTGGGTTATAATATTACTGAAAGTTTTTGCTAAGGTTAATAAAAAGGAAATTCAATAGATACATTAAAATGTCTGAAACAGGCCTGTGAGTTAGGACACTGAGCTCACTGCACTTAAAGCTTGGAAGTCAGAATTCTGACGCCACTCAGCAGTGAGTTTGTGTGTGTGTGTGTGTGTGTGTGTGTGTGTGTGTGTGTATGTGTGTGTGTGTGTGTGTGTGTGTATGTGTGTGTGTGTGTGTGTGTGCATGAAATGGAAGTTGCTCCAGGAAATTTCTTTTGCTCAATATTTTAGAGCATGTTGCTTCAGAGAAGCACCTTTTAATTGGCATTTAAACTCTTCTATTATTACAAGTTGGTATGAGAATGACGATTTTCATTTCTGGAGACTGTTTACTACCATTCTTATCAATAATTAAACATTGGGAAGCAAGGAAGGCCTATTAGGTTATTTCAAGGATTGTTTCAAAATCTGTGATAATTTGAATCAAAATTTCCTCCGAGAAAACTTGGAAAACCTGTCTGGCTAGAAAGCTTTTCTTCTTCCCCATCCCTTCCTAAAGTTCTTCTGAATTGTGAGCCCAGGGCAAGTTTAATTATAATTAGTTAATGTTAGTTAATTAGGTAATGTTCATGTAGTGCTTTGAAGATGAAAAGTGTTTTAGAAATGCTAAGTGCTATCATTATTAATATCAGCAAAGGGGAAAAAGTCAGCATGATGAACACTTTTGGAAGCTGCAGAATTTGAACATGAAATGCTTGGTGCCACCATCTCATCTGTTCCTGGCGGAACGTGAAGCAGCCTTTTGTCTTAATTGTTTGGGTGTCCAGAGCTCCTATCCTTCCTCTTTCCCTGTCAAATATGTATACTTGAAAACATACACGCAAGTCTGTTGACACACATAACTCAGCTTTCAATGTGAAGTTCGGCTCATGTGTACTTCTGAACTCCAAGACGTTCCATAGGTTCCAACTCCTAAATATTTTCTTTAATCTCTCTTATCCCATATTTCAAAAGAAAACAGTAGGGAATTCACAAGAACAAAAAGGACCACCGTTCTTTGGATTATGTAATTCACTGAAGGAAATGAACCTGCCAAGTAAAAAGTAGCATCTCCAAGTTTCAGACATAGGGAACCCTGTTGGTTGTAACTGAGATGCAAACTTTGGAGCCACGTGGCTCCTAAGTTTTAGAAATGCGAGGCTGTCCCATGCAACTTGCAGGACCGAAAGCATTTGTGGGTCATGTCAAATCTGGATGGGGCTTCACACGACTTGCTATTAGCCACGCTGATAGCTGCTATATGGTCAATATAAGTTCTGACGTATTGGTGGAGGAAAGCAGGCCCCGGCCTGAGCTAAGCCCAGGTAAGGATGGAGGTGGCTATTTGGACAGTAGCGCTAATTGGAGACAGTGCCTTTCTCCGATCTGTCCTCCAAACAGAAATCACATTTCTTGTAGATTTAATTTTGATGAGGAGTATAATAAATAATACAGTAAGGCTTGGGATCTTGGAATGAAATAAGTCAGTATATGGCAATCAAGACTCACAAGGGCTGGAAGAAGTTTCAGGGCCAACGTTGCCACCTCACGGTGGGCTTCTACAAACAAGTGTAGATGTCTGAGTGATCCAAGTTCACAGAAAGTCATATAGGAAACTCTCGCTGCATGATTCCTCACTTCTTTCTTTAGTACATTGATTCCTTGCTTGCTTTCCTTAATATAAATTGTTTAGGTGGCAGTAATATCGGGAAAATGGCATAGATGCATCTTGGACTTGAGTTAAATTATTCCCAAGCGTCCAAATTGGTTTCTTACTGTTTGGTGGAGTAATTTGTGCATCTCACTAAAGGGCTAATGAACACTTCACTTTGGCACTTGGAAATAGACACATTCAGATCATGTTAATCAAACATAATTAACTTTCAAGGAAGGAGGCTGGAAGAGTGGGCCAAAACAAATATGCTGAAATAGAACAGAGATGAATGCAAAGTCTTGCAGTTAAAAAAAAAATCAACTGCACATACATAGAACAACTCTGTGGTTTATTAAAACAAAGCAAGACAAAACAGTATCCACCCAGCGTTAAAGGCTTTGGTTGACTAAAAGCTCCACATGCATGCAGTGATGTGACCGGAATGCAAAAGTGCCAGGATGCTTCAGCTTCACACAGCAAATGTCCAGCACTGAGGCTGAAGGAGGAGCGCTTTGGCCTGGTGAGACCACATCCTCAAAACCAAGTTTTCCTGGTCTTTGAGTTCTTGGAATACTTGAGTATCTTGAGAAGAATAGTTGAACTGGGAGAGATTTAGCCTAGAAAAGTAAGGTATCTAGAAATAGCATGCCATTTTATTTATTTATTTTAATTTTTGATTTTTAATTTTTAATTTTTTAGAGAGAGATTGAGAACATGAGCAGGGGAAAGGGGCAAAGGGGGAGCAAGAGCATCTCAAGCAGGTTCCATGCTCAGCATGGAGTCTGACTCAGGACTTGATCTCACAGCCCTGGGATCATTACCTGAGCTGAAATCAAGGGCCAGGCACTCAACTGATTGAACCACCCAGGTGCCCTGAGAGGATGGCATTTTAAATTAAAAAAAAAAATTGGCCGGGGGGCGGGGGGAGGGGTGCCCAGGTGCTCAGTCGGTTAAGCATCTGACTTCATTTGGATCAGGTTGTGATCTCATGGTTCGTGAGTTCGACCCCCAGGTCGGGTAAGCTCCAGCCCTACTTTGGACTCCACCCTAATGGTACAGAGTCTGCCTGGGATTCTCTCTTCTCCCTCTCTCTCTGCCCCTTGCTCACTAGCGCCCCCGCTCTCAAAAATATATAAAAACGTTAATAAACTGTTAAAAAAAATTTTTTTTTTTCTAACATTAAAAAGCCTAACATCTGGAGGTGAGATTAGACCCAGAATGACTATGGCCAAGGAAGAAACGACCAGTTAAGCTGTTTCTGGACTTTAAATCCTTCCACACATCAACCCAAACCTTCTCCCTCATGCTATTCCTCCTTGCTCCTTTATCAGAATCCATCCACCCTGGCTTGCCTCACTGTTCCCTAAATGCACCTTCCTGGTTCCCTAGAGGGCTTTCCCTCCCATTTATGTTGTCCCTACTGCTTTTGCGTCCTATTGAATCCTTCAGTCTTGCCCAGTCTTTCTCAACCTTGGCTACATATTAGAATTACCTAGAGAGCTCTTAAAAATGCTATGCCTGGGCTCTACTTCCAGAGGTTCTAATGTAATTGGTTTGGGGTGGGGCCCAGGCATCAGTATTATTTTAAAGATCTCCAGGTGATTTTAATGGAAACCTGGTGTTAAGGACCACCAGTTGAGTCCCAGCTGGACTTTGGCGATGCATTGCTCTATTTCACTTATTCCTCTGAACTCCTGCTGAGAAACTCACTAGTAATTAATATTATGTCTGATTTAATTCATTCAACAAGAAAGAACTACCTGCTTTCTATTGTTAATCATCTTTCAGGGTGCATACATCTCACTTCGTCAGTTGAACCCTCAGCTCTTTGGATGTATCTTATATTCCATACTCTTTTCTGCCTAGTACAATACACAGCACAATACGTTACACATGGGAGTGTGCATGAATGAGTTTTTATTATAGAAAATCAATAAATATCTCTTGCTTAATTAGCAAATAAAATATGACGTTTGATAGTTGATACTAAAGTTACAAAAATCATTATATCCAGAAATGTCTGTAAGAAAAGAGTGGGCCGCAAAAGTTTAGTTAAACTATTGGGTGAGAACACAACAAGATAGGAACTAAAGAGTATTTTGGCTGCATTCATTTTTGCAATAGATGTAACAGAGAGTAACTGTGACAGCTCACCAAACTTATCACCTGAAAGGCACAGAATAACTGGGAATGGCTCACCCTAGGTGGCTTAGCATGACTTTACTTATGAGTAGTTGGGTCAAGAGACTGTGATAGGGTACAAGGTTAATTACTTCTGGCTAATGGGGCTATCTCTGCTTTCTTTACTATCTGAGGGAGAGTGGATATTTGAATTGTTGTGCTGAATTTTGATGTATTCCTACAGGTGGATTTGTGCAAGTCAGAACAGAAACTAATGCCAAGAGACTGATGGAGTAACTAAGCTGTTAATAAATTCCAGTGCCACTCTAATAATAATACTTTGTGTTTATATAGCGTCTTTCTTGGAGGAGCTCAAAATACTTTATGGGCTCTGAAAGTTAATCAAGTTGGGAATTTTTCAATCACTGTGGGAGTGAGATCCAGAGCTCCAAACCCCCAAGCTGTAAAGCTTGCTTTCCTTATTTTATACATGTGGACCCTGTTAGTTGGGGGACCTAGTCTCAGGCTCTTTGGCCTTAGAGACATTGTAACATGAAGTGAAGTGAAATTCATTTCTAGCCAGCTAGTATAAGATAAGCATCCAAACAATGTTTAAAATATTTTAACAAATAAAAACATAGAAAGATATCATATGCAGCCGTCTGGCATTACTTTGTCATCATGACAATTGCCGAAATACAATAATCCCTGTGTTTGTGTTTCTAGTTATTATAGAAATAATTGTGAAGAGGAAGAGTAAATTTTACTTTAATTTTATTTATTGAAATTTTCTTGTTTCTCTTTATTCTAATATGTATCATCTCTGAGTACTGAAAAGGACTGGGGAAGTAGAGCGAGAGACATAAGTTCTTTCCTGGGCTAAGCTATGGCATGAAATAATTTTGTTTCAGAATTTTGGCTAATAATAAGATTTATGCAAATGATCCATGTCTTCAAAGCTACTTACATGAACTTAATCTTCAAATCTGACCTGTGGGCTGTTGCAGCCCTTGCTTTGGAACCCTTTCCTTAGCGCTTGGACTTGGAAGTTTTATTGTGGAGCTGGATTTTGTTTCGGCAACCACTTTTTTTTTTCCTGGGGTCCTCGGGACTTGAAACGAGTTACATGTAGCAAGGTTTTATGTATCTTCTAAAGAGCCAGATGGGATTGACTTTGAGCATCTGCCATATTGTAGTGGAGTAGGTCTTCCAAAATTAGAATATCAGCTCTTCATCCAAAGAGACTTTTAATTCCGAGCTCAGTGCAATGAAAATCACTGGGCTCTGTAAGCATTTGTTGATTGATTTTCTTAATACAGGATTTTCCAGAGTGAGATGAGCAGCGTGGTGATGGTCAGAATGATTTTAGATGGGGCTGGAGCCCTACATTTCATAAAATGGAATCACATAGAAAGTTATTCTTTTCCAATTCTCCTTCCATTTTTTGGATTATACTCAGGCCTAGTTGAGTACTGGTATGTCTTTAACACTACTACCTTTGAAACAAAAAGAGTGAACCTCAGCCTTTGCACTAGCATATAGAGAGATTTTACTATAACATCGTTTAATATAACATTGTTTGGTCTTTGGTATAAGTGATACTGGTTTTCCACTTTTGGTAATGATACAAGGTATCTTTTAAATAAGTTTAGGTAGAAAAAATGAAGATATTTAAAGAATATATTAAATAAACAACAGCATAGGTGGTATGTATATGTTACAAAAATTAGTTTCTGAAACTGACTAAATTCCCTTACCATTTGGGTGTATTGCTAACTCTAACACTTGCTTTCATTTTCTCTTATTTTTTTTTTTATCAGAGTTGCTTACTACTTTTTAAATGTGAGTTTCACTTCTTACTACCCCTAAATTATGTCTATATAAATGGCAAAAACTATCATTTTCCACTATTATGTTACTAATTGGCTAGGTAAAAAGGTATCCTCTTCTGAGTAAAGGTTCTAGGACAGAGTTAAGCATCCACTGTGTGTAATGAATAAGCTTGTCACTTATGCATTTAGAATAATACTGTGTACCATTTTAGGGAGGCTTGGGAAAACAGTCATTTTGTATTCTGTGATTCAGATGAGGAATCATGGTTGAGAAAGGTTTTGAAGTTGTCAAGTCAAACTTATTAGCTTAATTATCTCTGCTTTGAGAACCCTCAGTCACGTAAAGAAAGGGAAGAAATATCAGGGAGAGGTAAGAAAGAAAAGGGCAGACGTGGAGAGAAGTGGGTACATTGAAAGAGCAGGGAGGGATAAAAAGTGAAGAGGAATCCCATGAGATCAGAGGAGGGAAATTGAAACAATGTAAAAACACATTGTGAATTAATATGTTTGTTTATGGAATATTTGGTGTTAACAAAACTATTTTTCAGTATGTTGAAATACAGATAATTTATGTCCTGATAATGTTTGCTCAAGGGAAAGCACATTTGGGCTCAAATAATGTTACCTTCAGTTAGCTCTGTGACCTTGGACAAGTCATGGAACTGTTCCTGTGCAATGCAATTCTAGCATCTACCTTACAGGATTGCTGGGTGCCTTAAATGATAGCTGATTGTGAAGGGCAAGTAAGAACTCTACTGCAACACAACTAACAAGTACGTTGTAGAACTGGGATCACCAACCCCAAACACAAAAGAGGAAAAATATTTTCTTTGTTTTTTTACGAGACCAACACATAGTCTGAAAGAATGTGAGTCTCTTTGCTCTTTTCCTTAGCAGCCCTCAGTATTTCATGGTGATCATGCTCTCTCCCTGGCTGCAGTATCACTGTGAGCTTATGACACCAGGCTCTGGAATCTGCTTCTGGCCACCGTCCAGAGATTGACTTTCAGCTTAAGCTGAATTGGGGTGGGATCATTAAGACAGTTGCTCTGATGTCTGTAGGGTGTCAGTGAATGTATAAGTGAAGCAAGATGAGTTCTTCCCTGGCCAAACTATGGCATAAGGGAGTTTTATTTCAGATAACCTTTTTGCCTTATTTTCTCCTTCCACAGGACAACTCCTTTTCAGGTACATAAGATCCTTGTCTTATATCTCCTCCCTGTGATCACCCAACCTTCATTCTCACACCAAAACTGCTCTCAAGAAAGCAGCTATTTAGACTCTGTGTTAAATCGAGTTAAGAGTTTTACCTTTCCCAGGTGTGTTTGCAATTTGAGGTTTTTATTGAAAGTTGTGGAACCCTGCTCCTGTTAAAGGGATTACAGACAATTCCAGAATTCTCTGGAAAAGGGCCCTTGGGAGCAGGGTCTTATAGGCATAATCCTGGAAGTGAGCCATGTCCTCATGCCTCATGGGCTAGCTCTCTGGGCCTGTCCCTACAGTCCTCAAGGCCAGTGTTTCCCAGAGCAGTCCTCATTTAAATATTCTACTCTGTGTATCAAACCATTTTCTTGATTTGCTGGGTTTGGTTTGGGAAACATAATTATGTCAGGTGCATAGCAGACACTTAATTCTCGTTTTAATGGAGTTGTTCATTGGCAATACATATAGGCAGCAGACCCAAGTGTCTTTATCTGTTGGTGCTAAATTGGCTCTCTATCCTTCCTGGGGTATCAGGGACTCCTGACCCTGTTTAAGTCTCCATGACTAGAGCATTGTACCTTGCTAAGCATATCCATAGCAGGCTCAACCCCCTGTAGCAATATTATCTATCTATCTATCTATCTATCTATCTAAAATCTATTCAACTATCCATTATAAAGAAAATGGAGAGAACAGAAGGCTTTCACACATTTTCTTTACACAGGTCAAGATTTTGGATAGCTCTTCCTACCATGTCCCTTCAAGAGGCTGGGCTTAATAACATTTAGGACAAAATGAGAAACCCCACCTCTTTCCACAATGCTGCATGGTAGAAAGGTCTCTTGAGATTTGCTCTTGCAGGCTGCTAGCATTTCGTTTTGATGTTATTGCTGCTGTTCTGGGTTTTAAATGAAAATTTTTATTGAAATGAAAATTTTTATTGTGTTTGTGGACTGGCTTTTAGCAAAGGCTGCAGTTTAAGAAAGTCTAATAAATGAATGAGAGATGTGTATAAAGAGAATTAAAACTGAAACCTGGTCAACTCACACTTGCAGAGCATTTCATAAAACACGAGAGAATCTGATGTTGTTTTGGAAAGTGACGTGCCTGACAAACTGGAGAACTAGATTGGGCCTCTCTTTCAGAACTATTACAAACCACAAAAGTCTGTACTTTCTGTGTTGGTTTGGTGAGTATTTGATGCTCTCCTCCTGTCAAGTGGATCAGTATTGTTGTCGTAATGGGGTCTGCATGTTTCAGAGCACTGCCCGATGATACAAAGAACAAAGAAAATGAAGAAAGTGATGTTCTACCTAGAAAACCTAGCCTCGTGTAACTGTCTCCTTCCTCTTGCAAATAAGTGATGAAATCTTATCTGCGAGAGTTCTCTGTTTATAAATGTATGACTAGGCCTAAATATCTAAGCCTGTGTGTAAAATATTTCCAATGAGCAATAGAGCTCGTTTCGTGAACTGTACCCCTTCCTCCCACCTCTGGTTGTGATGCCTTAGGGCCTTTCCATAAAAGATGATCTTAAGCAATCCAGCTTGGTGGTTTTCACATGCTTTAAAAATGCATTCTCTTTTGGTGTGATGGGGCCAGGAGCACCATAGGATTGTGTGGGCCTATCCCTCCCTTCCAAATGTCCAAAGACAAATGGAAAATAATTATGAAATGTGCTGGTGCTGGTCATTTCCTTGTTGGCTCTCAGACCTATTCCTTGCCCTTCTCAGGCTCTGCTCTGCATGGTCAGCCTCCGCCAAAGAGAGGCAATGAGTGCAGGAAATTGGACGTTGGGAGGAAGGGAGAGACTTGGGTATTCTGCATTCTTTCTTTCTCAGGTAGCAACTCTGGCAGTGTTTCCAGCTCCCAAACAGCCCCACTCTTTGTGGCCCCAGCTGCCCCCTGGCAGGCTTGTCTAAACCCAGCTGTCTCCAGGCTGCCCCAGGCTCTGGGATCTGGTAGTACCACCTCCTGCCTCCTTCCTCCCATTTGTAGTAAAAAAAAAAAAAAAAAAACAAACCATTATTTTCTGATTGTACATATTGCATGATTATTGTAAAAAAAAAAGAAAACAAAGCTATAAAAAGAAATATGTTGAATTACCTGAAATCCCACTACCCAGCAATAACCATAATCAACATATCAGTGTGTTTCCTTCCTGTATTTTTCTGCTATAAATACGTATAAACTGGGAATGTTTTTGGAAACATCTACTAGATGCTATTAGTGGCTTCTCGGGGCTATAATTTGTGGAGGAGCTTCTGAGATAAAAGCTTTGCTATCAGAACATCAGTCCAGTTCTCAGGATGATGGGCACAAATGCCAAAATACGGCAAGTTGTGGATATGGCCCCCTGACCATGTACCAAAATACACACGTGCACACACATGTGTGTGAACATACCAGCACCCGCAAACCCAGTTGTCCTGAAGGCACCTCTGGGGTAAACGTCTTTGGAAGAAGCCCCACCTGCATATTGCCCACTGCCGGTGGATACCGACTGGCTTCAAAGATTTCTTTCCAAAGGGAAGCAGGCTTGCGCAGCAGGTCCGGGAAGCCCACGAACAAATGTGTTCCTTGAGTGGAGTAGCAGCCATAGCAAACCCTGTATGCGTGAGGTGCTTCTCTGACCATGAGCTGGAAGGTGTTCTGGCATTATCCACCTCATTGTCTTTTCATCCCTGTGAGGAAATGGGGAGGCTGTTTTTATTCCTTCTTTGTAGATGAGGAACCTGGGACTAGCAAGGTAACCACAGGTCCAACATCTCCTGGTGCTTTCTAACTCTGAGAAGTTTATGACTTCTCAACTGCAGCCCTGGGCCCCAATCCCAGTGATTCTGATTCCATAGGGGCTGCTCTGGGGCCAAATCTGCATTTTCCCCAAGCCCCTCAAGGCGTTGATGTGTAGCTGGGCTTGGGAGCTGTTGCAGTGGGAACCTTGTTCTATCCACACTCTTGTTTAAACTCATGTAGCGCGTGCTAAGAGCTAGTATTTGTGAAATTTTTGTGTTCTTTACAATGTCAGTCCTTTAATCTTAAGGTGGCTAAATTGGGGGTATTTGGTCCTTTCTTGGTTGTGATTGGTCTTCTTCCTGCTTCTGGTTTTCTGTGTACGTGGTCTTCTATACTGTTGCCTCGCCTCATGTTTTGGAACCAGAATGTGGGCTCATATCTGTGATGACAGGGCGAGATCTAGGCAACACTGGGACAGGGTCAAAGCTCCTCCCTGGGTCCCTCCCTTCTACTTTCAGGCCCTGCTGGCTCTCCTGTCGTAAAATTTCCCACTGTGCCCCACACTGGCTGGTCCTCTCTGAGAGTATGAATTGACTCCAATGATAAAAGGATACAGAATATCTGACTTTCCCTTTTCTTTAAAATTCTTTAGTCCCAGGCCTGATTTCCTCAGTGGCTGAGTGGTTAGCCATTCTGAATTAATCTGTTGGTGGAGGAAGAGTGGATGTAGGAGACATCTATTGCTGCAAATAAACTAACCCAATACTGAGTGGCTCAAAACCACAAACACGTATTATCTCACAGTTTCTTTGGGTCAAGAATTTGGGAAGAGTTTAGTTGGATGGTTCTGGCTTGGCTCTTTTATGACACTGCAGTCAATTATCATCTAAAGGACCGGTGTCCAGGATGGCTAGCTCATGTGGCTTTGACTGGAGCCTCAACTCCTCTCCTTTTCCACAGGACTGCCTGAGTGCCCTCATGGCATGGCAGCTGGCGTCCCTCAGAGTGGGTGATAGAGAAGAGGGTAATACAGTCAATGATACTGTAATAGCGATGTGACGGGACAGGTGGTAGCTACACTTGTGGGAACATAGCATAATGTATAAACTTGTCAAGTCACTGAGTTGTATACCTGACACTGTTACATTGTAGTCAACTATACTCAAATAATAATAATAATAAAACAACAACAACAAAGAAGAGGGTAAGGAAGAAGCCACACCTCCTTTTATGGCCTAATCTCAGAAGCCATAAAGTATCACTGCCACTTCTACCACATTCTTTAACTAGACATGTCACTAAATACAGTCTGCACTTAAGCAAAGGGGGATTAGGTTGCACCTTTTGAAAGGAGGAAGATCAAAGAATTGATGGAGTATTTTAAAACTATCACAGTGGAGGAATGCCTGGGTGGCTCAGTCGGTTGAGAGACCGACTTTGGCTCAGGTCATGATCTCATGGTTTGTGGGTTCAAGCCCCGCATCAGGCTCTGTGCTGATGGCTCAGAGCCTGGAGCCTGCTTTGGATTCTGTGTCTCCCTCTCTTTCTGCCCCTCCCCCACTCTGTCTCTCTCTGTCTCAGAAATAAACATTAAAAAAAAATAAAACTATCACAGTGGGTAACCCTTTAATGTGCTAACGCTTCCAGATACCATATTTGCATATTAAAAAAGCTTCAAGCTGTTCAATGCTTAATAAATGCTAGAACTCCCTTCTTTGACCTACTGACTTTAAAGGGGGAACAATGGGTGCATTTCAGTCTTTGGTTGATTTTTTTTTTTTTATTAAATTTTTTTTTTCAACGTTTATTTATTTTTGGGACAGAGAGAGACAGAGCATGAACGGGGGAGGGGCAGAGAGAGAGGGAGACACAGAATCGGAAACAGGCTCCGGGCTCTGAGCCATCACCCCAGAGCCTGACGCGGGGCTCGAACTCACGGACCGCGAGATCGTGACCTGGCTGAAGTCGGACGCTTAACCGACTGCGCCACCTAGGCTCCCCTGGTTGATTTTTTAATACCCTCCCCTGTTTGTGATGTGTACACACACACACACACACACACACACACACAGGCAATCACTTGCTAGTTCTGGATCTGGTCCACATCTGGTGAGTCATCTGACCTCTGCTGCAAGCAGAACTTTCTCTCCCACAGGGCCTTCCCCACCCCCATTCCCAGTCAGGCTCTGGTCTCTCTGGTTTCTGACTTTTATTTTGAATACCTCATCCCCATAACCCTATGCTTTGTCCTCAGTTTGGCCTTGAAGAAAAGCAGAGCAAGAATTGGAATGACATTTGTAAGAAGGAGGAAAATCTTTTCCTTCCGCCTATGTATTCAGGAGTTGTGATATCCCTATATCCTAGCAACAGTCTTAGAGGTGAGGCAATGCTTTGTAAGAATCAAAGCAAGTCTGACTGTAGAAGCGTGAGTATTGAAAAGGCCTTTGAAAGATGAAAAAACTGCCAATTATATGTCTTTGAATTGGATTCCATCCAAGCCCTCCCTGAAGGAATCCCATTTACCTGGAGTCTGAGCAGGGACAGGAAGGAGGAAGGAAGCCTGGAACTCGGCATGGAGTGCCCTAGTGCATGAAGCAATTCCTCTTTACAAAGAATGATACCTGTTTCCCAAGTGAGGTTAGTGAAATGTGACGGACGGATAAACCGAAAATTATGGCTTTGTCATGCCTCATTCAGGACACCACGAGTTAAAGACTTGTAAATCACCTGCAAATATGCCATTAATCAATGGTAAAGAGGAGTAAGAATGCTTCCCTGTGTAGGTCAAATATGCAAAGGAAATTGCTCTGGGAGACTCATCTTCCAAACCTCCTCTCTGTATCTAGCCTGAGGAAGACATGCTTTTGTAAGCCTTTTGGAACGAAGACCTCATTATTATAAAAGATATAGAAACAGTGTTGCTGATCGTAAAGTGGCATGTTTTTATGTCTTCCTAGGGACATGGGCAGAATCTGACTTGGTTTGTTATTTCATTTGGGTGTGTTTATGAGGGATGTTAATTAGGAGGAGCAGGTGGCACTGTGTAGATTTGATATATAAAGCATCCTTTTCTGAGTGGTTACTGAGTGCCAGGCATCATGGCAAGGCTTGTTACTTGCATTATTTTATTTAACCATTATAACAACCCAGAGAGATTGCTTATTATTAGCTCTATTTTTTTTTTCTAGATGAAAAATTTGTTTCAGGAGGGTTAGGTAACTTGCCCATGGTCACACAGCTAGTAAGCAGCCAAACCAAACTTAAACACAGACCTGGGGGCTTCCAGCGCTGTGTGAACTCTACTTTGCCGTAGAGATATAAATGTTACTTGAAGTGAGGGGGTTACCAAAATCTCCCACTTCCCATGTGGCACAGTTTTAGGCTTTTCTGGAAAGCAGTGAAATGACTTCTTGACTTTTCTCAGCACCTTAATCTGTAAAATGGGCTAATGGCTAGATTGATGTGGGGATCAAATGAGATATGTTAAAGTATCTCTGAAGCTGGAAGGTACAACTTAAATACAAGGCATTATGCTCCCACTTCGTTTAACCTGCTTCAAGAGTGGTCAGATTAGCTAAAGGGCATGTAGTAGCTTCTGGATGTGTCCAAAGCCGTTTATTAAAAATGAATATTTGCAGAGTTTAGGCGATAATGGGATTTCTACCTAGCGCTCTTGTGTCATTTCTTGAGAATTGGAGCATAATGAGTATCGGGGCTGACTGAAATTGTCACAGCAAAAATGGTAACATTGTTTGCATGAGTTCTATGCACTCACACTTCTGAAGTTGAGCTATGTGAGTAGTAAATCACCACCTTTATAGAAGATAAGCAGCTGCCCATTTTCAAATACTAAAATCTAAAAGAGGCAAAGGAAAACATGTTAAAACTATTACTTAGAGCAAAATGCAGGAATGACCCTGAGTTTCAAGTACAAAAGAAAAACAACACGAGCTCTTCTCCATAGAAATTCAGGTGGGAAAGAGCCATATACAATGAAGTAATTGAATAAATAACATGAGATATTTATAAGATGAAATTTCTCTTCCTAGAGAGACGGTCCTGAATGCAAAATGTAACATATTTATCTTCTTGCTATTCACCATTGTCTCTTTTAAATAAGGTTGTCTAGTTCATTAATAATGAAGAAGACAGCAGAACACCATCATTCTTGAGACGATTGTACAAATTTATAATAATTCATCATTTCTAGGTGCTTACTTTCACACATTAGTTTTCTGGGCATCCAGAGCTGCAAAATGGAGGCTATCAAAATTGTTCTTACTTAATGGATTCAGAAACCCTGCAGTGCACAGAGATGAGCTTCCTGTGATGCAATACGTTGAAGAAGGGGTGGGTGAGAAAACTTGAGTTTAGGTTTATTTTGGTGTCCAACGTGCAAAATCCCCAGTCCACTGCCTCCTACCGCATCATTTTGCAAAGGAGATACCTGAAGCCTGAATGGACACACTGGTGGGCTAAGGAGCTGTGGCACTCTGTTTGTTACATCTCACTTTTGTTCAGCCCTAGTGTGCCTCGTACTGAGCCACTGCAAGCACAGCGTGGTGACACAGAGAGGCTGCTCTCCTGCCCTCTGCTTTGCTTTCTGGTCGGAGCTGGGGTATGCAGGGAATAGTGGGTGTGTGGAAGTCAGGACACAATGGGAGTCAGCCGTGTGAACGATTTCAAAACCCCTTAAGCATTTTTCCAGCCCACAACATTTGCATTGGCTCCACTCCCTGCCCACCTAATCATCTTATTCCCCACCAGACAACACGTACAAATGCCGGCAGCCATGGCCTCGATTTTCCCAAAGCCACCAGTTCCTGTAAAGCCAAGGGAGAGCAGGGAGAAAGGCTGAGTACTCTCAGCTTAGCTTCTTCTTGGAATTGGCCCAAGTTTCTTCTCTTTTCTCCAGATTGCTTGCAGTCTCTCTAGTCACCTGAGTTTATTTTCGAGGCTGGTGCGGATGGTGGAACACAGATACGCGGAGCTGTGTGCCCACGTGTAACTGCAGGGGCCAAGATGGTGATGTAAGATAGCTGGATGTTCCCAGAACCAGACAGATGGTTGTAAACAAAGTGCAGAGTGAGGCTGAGAGTGGCTCCCAGCAGGGAAAAGAAAGGTGCAGGTAAAGCACAGGACCAGCTGAATCTCTAATCTCATCTCTAATGCTCCTATTTTAATTCAATGCCATATCGTTTGCCCCTAGATAGGACTGGCTGCTTTGGGCTCGGAGCAACAAACATGTTCCAGACATTGTGCTAGGTGCTGGAAAAAACACTCAAGGATAAGACACGTTCCTTTATCCTCCAAAGGTCATCACCTTCCTCAGCATCACCTGGAGACTTGATAAAAATCCGGACACCTGAGCTTCACTCTGAACCTCTGAACCTGCTGAATCAGAATCTCTGGGGGTTAGGCTCAGGGATCCGCTATTAAAGCAAGCCTCCCAGGTTAATCTCCGTAAAATTTGAGAGAAGGCAAGGGAGAGAGTCCTGAATCAGAGGTGGAGGAACACTCGTGTGTCCTAGCTGGGAAAAAACCCTGATGGGCTCTTGATATCCAGAGGGATAGAATCTTTTAACTTGGGAGTTTGCCGGGGCTTGTGGGTGATCGGCTGGGATTCTGTAGGTGTGAGGGACGAATAATAAGAACCACTTAGAAAATTTTCATTAACCTAAGTACGAAAATCAAGTTAAAGTCAGATCAAGAAATATTTACTGATACCTACTATGGTCACGGCGATTTGGGGGATGAAGACGTCCAAGGTAAGTTCCTGCGTTCCATTTAGCAGTGGACATAAGACTTACTAATGTAAGCCAAAGGATGAAAAAGAAGTAAAACTTTAGGGAGGTGAGAGTATGGAGAACGTCATCTTGTAACGGGTAGGGGTGTTTAAATGTGCCCCTGAGAATACTGAGGAATGATGTCAGCATCATCAAAGGTCGCTCCTTTTTGTCCCCTTTTTAACAACTAATTAGGCATCCATCCACGAACAAAAGTGTTTCTGTGAGAGTTGTAGAATCCAGCACCGTTTACACAGGAGGACTCCTTGGAGGAGTCCTGCCCACCAGTGCCTCTGGTGATAGGCAGACACACCTTGGTCTGGGCTGTGCGACCAGCAGGAGCCAGCAAACCGGCCCCAATCCCTCTCTCTGCTGCAGCTGGGGAAAACCTGGAGCATGCCCATGGAGAGAGACTTTGTAGAAATCCAGCCTTCTGGAGGGGAGAATACAGCACTCGGCTGGAGAGTCCCGGGAGAGAAGGTGAAGTGGGTTGAGGTGGATGAGGATACTCACCACTGGGGACATGGCTTTTTTTGGAAGGTTCATGGAATTAAATGAGTGCTCCTAGAATTTCTATTAGTTAAAGATGAATGCTTTGACGTATGGGTATTAATCTCCTTTATCGTCAATGGGTTAGATGTTATTGCTCTTCCCACCTCCCAGATGAGAAAATTGAGGCACAGGGACGTTAAGTCAGTTGCCCAATGTTGTACAGCAAAGAAGCAGTAGATCCAGGGTCTGAACTCAACAGTCTGTTTCTGGAGCTTTGGCATTGTGTATGCAGTCTGTCTCCCCGTTCAGGGAGCTGGCTGAAAGATGTGCACTGTCCACATGGCTGTGCTTTCTCTCCCTTCTAGGCTTCTGCAGAAAAAGCTCATGAGGGTATCCCCCGGAAGGGGAAGGGAGAGCTGTAACCCTTAGGAAAGTGTACCCTGTGAAGGAAAGGATGAGAGAAGCTAAGAAAGCTAGAATAAGTTGAGACTTTGACAGAGTCAACGAAGACAGCACAACACACTTCAGGTCATTTCTTCTCTTTCCAGGGGTGAAAGGCAACCTGTGACCTTTCTTGGCACTCAGGTGTGCCTTTGTATTGGAGCCAGTTAGCTCTCCTTCAGCTGCTCCTTTTTCTGCCGGCGTCAGCAGTTCAGGGCAGGAACAGAGAAGCACGGTCAATTTTACTGAGGATCGAGGGTTGGCAACGGGGGTTATGTAGCCGGAAAAGGTAAACCGTTTGAGGAAACCTAGGGCTCTAGCAAGAACACAGCTGTAATGCCTGATCTTGACGTTGGATATGGAGAAAAGTGAAGCTGGTCGGCTAAGATGGTTGGGAGACCCACACGGATGGTTGTCAGATGGAGGACAAACAGCATCAGAAAGGCAGACTTGGAAGCTGGGAGGTACTGGCCACAGCAAGGCTTGTGAATGACCGAAGTGGTCCAAGGGAATGCTCGGAGCTTATCGGTGAGGAATTGAAAGATGAAGGTGTTGAAGGAATCATTACGTGAATGCTGAGGTCACAGAGTATGTTGGCAGTGTTGGAGCAACCTGGTGTAGAGGACTTTTGGAAGTGTCCTTGAGTGGGTGGAAGGCAGTATGATCTGAGTGAGATGTTCTAAATTACACCAGATCTCGTACGAAACAAGCTGTGACCTGTGGGCTACTACTAAATGATGGTAATAAGAGGCAGGAGACACCACTGATTAGGGAAGCGTTTATAGAAGAGGTGATCCTTGCACTGAGTCTGAAACCAGGAGAGATTCTTGATGGGCTGGCAGAAGAAGAGGGCTAGCTATAGAGTGATGGGAGCAGAACTGAGGAGGCAAAGCATGACACAAGTTACAGGGGGGCTGCTTAGAACTTACTTCACTATAGAATAGTTGCGTTTTATAATTATCAGTTGTGCAAATGTGTATATTGCTTATTAATATAAGTTGCATTGGGACTTGCTTTAATAGTATAGCCTCTTGGCCCTGGTAACCTTTGAAAGGCAGTGCAAACAAACACTGTAGCTGCAGAAAGAGGCCAGTTTTTAGAAAATTTCCCCCTGAAGTTCTAAGACTGGCAAATATATTACTACATGGCAATAGGGAAATGTTTGCAGATCTTTGTCTCTCCCTTATTGCCAGTATATTCATTTTTATTCTTTCGAGAGAGAGAGAGAGACTTTTTTTTTGAAATTTAGTGATCCAGAAAATTAAATTTTCTGTTCTGATCAATAACTTTGAACAAACACCTCTATCCCAGAACCTACTGGGGGCATTCTGGCATAAATTGGGTTTGGGCATCTGTAGGTATATTAGAGATGTCTTCTCAGAATATGTCTTGAAATCTTTATGCTAATATTTTGGAGGTTTGGTGAAAATTGAGCTGTATTTAAATGCTTTTTAATGTTTATTTTCGAGAGAGAGATCGAGCACGAGCAGGGGAGGGTCAGGGAGAGAGGGAGACATAGAATCCGAAGGAGGCTCCAATCTGATCTGTCTGCACAGAGCCCGACATGGGGCTCAAACCCATGAACCACAAGATCATGACCTGATCTGAAGTCAGACCCTTAACAGACAGCCACCCAGGCACCCAGAGCTGTATTTAAATGGAGACAGAGAATGTGCTTGTGAGAGCATGCACGTCTGGACATGACACTCCCGCCCTTTGTCCTAGAGCTGGCACTGGTCCTGCTCAAAGCTACTGTTGCTTGAGATGCTGGTGGGTGAAATAATTATACCAGATATTATACCAGTTACTGCATCCAGAAAAACTGGGTCCTGGTGTTCTGTGATGTGTGGGTTAGAAAGTTGACTTAGAGAACTTACTTTAAAAGAGTCTTTTGAAACGGAATGAAAAGACTTTAATATTTTGGAGAGAAAGGAAAAGGTGACTTTTGTATGCTTCTTAATGCATATGTGCAGCTTTGAATGGATTTATTATAGAACTCAAGAACAGAAGATTAAGAAATTAAGGATCATGATGCTTAAAATAGATACCACATTTTTTTTTCTCACTTTAAGCAAAGCAATCTGCTAGGCAGGTGAGATTTCTGAAATGATAACAATAAAATATCCAGAAGCCTCGGAGGCTATTCCTCTACCAGTAATATTTCCAAATGGACTTTTGATGAATATTTTAACTGTTATTGTAGTTAGAGATAAGCAGAACTAGAGAAAACTAGCTCCTGCTGCCCATCAGGCTGGCCAAAGTACACTAAGTATAAAGAACTACGATGCATTTAAAGATGTTCTTAATCTCCTACAAAATCAAATCGGTGCCCAATTCTCTTTCTTTATCAGATTACAGATGTGTCTTTTTTTGTTAACATTGGTGACGGCTAGGAAGGAAAAAAATAATCACCCTGGGTATTTTTTACAAGCTGTATAATTGTGTTTCTTCTCTCATCAGATAACTTTCTTCTTCCATTTGCTATTACTGCCATTAAACCATAAACAGAGACAGGGGGTTCAGCCTCGCTAGGGTCCCAGTGAGACCAGTATGCACAGTTGAAAAAGTGTAATCACGACTATAAGTATACTGCGTCTGAAATTGATCCTTAATAAATGCAGATACTCCGTTTCTCAGGAGGAGGTAGCCTGTTACCTCCTGGAAGTCCCGTGGTACTCTGTTTCCATGTCTCTGCCTAGGATTGTATTTACATCCACTTCTTGTCTTCCATATCGTCTACTCCTTAAAGGCAAGAGCTTTCTGTCTTCTTCAACATCTGCAGCTGAACCTTTCTATTAGCAACAGCTAATAAATGCTACTTTAATGAATGGAAGATACAGATAGAAGGAGAAAGTCATGTTTGTTTGTTTTTAAAAACTACATGTTTTTATTTGAGGGATATGAAAACCCCACTGTCTCTAAATGTATTGTCTCTGACTTGAAGTTTCTTCATTTCATTGTCACTTTCTTGGGGTTAATTTAAAAAAAAGAAACCCAAAAGTTTCTGTGAAATCAAAAGTCTTACCTGGGAATAGCGCCTTGCAGGCATGGGACACAGGTAGGTGTGTTTTGAATGGGAAAGGCTGGTGGGAAGGAGGTAAAGTTGGAGCGCAGCTGGTGGAGACAGTCCTACGTGAGGGGATCTGGGGGGAAGAGGCTGCTGAGAGATGGTAAGATAGTATCAAAAGAGGTATATTTTGCATGTTTCTTAAGATTGCCAGCGTAAGAGATGGGCAACTAGAAAATCTTGCCTGTTAGGAGTTGCAATGCAGTCTCGGCCTGCCCACAGAATTGCCATCTCCCAACACAGACCCCTAGTGTATGCACCCATGTCTGTGTGCCCCTCAGTGACTGCTCTCAGCAGAACTGCAGGTGGCTGTCGTCAGGTGGGGTGAGCTATAACCTGTGAGGACATCCATCCTTTCCAGATCAGCAAGACTTGATTCTGCACATAGGAGGAATTTCTAAAAAGCATTCACTTCCTTTAAAATCCTCCAAAAGACTTTAGCAGGATGTAAATCCAGATAGTGATCCTGAGGGAGCATAACAATGCTAGAACTTTCCAAGAGGAAGGAAACTCTGGCAACAGTCACAGGCAATGTGTCCCAAGACACTTCCCACTGCATCCTTCATGACCCCCTCCCAGTACTTCTCCCTTGCCTTTCTTCAGAGCCCTTTATACACAGTTAGCAAGGGACTCCCATGTAAAGGGTTGTTGGTTATTGCTTCTGGTTTTGCCCTTCGGAATCCCTACCTAACTGGGAAGGTCTGGGGTCACACAAAGTCGATGTTGTTAGATAGCATGTTCAAGGACAGACATGTCAATCAAAGATACAGTAGCCTTTGGCCAATAAATAATATTTTTATGAGTTCTGATACAAGGTAGGGTTTTCTTTGAGTATAGAAATCAAAAACTGGTCTAAAAATAGCACCATTCCCTTGTGATAGTGGAAATGGGAGGAACAGTCAAGAAGGTGGACCGGAGAGGGTGGGAGGCCCTGGGTACTGAGCCTGTATTTCAGGGCCTGCAAACATTTCCATTACTGAGACCTCCCTCAGGTGACTGTAACTAAATGTAAATTAAACATTTACCCTCTGGATTGAGAGTTATCACCTGGAAACTTATCTTGATGGTATTTTGCAGCTTTTTTGAAGAAGGAGAAGGATGTACTCCCCTCCCCAGCCATGTTAAAATTAGAAAAGAAACATAGAATGCCTACTTCATTTGGCTATTTTTGAGAGACCTCTGAAATAAGATAATGTAATGTGGGTTTGGAAGCAAAACTTTTTCTATTTCCACAGCTCCCTTTTATTTTTAAATACTGTCTTAATTTACATCTTCTTCTTTGCCTTCCAGAATGTGTGTGTGCTTGTGTGTATAAAATATATTATTCTTTATATCAATCCTCTCTCCACCTCCTCGCAGACCAAACATTTGTTCCTATCTGCAAGGCAGTGTGCTTTGGGCTCAGAAAAACAAAGAATAATAAAATATTCTCTGTCCTTAATAGCAAATTTCTTTTCTGTTGGAGAAACATTTAGTTTGTTTCTTTTTCTTTTTTTAACATTAAGGTAGAATTGATAGATAACCTTATGTAAGTTTCAGCTGTACTTGTAATTCGACACCTGTATGTGCTACAAAGTAACCACTAGAAGTCTAGTTACAATTCATCTTCATACAATTGACCCTCTTCACCTGTTTGGTGCCTCCCCTCCGACTCCCTTCACCTCTGATAACCATCAGTTTGTTCTCTGTAGCTATGAGTTTATTTTTGTGTTGTTTTGTTTGTTCATTTGTTGTATTTTTTTAATCCACGTATGAGTACAATCAAATGATATTGGTCTTCCTCCAGCTAACTTATTTTACTTAGCATAATACCCACAAGTTCTATCCATGTTGATGCAAATAGCAAGATTTCATTCTTCTTTATGGCTGAGAAGTATTCCACTGCATACATGAAGCACATCTTCTTTATCCACTCATCTATAGATGGACATTTAGGTGGTTTTCATATCTTGGCTATTGTAAATAATGTTGCAATAAACATACAGGTACATACCTCTTTTTGAATTAGTGTTTTTATATTCTTTAGATAAGTACCCAGGAGTGGAATAGCTGGATGATAAGGTAGTTCTATTCTTAATATTTGGGGAAACTCAAAACTGTATTCCATAGTGGTTGCTCCAATTTATATTCCCTCCAACAGTATGTTCTTTTTGCTACACGTCCTCTTCAACGCTTATTTCTTGCTTTTTGACAGCAGCCATTCTAACAGGTGTGAGGTCATATCTCATTTTAGTTTTGATTTGCATTTCCATAATAAATTTTTTTTAGTGTTTATTTATTTATTTAGGGGGGACAGAGAGAGAGGGATGGGTGAAGGGAAAGAGTGGGAGAATCCCAAGCAGGCTCCATGCTCAGCACAGAGCCCAACGTCGGGCTCAGTCTCATGACCCTGAGATCATGACCTGAGCTGAAATCAAGAGTGGATACTCAACCAACTGAGCCACCCAGGTGCCTCTGTATTTCCCTAATAATTAGTGATGTTGAACATCTTTCCATGTGCCTGTTGGCTATCTGCATAAGACATTGGAAAAATGTCTATACAGATTCTCTGCCGATTTATAGCTTATAATTTTCTGTCCATATATAATATATATAGTTGTTTATTATTGTTGACTTCTATGAGTTCTTATATATTTTGGATACTAACCTCTTATTGGATACGTGATTGGCAGATATCTTGTCTTATTCAGTAGGTTATCTTTTCATTTTGATGGTTTTCTTTGCTGTGTGAAGCTTTTTAGTTTCATGTGGCCCATTAGTTTGTTCTTGCTTTTCCCTTGCCTTTGGAAATAGATCCACAAGCTCATTGCCAAGACCGATGTCAAGGAGCTAACTACCTAAATTTTCTTCTAGGAATTTTATAGTTTCAGGTCTTACATTCAAGTCTTTTATCCATTTTGAGTTAATTTCTGTGTATGGTGTAAGAGAGTGGTCTAGTTTTATTCTTCTGCTTGTAGCTGTCCAGTTTTCCCAGCACCATTTTGAAGAGTCTGTCCTTTCTCTGTTGTATGTGCTTGGCTCATTTGTTGCAAATTAATTGTTACTATGTGTATAGGTTTATTTCTGGGCTCTCATTTCTGTTCTATTGATCTATGTATCTGTTTTTTATGACAATACCACACTGTTTTGATTACTATAGTAATCTTTGCTGCAGTGCAGTTTGAAACCAGGTAGTGTAACTACCTCCAGCTTTGTTTTTCTTTCTCAAGATTGCCTTGGTTATTCGGAAATGATGCTCAACATCACTCATCATCAGGAAATACAAATAAAAGCCACACTGAGATACCACCTCACTCCAGTCAGAGTGGCTAAAAGGAACAAATCAGGAGACTACAGATGCTGGCGGAGAGGTGGAGAAATGGGAACCCTCTTGCACTGTTGGTGGGAATACAAACTTGGTGCAGCTGATCTGGAAAACAATGTGAAGGTTCCTCAAAAGATTAAAAATAGAACTATCTTGGGGCGCCTGGGTGGCGCAGTCGGTTAAGCGTCCGACTTCAGCCAGGTCAGGATCTCGCGGTCCATGGGTTCGAGCTCCGCGTCAGGCTCTGGGCTGACGGCTCAGAGCCTGGAGCCTGCTTCCGATTCTGTGTCTCCCTCTCTCTCTGCCCCTCCCCCATTCATGCTCTGTCTCTCTCTGTCCCCAAAAAAATAAACATTGAAAAAAAATTTTTAAAAATAGAACTATCCTATGACCCAGCAATAGCACTGCTAGGAATTTACCCAAGGGATACAGGAGTGCTGATGCATAGGGGCACTTGTACCCCAATGTTTATAGCAGCACTTTCAACAATAGCCAAATTATGGAAAGAACCTAAATGTCTAGCAACTAATGAATGGATAAAGAAGTTATGGTTTATATATACAATGCACTACTACTTGGCAATGCGAAAGAATAAAATCTGGCCATTTGCAGCAACGTGGATAGAACTGGAAGGTATTATGCTAAGTGAAATAAGTCAGTCAGAGAAAGACAGATACTATATGTTTTCACTCATAGGTGGATCTGGAGAAACTTAACAGAGGACCATGGGGGAAGGGAAGGGAAAAGTTACAGAGAGGGAGGGAAGCAAACCATAAGAGACTCTTAAATACAGAGAACAAACTGGGGGTTGATGCGGGGTAGGGGAGGAGGGAAAGTGGGTGATGGGCATTGAGGAGGGCACTTGTTGGGATGAGCACTGGGTGTTGTATGGAAACCAATTTGACAATAAAGTATATTGAAAAAATTAAGTTTTAAGTAGAAAAAAATAAATCAAAGGCATGGTTCTAGTAAAAAATAAAAAAATAAAAAAACAGAATCTTTTGTGTTTTTTTTAAATAAATTTTAGAATTATTTGTTGTAGTTCTGTGAAAAATGCCACTGGTATTTTAACAGGGATTGCATTTAATCTGTAGACTTCTTTGGTAATATCTACATTTTAACAATATTAGTCCTTCTAGTCCATGAGTGTGGAATATCTCTCCATTATTTGTGAGATCTTCAATTTGTCTCATAGTGTTCAGTTTATAGGTCTTTCACCTTTTTGGTTAAATTTATTCCTAGGTATTTTATTCTTTTTAATGCAATTTTCTTAATTTTTCTGATAGTTTGTTAGTGTGTAGAAATGCCACAGATTTCTGTATATTTATCTTGCATCCTGTAACTTTAGGTTTGTTGTTCTTGTTGTTCTTGTTGGTGTTTTTGATAGAGATATTAGGGTTTTATACATATAATATGGCATCTGCAAATACATGACAGTTTTGCTTCTTCCTTTTCAATTTTGAATAATTTTATTTTTCTTACCTTATTGCCGTGGCTAGGATTTCCAATAATATGTTGAATAAAAGAGGCAAGAGTAGACATTCTTGCTTTGTTCTTGATATTAGAGGAAAAACTTTCAGCTTTTTAGCATTAAGTATGATATTAGCTGTGGGTTTGTCATAAATGGCCTTTATTATGTTGAGGAACATTCTCTCTATACCCACTTTATTGAGAGTTTTTAATTATAAATGGATGTTGAATTTTGTCAAATGCTTTTTCTGAATCTATTGAGTTGATCATATGATTTTTATTTTTTATTTTGTTAATGTGTTGTATTATGTTGATTGATTTGTGGATGGTGAACCATCTTTGCATACCTGAAATGAATCCCACTTTCCCACTTGCTTATGCTATATGATCCTTTTAATGTGTTGTTGAATTCAGTTAGCTAATATTTTGTTGAGGATATTTGCATCTATATTCATTAAGGATATTGGGATGTAATTTTCTTTATTTTTTGTGGTAACCTTGTCTGATTTTGGTATCAGGGTAATACCAGCCTTGTAAAATAAGATGGGAACATTCCCTTCTCTTCAATTTTTTGGAACTTTGAAGATAGGTATTAAATCTGAATGTTCGGTAGAATTCACCAGTTACATGATCTGGTCCTGGACTTTTGTTTTTTGGGAAATTTTTGACTATTGATTCAATATCTTTACTAGAAATTGGTCTATTCAGATTTTCTATTTCTTCATGATTCAGTCTTGGATGGTTGTGTATTTCCAGGAATTTATCCATTTCTTCTATGTTGTCTAATTTGTTGGTTCATAGTAGTTTCTTATGATGCATTGTATTTCTCTGGTATCACTTGTAACTGTACCTCTTTTCTTTCATATTTGTTTACTTGATCCTTCTTTTTTCTTGGTTAGTCTAGCTAAAGCTTTGTCAATTAGGTTTATCTTTTTAAAGAAACGGTTGTTAGTTTCATTGATCTTTTCTATTACCTTTTCAGTCCCTATCTTATTTATTTCTATTCTGATCTTTATTGTTTCCTTCCATCTACTAACTTCAAGTTTCATTTGTTCTTCTATTTCTAGCTTCTTGAAGTGTAAAGTTTGATTGTTTATTTGAGATTTCTTGTTTCTTGAGGTAGGCCTGTATTGCTATGAACTCCTCTTTTAAAACTGCTTTTGCTGCAGTTTGATGTGATATTTTTTGTTTTCATTTGCTCTAGATATTTTTTAAATTTATCCTTTGATTTCTTCAATGACTTATTGGTTGTTCAGTAGCATGTTGTTTAATTTTCACATTTTTGTGGCTTTTCCAGTTTTCTTCATATAATTAATTTCTAGTTTCATACCACTGTGGCCAGGAAAGATGCTTGATATACTTTCAGAGTTCTTGAGACTTGTTTTGTGGCATGATGTGATCTATCCTGGAGAATATTCCGCACATATTTGCAAGAATGTGTGTTCTGTTGCTTTTGGATGGAATGTTTTGTGTATATCTGTTAAATTCATCTGATCTATATGTCATTTAAGGCCAATGTTTTCTTATTATTTTTCTGTATATCCACTGATGTAAATGGGCTGTTAAAGTCCCCTACTATTATTGTATTACCATCAGTTTTTAGTTCTGTTAATATTTGCTCTATATATTTTGGTGTTTCTATGTTGGGTGCATAGATACTAATAAATTTTATATCTTCTTTCTGATTGGCCCCTTTATCATTAGGTAATACCCTTCTTTGTCTTTTATTAGTCTGTTTTAAAGTCAATTTTTTTGGACATGAGTATAGATATACCAGCTTTCTTTCTTTTTTTTTTTTTTTTAACATTTGCTTGGAATATTTTTCTCCATCCAGTCCCTTTCAACTGTATGTGTCATTATTTCTGAAGTGAGTCTTGAAGGCAGTATATGAATGCGTCTTTTTTTTTTTTTTAATCTATTAAGCCACTCTGTGTCTTGGAAAATTTAGTCCATTTACATATAAAGTAATTATTGATAGGTATGTACTTATTGCCTACTTGTTATTTGTTTTCTGGCTGTTTTTCTAGTTCTTCCCTGTTCCTTTCTTCTCTTTCTCCCTTTCCTTGTAACTTAATGGCTTTCTCTACTATTGTGTTTAGATTTTCTCTGTTTCTTTTGTGTATTTACTATGAGTATGACTATGCTTTGTGGTTACTGTGAGGTTCATGTATAATATTTTAAGTATATAACAGAAAGTTTTAAGTTGATAGAAACTTAAATTTAAATACACTCCAAAATTTGACATTTTTACTCCCTCCTAAACCACATTTTATATTTTTGATGTCAGATTTCACATCTTATTTTCTGCATTCCTTACCTATTATTGAAGTTTTAGTTAATTTTGCTATAATTATTTTTTTAACCTTTATATTACATTTGCTTCATAAGTGATTGATCCACTACCTTTTTTATATAGTTACCTTTTCCAGTCAGATTTTTACCTTCACGTGTTTTCTTGTCATTAATTAATTAATTTCTCTTCAGTCTGAAGAAATCAGTTTACAATTTCTTATAAGGCTGGTTTAATGGTGCTGAACTATAGTTTTTGTGATTTTTGAGAAACTATCCCCTTTTAAATTCTGAATGATAACCTTGCCATGTAGAAAATTTGTGGTTAGAAGTATTTTCCTTTCAGGATGTTAATCTTAAAAATAAAAAGGCAGTTATTTTTCCAACAAAAGTGGATTTAATAGGAAATAGCAAAGAATTGTAATCTGGGACAAGGAAGCTACTGTAAAAGCATTGGCAAGTCCAGAGAACAAAAGAGAGGTTTTTTTTTTGTTTGTTTTTTTTTTTTTTTTTTTTTTTTTTTTTAGAAAACAAAGAAGGAAGTAAAGAGGGCTATTATAAACTGGGAGTTTAAAGTATAATGGCTTTTTAAATAAAGTTTTTATTTTAATTCAGTCAGTTAACACACACATACGGTATTCTATCAGCTTCAAGTGTACACTATAGTGATTCAACAATTTCATACATCATCTGGTGCTCATCATGACAACTGCACTCCTTAATCCTCATCACCTATTTAACACAACCCCCTATTATTCCCTCCTCTCTGGTAACCATCAGTTTATTCTCTTAATTAAGAGTTTGTTTCTTGGTTTCTCTATTTGGCTGAGTTGTGACAGTCTGTCATTGTGTAAGCTGTTCCTTCCTCCTACTGGGATAGTGAAGTAGTAGCTAAAGCAGTATGGACTTGAAAGATATATCTCTAACTGTTGTGCTTGCAATTCAGATGTTGTTGCACAGGGCTCAGGTGTGCTATCCCTCCCTACCTGGGCTAGGTGTTCGAGGGGTGTTGCCTATGTGAGCTTTGTGTGTCTGCTTGCTGCCATGGGGCCACATCTGTGGTGCTGGCATGGGTGAGGCTATCATTTGGCCCAGCCACTGTGCACTGTTATGGCATGGGGTGTATCCTTGGCAAGGTGGATCTTCTCATAATAGCAAGCTAGAAGAAGAGTTCCAAAATGGTGCCCACCAGCACTGGCACCAGCAAGTTAGAATGAGATCGTAAAAATGGCCCCCGTTAGTGTCTCTGTCCCTGGAAGGCATCTCAACAAGTTCCTGCCTCTCTGGCAGACATATCAAGATTAGTGTGTGTCCTTCACATATGGTCTAGGCATTTTTCTTTTCTTTTTTTTTTTTTTTTAATTTTTTTTTTTTCAACGTTTATTTATTTTTGGGACAGAGAGAGACAGAGCATGAACGGGGGAGGGGCAGAGAGAGAGGGAGACACAGAATCGGAAACAGGCTCCAGGCTCCGAGCCATCAGCCCAGAGCCCGACGCGGGGCTCGAACTCACGGACCGCGAGATCGTGACCTGGCTGAAGTCGGACGCTTAACCGACTGCGCCACCCAGGCGCCCCTAGGCATTTTTCAATCTGCTGCTTTTGTGCTGGGGCCTGGGGTGAGTGAATCTGTGTGTGAGCCCCTTAAGAGGGGATTCTTGTTCCCTACAGTTCTACGGTTTTCCTGGACATCCTCATTGGGTTTCAAAGGCAGATGTTTTGGTGTCTTGTCTCCTATGTAGGATCTAGGTGTTGGGATGCTTGATGTGGAGCATAGACCCTTCACATCTCAGGAAAAACCCCATATTTTTCAGATCCTTCCCAGCTGTGGATCACAGAGCCTGGTGTGTCTTTGTGTGTGTGTGTGTGTGTGTGTGTGTGTGTGTGTGTGTGTGTGTTTTCGTGGGATTGTGTCTCTGCTTCTCCTACCTGTTGTGATGCTGAGCTTTTATCCTTTCTTGTGGAGGCTGTGTTCATAGATTTTCAGGTCTTTTTCAGAGGAAATTGTTCCATATGTAGTTGTGAATTTGTTGTGTCTGTGGGAGGAGGTGAGTTCAGGATCTTCCTACGCCACCATCTTGAACAACCCCTCTGACTGTTTTATTTTTCTATGTTAAATTTTAACCTCATTGAAAGTAAAAGCTGGCGCTATAGTCATAAATGTACTTAACAAAAACAAAACACAACACAGTCTCATAAAAAACTTATGTCTTCAAAAATGGTGACTTTCTTTGATATCATTATTTTTTTTCTTCAACATTCCTTCTGTTAAGCCTAACTAAACTCCATGAGACATCCTACACTAAGGTGTGATAGGCAATATAATGATATCTCAAAGATGTCCACATTATAATCCTTGGAACCTGTAAATATGCTACCTTACTTGACAAAGGGGAATTAAGGTTGTTAATCAGCTAACCTTATAATAAGGACATTATTCTGTTTTATTGAGTGGTCCCTTGTGATCACAAACGTCTTTAGGAGCAAAAGAGGGAGGCAAAAGAGAAGGTCAGAGAGATGTGACATGAGGACATAACCCTCCATTGCTGGCTTTGAAGATGAAGGAAGGGGCCACAAACCAAGGAATATGAGTGGTCTTCAGAAGCTAGAAAAGGCAAGGAAATGGATTCTCCCTTACAGCTTCCAGAGAGGAGTATAGCCCTGTCAACATGTTGATTTTAGTGCAGTGAGACCCATTTTGGACCTGTGACTTCCAGAAGAGTAAGGTCATAGTTTTTTATTGTTTTCAGTCACTAACCTTGTGGTAATACATTGCAGCAATAGAAAACTAATACACAAGGTAAACATGAAATGGTTCACCCCAATAGATAAACTCCCTTTCTGGCTGATTGGATCCCTCAAATTGCCTGAATTTCCTGAGGGCATATTCATTAACCCTCATTCATATCCTCTCCATTTCAAACTGTATGCCATGGACTTTTTAAAAATTTTCCTGTATCTCCTATTTTCTTCTCTAAAATTACCCAAGTTTCATTGTTTAGGGTTTCTTTCTACAGATGAGAACATCTCTAATAATAACTATCAAAGTTGATATTTTAGAAATGGGAAAGTTATGTTCTATATGGTCCATATCAGTCAGGATCCAGTATGAAGATATACACCATGTAGTTGTTTGAACAAGGAAAGTTACATATAAAGAGTTATTAGCTATAGCAAGAGGATTGGAGTTTTGAGGAATTAGAAAACTAAAGAATGCTAGAGAATATAGAAAAAACACATATAAGGAGCATGAACTACCTGGGGCTTAGCTAGAGCACCAGAGGAAAAGTGCCCCCAGGGCTGAGATCCAGATCTTGCTGGAGGGCATGGCTGTGGCTCATTGGATATTTGTTGTGGTACCTTGCTGGTGTAACCTGCTGAAAATCTGTCCTTTGGAATGTTACAGAAGCCTAACTTCTGGAATGCCAAGGAAAGCCTCACAGGAAGGAGTCTTGCTGGAGACTTTCTGCCGTGAAACCACCCAAGGAGGGTGCTGGGGTAAGCTGTCGGCCACTGACTGATGCTGGCCTTTCTGCACATAGGATCTGGATGCTGGAGAAGCTGTTTATGCTGCAGGGTCTGGGTGTTGGAGAAGCCATGCGTGCTGGATCTGAAATCAGGAAGGAAGCTCCCTTCCTCACACAGTGTCTCTCCAGCACTTTCTGCTGACAGAGCTTAACATCATGCCTGCTGACAGAGGAAAATATTCACAGGGCTCATCTTCATTTACAGAGCAGTCAGTGAGGGGTAAATTTGGAATTGAGAGGCAATAACTTGATAACTGGCAAATGGTCCCAAAGGGCATACAACATAGGACAATGGTTCTCAAAGTGTGATCTGTGAATCTCTGGGTTCCCTGAGATCCTTTCAGGGCCCTTGTGAGGTCAAAACTATTTTTTTTTAATTTTTTTTTCAACGTTTTTTATTTATTTTTGGGACAGAGAGAGACAGAGCATGAATTGGGGAGGGGCAGAGAGAGAGGGAGACACAGAATCGGAAACAGTCTCCAGGCTCTGAGCCATCAGCCCAGAGCCTGACGCGGGGCTCAAACTCACGGACCGCGAGATCGTGACCTGGCTGAAGTCGGACGCTTAACCGACTGCGCCACCCAGGCGCCCCTATTTTTTTTTTTTTTATAATATTAAATTACTTTTTTGCCTATTAACTGTGTGGGCACTTGTGGTGCAAAAACAATGGTAGTGAAACTGCTGGCACTTTAGCCAAAAAGAAAGCAGTGCACCAAACTGTACTAATAGTCATTGTATTCTTTACTACCATTCATGTGATATATAAATAACTTCTTTTAAAAATCTCCTTGATGCAACAGTAGAAATGATTAACTTTGTGTATCCACAAAGAAATTTCATATTTTTTAAAAAATATTCTGCGTGATGGAATGGGAAGAATGCATAAAGTAATTCTTCTGTGTATCCAGTTACAACAATTGCTCTGAGTAAAAAGCAATTGTACAGTTGTTTTAGTCGTAAACTGTATTGGCTACTTTTTATCATAGGATGATATTTTAATTTGAAAGAATGATAACCTATGGTGATGCAGACTTGGGTATTTGGTACACATTTTCTTAAAAGTGAACAAAATGAACCTATCAATCCACAGAAACCTGAGCATGTGTTGCCAATGATAAAATTCAAGCTTTCAAGTGGAAATTTGAATTTTGGAAAACTTAAATCTCCCATCATGAGCTTGACAGCTTCCTAATCCTTAAAGATTCCTCTGACAAGATTAGTAGCAATATCACTAATACGACTTTTTGATATTCTATAATGAAATGTGTCAACATTTAGAAGATCTGATAACCTAGTGAATTAGTATTTTCTAGATAACCAATGCATGCTGTCATAAAATCATTCATGGATCAAAGATCCATTTAAAGCGTTAAGATAGATCAATGGATTTTAATGCAGCAGAAGACAAAATGGCCATTGATACTGTTTCAGATTCTATATTGCAGCTAACCTGTAAGACACTATCATGAATTGAGTTTTGGGTATTAGGCTAAGTGAAATTAGTCAGAGAAAGACAAAAATCCTATGACTTCACTCATATGAGGACTTTAAGAGACAAAACAGATGAACATAAGGGAAGGGAAACAAAAATAATATAAAATCAGGGAGGGGGACAAAACAGAAGAGACTCATAAATATGGAGAACAAACTGAGGGTTACTGGACGGGTTGTGGGGGGGGGTGGGCTAAATGGGTAAGGGGCACCAAGGAATCTACTCCTGAAATCATTGTTGCATTATATGCTAACTAATTTGGTTGTAAATTTTAAAAAATAAAAAATAAAATTAAAAAAAAAATTTCCAGTTACCTGAAAAAGATATCAAAAATCTCGTCCCTTTTCCAAGTACTTCCAAGATTTCCTTCTTACGCTCCAATCAACATATCACAACAGATTGTATGGAAGCAGGTATGAGAATCCAGCTGTCTTCTATTAAGTCAGAGACATTAAAGTTATTTGCCAAGATACAAAATAATGTCACTCTGCTCACTAAATTTTTTGTTTTAAGACAGTGTGGTTATTTCTAATAAAATATTTTATATATGTTAATGCATAATTGGTTTATTATTTTTATACTTATTACTAAATATTTAAGTAATTCTCTGTAAAAATTTCAAATATAGTAAGTATTAATATTAGAACTCACAAGCACAAAAGCTCTCTGGGCACCCCCAAATTTTGAAAGATTATAAAGGGGTTCCAAGGACAGAAGCTTGAGAATTACTGACATAGGAAAATAAATGGGTATAAATTGTATATTTTAGTTCAAGATAGGAAGTACTATCTGAAATTGGAGCTGTCACAATCCCACTAGTAATTAAAACAAAAGTAAGTTAAAGTACCAGATAGAAATGATTTCCTACCCCTCACATTGGCAAAATTAAAACAATCTGATAGTATCAAGTTGGTGAGAGTGTGCGAGTGTAAGAACTCTCATTTATTGCTGGTGGAAGTTTGAGTGATATAATCACTGGGGATAGATCATTGAAAATCTCTTGTTTGATTGAAAATGCATTTTATAATCAGGCAATTCTACTTTTTATTATATGTTTTTGAGAATCTTTCACTGTTGTACTCAAGGATGGCATGGGCACAGAGGCCTACTGTTGGCCTTTTTTTGTAATAGCAAACAAACTAATTCAAAGCAGCACCATTATATACCCGGATCCCATATAATTGTTAAAGTGAATGTGCTAACTCTCCAAATGTATTTAGAGGTCTTTAAAACATAATGCTGAGTGAAAACAGCAAATTACAGGGAGATATATATGGTACAGTATCATTTATGTACATTATAAAAGCCACACTCACAAAATATCTATGTGTTAAGTTGAATGATGTGAAATTGCATTCTTTAGGTCAAAAAATAGTTGAGGATTAGCAAATCCATATCATTCAAGTGAAGTTTAAAAAACTATCAGAAGTTTAAGAAACTTAGGAATTTATCACACTACATTCTTCTGGGGAAGGCGATATAGGCTGGCCAATGGTGAGGGACTTCAACTTTATCTGTAATTACTTTCTTTTATAATAATGAAAAACAGATAAAATATCAAAATGAAAATTATAACTGGTAGGAATTTGGGTGTTTATTTTGCTATGATATCTCATAGCTTTTAACTGGAAATGTCTCAAAGAGGATGAAATGAGTCAAGAGGCAGCCTGCTTCTTTTACTGCAGTGTTCAGGATATTGTAGGGGACATTCAAACATCAAGTTCTGGGGCTTCTGGGAAACCCACTGCCTTTACTCAAAGACATAAATGTGGTTAGAGCAGCTTCTAGTTCCGTGGCAGCTTGTTGTGGTAGGAAAGAGGCATGAGAACCGTGAATTTCTTCAGAACTCCTATCAATCCCAATACCTAATTAGGTTCATAAAAGGCTGACTTCTGGTGCTTAGTGAAGGAAGATTTTTAGCTAGCAGAATATTCACTTCAGCAGACCTGAAAATACTGACTTCATCCAGTCCCTCTAAACAGTCCATTTGGATATTTTTCCCTAGGACTGTGAAAGTTAGACTGACCTATTAGACACAGATAAAACAAACTTAAGATGTATAAATTGTAGTTAATAGGCAGCATGTAACCTAATGTATTACAAGCATCTTCTTTGGATGGTACTTTGTTTTTTCTTTGTTTCTGAACTGCCTTAAAAGTAGGATTTTTAGTGGGAGCCTCACAAAATTGAAAACAAATGACACAATAAATTAGTATTTAAGTCTTTTATGCAGTTATTCTTGCAGAGCTCTGGTTGGAGAGGAGAAGGGAAGATCTGACCAGGACCTTAAGAATATCCCAGCCTAACTGGATAGCCAGTGCCCATACAAATGACGTTCCTATCAAACAAGCTATAGGAAGTGATAACACTGAGTTTTGGCAGCCATGGCTAGAGAGAGCACTGTAGCTGTTGTGGAAAGATTGTGATAAGAGCTGGCTTGGCATGTGTTTGGGAACAGCTTCCCAGGGGAGATTGAAAAGGGAGATAGATGGGCCAGTTTACCTGTGTGAGATCCAGTTTACTTACTGTGGGACTTGTGATTTTCTGCTGAGTTTGGAGGTTAATTCTGGAAGAGTGGATTAAGCCCAGCAACACCGTTGTGATTCACGGCAGAGTCTTGACTCTTGCAAATGAGTCGGGAAATATGAGGAGTGTGAAATATAGCAGGCGATGGCTAAATAGTTCAGTGGTGGTTATTGTTATTAGAATGTGTGAGGCAGTCTTCTATTTATAGCACACTGTTCTGAGCATTTGTCCAGCTCTACCTCTACCCAAAGAACTCAATGTGACATCAGGCTGGAGAGCTGCTCATCTAGGTGAAATTACTAAGGGGATTCCAGTGGAGCTTCAGATTATTCACATTTCAATGACATTTCCTCACAAAAGATATAGGACTGCTGATATATAGTCAGCTGTCAGCGACACGGAAATGTGCTCTGAGATGGGCCCTGGATGTGGGGTTTATTTCTCTAGCTTAGGGCCACACCAAGGTAGAATCTTTAGCAACTCTGCCCTTTTTCACATGTCCTAAGTCATAGTGGTCCAAATGAATCACCTTTTGTAATATATTTGGACCTCTTCTTATTCTTAATGAATCTCTGTCTTCTAGGCTTAGCATCCTGACAGTTTATTCAGTCATTCATTTGTTTAATATGTGTTGATTAGTCTGCTAAGTGCAGTTAAAAATAAATAAGAAGTTTTTAATCTAATGAAGGAGGTAAGGAACATCCTCAAATATCCTTAAAACAAAATGGAATGAGAAGTGCCATGTCAACCAAGAGCAAGAAGGGTTCCAAGAATGGCAGTGTTCAGATGGCGGTGGGTGGGAGAGGTTGATAATGGAGGGAGAGCTCTATTATCCTCCCTCTCAGGAGGGAGCTGAGAGCCTTACAGGAGAAGCAGAACAAAGGTGTCAGCTTCATGACCAGGTTTATGGCTTGGTAGTCCTTCTAACTGATGGTTTAAAAATATCTGTTCAACATTTGTTTAGTGGAAAATAAGACCCACAGAAGCCTCTTCTCTACTGCCTCAAGTGATTTAGTTCTGGTCCCCAGCTTGTATACCCTATTTAGGAGGGGAAAAGCTCTGTGGTTACCTGGATCCACTCCCTCTGGAAGGCAGTATAGCCACCTGCCATCTGTGGTTATTCACACTTACCCCTGCCAATCCTCCCCAAGCCCAAGTGGCTTTATTAAATTATTCCTTCTTAACACCTACAGTGCTGTTTCTGAATGGAGTCCTAGTAAACACAGTTTGCTCCATTTCGCTACATTCTTGAGCACTACTGGAATAGTTGCCATCTGGCCCTCTCCCTAATCTAGCTCTGAAGAGAAGCAACAGCCTGAGCAAAAGTTCAGACTGGAGAGCTTGGGGGTGACATTCCAGAATATGAAATATCATCTGTAAAGAAGTAGTGAAAGAAACTGCTGCAAAGGAGGGGCATCAGCTTGTAGAGGCCTGTGAAGACTAGTCTAGTCTAAGTGAATGGGCCTCTGTTCACTAAGTCATAGGAAGGCACTAAAGGATTATGAGCCAGGATTATGATTTGCAAAATCAGATTTGTAGTTTGGGAATTCTTTTTGGGTTGATAAAAGGAAATAGCGGACCTAAAGATGTATAAGAGTTGTACATTCTCATTCTTTATAAATGTCTACATTTCAAAAATTTCTATAGTCACTAATAGTCATACTCAGTGGTTAATATTTTGCTGTTTCTGTCCAGTTGTATTTCTTTGTGCATGTTTATATGGTTGGGATTACAATGTGTATACAACTTATTTTCAGTTTTTGTACCTACCGTAACAACACTAATGCCCCACATTATTAAAACTCTTCACGAATAGTTTTTAATTGGTTGTACCATATTTTGTAGAAATCCTTTTTTTCTCAACCATTTCCTTAATGTTGAACATTTGAGTTATCATCTATTTACTATTAAATCATGTTATAATTATTTAATTAAGATTCATTTGGCAGCAACATGATTTGGAGAAGAAGGTTATGTTACACAATAACACATAACTGAAATGGGAGACAATGACAGGAAGAAGTTTCATTGATTCCACGTCTAATTTGGGTAGGAGTGAAGGAAGGAATGGAGGAAATCTTATGGGATTATTGTGAGCTTTTCAAGCTTTGATTTTTAAAAGGCCCGCACCAAGTTTTCTTCCTCTTTTATACCCAGTGAGCCCTCATTACATGGTTTGTTTAATAAATGGATGATGAATGAGTAATTGAACACTAGGCTTTAGCAATGCTGCTGTTGCCAAGTGCCATCACATGCATACATTCTAAATAACATTTTTACTATGGCTTCCCCGAAGAAAATGGTATCCATCCTTGGCAACTATTATCTAAACCATCCCAATGCACCAATTCCCTGTGATGTGTCTGATGTATTTATTTACTTCTTTTTGGAAACACAACACCCATGAAAACAAAGAGTGGTCAGCAAAGAAATTAATACATTTGCTTCTGGGTTTTTTTCAATATTTTTCATTTACTTCTGGTCAATAGGCAAGCATGTATAAAAATTTCTATAATGTGCCAGTGCTATGCTCAGTGCTTTGGCAAGTAAAGTGTGTATTCTGCCTTATGCATGACTTATAATTTAGTCATGTAGCAGAAACTAACATGCAGAGATAAAAAAGAATGATTTAGAGATCGTGTTTAGTGAAGAACGCATTTATTATCTACTGAAGCTTAGAGACAGGAATAACAGAATGGGATAAGAATATTAGTAAACACAAAGAAGGCAAGGTGAATTTCATGAACCAAGTTGAATTTCTGTCAGTATTGTGGTTTTGTCTAATTCCTTGAAATGGAGGCAGGCAACGGATGGTCCCCACTTCCTGTGTAGGGGATCCTTCTTTACTTCCCTATGATAAATGGAGACCCCTAAACTCATTTAATCAGTGCTTCACCACCACATTCTCAACTGCGATGTTGGCCTGAGTCTGCAACCCCAGAGACAGACAGACTTGCACCTAAGACCTGCTATAATCCACGTGAATAATCAATATTTGCTGGTGCAATGATCTCACTCTGGGAAATAATGCTTCTGAGCTAATTGAGCTAATGAGAATATATTAGCTATTGGTCTAGTGAAAGTGATGGCAGAGTAATCTAATTCCTACTGGCTCCTGGATAACCTTCAATTTAAAGGTAATGACATTAAGAAATGTTAAACTGAGTATGCTCAAGTGTACATGATATGTACTCATTAGGCAGTGCAAATGGCCATCAGTAAGTCATAATGATTCTTTAGAGCAGGGGCTCTTCACCTGGGGTCCATGGATAGAATTCAGAAAGTCTGTGGACTTGGATTAAAAAGAGAGTACAACCTTATTTTCCCTAAATTCTAATGAAGTTTAGCATTTTCCTTCATCAGGAATATGGGCAGCAAGTTACAGTGGTATTCAAGGTACCTGTGACTTCGTCATGAATAGAAACTACACCTATTTTTGTATCACATTGCGTTTGTTTCCTATATCCTATAAGATATTGTTTACATTCAACAGTACTTTGAAAATATGATAATTAGACCCGCAAATGGATCTTGCTATTTCATACGTTAATAAAGACTATGTTGTTATATCAATAATTTTTTTTTAACATTTTGATATTAGTATTTAACTATAACTGGTTTTCTTTGTATTGTTTTTGGGGTTTTTTTGGTGTGTGTGTGGGTTTTTTTTTTTCTTTTGCTTTAAAAAAACGTTGTTGTGAGAAGGCATCATAGACTTTACCTGACTGCGAAGGGGTTTATGCACAAAATGATTAGGGACCCTTACTTAGAAAGAGGAACCTTTTGTTCCTGGTGAAAACTTTGCTACTTGCAATACAAATTCTTTCTGTTTTTCTGACACGGGGGATCCTACCAGTCCCTTCCTATGGGGGAGAACTTGGAGTGGCTCCGCTGTCAGTTTACACAGTGAGATCTTACACCATATGTAACTCTAGAGGCTGGAGAGATGACACTCTGCCAAAATGGTTGGGAAACATGGAGAAACAGAGAGCTGGTGGCTGGACCATCTTACAAGGAGAAGTGACTTCTATAAAATTTTATCATGTTGCAGACTGTTGCCTTTCCTCCTCGGCTCTTCTCCTTCTCAACTCACGTCATATCAACAAAAGTTTTAGACAAATAAACTAGCAAAATACAAGGCTGCGTGAGCCAGCCTTTCTTCCAGCCGTCCAGTTTGGTTGGGGGGATGGTTGTGGAGAAGAAAAGGGAGAAGAGATGGCCAGGGTCAAGTTGTCATTTCATCTCCCCATATAAGGCCCCACTGGCGGTGTGACATTGCTTAAGTAACACATCCTTTCTAGTCTGTGATTTCATCATATTAAAATGAGAGGCCAGTTCTGATTCTGACTGGGTCCTGAGTGCTGGGAAAGATGGAGTAGTTGTTTAAGGGCTCAAGATTTTGCTCCTGTGGCTCTGACTCCCTGACAGCCCAGACATACGCCAAGAGGAATGGAGAGAATCACTGGACCTCAGCTTCTCAGGAGCCTCTTGAAAGCTGATCTAGAATGCTTCAGGGTCTGCCATGTGAGGAGAGAGCACAGGGAGGCTCTTTGGCACTAGCTTCCTTGGGTCTTCCAAGGTGAAAAGTTGAGCAATGTCACCAGTGAGGCAGTGCAGATCCATTTCGCAAAGATCTTTGGAAAGCAGACTCCTCCCCGACTGTGCTCTCAGATGGCTGGTCTGTGTCTGTCAGAGCGTAGGAGGTTATTTGGGCCCAAAAGTAAGTCCGATTCAAATGGTCATTATTTTTCCTGTTGCTTACTTTACTTTCCATAGCCTGTCTCCTTTTAAATTTATTTTTATTTTTTGCATCACTTCTGCTGATTTAAAAAATCACTCATTCTCATGCACTCCACTCCAAGAATGAAAATAAGCCTTTCAGATAAGGTTTTTGTGGCCTAAATTGGGGAAGTAGACCGGTACAAGGAAACATGTATGATGTTTATTTGGGTCCAGGTTTATTTGGGCTTAATTGTGAAAATGTGTGGTTTCTCAAGCTGCATATTCATTTATTACAATATTAAAATGATTATGGTAAAATACTTCACAGAGGCTCCTTGACTCAGTAAACAGACATCGTGGTGGTCTGAGCAAATAGCTTCTGTTATTGAAGACCATGAGGGAAAGGAAGGGGAAAAAATAGTTACAAACAGAGAGGGAGGGAAACAAACCATAAGAGACTCTTAAATACAGAGAACAAACAGGGTGGATGGGGGTTGGAGGAGAGGGGAAAATTTGGGATGGGCATCAAGGAGAGCACTTGTTGGGATGAGCACTGGGTATTATATGTAATGATCCACGGGAATCTACCCCCAAAACCAAGAGTACACTTTCACACTGTATGTTAGCCAATTTGACAATAAATTATATTTAAAAAAAAAAGAAGAAAGGGGAAAAAATAGCTTTTGTTATTTTCTGAATCTGAAGCCTACTCTTCTAACAACTACATCTTTGCTACTGAATTCTAAGAGAAGAAACTGCTTGTGAGCTCTTGCACTGGTTCTAAGGCAGCAAAAGATTACTGTATTAGAAGTTCCCTAGCTCTACAGGATTTTACCCAGGAACATTTTGTTTGTTCTTAAAACACAAAGGTCTTAATTTAGCAGAATTTTTAATTGATGGTAATTTTTGTATAATCGATCTTTAGGAGAAAAAAGGAAATGCCAGTGAAATACCTACTGGTGCTTTGCTCAAGAAACCATCTTTCATTTCATGACTTGAGATTAGTGAAAAATCCGTTTAATCTCCTGTACCTGCTATCTTATGACTATACTTTATGACTATGATTAACATTCACAAATGACCAAAGGCAAAGCAAAACCTCAAATCGTTAAAGATCCAGAAAGCTTTAAGAATAGCAAAATTTGAAACTCAATTTTTCTTGCTTAACAACCCTCATTACCAAATCTTATATTGAATATGCTGATTGATTTAAGTTTTATTACCCTTTAGAAAAAGAGCCAAATCTTGTTAAGCTAGGTGCTTGAATGGAATGGTATTTGACCTCCCATTTAGCAAGAAAGACAGTATATTTAAGGTGTATTTTGAAGGCTATAATATAAATTTAGATTTAGTCACCAGTGTGGCTAAGGAATTAATATCCACTTCATTCTTAATTTATTTGGTTTGAGTATTCTGCAGAAGATGAGAAAATTATGCTTAGTTAGGAAAGACCCAATGAGGCTAAAGGAGGAACATTTAACACAGTGTTTAAAGTTCAGAATGAAGGGCGCCTGGGTGGCGCAGTCGGTTAAGCGTCCGACTTCAGCCAGGTCATGATCTCGCACTCCGTGAGTTCGAGCCCCACGTCAGGCTCTGGGCTGATGGCTCAGAGCCTGGAGCCTGTTTCCGATTCTGCGTCTCCCTCTCTCTCTGCCCCTCCCCCGTTCATGCTCTGTTTCTCTCTGTCCCAAAAATAAAAAATAAACGTTGAAAAAAAAAAATTAAAAAAAAAATAAACTTCAGAATGAGAAAATTTCTGGAAACAAAAGACGAAAATGAAATAAACATTTTATGATTTTTAGGTTCTGATCTCTAGTCTTTGGGGGAAGCAATGGTGGGTTGAACACTCTTTTGATTATTTATTCATGTAATTCCCATGATCATTGACAGGATTTCTGGAATATAACATTTTAATCACTAGATCTAGACTGGACTAAGGGTGGTATGAGATTTGTTTATTATTTCATTTTATTGGAGAGTCTACAAGAATGTTATTCAGAGCTCTCGGCTTCTCCCACCACCTCCTCGCCCCCCCCCCACCCCGCCCATCCATGTAGCATCTCTTTCAGCCTCATTATTTTATGTCTGTAACAAGATGAGTCATAAAATCAAATGCAAAATGTTCCAGTTTGCACCCCTGGACAGAGGAACCAGCGTACAGCTCAGCGAAATGAGGCAGTAAACCTAATACTTTTGTGCAAACTGTGCAAAACTATGTACTTTTGTACATTCACTTAAAGCTTTAAGTCTGGTGGTTTAATAGAATCTTTAAGTTCATGAACAATAGGAAGAGAGGCAAGAGATGCAGAAATTAAATGAATAGTTACAATTCCATATAATAGAATGTGTAACTTTAATCAGCTTTAATCTTACATTTTGACCCCTTGTTTCTAAGCCAGTCATTCAGAGAACGAGCTGGGGTTTTATTCCACAGTATCTTGGCCATACCCCTTGCTCTGTGTGTTGTCCTTCTGTGACTTAATGTTGTGTAGTCATTTTTGCCCTCTTTGGACATCAACAACTTCCTACCCTCCTAATTCAGATGGGGACAGCCAAATGCAGCTTTATAAAAAATGATCATTTCCCATCCATCAACAAATGCTTATCAGTGGGCCAGATATACATGCTGAGAACATAGCAATGAACAAAGTGAACAAATTTCTATCCTCAGAGAACTTATGATCTACTTGAGAAAAAGATGCTAGTCAAATGAAAAATTATATAATTTCAATTTGTTGTAAGAACTTCAGTGGAAAATTAAAGTACAGTCTTTGAAGATAATTATAATTGATGTTAGTTTGGGAAGTTAGTTTGTCTTTCTGAGAATGACATGAAGATGATTTGAAGTACAAGTAACAATTAGCTGAGAAGTGAGTTGGAGAGAAGATTGTTCCAGCCAGATGGAAGCACAAGGATGAAGGTCCTGGAGGGGGGGAAGAACTGGGAGCGTGTGAGGAAGGAAAAGGTGACTAGTGTGGCTGGAGTGTGGTGTGCATGGTATGGGTGTGGGAGTAAGGGTGATGGGCTAAGGCCAGAGCTACTGGGGACTGGGAGTGGCCAGATCATGCAAGGTGTGTGGTCTTTTTTAAGGACTTTGGATAATAAGCCATTGCAAGAATTTAAGCAAGGGAATTATACAATCGAATTTAAGTAGACAATACCACTTTGGCTATTGTGTGGAAAATCAGTTGGAGGAGGAGGCAAGAATGGGAAATGGAATATTACTGCTTTAGCCCAAGACAAGATCATAGCAGCTTGGACTCCAGGGATAGCATGAAGATGGACTGGAGTTAGTGGATTCAGGTAAAGCAGATAGAACTTGGAAATGCCTTGCAGGAGGGGATGAGAAAGAAAGAAGTGACAAGTGTGACTTCCAGATTTTTGGCTACTGCAATTAAGTGTGTGGAAAAGATGCCATTTGCTGAAATAGGGAAGGCTGGAGTTGAAACAAATTGGAGGGAGAAATCAAAATTTAATTTTAATATGTTATGTTTGAAATATATTTGAGACTTTACAGTGGTGATGTTAAAGAATTCATTAGATAAAAGGGTCTTTGTTTAGAGATGCAAGTTGAAAATTAATTGGTACATAGATGCCACTTAAAGCCATGTGAATGTATATTTATTTTACTGATAAATAGCATATACTAAGAAAGGAAGAAGCTCCAGGATGGAGAGCTGAAGAACTCTAAAATCTAAAGGTCACACAGAGGAGGTCTTGTTGTTTAATAAGCCTAAGAAGGTACAAGTAAGAGAAATAAGAAAACATTTAAGATAATATGGTGTCCTAGAAGGGATCAAAGAGACCATTTCAACAAGAAGAGGGAGGTCATTTTGGTTGAATGTGGTTGGCAGTTTAGTAAGATGAGAACCTAATAATTTAGAGGTCGTTGGTGGATTTATTAAGAATAACTTTGGAAGTAGAGGCAGCATTTAGATTATAGTAAATGGGCAGTAGGGAAATGGATATAGAATGTATAGAAAATGTTTTAGGGAAAGATAGGCTGTGAAAAGAAGCAGAGAGGGGTGTGGTCTCTGGTGAGGGTTACAGGTCAAGGGGGGGACTTTTTAGAAGATGGGAGATACTAGAGCATCTTTGAGTACTGATAGGAATCGGAAGGAAAGAGGAGGTGTTTGAGGATGAGAGGGATTAATGATGGAGCAGCCCCTCTGAGAAGGTGGGAAGGGTGGTAGATTAAGAGTGAGTTCTGCTAAAATGTCAGAGTTAGCAGAGTTGGGATTTTTCTAGGCAGGGGTTATTGAAGGGGCGGGGGATTTGCAGGCATTTGCCAAGGAGTAATTTTAATGATAGATCAATGATTTTGATGTGGGTAAGGAAGGAAGTAAGGACACCAGGGTCTTAATGAATAGAGAAATGGAGAAGTCTATGGATTTGAAGACTTGAAGGCAATGAGTGCTTTGGACAAGAGTTTCTACATGGATGCTAGCTTCACCCATACATACTAGGGTCTTTCTTTTTCAACTGCCCTACATCCTAGTTTGCATTATGTATTGCCAAATATCTTTAGAACTCCTCCACAAAAAATTCCCATGCTTACAAACTAAAGTAGAAAAGTAAAACAAATAAGCATGTCTTAAATTTCACTTAGTCTTGCCTCCTGTCTTAACATACTTCTTTTTGGCCTGAGGAGCATTGATCATGTGTTTGTTGGAGAAGAATGTTTATTGGAATGTCAGGATCCGTTCACTTAATTCTGCTTCTAGTTAGATGCCTGAATTTATGTGGTTCCCCCACCAGCAAGCTCTGTGCAAAAAAAAAAATCACAATTGTTTGCTTTTTCTATATAGACCTTCTAGACACAAATGTATTTCCTGACTAGGACCAAAGTATGCCTAATTATTAAAGTTTTTTTTTTCTTGTTGGTTTCTTTCCAAACTAGATTTTTGCCCTTCATACTTAGATATAGTTATTCGTTGAGTACCTATCAACTGACTGGCAATGTGCTAGCTTCTAGGAATAAGAAAATTTGAAAACTAATTTGCCCTGGGGCAGGCATGCAAATCCCAATTTATTGTAAATGCTTTCATTAGGCACTTATAGAGGACTAGGGGAATACTGAGGAAGGGAGCAATTAATTCTACCTTGGTAAAGGAGTTAGAAAAGCAAGGTATTTTTGAGAAGGGCTATTAAGAGTAAGTAGAAGTAGGTAGCAAAGGTGCGTATGTGAATGATAATGTTTGCAACCTGGAGTGGAGTCTTGTGGTTTGTGACTAAGCTGTACGGATCTAGTCCCAGGATTTCAGTTTGAAAGTTTTGCTTGACCAAATTCTGACAAAATTTATGGTCAAGCTAACAATTTGCATATTATTCTATAGGATAGAACTTTTTAAAGGTTTTAAAATAGAGGACTGATTTGATCATTTCTGTTTCTCTTGCCCTATTTCTGTTTTCCTTCTAGTCTTAATATATTTCTGTTAAGCAACTACTTTTTACCTCAGTCAAAATTACGTCTCGGAACTGACACCACTAAACTCCAGATGCCCCAACTTGAGCTGCTGATTTTGACAACTCTGATGTCCCCACTGGTCCTTTTGCCTCTGCTGCCTGAGAAAGTGGCACCCAGCCTTGGAATGATTCTCTGCCAGCCCTGCTTCTTTGAATCAAAGTCTTGAGTAGATGAGTCTGATTGGCTAGGTTTGACCATGTGACTACATTAGTTGCAAGGTAGCCTGGGATGATGAATGTCCCACATTGCCAGTTTCCATACAGAAGCTGTCTCTGCCCTGCATCAAGATTCCTAAAGGGAAAGATTCTCCAGACATAAGTAGAGTTACAAATAATGATCAGCTAAAAAAAAAAAAAAAAAAAGAGAGAGAGAGAGAGAGAGAGAAAGAAAGCTGTTCATAAACCATCTTTTATGGATGAGGAAAGTAACTTGTCCAAGGCCACAGTAGTATAAAGCAGTGAAGGAAGGACCTGAACAGGAAGTCTGACTCCAGAACTCATATTCTGAGCCACTACATCCTATAATTAAACTGTAGAGTGATAAAGACTTTGATAAGGTGTGCACAGGGATGATAGTGATATACTGGAGAGAGTAAGGAGGTTTTTGGCTGTGAAACAGAGTGAAAGTAAAGGGTCCACCTGTACAGGAGTTGGGCACATTGGTTTGTTTTTTTTTTTTTAATTTTTTTTCAACGTTTTTTATTTATTTTTGGGACAGAGAGAGACAGAGCATGAACGGGGGAGGGGCAGAGAGAGAGGGAGACACAGAATCGGAAACAGGCTCCAGGCTCCGAGCCATCAGCCCAGAGCCCGACGCGGGGCTCGAACCCACGGACCGCGAGATCGTGACCTGGCTGAAGTCGGACGCTTAACCGACTGCTCCACCCAGGCGCCCCATGGGCACATTGGTTTTGTTAGCACCATAATGTCACTAGGGGTGGGGCAGGTTGTTACAGCCATAGTCAGGAACAGAACAGGGGAGGTGCTTGATTAGTTCAGAGCCTGTAGTTTGGCCAACTTAACCAAGCAGCATGGCTAATATCCCTGAGACTGACTTTTCAAATCTCTGATCTCTGTTGATCTATTTCTCTTAGATCTTTGCGTTTTCTAGCCTCACTTATGGGCCCCTAGCCCCCTGCCTCTCCCCCCCACTTCCCCACCCCATTTCTGGCTTGTCTTTGATGTTCTTCCTGGCCACAGAGAATTTAAACTCGAGGGAATATTTAGAGGGCCTTTTCTGAGAGGAAAAACATCAGTGTTAGTCAGATATACACACACCAGATGCAAAAACAGGAATAATAAAAACGTGTAATTTTAGCTAAAACCAAATCTGATCATAAGATACATCTAAGAAGTTAAATTTCAAATTTTTTGGATCCTTCAATGAAAGTAAATAAATTGAACGATTTTTTATAAACACTAGTCAAAATGTTGCAATAAGTCACTTCTAAGCTACATAAACATTTAGGTCCAATTACATAATTTCTATTTTTTTTAATCTTGAAAAACAAGACAACCAAAAGGAGAACCTTGTGATTAGTCTTTCTATTTCATTCATTTTCCAAGTGTTGGATTCTCAGTGACTCTAAGTTTGTAGAATGTGGTATTGCTTTCCCTGGGAATGAGCATTTCCAAAGCATCTTTCTTCTCTTGTTTTTACCTCATGGCATTATCCAGCTATCAATATCAAGATTTATTAGAATGTTCTTTATCCACCTAGAAGTCCTTAGACTCTTAGTAGGGCTTCCAGTTAAATTTTGTAAATTCCAGGCTATTGGTGAATGCTCTACAATAATAAATACTTTGTATTCCTTTCATATGTTAGTTATCCTTGTGGAAATCAGAAGTCTCCTGGCATTTGAGGGGAATATATACCTACCATCAAATACTCATGAGATCCATGGTCTTTTCCATCATGCCACTTATTAGGGTTGCTCACAAATCCAAATACAGCGTTTTCCTTTTCTTTCAGCTACTGCCAATATTTACCTTTCATTTCTTCTGTTTCCCACAATTATCCACATCTAAACATTATCAGAACTGTCCCCAGGCGTCTAAACTTTAAATGAGATTGTAACTTTTCCATTCAGGTCTTGTTTCATTAAACAAATATGTGGGTGCTACATGATTTTGCAGCAGATACTGTTTATGTGGGAGTTGGATTTGTACTGTTTACAGTTAAAGAGAAAAAAATTCAACACTTTATTGGACATGTACTAGCATGTGGGTGAGGTTGAAGAAAATAATTGAGTGTTGAAATCAAACACATGCTTGGGAAAATATTCCTTTCTGATGGGGCAGGCAGGAAAGGCCAACAGCTGGCACACATGGAGAAATTTAGGGATTAGACCTTCTTTTTTAGAATGTTCCTTCAGAATGCCCAGTCTCCTAACTGGACCTGATTGCTCCAACAGAATTCAAGGCAAACTTCTGTCTATTTCAGAAGCAAGACATATCACCAAAGAACAAACACCATGTATCTTTATCCCATTGTACATGATCTCTCTCCCATGCTCCTAAGAGCCATTCATCTACCTGTTTGTCTGTCTATCTACCTATCATCCATTCTCATCATACATGGTAGTTATGTTCTATCTAGTTGCTGTGAACATTGAATTAGTGAATGCTGAACCACTGCTCCTAGGATAAATGCAGGGTTGGATTCCATGTTCGCCAACTCATTATTACATACCTTGTTTCAATGTGTGTTTCTGTTTAAAGACATCTTATTTAATATGTATTGTTGATTCATTTGACATTGAACTCACAGCCAGCAGTGCTATAACTCATGCCTGAATGAAGCTTGTCTAACACAAGTATTTTCTTCGTAAAGCACATCACAGCCTTCTTGCACTTAGACATCATAGACAGCACTTAACCACTATGCTTGTGGGCTATTTAAAACAGTGAAACCATCAACCGAAAAGCATAAAAATGTAAAAACTATGCCACAAAGTGGAATGCAAAAGGTCTGTCTATAGTATGAAAACTAAAGCAAGAAGGTAGAACAGTGCCTTATTCAGCTGACATGTATGTCAGGTGACTCCATTTTTTTGCTGCTTCCAGCATGTCCATGAATAACTGAAAATACCATACATGAGTATTGATCTTGACGTGACAAATTTTAATGAACAGGAAAATTTGGAAGTACAGAATTTGCAAATAATTAGGATTGATTGTATCTATCTGTTCATTGATCTATTATCCATCCATTCATCCCTTTATTTATTTTCAGGGCATAAGGCATACTGAGAATTTCTAGTCATTTTATTTTGGTAATGTATATTGCAAATGTGACTTCGTTATCCTGGTTTTAAGACTCTTTAAAATATACAGTCCTGAGATCAAGGACTTGCAGCTCTTATTCACTGCTATATTCCCAACCATAAAACAGAGCATGGAACACAGTAGATTCTCAATGAATGTTGAGAGAGTCGATGAGGGTTTGGCAAATGGCACTTGTTGCATAGAATAGCATATTTTTCTTTCTTTCATATTGACCTCAGGTAGAAACATCTCAGAAATCCAAAAATGTCCCCATCACTTAGGTTATTTATTTATTTTTTTTTGCACACAGTCTTCAAAGAGGAGGATTAAAGTAGAATAATCAAATAAATAGGATCTATGGAATCAATGGACCTCACTTTAGCCATCAATTTAGGAAGATGAAAATCTGTCTCCAAACTTTCTCCCCATCTCCTACTTCTACTCCAAATTAAGAAAAATCCGTAACTTTCCCAAGTATTTATGTCAGTATTTAAAAAGCTCCGTCACCTAATAAAATCTTATTATTTTTTTCTTTTTATCTTTCTATATGTTAAATTTTCCCTCTTTGTCTTTCTCTCTTTGTGTTTCTCTGTTTCTCTTCCTTTCTTCTTTTCCTTCTCAAACCTCCTCCTTCCCCTCCTCTTCCTTCTCTTTCTTCTCCTCCTCTTCTTCTTCTCCTCCTTCTTCTCCTTCTCCTCCTTTTCCTTCTTCTCCTTCTCCTTCTTCTCTCCCTCTGTCCCTCTTATCCCTCCTTCTCTCCCTCTCTCCCTCTCCCTCTCTCATGCCAGGGTAGACAATAGCCCTATACATCAAGACCTTTTAGGCTATCAGGCTATCATCTTCACTTTCCCAGGTGAAACATTACTTCTGGGAGAGTACAACTGGGACTCTGTGTGTTGATCGAGTTGTTTAACGCCACATATGCCCAGAATTGTGTAAAGAGAAAATAAATGTCTGAAAAATAAAGATGAAGGAGATTATATTTTTAGCATGGAGGTCAAATTATGGCATATGAAAGTAATCTTACAGAGTATGGGAGTATAGGACTTTGTGCAATTCAACAGAAGAGTTAGATTTATAAGTACAGTAGTCCCCCACCCCTTATTCACAATTTGTTACCTGTGGTCAACTGTGGTCCAGCGGCAGATGATCCTCCTGTTGTATTGTCAGAAGGTCAGTAATCGCGTAAGACTATGTCGCAATGTCTGTCATTCACCATGCTTCATCTCATCACATAGGCATTTTATCATGTCACATTATCTCAAGGAGGAAGGTAACTGACTATGGCCCAGTAAGATATTTCAAAAAAGAGAGACCATATCATATAACTTTTATTATAATATATTGTTGTACTTGTTCTATTTTATTATTATTTATTGTTGCTAATCTCTTACAGTGATTACTTTATAAATTAAAGTTCCTCATAGGTATGTATGTACAGGAAAAAACATAGTCTATACAATACTTGGTACTATCCACAGTTTCAGTCATTCTCTGAGGGGTTTGGAACATATCCCCTGTGGATAAGAGCAGACTACTGTAGCAGTGATCTTAAAGCTCCTCAGATATGGAAGGAGGTAATTATGGGGCTAGAATGAATTGCCAGGGAAGCTGCTGGGACTTAATTGTATATACAATGTTGTTGTAAATAGATTTCTTTTCTCACCCTAGAGTTGAGTCTCTCATAACCCTGGAGGCAGTATACTGCCGGGTATAGGGTGCTAATTGAACATCATTATAAACCTGTTCTCTGAAGATTGGATGCATGTGTTTGGAAAGTGTATGTGGTAGAATAGTAGAGTTGTGGGGGCAAGGTTACTGGGAACGATATTATAACAGGTGCCATTTAAACTTGATAAATTCAGGTATCATGATAAATGTTATATTTTTCTTTTTTTTAATTTAATCATCAAAACTCTTTGGGGTGCCTGGGTGGCTCAGGTCATGATCTCGCGGTCCGTGAGTTCGAGCCCTGCGTCGAGCTCTGTGCTGACAGCTCAGAGCCTGGAGCCTGTTTCAGATTCTGTGTCTCCCTCTCTCTCTGCCCCTCCCCTGTTCATGCTCTGTCTCCCTCTGTCTCAAAAATAAATAAATGTTAAAAAAAAACACAAAACTCTTTGAGGTGATATTGTCTCTATTTTGCATATGAGGAAAATTCATCTCAGAGAAGATAAATAAGCTGTCCAAGATCATAAGACTCTAGTACAAAGCTACATGGCTCCAAAGTCCCAGGTATGTCTTTCTGTCTAAAATGAAAAACAGACCAATACAAAGGAATAACTTGCTATATTTTTATGACTATAAAAAGCAGTATATAAAAAAGGTTCATTGTAGGAAACTTAGTTCAAAGTAAATAAAATGAAAATCACCCAAAGCACTATATTTTAAAACAAATGAGCAAAGGGGGAAAAAAGAGAGAGAGGCAAACCAAGAAAGAGGCTCTTAATTATAGAGAACAAACTGATTGTTAGCAGAAGGGAAGTTGGGGGGCGTTGGGGGGGGGGGATGGGCAAAATAGGTGATGGGGATTAAGAGTGCACTTGTTGTGATGAGCACTGGGTGTTGTATGGAAGTGTTGAATCACTATATTGTACACCTGAAACTAATATTACACTGTATGTTAACTAACTGGAATTAAAATAAAAACTTTTTAACAAGTATTGTGTTTTGATGAAGTTTTGTTCAACTTCCTTTTAGTCTTTTTCTGTGTTATATAAATATATTTTTCATCTATATGTTTTATATCTATGTATACAAATATATGTGTATATGAAATGTATATGAACAAAAGCATAGGGACACATTCTTTGTGTTCATACACAAATATAATTGGAATTAGGTACCATATAATAATTTTATGATGTATGTTAACAAAGAATATAGTACTTACAATTCTTCAAAATCAATGTGCTTAATGATTATTTAATGCTTCGTGGAATATATATACTGTAATTTACCTATTTTTGGATATTTAGGAAATTCCAACTTTCTTTAGTGTGACAAGTAATAGTGTGGTGAGCCTTGTAACTTTATGTATTTTTAAAAAATGGTTATTTATTTATTTTGAGAGGAAGGGAGAGAGAGAGAGAGAGCGAGCATGAGTAGGGGAGAGGTAGAGAGAGAGGGATAGAGAGATTCCCAAGCAGGCTCCACATTGTCAGCACAGAGCCCGATACAGGGCTCCATCCCCCGAACGATGAAATCATGACCTGAGCCAAAAACAAGTCTGATGCTTAACCAACTGAGTCACCCAGGCGCCTTGAGTCTTGTAGTTTTAAAAGTATCTGATTATCAGATTATTTCCTCATGATGGATACTTAAAAGTAGAATTACTGGGTATAAACACAACTTTTAAAGCTCTGTGTAACAGTCAAGTTGCATTGCCCAATTGATGCACTTAATTTTCAATATAGGGAAGTACCAATATCAATCTCTGCGTATAGTATTATTATTAGAAATTCCTTGCAATTTTTAGTTAAAATGGCATATTGATAGTTTAAGCTTTTTTTTTTTCATGTTTTTCAGTTCATACCATCTTTCACAGCATCATGTACATCATTTTGATTCTTTTAGTTGGCTTCTATAATGTGACTAAATTTTTACTGCATTCGTAATATCTCTACCTTTTGGCTTGTTATCATGTGACCTTGAAATTACCAAGCCATCAGTTATGCTGGTTTTTGTGACAAGGGGACATTGGATGCCATGTGGTTTGTGGGAGCAGCTCTGGATGAACTGCCTGAGCCTTTGCCTGTCCCAGTCCCATCTAGCTAACCCTGGCAGGCTCAGACCTCGGGAGTCATGGAACCGCTGGGCACCAAATGAATGTGGTATCTATAGTCATATCCCTATTATAGGTAGGGTTTAGAAATAATGTAGGCTATCCAAGTGTCTGGAAGCTGTTGCAGTCTTGGTCTGGCAATGGCTTATACTGAGACCTTCCCATCAATGTGTGACCAGGCAATCCCAACTGATCTTCTGAGTGGAGCCTTGGCCTTCGTTCTCTCTGCCATATTTCCTCTGTGTGGAAGGCAAATGCACTCAGTGTTCTGAGGGTTTACTCTGGACCCCTGGCCAGTAGGCCAGGAGCCTCTTCTTCACTTGGCTTTCACCTGTCTAATCCCTAGTGGAGAACCCTGCTCCCTTACAAGAACTACCACGTTGCAGAAGTCTTGAAGTCCTATATCTCCTGCCTGGAATCCATTCCTGCTTGAGCTGGATTTGAATTTGGTTCCTATCCTTTGGACTCTGACCACTTCCCTTCCCCCACTACAGGATCCCATACATTTTCCTTCTCTTTCCCCATCTCCTTTCCTACATCTCTCTCCTCTTTTCTGTGTCTAAACCTGAGCTGTCTGCATGGTATGGAGCTATACCGCCACTGCTGGAAGATGTGGGGTTCCCGCTATCACTTCTAAAACTGTGATCTGGCCAAGATATTTAGATTTTCTGCATCATAACTTGTTATGTTGTAAAGTGGAGATTCATTATTTAAACCAACATTTATTCATTATTTAAAGCAACATTTGCTGAGTGCATATGTGTGGGGTAAGTGACCTTTGGCCTTCAACTTCTAGAATTACACCTCTTGAAGTCAGTAAATTTTTTCTACATAATGATGGTACATCTTCCACTTTACTTATTTTATCTTACTTATAATTTGCCCCATATGTTCAAGAAGACTCCAACATTCCTTTAGAATTATATCCTATTTTACTAATAGCAGTGAAATTTCAATTCAGTGGAGAATATCTATAATTCATTATCACAATGTAACATCCTACTCTTCCGCACAATATCAGGCTGAGAGGACCTAAATGCTTCCAGAAATGTGGCTGGCTTATTAAGCTGACTTTTAAAAAATCAAATATAACTCTTAGAATATAAGCGTTCTTTTGGCTAGAATTCCTAAACGTCTCCTGTAAGTATATAACATTATAAAACGAGTTAAATTCTTCTTGATTCAAGCAATGAAGAAAATAATCTCTGGCCTATATGTTGTGTAAGCTCAAGTGTGTGTGTGTACACGTGTGTGTTTTAATAGGGTTCTAACTGTATTTAAGATTATTCCACATTGTCGACAGAGTATTTGTGCTGCATTATTTCTAGGGAAAAAGTACTGTATCCAGTGGGCTGAAATGGGGAATCATGGGCAGTAAAACCAGGCTGAATAGAGTTTAGAATTCAACTTGGATCTTTTAAAATATTTTTTTGCTTAAAAAAAAGAATATGGATCAAATATAGGCATGTTTTTTCCTAATATATGTGTATATGTCTCTATGTAAACATGTGTAAATAACAGTGTGTGTATATGCTATATTTTTTTCTGGAGCAGCCTATCTCTGCAAAGACTAGAGGCTCAAATCTTCTATTTTTTTTTGAAATGATTGAGCAAAAACAAGGCTGATTTATAAACCTGCCAATATCATGGCATCCCAGAATGTGATGTTTTTCTAATTTGGAGATTGATGACCCTTCGAAGTGATACACCATGCCTGGTTCAATTTTTGTTACAGAAAATAAAATAACCTAGTTGTTCTTTTTTTTAACTGATACTGCTTTTCAATCTTTTTATGGGATTCCTATATTGATTTGCATTTTAAAATGTTTTTCCCATCTGAGTCTCCTGCCATTCTGAATGATTCCAAAGGTCTTATTGATTAAGATGGAAACTTCTGTGAAGTTTGAAGAAATTATTTTTTATTTACAAATTTCAAACAAAGCTTTATTTACCATAATGAACAGTCAAGTCTTAATAGTGCATTTGTGCATTAATCTTTAATGCTTTTGTAGGCAACTTAGAGCTAAAAAAAAGACTTTGGCCAGAGTATATGGTCCCAAGCTTTGAGCCTCCTCCTTGAGGCTCCAGACACCCAGCCCCAATCTGCCTTCCTCTCTATTCCTTGCCCTGCTCTCTCTTCCTGGGTTTAGCATGCAGTGATATTAGAGGAGGAGAGGCAGGGATGGGGTGACGGGGGCAGGTAGGGAAAGAGACAGTTATTTGGCCGATAATCATTTATTGAATGCCTGTATATGCCAGGTAGTCTTCCGAATCCTGGAGATGCAGCAGTGAATCAAAGAGGCACTCCCTGCTCACCAACAGCTGAGTTCTGTTTTTCTTAACCAGAAAAGTGGGGACAAGATGTGGGAGATCAGTAGCATTAAAACTTCGCTGCTCCTATTCTTATTTTAATTTTGAATGGAAGATGATACTTAGCATTTATTTCATGTCTCTACTGTGTCTTAGGCAGTGTGCTAGAGGCTTTCCCTATATGTAGTAACAACACATTCACCATAAAAATTATAACCCAAGTAAAAAATCAGTCCCTCTATTTGAGGGACTCTATTCTCTCCAGTAATAGTGATTGCAATGTGTTTATGTTACCTTAAGTCTCTCCTGTCTTATTGTTCATTCTGGAAAAAGCCAAGCTCACACCTTGGCCTTGTATCTTCCAAAAAATTCATGGCGTCTACTGCTTTGCGCATACAACACGTCTTATAAAAATATGAATGAGCAGGGGCGCCTGGGTGGCGCAGTCGGTTGAGCGTCCGACTTCAACCAGGTCACGATCTTGCGGTCCGTGAGTTCGAGCCCCGCGTCGGGCTCTGGGCTGATGGCTCGGAGCCTGGAGCCTGTTTCCGATTCTGTGTCTCCCTCTCTCTCTGCCCCTCCCCCGTTCATGCTCTGTCTCTCTGTCCCAAAAATAAAAAACATTGAAAAAAAAAATGAATGAGCAAATGTGTGTTAAATATTTAGTGTCAACATGAAAGTTAGTGAGGTTTGGTTTGTTAATGTCCAGAATATAAAACTCGAGGCTTTAGCAAAAGTTCCATGTATATATTAAGTTGCTTTCCTTATTTTATTTTTTCAGCATATAATTGAATGCCATATATGCATGGGGTATGGTAGTAGAGACTCTTGATCACAAATTTAGTCTGAGTGGATTATTTCAAACAGCTTAAATATGCAAACATAATTTTCCTTCTTTTAAGTTTATTTATTCATTTTGAGAGAGAGAGAGAAAACATGAGTGGGGGAGGGCAGAGAGAGACGGAAAGAGAGAGTCTCCTAAGCAGGCTCTGCACTGTCACCACAGAGCTCAGTGCAGGGCTCAAACTCACAAACCATGGGATCATGACCTAAGCTGAAGTCAGATGCCACCCAGGTGCCCTACAAAATAATTTTCTACTAATCATATATATGGTAGTTACTTTTACAAAGAGTAGCATGATGGCTTTTATTAACAATCTCTAGCCATGAAATAATATTTACATATCTTACCAATAGACAGATCATCACATTTGTTGTGGATCTTTCAAATTAAGAAACTTTGGGGTTGAGGGTGCCTGGGTTGCTCAGTCAGTTGAGTATCTGACTCTTGATTTCAACTCAGGTCATAATCCCAGGGTCATGGGATCGAGCTCCTTGTCAGGCTCCATGCTGAGTGTGGAGCCTGCTTCAGATTCTTTCTCTCTCTCTCTCCCCTCTTCCTCTCTCTGTTTCCCTCTGCCCCTCCTCTGCTCTTACTCTCTCTCTCAAAAACAAAACAAAACAAAACCACTTTGGAGCCAAAGGAAGAAATATAATTGATTAAAATAAAATTGGAATTAGAATATATTCTCTGTCTAAATTTCTAGAAATTATGTTTGGTAATTGACAACTGTCTTAGTCCATTTAGGCTGCAATAACAAAATACTGCAGACTGAGTAGCTTATAAACAACAAGCATTTTATTTCCCAAGTTCTGAAGGCTGAGAAGTCCAATATCAAGGCACCAGTGTGGTTTTCTTCTGGTGAGGACCCTCTTCTTGGTTCATAGCTGGTAACTCTCTTGGCATCCTTAAGTGGTGGGAGGGGCAAAGGATCTCTGTGGCATCTCTTTTACAAGGTCACTAATCCTATTCTTGAGGGCTTTACCCTCAGGTGCTAGTGACCTAGGAGCCTCCCAAAGACCTTACCTCTTAATAGCATCACCTTCAGTATTAAGATTTCAACATAAGAATTTGGGGGCACACAAACACTCAGAGCATGCCAACAACTGTATTGTTTAACAAATAGACAATCATTTTTTTGGAGCACATAAAGTGGGGCCCTACATGGAATCTGAGAATGGGCTAAGGTTACTTCCTACCATCTCCTCTGACCAGATAATTGTCTACCCTCCCAGCCATGAGCCTGATGTAGGAGTAATAGGAAAGTAATCTAAGGATAATGACAGCATAAGGGTCTCTCTTGACTTCTGCTGAAATAACTTCACCATTATAATCTTACAACAGAATAATCAGATGATAAAACAGATGTTGGGCAATAATGTCATTTTTGTAACATTTTAAATTGGATGCTAACGTGAGGTTCACTTTGATGGGGAATTCATGTCATGTTGCAAATCTTTTGAAAAAAAAAAGCATTATAATTCAATTCCTACAGATGCTCATTAAAAGTATTTTGAAATTATGACATTATATGATTGTGAGTTTCTCAGGCTCCCTGCAGACTTGTGTTGAAATTGTGATATCTTTATTACTTTGTGTTTATTGTACATGAACATTTTCTAGCAGAGCTTGAACTTCCTGCTCACATTGAGATGTTTACAAATAAACAGGGAGATTTGCTGGCAGTGTGAAACTACACCAAAAGGACGGGTACCATTATTTTAAACATGAACCTTCTAGAAAATAATGACCAAAACACGAAAAGTTAATTCTACCCAAGGTAAGCCTTTGGAGGCCTATGAACCATCTTGATATATTTACACGTAGATAATAAACTCTCAATAAAGCTTGCTGAGTGATTGACAGCGTGTGGAACACTTTGCACCTAATAGTGTTCAATAAGTGATCTTCTCCCCCCAAATAATTCTACAACAGAAAAGCATATGAAACAGTCCTTTCCCTAAAAGCATTTATAATCCAGGTGAAAAGTTCAAACAAGAAGTAATTTAAAAAAAGAAGTAATTTAAGAGTATATTATAAGTTAACAGGCCATTGGAAGGAAAATAATACAGGACAGATGGATTTCAACCTAGGAGAATGGGCATAGAGGGTATATTCATTTGGTCTTGGGTAAGTGGCCATAACTGAACAAAATGAAATGGTTAAGATTAAAAATAAAGCTAATAAAAAGCAACCTTATTTTTTGGCTTATTTTGTGTCAAGTCCTGTGGTGCTACTTCATAAGCATTTTATTAAATCTTTACAATAATCCCAATAAGCGCAGTTATCCTCAGATGATGATACTGAGGATTGGAGAAGTAATTGTTGCATATCAAACAGCTAGGGGGTGGCAGAGGTGCAATTTGATTTGACATCTGTTTTAGGTCAGTATGCTGTGCTATTTTCCTAGGGTCTGGTAAGATGTTTGTCTACCGAAACTCAAAATTTTTACATTTGGGGTGGTGGAGGAGCTACGAACAAAATCATGGAGAGTTAGGGATTCTTGAACACCCATTGATTCTTGAATCAATGAACACCCTCTGAATTAGAATAATAAGATAGGTTTATAAGCTCCTGGAGGCCCAGAGCTATAATTATTTCTTGAGGAGGTAATTTTTTTGTAGTATCTCAGGCAGGTTTTTGAGAATTCGGATAATGATGTAGTCATAGACTCAGGGGTTATGAAGGCTGTAAAGAAGTAGAGGCAATAATAGAGATATTTCCTGCTTTTTAAAAATTTAGGTTTTAGTTAACATACCATGCAATATTGGTTTCCAGAGTAGAATTAAGTGACTCATCACTTACATAGAATACCCAGTGCTCATCACAACTAGTGCCCTCCTTAGTACCATTCATCTAGCCCATCTCCCATCTACCTCCTTCGGTCAATCTATAGTTTGTTCTCTAGCATTAAGAGTCTCTTGTGGTTAATTTCCCTTTCTTATCTTCTCCTCCCTTCCCATATGTTCATCTGTTTTGTTTCTAAATTCCACACATGAGTGAAATCATACGGTATTTGTCTTTCTCTGATTGACTTATTTTGCTTAGTATAATACATTCTAGTTCCATCCCCATCATTGAAAATGGCAAGATTTCTTTTTTTGATAGCTTATTAATATTCTATTGTATGTATACACCACATCTTCTTTATCCATTTATCAATTGATAGACATTTGGGCTCTCTCCATAGTTTGGCAGTTGTTGATAATGCTACTATAAACATTGGGGTGCATGTACTCCTTCAAATATGTATGTTTGTGCCCATTGGGTAAACATCTAATAGTACAATTGTTCGATTATAGGGTAGTTCTATTTTAGTTTCTTGAGGAACTTCCATACTCTTCTCTAGAGTGGCTGCACCAGTTTGCATTCTCACCAACAGTGCAAGAGGGCTCCTCTTTCTCCACATCCTCACCAATACCTGTTGTTTCTTGTGTTGTTAATTTTAGCCATTCTGACAGAACTAGAACAAACAGTCCTAAAATTTGTATAGAACCACAATAAACCCCAAATAGCCAAAGCAATCCTGAAAAAGAAAAGCAAAACTGGAGGCATCATGATTCCTGATTTCAAGCCATATCACAAGGCTGTAGTCATCAAAATAGTATGGCACTAGCACAAAAACAAACACATAGATCAATGGAAGAGAATAGAAAATCCAGAAATGGACCCACAACTATACGGTCAAGTCATCTTTGACAAAGCAGAAAGAATATCCAATGGAAAAAAGACAGTCTCTTCAACAAATAGCTTTGGGAAAACTGGACGGTGACATGTAGAAGAATGAAACTGGACCACTTTCTTATACCATATACAAAAATAAGTTCAAAATGGATGAAATACCTAAGTGTGAGACAAGAAACCATCAAAATCCTGGAGGAGAACACAAGCAGCAACCTATGTTTTACCTTGGCCAGAGCAACTTCTTGCTAGACATGTCGCTAAAGGCAAGGGAAAAAAAAGCTAACATGAACGGTTATCATCAAGATAAAAAGCTTCTGCACAGCGAAGGAAACAATCAAAACTAAAAGGCAGCCTATCGAATGGGAGAAGATATTTGCAAATGATGTATCTGATAAAGTGTTAGCATCCAAAATCTATAAAGAACTTACCAAACTCAATACTTAAATAATAAATAATCCAGTTAAGAAATGAGCAACAAACATGAATAGACACTTTTCCAAAGAAGACATCCAGGTGGCTAACAGACACATGGAAAGATGCTCAATATCACTCATAACCAGGGAAATACAAATCAAAATCATTATGAGATACCACCTCACACCTGTCAAAATGCCTTTCGATTACTTTCAATGACTTTAGCGAGTAAGGTTTTTTAAAAAAACATGTTTGATGGAATATTGAGGCTCAATCATGCTAGGTACTAAAGGAATTCAGTATATCCTTAAATTTGTTTTGTATAAAACATGAGGTTGGGAGTCAGGGGAAAGTAAAAAGGGAATTTTAAATGCATTTAGGACAATTCTGGAAAGGTAAGTACTACTTTGACCATGTGTATATCTTCACTGTGATTGGATGAGTCAATAACATTCTCAAAAAAAAATTAGTGATTGTCCAAGTGTAGTTTTGGAACTATTAAAAGAAGGGGTGTGGAGGAAGGCTTAAAGTGTACTTATTTTTGGCAGAAAATGCTTCCAAGTGGTTGGTGTTGATGATTGCAATGGAGTTCCCATCTTCAAAGTTCCAATAATAGGTTTTCTAAGTGAGGACAAAGGCTAGGATTCCATTTTCCTAACGACACATGAACTCTGGTGGTTGCTGAGGAAAGTGGTCATTATTCTCTGCATGATTGCGGTTGCTATAAATCAAAGTTCATTTCAAGCTAGTAGTCTGTCTCAGTTGGACTCTACCAATTTGACATACTGAACTTGGAAGGTTTTAGAGAAAAAAACAAAACAAAATGAAACAAAAAAACAAGGAAGAAGGTGGAAAAATACTGGAAGCACTTCAACTTTTATTGAATGATATACACATGCAAATTTGTATTTTAAAAAAATCACAAACTTGAGGACCTGTCATAATAAGATTGCAGTCCTATTCCTTTTGATGCTTTAAGTATATTTCCACTTAAAATAATAATAACCTGTTCCCAATAGCCTCTTTCGTATATTAACCTCTATCAATGTTACCTTTGAATAGTTCTACAACCTCTCCCGGTGCACATGTCTCTGTTTAACTAACACTCTTTATTTTATTACATTCAAAATGTACTTGTGAAAATGGAAGTGCTTTGTATTGCTGTTATAGCTCCAACAATGTGATTATTTAGCACTTTGCAGAGACTGATTTCCTCGTTAGTATTTATACAGCCCCATGTACCTGCTATGAGCAGTACAAAGGTGCAAACAGCATTGGAAAGTTGGAATTTTTTAGCATGTTTTGGAACAAGAATGACAAGGACTCACAGTAAGAGGAGAACAAAAAGGAACATTTCTCAAAAGTGACATTTTTAGGCTTCTGTTCACAAACCTTCTGAACATATGTGGAACATAATCAAAATAATCGCACACTGCATGTGAAAACCAAATTCTGAAGTCAAGGCCTACCTATTCTGAAAGTTCAATGTCACACCTGATGTTTTAGCAGATGACAAAAGCTTTGTTCACAATAGCCAAATGCTTATAGAACACCAAGCAGAAGTATGTTTAGATGAGGAAATATTTCCTAGTTACCATGGGTCCATCCTTAAAAACTTCCAGCTCCAAAGTTGTGAGTTTATTTGAAGTTTAAATTCTTTCTGAAAGAAAAATATTACTTCTGAATTGAGTTGCTTCTATAGAAATTTCTGGAAAGCAGAATCAAAGATAACCAAGAATGACTACCACCTGATAAAAACTTCATCAAAACCTAATGAAACTGTGTAGGTTCACATTTCCAATTTTCTCTGTATTTAGAGACCAAGGACTGAAAAGTCCTCTATGGTATGCATTTTGCACCCCATTGCCGTATATGTTTTCCAGCCTTGAGAACATCAAGTGAGGCACTGTAATCTGCTAACCGTTGACCCAGTGGTAATGTGACACAGCAGAGGATTTTGGTAGTTCAGAAATAGGCCTTCACAAGCAGAGCTACAACCTTTAGTGTTATGATTCTGAGCTTTTCTTGCTGTTTGATCTCTGACTGAAATACAAATAGGGAATGGTTAACAAAATATAATGCATCAACACAATGGAATATTATGCAGTCTTCACCAATCATAACTAGGAAGAAAATACAGAAACTTACTACTCTTTACAAAATAATTGAAAACCGTATTGCAAATTGGCATGGACACCATGGTGATAGATTTGTAAAGAATACATAGGAACTGGAAGGTAATAGGCAAAGTTAAGAATAGAGGTAAATTTGGTTTATTTGAGGATTAATTGTTTCTTTTTTTTAAAAAAAGTTATTTATAAAAGTTTTATCATTTCTTCAATATGTAATTTTTACACAACTAACTGATGCTTGGTATAATTTGAGTAACCATGTAGAATGTGAGTTTCTAAAATGTGTGCGCTTGGGAACAGCATGGTGGCTAAAAGATTTGAATTGGGTCAAACTCATAAAGTTAACTTGTTTTAAAGTGATTACATTTTATGTACATGACTATAATAAGCCATTTTAAAGAACTGAATGAAGAAATACCCTGCTTCCTGAACTGTCATGATTATCTTTCTTTTCTGAAGGAAAAAAGACAGTTTCTTCCACAAATGGTGCTGGGGATACTGGACAGCGATATGCAGAAGAGTGAAACTGGACCACTTTCTTATACCATACACAAAAATAAATCCAAAATGGATGAAAGACCTAAATGTGAGACAGTAAACCATCAAAATCCTGGAGGAGAAAACAGGTAACAACCTCAGCCATAGCAACTTCTTATTGGACATGTCTCAGGAGGCAAGGAACAAAAAGCGAAAAATGAACTATTGGGACCTCATCAAGATAAAAAGCTTCTGCACAGCAAAGGAAACAATTGACAAAACTAAAGGCCGACTGATGGAATGGAAAAAGATACTTGCAAATGACCTATCAGATAAAGGGTTAGTATCCAAAATCTATAAAGAACTTCTCAAACTCAACACCTAAAAAACAATAATCCAGTTAAGAAATGGGCAAAAGACATAAATAGACACTTTTCTAAAGAAGACATCCAGATGGCTAACAGATACATGAAAAGATGATCAATATCATTCATCATCAGGAAAATAAAAATCAAAACAACAAGGAGATACCACCTTACACCTGTCAGAATGGCTAAAGTTTAACAACCTGGGAAACAACAGATGTTGCTGAGGATGTGGAGAAGGGGGAACTTTCTTGTCCTGTTGGTGGGAATGCAAACTGGTACAGCCACTCTGGAAAACAGTAGGAGGTTCCACAAAAAAATAAAAATAGAATTACAACACAGCAATTGCACTACTAGGTATTTATTCAAAGGATACAAAAATGCTGATTCAAAGGGGCACATGCACCCCAATGTTTATAGCAGCACTATCAACAATAGCCAAATTATGGAAAGAACCCAAATATCTATCAACTGATGAATGGATAAAGAAGATGTGGCATATATATAAAATGGAATACAGCTCAGTGACCAAAAAACTGAAATCTTGCCATTTGCAACAATGTGGATGGAACTAAAGTGTATCATGCTAAACGAAATAAGTCAGGCAGAGAAAGACAAATATCATATGTTTTCACTCATGTGTAATTTAAGAAACACAACTGATGAACATAGGGGAAGGGAAGGAAAAATAACATAAAAACAGAGAAGGAGACAAACCACAAGAGACTTTTTTTTAAAATTTTTTTTTTAACGTTTATTTATTTTTGAGACAGAGAGAGACAGAGCATGAACGGGGGAGGGTCAGAGAGAGAGGGAGACACAGAATCCGAAACAGGCTCCAGGATCTGAGCGGTCAGCACAGAGCCTGACGCAGGGCTCGAACCCACGGACCGCGAGATCACGACCTGAGCCGAAGTCAGACGCTCAACCGACTGAGCCACCCAGGCGCCCCCACAAGAGACTCTTAAATCCAGAGAACAAACTGAGGTTTGCTGTCAGGGTGTTGAATGGGGGGATTGGCTAAATAGGTGATGGCCATTAAAAAGAGCACTTGTTGGGATGAACATTGGGTGTTATATGTAAGTGATGAGTCGTTGGGTTCTACTCCTGAAACAAATTCTAGACTATATATTAACCAACTTGAATTTGAATAAATAAATTTAAATTTAAAAATAAAAGAAATGTAGCCAGGTATCTTTACTATGGGAATTTAAGCATAAAAGGGAGGGAGCACTGAAAAATACTAACATTTTCTCAGCAGCTGGCAAATGGATAAATTGGCTATATTCTATGGCCTTTCTGAAAGTATTTTCTCCAAGGAAAAGTTAGATAGACTACAATTAAGTTAGCAACTTAGTGTAGAATTTCATGATTAAAAGACAAGACCTTAGAGATCACCTGTTCAAGTAGTTTTACAAATTCTAGAACCCCAGTGGAACCCCAATATAGGAACCAGTTGTAAGAGGAGCTACTTTTGTTGAAATGTGGGGCTATGCCAACTCCCTTCCACCATGTTGACTGTTGAGACTGTCTCTGACCTCCTAGATAATCCTGGTCCTTCTGGTTCCTGATGTGGGGTGACATGGCCTGAGTTCCATTTCTAAATGAAAACCTGGGACTCTTGACACTCACCCAATGGTCTTTCTACTAAACCAATGTTTTCCAGACCTCTTGTAGATCCCGAGGACACAGCAGGTAGGTTTCTGTCTCTGACAGAGGAGAGTAGTACTGGAAGGGGGAGATGAAGCAAGGATCGGGGTCCTTGATCCCATCTGACCAGAGCAGCTCCACTTTTACGTTTTTATATAATGGGGTTAATTTTTATATTCTAGGGGAAAATCATTGCATTACCAAAAAAAGAAGAGGAAGGAAGGAAGGAAGGAAGGCAGGCTACCACAGGACTATCTTTCTTCACTTTATTTTCTTTTTTCTAAATAGTCTAATCTTAAAGTGACCAGATCTTTTTATCTCATATTTTAGAGGTGAAGATAGAGAGATATACACAAACACACAGAAAAGCATTTTAGAAAAAAAATCGCAAAGCAATGGAAGCTGGATGGTGAAGCAAAATTCCTGACTAGAAAGTGGATGCTTAGCAACGAGGACCACAATGTTTCTGGCCTGGCCACATGAATTGATTTTCTTTTTTAAAACTCTGATAATAGCTGGAGACTATCCTGTGGTCTGGATTAGTGATTCCCTGTGTGTCTTTGTGAGGTTATTGTTTGATAGGCAGCAGTCAACTTGCCTTTACTTCACCTCTATGTTGGGAGGGCACTTTGGATCACTTGCCAAGTCTTTTTGGACCAGCACAGAATGGTGTACCACAAGTTGTGGAGAGCTGTTCCGGAAAGCAGAAGTCTATAACCAACAGCTTTCTTAAATGGAGAAGGATGGGCTGCTGATTGGCAGAAAAGACTCTGATTACATAGTTCAAAGATCCAATGCAAAGAAATAGATGTTGAAATGATTTACAGGGAGTGGGTAAGCCTGAGGTGTTCAGCTATGAGACACAAAGGAAAACATGCCCTCACCACTCTGATGGGAAAACAATGTTTTATGTGTTTAGACTCCATTCCAAATAAAATCACTGGTCATTTTCCTATGGAAAGAACGGATAGCCTGACATCTTACTATACTTGGAAAACAAATACCATGAAAGCAACAGTGATACTACAGTACAAAGATGTATGTTATTCCTGTTGACCTCTAATGACTATGATAAAAATTTTTTCAAACCTGTACATTTGGAGAATCTAGTCAAGTAGAAGAATTTTAAAAGGGTAATAGTAAACATTAGTAAACTAAAAATGTTTGGTTAGGTTTGCATGTAGGATATCATGCCAGTGAAAGTTCCTTGTCTGTGTGACTACCTTGCATGTTTACCTATATGTTTGATAACTTGACTGTCCATCTGATTTAACAGAAAAAATTTTGCACCCGTTTAGACCTCATAACCATTTAAATATACTAAGGAATCCCAAGGAATGACCATCCTAAGCCATCCAGAAAGTAGTCTTTATTTTGAACAGCTTTTGAGTGCTTGGAGACAGAATGGAAAATAGTTATGAAAATGAAATTTTCTCCATTTCCTATCTTCCTGTTTCTCTTTTTGCCAGGCAGTCTTCTCTAGCCCAACTTTCAGCAGGACCTATGATCTTTCCTTCTCCTAGGGTGTTCTGGGGGGCATCCCTCAGGTTTGCCAGCAGATGTACATCCCGAGGTGCCTGGGGAGCTCCATTTCCTCCTGCATTGTGCAAAGTTGCTGCCCTTCAATCGTTTGGCTCCTTGGCTCGCTTTGTGTGTGGGGGTGTGTTTTTCCTGTTTTCTAACTTGCATTTTGTTTGGTGGGGTGGGAATATCTTTGTCCAGATGGTCCCCATCCCAGGACATTTTGTAGAGTATCTGTGAGCCAGAAACCACCGGGGATTTTTTTTTTCTTTTGACTCAAGAAGGTCCCTCAGTCTGCTTCATGTTGCCAATTCTTCTTGTAAATCTCAAGGCATGTTCCTTTTGCAAAACAGTTCTCTGAAAACACACACACACACACACACACACACACACAGTTTTATTAGTTAAAAAATTAGTCTGTGGCAAATTCTTGCTAAAAAGGGATAAATTCTCTCTCTTCAAAGAGGCTGGCAGACCTTTCCTGTTCATGATTTTGCTTTTTAAGCAAAACCATTGACCCCCTAGAAATGCTCTTGTAGCACATGCCCTGCGTGGACACCCTAAAGAAGCTGATCCCCAAGACACAATGTCAGCCTAACCACCTCTCACCATCCCATCCCAGAACAAACCTGAATCCTTTTGAAACAAATCACGTGGAATAAGCCAGATTGCAAATGAAAGCCGTACGGTCCATTGGAGGCAGCATAATTTGTGTTTATTATGCTCTTTCAAGCGATGCTGTATTCCCCTTTGTCTCATTTTCTTGTTGCACAGTAGACATCTGCTCATGACTGAAATGCCTTGGAAGAACTTGATCCCTTTGGGCTTGGGGAGGTAAGGGTGGAACAGGGGCAACTTCATCTAAATATTGCTTATAAACCTCACTCTTACAGCCTTTTGCAGAACAATCTTTTTCCCCCTTCTTTAGCATACCACACCCCCTCCCCATTGTCTTCCTGTGTGCAGGATCCATCTATGTAAAGGATGTTGTGTTGGATGACTACTCCTGATGAGGGCTTTTAAACGCTTTAACATGTGGCATCATTGTTATAGCTGTCATTGCTGTCTTGGAATTTATTCTCAGCTCTGAGAAAGGCTTTTAGCCATGTGTCAGGCAGCACGTCAGCAGAAATTGCCAACAAGCACGATTTATATTCAGCCTTTTGGGGCCAAGAGAGTACTGCCTCAGGCTGCTTCAGATCTGAAAGAGGCTAGAACCACACCTTGGCAGTCTATGACCTATGTCTGCCCTTGGTCAGGCAAATCATTTTATTTGTAGAATTACAGACATTTTCAGGGGCATATTCCTAAATCTGCTTTCCCTGACTGAAGATAAGAAAGTGGCATGGCTCTCTTACTCCATTGCCTATTTTGTCCCATGTTTGCAATTACCTTACCCTCCAGAATACAAGGGCATTAAAGAAAAGGTCAATCTCACTCCAGTTGCCCAACTCTAACTTAAAGTGAGACAGAATTGCTAAGATCTGTCTATAGGGATATTTATTGCAAGATAGTTTATAAATAGGGAACTGGATTAAGAAACATGGTGCATCTCATTCAGTGCAATGGTTCTTCTTCTTCAATGGTATACTCCACAGGCATTAAACAGATTCTTAATTCCATATTAATGAAAATTTGATAAGCAAAAAAGCAAATTACCAACCTAAATGTTCATCAACTGATGAATGGACAATAAAATGTGGTATATCCATACAATGGAATATTGGTTGGCCTAAAAAAGGAATAAAGTACTGATACTGATACATGGCACAACGTGGATAAACCTGGGAAACATTATGTTAAGTGGAAGGAGACAGGCACAAAAGACCACATGCTATATTATTCCATTTATGTGAAATGTTCATAATAGACACATAGACAGAGACAGACAATAGTGGTTTATAGGACCTAGACAGAGGAGGGAATTGGGAGTGCTAATGAATATTGTTACTTTTTGGAGTGGTAGAAATTTTCTGCAATTAGATGGTTGCAACTCTAAATATGCTAAGAAAAACTATATTGTACACTTTAAAAGGGATGTTACACTATGTGAATTACATCATAATAAAACTGTTATTAAATAAAGGCTAAACAAAAAAGAAAAAGAGCAAATTACCTAACTCCATGCACTTATGATTTTATTTTTGTAAAAAAAGATATTGCATATATTAATATATTTATTTAAATGTATATATTAGTATATATTAATTAAAATTAAATATATTAACTATATATTAATACATATATATTAAATATATGTAAATATACAAATATACAAATATATTAAATATATTAACTATATATTAACTATATATATTAATAACTATAATTAATACTATAATTAAAACTAGAATAATACAGTTACCACTATGGATGAAATTATAAGAATTTTGCATTTTCCAATTTTTTGTATTTTATTTTTTCTAATTACAAAAATTATGCTGGTTAGTTTTATAAAACTTTGAAGATGTCTAAAACTTTTAGACATACTTTAAAATGTTTCTCTTTTTCTTTTCTTTTTTTTTTTTTATTTAAAAAAAATTTTTTTTTTCAACGTTTATTTATTTTTGGGACAGAGAGAGACAGAGCATGAACGGGCGAGGGGCAGAGAGAGAGGGAGACACAGATTTGGAAACAGGCTCCAGGCTCTGAGCCATCAGCCCAGAGCCCGACGCGGGGCTCGAACTCACAGACCGCAAGATCGTGACCTGGCTGAAGTCGGACGCTTAACCGACTGCGCCACCCAGGCGCCCCTAAAATGTTTCTCTTTTTCTTAAAGAGACACTGTGGGCCTAGAAATTGAGCACCAAATGGGAACCTTAAAATATGGTACTATGTGCCAGAAAAAGTTAATTTCCTGTTCCTCTACTTCCATTTTCTCCCACTCAGAAAATAGTATCTCATAAAGCACATTGTTTTGAGTTTATGACAGAGATAACGGGGAGAAGAAAGTAATTTAACATTTATTGAGGGAACCTCGTTGCCAGGAAAGAGCACTACATTGTCAGTCGCATGAACAAATGTTCTCTATGACTGGAGTTGGTTACATTCAACACTTTCATTCCATTCTATCAGAGAGAATGTAATCAAATAGTCATACCTAGCTGCAAGAAAGGCTGGAAAACAGTTTCTAACTGGTTGGTCATGGGCCTTTCAAGAAGTATGATAGTTTAGAAGGGAAGAGTGTATTTTGGAAGAAACTATCAGCCTTCCATACCAATTGTTCAGAGATTATTTTTCAAATGTAGCAAAACTGTATTTATACATGAAGAAAAATATCTTGAGCCAAAGAAAAATTCTGAATTACTATGGGAGGTAGTATAATTATTGGAGCTGTTTAAAAATATGTAAACACCCTTTGATTTGGTGGTTGATGGATATTCATCTGCCTATAGGCACGTTGCTAAGTTAAATGACCCATAGAAGTAATTTTGAGCTGCGTGATCATTAATATGCTTGATCTTTGTTCTTTTTTATTAAACATTTTTTAATGTTTATTTATTTTTGAGAGAAAGAAAGACAAAGCGTGAGCAGGGGAAGGGGGAGAGAGAGAGACAGACAGACAGACAGACAGAATCTGAAGCAGGCTCCAGGCTCTGAGTTGTCAGTACGGAGCCCAACGCAGGGCTCAGACTCATGGACTGCGAGATCATGACCTGAGCTGAAGTTAGATGCTTAACTGACAGAGCCACCCAGGTACCCTGTGTTTGTTTGTTTGTTTGTTTGTTTGTTTGTTTTCCCTGTGTTCTTTTTTAAATTGTAAACAGAGATGATTCTTTGTAAGCAAATGATGTGCTTGTTTATCTTTGAATCTAATTTTTCACCACATCAAGTGGTGTCACATCAGGGTGGCTTTTCTATACAAAGAACTCATTATGTTAACTTAAATACTGTTATAATTCCTGTATTAACATAATACTAGTCGTTGTAATGAATAAATTATCAAATTTCAGTATCTTAATGGAATAAAATTTAGTTCTTGTTCCAGCAATAGTGTAATATGAATGTTCAAATAAGCAGCTTCCAATGTGGTGAGCCAGGGACCCAGGCTCCTTCCTTCCTTTGATTCTATCATCTTCTAGATGTCTGTAGTCCTTAACTTCTAGCTGGTAGATGGGGATAAAAAGAACCATTCAGGATATAAAGGGAGGTTTTTATGTCCCAAGCCTGGCAGTGGACTACAAAACTTTCACCCTCAGCCCATTGGCCAGACATTAGCCACATGACCACATCTAACTAAAGGGATACTGGGAAATGTAGTCCAGCTTCAGTCTCACTTAGGAAGAAAGAAAAGAGAGTGGGGAACAATTAACCTGTTTCTGTTATCTTTATCTTTATCTCCAAGGAGATAAAGTCTAAACTCTTTATCAAGGACTACAGGGTCATTTACAGTTTGTTCCTGTTTACCTCTAGAGCCTCATCTTGTCTCTTGAACCTATTCCATTTCAGGTCTCTAAATCATAGAGGATGTTGATAGTTCAGGTAATAATATTGTTTGCCGGTAGAACAGTGACTAGCAATTATTCAAATCTTTTGATCTTCTTATCTTTAGTCCCATGAGAGGAACTAGCTTTTATCAACACTTTTCCCACCAAAAAGAAAGACAGAAAGACAGACAGAAAGAGAGAGAGAGAGAGAGAGAGAAAGAGAGAGAGAGAAAGAAAGAAAGAAAGGGAGGGAGGGAGGGAAGGAGGGAGGGAGGGAGGGAGGAAAGTATTGTGGGCACTATTGCTTAACCACTGTTTGATGATATTTGGGATAAGTTTGGGGTTTGTTGTTGTTTTGCCTCCAGTAAATCTTAAAGACTAGGAGATAAGGAGTTTCCACTTAAACACCTGGGAGAATCTGTTAGTTTCCTGAAGGACTGTCTGGTCTTTATCCTCTTATTTTTCCGGGTGGAGAATGGTTTAACTGGAGTTACCTAAGATACTGGTCCCCAAACATTCATGTACTTAAGAATCACTTGGGTAGTTTGTGAAAAAGGTAACTTCAGGATCCCATCAGGGAATCTGATTCAATAAGACTGGTGTAGCATCAAAGAATGCATATTTTTATGTTTCTAATGTAATGGTCCATGGAGTGTGGTCTGAGAAATATTAAACTGACAGGTTAGAGAGTATAGAATAGCGGACAAGAACACTCCTCAGATAAATCAGCTGTATAACTGAGTAGTTAGTTCTGCAGTCTGGGGCAATTTTATTAAACTGTGTGAGTGGCTGGATGGGGACCAGTGAAAAGCTACTAGAAGCTCCTATTAATGCTGCACTTGCTTTGATTTTAGAGTGCCCTTCCAACTCCTTCAGTCGTCTTAACCCACTGGATTCCCACTCTAGCCAGCTACAGTATGTTTCTCAAGAAGGGGTAATGCCTTCATTCACGAGGCCTGAGAAATTGGCTTTTAGGACCAGGAAAGAGTATAGGCTCAGGGAAGGAAGGAGTCAGAAGCGTAGTCATTTTCTTAAAATTTCCCTTTCAAACCAAGTCCTTAGCTATCTGCAGATAGGGAGCCACTGGTGTGATATAGCTGCTAAAAATCCAGCACAATCATGAACTGCACTAAAGAGATGTTAGAATTCATATAAGCAAAGGGAAAGATTCTATTCCACTCTGTGGTGGCCGCAGCATATCTGCAATTGTATTCCCTTATGGAAGCTAACTCCACCTAAACAAGAGCTTTGACAATCTGGAGCACATCCAGAGGCAAGTGAACAAAATGGTATGAGGTCTGGGACCAAGTCCCATGAGAAAGCATTCAGTCAAACTGGGAAGTTTCATTTTTCTGAAGAGAAAACCTGGTGGTAGTTCAGGGTGATGGTTCAAGGACACAATGATTAATTTAAAATGCTCCAAGAGACAAAAAGTGTAAGAAGATTTAGATTTGTTATTTGATGCCTTCTAGAGTAGAATGAGGACAGGGTAGGAGACAGATTAGGATGAAAGATGTTTCCAACCCCAGAAATGTTCAGTTGTGGGAAAAGTAGAGGCTGGTGACAAGTTCCAGAGGTATTGTGAACAGCCTTTCTCTTTCAGGATTTATTTATATTATACAACCTAAGGTCCCACACCTCACTATAAGATTCTATGTTTGGCCTGAGGGGCCGTGTAACTTCGTGGGATGCACCATGGTATTTCTCTTCCTGCTTATGCTGTTGAAATGTGTCAGGTGACTTTGGATGCCAGGATTGTGTGTTTTCATCTATTCTATGGAAACAGTGCTATAAAAACCCAATTAACATGATGCTTGTGAGAGCAAACTTACAAATGGCAGTGGCTTTCCTAAAGCATAACTTTCCCCATCTGAATTTGTTTGGTGGTCTTTGAGAGTAACAGGATGATGTTATCCTCAATTCTCTGCTCATCTCCAGCAGTGGAGAGAGAATATTGTTCTTGGCTTCTGTCTTTAGGAAGGATAGGAGAATTAAGAATTGGGAAAAGTTTTGATGGTATTATGAAAGAAAGAAAATGAGAAAGAAGAATGCCTTGATGCTGTGTTGGTATAAGCTTTCTTTAATAAAGTTCCTGAGGCAGATACACATAAGAAACAATACAGATAGGAGATAAAGGCACCACTTTTTAAATAAACTGGTAAAATCAACACAAAGCTCTCTAGTAAAAGTTGAGTTAGTATGATATAAATTTGGGGTGAGGTTTTGATGGTATTAAAATGTATTATAGGGGCGCCTGGGTGGCGCAGTCGGTTAAGCGTCCGACTTCAGCCAGGTCACGATCTCGCGGTCCGTGAGTTCGAGCCCCGCGTCAGGCTCTGGGCTGATGGCTCGGAGCCTGGAGCCTGTTTCCGATTCTGTGTCTCCCTCTCTCTCTGCCCCTCCCCTGTTCATGCTCTGTCTCTCTCTGTCCCAAAAATAAATAAACGTTGAAAAAAAAATTAAAAAAAAATGTATTATAGTCATGGGATATAAAAATACAGGAATTTTGCCTTGGTCACCTATACTGTAGGAAGTTTCCCAGAAAGCTCCACCAATGAGCAAAAATGACAAATATGAAACTAAGTTTTACTTTGCTAGTGTCTGGATGAATATCCCTTTTACAGATGTAAGACTTTCTACTGAAAGCTGTGTTGGCATAGATGGCCAGCCAAAGATCCTGAAGAGCTCTTCTACAAGCTCCAAAATTTTGTATCCTAATCCCTTTTGACAAACCAATAGATACAGAGGCATGTGAAGCATTACATGCACTTATGATCATATTTGAGGAGAGAGAAGAATCTGGACCTCGGGATATCTTGGCACAGCTTACCCCACGATCTTGGGCAAGAGAAAAAAGTATCACAAAGGAAAGCAAGATAATCTGTGTGCTCAGGTGAGGGTCCATTACTCATTCAGGAGAACAAAAGCTGCAAACAGTGAAAGAAAGCCATGCATAATTGGGTGACCTTCAAATGGATAGTGATTCCACCCACTGAACCATGTCTCTACCATTGCCAGCTGGGACCTTGTTCAGAGGAATGAGAATGCCATAGTTCAGAGGACATAAGAGGAGGAAAAGCATCAAGACAACCAGTTCCCAAGTAGATCTTGGCCTATTCAGTAAAACCCACCTCATGGGGAGAGTGGCAAAGCATAAAATAGGTCTAAGGTAAATCCTGGCTTGCTTTCCTGGCCATTTAGCCACATGGAAATGGGACACAGACAGCAAGATGGCCAGGTTTCTGGGGAGATCTGGCTCAGCTCACTAGCCTGGCCATATAACATGTTAATGGCAGAGGCCAGAGCAAGGTGACCAAATCAATTCAAGTCTTAACTACCCAAAGGCATGGAAGCTGGAAGTAGAAAAAAATTATTTCTTTGGTGGGATATTTAATGCACAATGGCCCTATTCAATGTGGTTTTGTCAGCAACCTGAATCTGCCCAGTAATATTACCAATCCTTTCTGTTGGTTTGTGAGTTGGGGTGAGGGTGGGCAGGGAGGGCTTAAGATCTTTCCATTCCCCCAAAATATTCATGCTACATGGAATGGGATAATTTCTAAAATGACTCTTAGTTCCTCAAAGATGCAAGAAAATTTGACTTTCAGGCTGTTGGGAACCTATGGTTGTTATCTTTGGTCTTGAAAGCCTCATTCTTATGTTATAGAAACATGAAACATCTCCAGGAGAGGTCAGCCTAGCTTCTCACTATAAGAAACAGAAGAGCAGTGTGGTATAGTGTTAGGAGCCTGTACTCTGGAGTTTGACTTTCTGAACTCATATCTCAATTCTGTCCCTCCCTACTTCTTTAAAAAAAAAATGTTTATTTGTTTTGAGAGGGGCGGGTAGGGACAGAGAGAGAGAAGAGAGAATCCCAAGCAAGCTCCATGCTGCCAGTGCAGAGCCTGACTTGGGGCTTGAACTCAGGAACCATGAGATCATGACCTAAGCAGAAACCACGAGTCGGACGCTCAACCAACTGAGCCACCCAGGAGCCCTGCCCCTCCCTACTTCTAAATATCAGTGTCCTCATCTGTAAAATGGGATGATGACATTAGTAAAAATGTCAAAGGGAAGAATATATACAAAACATCAGACTCAAAAAGTTAACTGGTTTTGTTTTCAGGGAAAAATGATCATATTGGCAAAGAATGATCCTCCAGGTTTATCAAATATAGATAGCCCCCTTCCTCTAAGGAGATGAAAATGCATTCCTAGTGGTAATACTAGTTGTCTTCATGATAACATGGGGATTTGAAATGATTTGAGATAAATGGAAACTTTTGGAACTCACAACTAAGCCCTGTGTGTATTCTCAATATGAAATACATTGATTTTTGGTAACATGCTTGAGGTGATTAGAGCAGTGCCCTATGGTTAGCACCCAGAAGTTCTGCCGTCTCTTCCCATGTACCACCCATGATAGCTGGTCTGGTCTTTGGGCCCCAGAGAGAACTTGTAGTTTTTTTAACAGCACTGTCTGAACTATGGGGCTGAAATGTGGGTGATCTTGCTGTCACATTGGGCTACAGAGCCAGAAGGAAAGAAGAGAGGGAGACAAGCTGCAGCTGGCTCTGGGTGCATGCTCTTGTCTTGAGGGGGTTGGTCCTTGAGTTTCTCTAGAGTCTGTAATAAACTTTCTGTCTCTTATTTCTTGTGACTGCACTTGAGGTTATCCATTCTGAATTCCAGAAACAAACAGGCCCAATTCTAGGAATTCTGGCATTTAGAATCACAGGATGTTACATTTTTCAGAGATTATAGATCATCTTCTTTAGCCTCTTCAGTTTGCAGATCACAAAACTGAGTCCCAGGAAGTTCAAGTAACTTTTCAAAGGTCAGAGAGCTAGTTACTGGAATAACTCAGATTATAGTGTATGTTGTATAACACAGAGGCTAAGATTCATTATGAACACAGTTTCTGGAGCCAGCCCGCCTGCATACAAGTTACCAGGGACAGCTCTTCCTCAAATAAGAAATGTAAGAAAGTTAACTAACTCCTTTATTCCTCAGTTTCCTCATATGTGACTGAGGGTGGTACTCACTTCATAGGTTGTCGTGAGGCTTAAATCAGGTAAAGCATGTAATACACTTTTAGAACAATGCCTGACATTTGGTAAAACACTTAATAATTTAACTCATTACCATTAATTTTAGATCACAGTACTTTCAGTCTGGGCACAGGATTTTAGGCAACCGTAGATAGTTGGTAATTCCTTCTATGTAAAAACACTTCCTGACTCTTCTTAATAGTTTTCATCCCCTCCACTGACAACGTCCTAGACTCAGCCCCCTTATCTCTCACCTAGATTACTACAGGAGCTCTCTCATTGGCTCTGCTCTTCCTTTAATTGGTGCATAACAAACTACACTGAAATGTTTGTTCACAGTTTTTTGGGTCAGGAATTCAGAATTGTTCAGCTTGATGGCTTGTCTCTACTCCTTGTGTTGTCACCTGGGACAGCTTGACTGAAGCTGGGGAAGGTGCTTTCAAGATGGTTCACTCATATAGCTGGAATGTGGGTGCTGGCTCTTGGCTATAAGCCTATCCAGGGCTATCATCTGGGGGCTTCACTTCCTCTCCAAAATGGCTTTTACTTGAGGCTACCCGAGTTTTCCACATCATGGTGGCTGGGTTACATGAATGAGTATTCCAAGACACTGGAAGTAGAAGCTGCCAGCTTCTGAATGCCTTGGTTCTGACAACTGGCAAAGCACCACTTTCATTACATCCTATTAGTTCAAATAATCACAGAGCCAGCCCAGTTGCAAGGGGAGGAAAAAATAGATCCCACCCTTTAATGGGAGGAGTGTCAAAAAATATGTAACTGTCTTTTAATATTCTATGTCCTTCTATGATCAGTTATTTTCAGGGTATCACAAGCCACCTTTAAAACATATAAATCAAATAATGTCACTCTCCATTGCTTTATAACTCTTACAAGTTAAAGGGGGGGGGCAGAGAAAGAGGGACAGAGAGAATACCAAACAGGCTCTGCAGTGTCAGCACAGAGTCCAGTGGAGAGCTTGATCTCACAAACCATGAGATCATGACCTGAGCTGAAATCAAGAGTCAGACACTCAACCAACTCACTTGAATTTCAAACATCATTTCCTTTGTCACCTTTCTTTCTTTCTTTCTTTCTTTTCTTTTCTTTTCTTTTCTTTTCTTTTCTTTTCTTTCTTTCTTTCTTTCTTTCTTATAGTTTATTTATTTTGAGAGAGAGAGAGAGAGAGAGAGTGCTCATCTGGGGGGGGAGGGGCAGAGAGAGAGGGAGAGAGAGAGAATCCCAAGCAGCCTGAACTGTCAGCCTGTCAGTGCAAGTCTGTCACAGGGCTTGATCTCACGAACTGTGAGATCATGACCTGAGCTGAAATCAAGAATTATATGCTTAACTGACTGAGCCACCCAGGCAAACCTCCTTTGTTACCTTTTCAATTTGTATTCTCTGACACCCTATCTAAAACAGTACCATGTTACTTTCTACACCTTTGCCCTGAATTATTTTTCTTTATGCACTTATCATTGCCTGACATATTTTTTCTATTAATTTATCCAACTCAGCCTCCTGAGTGAGGCTCAGTTGTGAGTCCATGAGGGCAGGGACTTTAGTCAGTCTCCTACCTCCATTGCCTGCAACAGTGTCTATCAAATAGCAATGCTCTATAAATATTTGTTGAATTAATGAATTGTACATTTTGCATTGTTTTCTTTGCCAGAAAAAAAAAAACACTTCCGTTTTTGTGTACTTGACTTTCTGCCATACTTTCCCTCTTTCCCTGGAGAGGGAGTAGCCTTTGTGTCAGTCAAGTTTATTTACCTATGCAATATAAGGAAGAGAAGCAAGATGAAAGATACAATGCTTTTGGCAGGGGAAAGGGTTGAAAATCAGTTGGCTAATATTAATGACAAGTCTCACTATTGACTTAGGTATTTAGGCCATGTGTATGTAATAAGAAACAAATGATACAATCTGTGCTCTCAAACAGTTTAGAATTAGGGAAATGTCAATGTGATGATGACTCAAGGATGGCAGAAAGTCTAAATGGAATTATCAATGGCACTGAAATTAGACAAACTTGGATGCCTTTCTCTAGGCATGTGACATAATAATCAACTTGCTTAACTTCTTTGAACCTTTTTTTTAATATGTGAAGTATAAATACTAATATTCTCTTAACATTTCTGTGAGAATTAAATGTGTCACTCTATCTATGGTGGAATTAAAACACAACTGCAAATTCTTTCAACTCCTGATTTTGGCTCAGGTCATGATCTCACGGTTCATGAGTTTGAGCCCCTCATCAGGCTCTCCTGTGCTCTCTCTCTCTCTCTCTCTCAATAAATAAATAAACATTGAGAGAAAAAAAAAAAACCACAACTGCAAATTCTTTGTTACTTCTTCCATTGAGAGGTGCAGGTTTATGTACCTTCCCCTTGAATTTGGACGGATTATGTTCACTTGGGCCAGAAGAGTATAGCAGAGGTGATGCCATGTGACCTCCAAAGCTAGGTCATAAATGGCTAGAGTTCCCATACAAGAAGTCTGACTACTACCCTGAGGCCACCATACTAGAGTGGCCACATGTAGGCCTTCTGGTTGAGTCCTAGTTGTTTTTCACCATCCCACTTGGGCAACAGTTATGTGAGTGAAGAAGCCATCTTGAGTGTGGATCCTCCATCTATTCCAGGCCTTAGTTACTGAGTCATTCTCAACCCTGAAAGTTACTTTGGGCAGGGCTCCAAACAAGATGAACGGGGACGAACTGTCCCCTCTGTGTCCTTTCCCAGTCTCTGACACACAGCATTCATGAGCATGATAAAATGGCTGCTGTTTCAAGTCACTATGCTTTGGGATGGTATGTTATACAGTGAGAGATAATTGGAACAGAATGGACACCATCCAACACAGTCTTTTGTATAAAGTAGGTGATGTGAGCATGTCCTTCTAAATTTAATTCTTTTAAATTTAATTCGATGTTAGAGAACAGGGACATGGCTGAGGGCTTTGTGGTGTGATGGGTTTTGAGTTAGGTCTTATAGGTAGGGCAAGATTTCAATAGGGAGATGAAAGGGTGTCACAGAAAGACATTCCAAGCAGGGATATAGGTGGGAGGAAGCGTTGATTATGGACAGAGACTTAGAGTAAGTCTTCAGATGACTCACTGCTAGAAATATGCAGTGATCAGCCCCAGCTCCTCAGACAGGAGATAAAACTGCTCAGAAGGAGGCTTCCTCAGTGGTCACCTCCTTCATTTTATGCTGATAAGTGAAATGCAGTGATGAGATCTTCTCACCAGGGCCCAGCCCTCCAGGCCTTGTCCTCACCAGAAGTTAAGTCATAGATTGGAGGAATGCTGGGGTCCTCACACTGTTCCCTTGCTTCTGGCTTGGTGAATTCTCTGTGCCTGCTTCTCTCTGCTCTCTTCTCTGGTCTAAACCTCAGCATTTCTTCTTACCCCACTTGCCCCATTCTCATTCTCTTTGCTTACTGCTTGAGACTCTGTCTCTCCAATAGCCCAGACTTTCTCTCAACTATTTCCTCTGTAGGAGTAGAAATAAAAATGCAATTTTGTGACTTTCATACTTCAATGAAACATGGATATCTTTTATTATTATTATTATTATTATTATTATTTTAAATGTTTACTTATTTTTGAGAGAAAGAGAGAGAGCATGAGCAAGGGAGGAGCAGAGAGAGACAGAGACACAGAATTGGAAGCAGGCTACAGGCTCTGAGCTGTCAGCACAGAGCCCCAATGCAGGGCTCAAACTCACAAGCTGTGAGATCATAACCTGAGCTGAACTTGGACGCTCGACTGAGCCACCCAGGTGCCCCCAAACACGGACATCTTTTAATTAGGGGGTGTCTCTGAGTGTGTGTTTGTACTTGCCATTCATGCTCACCTTTTTTTTTCAGAGGGATTTATAGTAAAAACAGTGTATTAGACAACAGTCTTTTCAGGAGTGAGGACCATGCCTTTTAGGTAAATTATGTATCTTATATAGGATAGCTGTCAAGTGTACTTGCACTGAATAAATAATGGGATACCATGGAAGAATTTTCAATTCTTGGTGTACAGGAAATCCTTTTCACTTCAGTGGTACAGCAGAGTTGCTGGAAGAACTGTCACCACCATATTATGCTTGAGTCTGAGAGTGGTTTCGAGTACCCCAACCTTCTTCCCTTTCCCTACTAAGGTAGAAACAAGAGTCTGAGATCCCCATTGGAACAGAATTCAGCACAACCTGATGGCAGAATTTTTGATCATGGATTGATTAGTATTATTAGTCACTATACTAGATCAATTTCAAGGCTCTCCTCAGCTCACATGGACAAAATTTTCTTACTTCATTTTCCCAACCTGATGGCTTCTATCTAGAAACAGGGCAGAAAGATTTTTCATGGTGTGTTGAATCACTAAAATCTCAAAAACTCTTTTTTTAAAGATTTTAGTTTTAAGTAATCTCTACACCCAACATGGGGCTTGAAGTTACAACCCCAAGATCAAGAAGTTTCATGCTCTACCAACTGAGCCAGCCAGGTGCCCCCAAATCACAGTAACTCTTATGTTCCAAGAACAAACTACCATGGTGCCACTATAAAACTAACTCTATTTTTCAAAAATACTGCTTCTATAAACTCAGTTGGTCCTTCCCCTACCCTTGGATAAAATCTTGGCTAAGCTTGGAATTCATCTTATTTTCAGATAATAAAATGCTCTGTAGTCACTTTAGCTAGAAAAAACAAACAAACAAACAAACAAACAAACAAACTAGACTCAGTTCCTTTTTTTAGTCTTGGTTTAGGATAATGATCAAATGTAGGAACCTCATTCAAAGGTAACACTTTAGGCCTACATAGGTAGAAAGCTGGTAGTGGGCAAGCAGGCTGGGTGGGAGGTACCTGAGTGGCTTTTTCTACATTCTTCTTTTCAGTGTTGCATTCTTACCCCTTCTCCCCCAGCTTGCCAACAACCGTGGTTTCTGACCCTCATCCCCACAAGTCAGCTTGAAGTTGAGGAATAGCTATGACAGAAAAGGTGAAGGACAGGAGAGGCCTTACATGACTAGGATATTACCAGTTGGTGCTGGAGCCCTGTGGGGTACTTTAGAGGTTTTGGAGCACCTCTTCCCCAACAATGCATCACTGAGGATCTTTTGCCTGCTGTGTTCCCTCACAAGTGAGGTGCATTCTGACTGGTTGTCTATGTTACCTTCTTCAGCTCTAGGCATCTGGTGATCAACAGCACATTTCTGTTGAAGTTTTCTTGCTCTTCTGGAGGGTCCTCATATTAGTATTTTTATTGCCATGAAGTAAATTACTAAAAAACGAGTGACATAAAATAATGTAAATTTATTATCTCACAGTTCCTGTAGATCAGAAGTCTAGGCATAGCTGAATTGAGTCCACTGCTCAGAGTCTCACTAGGCTGAAATCAAGGTGTTGGCCAGAGTGGTGATCTCAAATGCTGTTAGGGTCCTCTTACAATTTCATATGGTTGTTGGTGACATTTATTTCCTTGCAACTCTAGAACTCACAGAAGCTACATCTTTGAGGCCAGCAGGAGAGTGTCTCTCTGGCACTTTGTCATCCTTTAAAGGCTCATCTAATTAGGTCAGGATGACTCAGAACTCTCTCCTTTGATCAACTCAGAGGATTAGTAGCCTAATCCTGGCAGGGATATCCTATCATATTCCTGGGTCTTGCTCATTGGATATGATTATAGAAGGAGAGGAGATTTTACAGGAGTGGACATAGGGAAATGGAATCTTGAAGACTTAGAATTCTGCCCATGATATCTCTCTTGGGAAGGGCCTACAGTTCCTCCATGCTCCTCATCATCTCTCCTGTGGCCCACGTCTGTGATACTCTTTCTGTAGTAATGCAATTACTTTCCAGGTCCAACTCTCTACCCTTCTTCAACGAGCCACTACAGCCAGCTCTGGCTCTTTATATTTCTCATATATGGCCCAGTTTCCATTCACTATGTCACTCAATGTCCATGAGACCTCTAACAAGCTCACCAAGTTATCTCCTGAATTCTCTCTCATTAGTACCGAGGTGAAGGTAGAAATTTCCAACCTTTCATTCTCCTAGCCTTATCAAATGATTTCTTTAGATGCCCATGAGTGGCTGAGGGGACAGGGTCAGAAAACAATTTGAGAACTTCTCCTTTGTAAATCCTGTTCAGGTTGTTTGGTATCTCACTTTGAAAGTTGGGAATAATTGGCACCCCTCTAGTGGGCTCGGTTAAAACTAAGACAAAAAGAATTATATAACATTGTGGTATTTGTTTAATATTCCTCATTTTTATTCATTTTTAAATATGTATTACCCTAAAAAAAAAAGATACAGAGAGGGAGAAAGGCAAACCACAAGAGACTATTGAATATGGAGAACAAACTAAGGGTGGATGGCGGGGTGGGGGAGAGGGGAAAATTGGTGATGGACATTGAGGAGGGCACTTGTTGGGATGAGCACTCGGTGCTGTATGTAAGCCAATTTGACAATAAATTATATTCATAAAAAATATGTGTTACCCTCCACTAAGTATATAAAGAGGGAAAACTGAGGCTTAGAGGCTAAATATCTTGTTTGGGACCACAGAGTCGATACATAGTGGAACTGCAATTCGAAGCCAGGTTTGACATAGTAGCCCTTGTCTTAGCCACTGTCTGTATAGCCTTCCTAATTTTTTTGTTCCCTATTTATTTATTTATTTATTTATTTAGAGAGCTAGAGAGAATGAGTGGGAGCAGGGGAAAAGAAAGAGGAGAGAGAGAATCCCAAGCCTTCCTAATTTTTTTGTTCCCTATTTATTTATTTACTTATTTAGAGAGCTAGAGAGAACGAGTGGGAGCAGGGGAAAAGAAAGAGGAGAGAGAGAATCCCAAGCAGGTTCTGCATTGTCAGCACAGAGCCCAATGTGGGGCGAGATCATGATCAGAGCTAAAATCAAGTCAGATGTTTAACGGACTCTGCCACCCAGGTGCCCCACTGTTCCCAACTTTGAATCTCTGAATAAAAACACATGGGTGCATTGGATCAAATTGCCTAGGGATAATTAGACTGCTGAACTTATTATCATGTTGGTTCTATCTCTACCTATTTGTGTTATATGTTTATGGACATGTCTCTTGATAAATACTGATACAGTTAGAGCTGCTTCTTTCCTCCAGCTCTGGGAGAAACATCCCCAATGTTTTGATCAATTCATTTCAAACAACTGCAGATCTAGCCCTTTGTTAACTACCAGGGCAAAGAAGGCTTGACAAATTCAGAGTCTGAGAATACAGTTGGGCCATTGGGCATAGGTGACCAAAGGAGTACCTTGTTTACATCTCTGGCAATATCTTTCAGGTGTCTGGTTTATGTGGCAGTCTTAGAGTGGGTCACAAGTAGGAAAGTTGAGAAATTCTATTCCATGCACGAAGAGCTAATTGTGTACTGTTGATTTCTTTCTATTCCCTGTCATAACCAAAGAGACCACAACTGGATGTGGATATTTATTGCATATATTTCAGAAATGCCTTTTTCTAAGTGTCTGGTCGCCTTATGTTGTAGAGAACACTCACCACCTTGCTACTCAGCTGTGTTTTTGGTCACAGGCAGAGTCAACCCACCAGATAGAGCCAAACCTCAGGACTGCAGGAGACTCAGCCATTCTCTATGCTCAAAATGTGTTTTAGTAACAATAAGCCACCATGAGGCATTTGAAGTGGGCCAGCTCTCCTTGGCTTGGGCCAAGGTGGCAGAGAGCAAAATGATTGCATTTCGTGTGGACAGACTTCTGAAGTAACTTTAGCCCAGTGGGGAAGGAAAGTTTGGGAATGGTACCAGAATAAGAATAAAGACCGAATGTGCAGGCAGAAAGGCAGACTTTAATAGATTGTTGGTTGTTTAGCGGGACACTGAGTGCTGTTTCTGAGCTAAAGTTTTGAAATCTTTAGGTCTTTATCAAAGATGTGTTGTTCTTGATTAGCCACACAAACTATTTCTTCTGTAACATATTCACAGTGAAAATTTAATCTCAGGCTGTCTGCCATTGTTATCAAATGGAATATGCTCAGAGAATGGAAATTAATTTCAATAGTTGACTAAATAAAACCCAATTAAGAAGATAAATTTGCTCCCAGGAAAACATGTGCCATACATTCCAGAACAATGCAGAAATGACTTTGGATAGTTTGGCTTTATTCCTATGTTGCCTTCTCCATATTTCTGTTCCCTAATTAAGAAAACAACCCAGAGGAGACTAAGGGGAGAGTGGCTTTCCTTTTTATTAAGCTTTAAAAGGTCATCACAGGCCCATGAATTTAAGTCCATGGAGAGAGGAAAGTGGTGGAGAAACTCTGTGCTTGGATGGGGATTTGTGGTTAGGTGTGATGCAACCAGGAATGAGTGTTGGAAGTTATGTTCTCCAGATGGCTTCGTGTCTCAGACCAGGCCAGAGATATCATGCAATTCCCTTGAGCTGCTTGTGTTAAATATGTCTGGGATAGAAAACACAACTAAATAAGAAACTGTGAAGGAAGAGCCAAGTTCTGGGAAATTCCTTTCCATGCAGCTGGTCTCAGCCCTTTGTAGAGAATTTCACTGGGCTCCCTGGAACAGGATTCCTGGGGAGAGAATGATCACCTAAAGAGAAGTCTTTATTGGGATGCTATTGACAAAAGAAAGAGAAGAAATCTCACCTTTGCTGAGAATCTACAATGTATCCTGAATTTAATTCACAGATGATTGGATGGGATAAAATATAAAGTTTTTACCCCCATTTTACAGAATGAGGAAAATGAGTCAAGCAGTGGTAAAAGTAAGTTACCCAGGAACTGAGTGGGAAGATTTGAACTGAAGCAAATCTTTCAAATCCCATGGTTTCTCTAATACTATATTGTTGCAATAACATCATTATAAAAATAATAGTTAATATATATTTAGTATTTAATAACTTTCAAAACTTTTCACCCTCACTTCCACAATAAATAAGGTAGGTATAAATGACATAAGGAGAAATTGAGTGATTTCTCTAAAATCATACATAAATTTGAGATCAGAATCAGAACCAGACCTAAGGGGCCTAATGATTATTTCAGGGAATTGTATTTCAGTTCTTGATTGGGAAATCTGACGATCAGCTATCTAAGTTGTTAGAGTCCTGTGTGGCAATTTCTTGTCTCAGCTCTTACTCAAGCTAGTACAGTATTGTCCTTGAAGGAGTGACATGGTGAGTAATTGCTGGGCAACCTTGTTCCTTTTTTACAGAAGAGCTATATTTTTCTGGAGTGTCTTTGCCTATTATAGAGCTTCATTCTTGTCATCATGTTATCTGTACAGAAGACAAATTTCTGGTCATAACTGTTGTATCCTGCTGTGTGGACCATAGACTGCCCACAAAGACTCTGACATATATGGTACCTTTGGACACCATGGCAGCTGTGCCCAGTGAGCTGCCCAGAAGGCCAGTAATTGGGTTTTTGGGAACTCATTTTCCTTCTTAGGTCCCAGTGCTACAGGCTGATCCTTTATCTAACACATCGGTCAATCCCTTAAATCCCCTAGGCTCTCGTCAGAGTCAGGGTTGCTCTGGGCCCTGTGGTGATGGACAGAGATGCCCTTGTTGAACACACCAGCTAGGACACTCTATTCCCTTAACTGGGAAAGGGACCCTAACTAGGAAAGAGCCAATGTCTCATATTGGCTTAGTAACAACGATTGCCTGTCTATTCAACTATCTACAAAGAAAGAGGATTAATTTGTCCTTAGGACTACCTGATTGTAAGAGTATTTGGTCCTTCCCCTTCACTAATCTTATTTCAGTCTGTGACTCCATTTGTTTATGTTCAACTCTTTTGAATAAATATTGTCAAAACTTTTATGGGCAGCTGTCATTGATTTATTGATGTAAAATGATGTAAAATTGTGAGGGACCTTTGAAATTCTTAAAGGCTAACATTTGCATTTCCAGGAAATTTGAAAATAGGTAGGGCAAAGGAAAAGGATTTTGTGCCCAAATTTCTCCTCTGTACTTAGCTTTTCTCTGATTTAATTTGTAAGCAATAACAGCAAAGATGGCTGGTGACTTTGTGTGTTTAGATTAAAAACACTATCACTGTGCTAATAATCACTTGTTGATTGACACAGCAGATTAGGCTGTATTATCATTAAGAATTAATCTTTGCAGGCTTTAAGGTTTATTAAATAGAGAATTTTCTCTTCTGGAAAATATTAATAATAAAACACCCTAGTTCTCTATGATTAAAAAAATCTTAGCCTGGTCAGAAATGACAATTTTATCTATAACAAGAAGGCGATAATTGGGCCAGGTCACATTTGTTTGTTTATTTTTTATTAATGTGTATTTACTTTTGAGAGAGAGAGAGAGAGAGAGACAGAGAGACAGAGGTGTGAGCAGGGGAGGGGCAGAGAGAGAGAGGAGACACAGAATCTAAAGCAGGCTCCAGGCTCTGAGCTGTCAGCACAGAGCCAGACCCAGGGCTCAAATCCATAGACCATGAGATCATGACCTGAGCTGAAGTTGGATGCTTAACCAACTGAGCCACCCAGACACCCCAGCATATTTGTGCTTTTGTGAATAAGAAACAGAAAGATTTAATTCATTTAAGACTGAAGTGCAAGTAAATGTTCTTTGATGATAGGTTTTACAGGGCTTACTGCTGCCCATGGTTCCAAAAGATGATTTCGCAGGAGGTGTAAGAAATGATCTTATATTCTTAAACCTAAACTGTTGGAGAGAGAGGAGAAAGAGAGAGAGAGAGGTGCAGACAGAGAGACAGATAGACAGACTACACCACTAGTGTATGTGCATGTTAGATTTATCTTCCTTTGTGAGATGTGTTCAGTTTACATTGAAAAATGGGCCATAGGCAAACCAAGTTTGGGGTTTTGTTGATAGAAATGTGACCAAGAGCTTCCATGTCCCTCTTCTGGAATTTCATCTCTTATAATGTCCTTACTGTGTATCTTGGAAGAGGTCTCTTTCTCTGTGGGTCCCTTCACATTTCGCTATCACCCAGAAGGACAATTTCTTCAGAGTCTGGTTGGGGCAGCAGGGCCAAACCTCCTGATCCTTTTGGGGATTACAAGCACCAGATCTTTTGACATCACTGCACCTACCCACTCCTCGTAAAAGTGCTGGGTGGTACTTTTAAAATGAAAGTGAATTAACACCATTTGTTTTCAGACTTTGGAACATTGTAAAACTGGCTAGAATTCATTGCTCCAAAGACACTGGGATGGTAATAACAGCTTACATTGATTGAGTTCTTGCCTATGTGCCTGACACTGGGCAAAGCAATGTATATCCTTATATCCCCTACAACCCTGTGAGGTAGTCTTGTTACGAGCACTATTGTAGAGAAGATAAAAGCAAGGCAGAAAGAAGTGAGGTCCATCGACAAGGTCACCCAGCAGGTAGTGGTGGTGGTTGTCAAAACTGATGTGGGAATTAAATCCCTTCCCTGACTGAAGTAGGACCAATTCATCCTACTTCAGTCAGGGAAGGGATTTGCTGTATTTGAGGCCTATGGGAGAGGTCATCTCATGGTCTCTTGTGGTAGCTCTTTGGGGGGTCACCAGATAACATGCTTTTAGGGGTAGTTCTTTTTTGCTAATCGCATTAAGGCTGCTGGGGCCATGCACAGGTACCAAAACCACACTTTTGGAAGGTATGGAAGGTATTGGACTCATCAAGAAAGTGTTCATCATTTTGTAGTTATGCTAGATGCAAGGGTGTAACCAAATGGTAGGCTGATTCTCAAAAGGTTTTTGGGTAGATGATAATGTATCAATGGAGCGGTCTGACAGTATATTACAAGCCTAGAACTTCCCCCTGTTGGGGGGAGCAGCTCCTGTTGGGAGTTCACATTATTTGCTGCAGTCACTCAGGCTTCTTGCCTGATCATATCCCTGGAATGGGGTTGAATTTCCCAGTGGGGTGTTGTGTAGTCTCTTCTGGCGTGGAGTGGCATGCACGGAGACAGTTGTGAGATCAAATAGCACAGAATTGTTCAACCCACTGCAGTCAGAATTTCCTGAGTGCCTACCCTGAACAAAGATGCAGAGCCGGTTACAAAAACAAGGGAGACTTCATCTTTGCCCTGAAAGGGGATAATAACCTAGCTTGGGACACACATACCAATAACTCTTTTGCAAAACCAGAAACATCCCATTTCAATTATCAGTCTTGTCTAGCATCTAAGTCATCCTTCTCTGAATGTTGAATTTATAGTTGATGATTCATTAGCTGTGGAGAAAGAGATGGTGCTTATGTGGATACTTTCATTTTTAATCCAGTCATTCGTTTATTTAATCAATGGTGGCTCTTTTCCTCAGAAGTTTGTAGCAGATAAAAATATTAGTGTTGTCAGGTAATCACCTGTCTTATGTTCACTTCGCCGTTGTTGCTATTTCAGGCATTTGTTTTTCCAGCCCTTTGGATCCTGTCACTCTCCTGTTTAACACCTTCGAGGTCTGCCACTGTTCTTAGGATAAAGTCCAAGAATGACAATGTAACCACCACCACCTTGTCTGTGCTCAGTATACTCACCTTCTTTTATTCATCAAATGTGTACATACTGCTGACCGTGCGCCAGCCCTGTTATAAGTGTTTTTACATCAGTTAACGCTTTTAAGCTTCATGCTAATCCTATAGGGCTGTTACTGTGTTCCTCGTTCCCTTTATACCGCCGGGGAAACCGTGGCACAGACTGGAGAACTTGCTTAAGGTCAGGCAATGAGTAGGGGCCAGAACATCAGAGGCTGTGTAGCGTGACAGAGCAGCCTGACTCTGGAGTCCGTCCCCCAGCCGCTGCATTTCTCTGTTGCTTTCCAGTGCCTGCCATCCTCTTACTCATTGCAAGGACTTCAAAGATAAGTTCCTTTTGCCAGGAATCCAAGGGCCTGCCTACTCCCATCACCACCATCACCACCCCTTTCTCCTCCCAGTCTGCCTGCCTCTCGCAATCACCCTTTTAGCTGTCCCTTTAAATAGCACTTTTCCCTAACCATTACCCCAAACTGAGTTACTGACCGTATTACTCACTCTGAAAGCACCCTGTATTTTTCTCTTATTGCACAAAGCACATTGGTGGTTAAATGATTATTTGAATAATGAAGATATTTTTCTTTTTCACTAGATTGCTATGCGGGGGTAGGGACCGTGTCTGTCTGTGTCCTCGGCACCTGGCAGAGTACGTAGGCCATGGTAGGCACTAAACTAATATATACCACATTTAAGAAGTTAAATTAATCATCAGACTGGGGACAGAGAAGCAGGGAGACATTGTGAGGTTGTGGAACGAAAGCAGATGTCTAGAAGGCAGGAGGTGTGGTTCTGGTCCTGCCTCCCTCACCAATTGGCTGAATGGTGTTGGCCAAGCCCCTTACTCTCCTAGCCTCCCTTTCCTTATTTGTAAATAGGGCCACAAATAGCTGCATATCCATCCTAAAAGGTTTGTGAGGACTGAATGAAAGCGGAGGGGAGGGCTCACAGGCCACTCTGTCTTACCTTTTTGTTGGTTGTCATATTTTTTTTTCACATTTACTGAAATGGTGTATTTGACTCCATTTGCTTTCTGAAGCCCTGTCAAATGAAAATTACATAAGAAAAATAAATCAAAGAAGTCTGATCAACCCTGTGATTTGTAGGAAATCCCTAAGAGAGAGAAACGTATGGAACTACACCGTGGTATGCAGTGAGAAAGAGGCCAATGTGGGAGATTCCCTGGCTCAGATGACCTGGAGCCTTCAACAGGCAAACTGTAAGGGAAACAAAGAGGTGATGGTGGTGGTGGTGGTGGTTGTGAGTATAGACTAACATGACTTCAAAGGTATATCAACTTTTTAAATGAGCCAGACAAAATTAGGGCCTAGGGATGCTCATTTGGGTGATAAACATAACAAGAAAAAAATTGCAAGGAAAGGATTACCATCAAAGTTAGGTTATTGGTTATGCTTTTGGGGAGAGGAGGTCTGGGTAGCTGGCAATATTCTATTTCTTGACCTCCGTGTTGGAACAAGAGTTTTTGCCTTATAAGAAGTCATTATATTATATATTTGTTTGTGTAGTTTTTTGTATCTCTTCTTTGGTTTTCGATAAAACGCTTTAAACATAACAAACTAAAACAATACAAAGAAATAACCCCGCCAACCAACGGATAATAACTACATAGAGCTATAAATATAAAATTAAAGGGATGGTTGGAAACTCACAAACATCAATTAACTATGTACACTGGGTGTGATCTCAATCAGGAGCGGGCAAACTTTGGGAAAGGGCAAGATAATACATATTTTAGGCTTTGTGGGCCATAAGGTCTCTGTCTCAACTATTCAACTCTGCCATTGTAGGCAACAGCAGCCAGAGATAATATGTAAACAAATGGGCAGGGCTGTGTTCCAACAAAAGCTAATTTATAAAAACAGTCTGAGGACTGGGTTTGGCCTAAGGGTGCTGGTTTCCTGACCCCTAATTAAAAATTTTAAACCTGGATGTTGTCTGGCATGTCTTCCCAATGTCTACAAGATGAAAACCAGCCCAGCCTATAATCCAAAACTTCCCTCAAAGTAGCTACTAGAGGGACCTACCTACTAATTCTAATGCTGCTTTATCTTTCAAAATGCTTTGAAAGTGTTATCTTTTGGAATTCCCTTCAGAGATGAGGTGGCAGTGCTGGTGTGTCTGTGCCTTTTAATTTGAATATGAATTTTGGAAATACCTGTACTAGGCATTCAGAGCCAAAGCCGATGAATATGATGAGTGATCAAACAAGGTCATGGTGTTTTCCCTCAAAAACATTTTCAGGGAAAGCTCATTGCAAGCTAGAGCCCCATAATAGGCTACTGTTCTCTCCCTTGTGTGGAGCACACCTTCAAATCTTTCAAATAGTTTTTTGTTAAATTTGATGGAACATCTGGCTTTAAGGATGTGTTTTCTTTCTGATAATGCCACCAATATCAGAGAAACAAGTTCGACATCATCTGTATTGGTGATTTGGGTATATATATTTTTGTTGACGTTGTTTTATTTTGAATGATTCTTAAGGCTTTCTACTGGAATCCTTCATGGTGTATGTTCTAGTCATGCTGCAAACTTCATGTTTCATCACTAGTGGCAGCTCTTAAAAACAGGGTGTTTGTTATTAATTTTCCCTGATTGATAAAAACACCTGCTGTCATCTCTGAGTAGTCCTAGTAATATGCAGTACAATCTTTGCAACAGCTTGACTAATTTTTTCCTACAGTGAACCTATTGCTTTATTTACTCAAACCTAGTGAGCCCAGATTCTTGTGTTTGGCCCCTTACTTGAATGACCCCAAATCTCTTACCTTTTCGCCATTTTTCATAAGTCCTATGTACAGATAACTTAGATCAATACCATGTACATCTTCTCTGTAAAAATCTCTTTCACTTGATATTACTTTATCCTCATGACATTTTTTGGGGATAATTCCTACTGGCTCACTTGAAGATTTATTTAACTTCACCTTGTATTTGACATTACTGGTTTTCATTTAAAAATCCACCATATGCAAGCTTATATACTAGAGCTATTCTGCCAGGCAGCTATGCATTACTTTGAGGGGATCTCTGAGCTGAAACAAGTTGCAACATATCCTTGCAGTGATTTCTGCCTCTTGGCTTTCAGACACCTTGTGAAATAAACATTCTCACTACTTCAGAGTCCTGTCTTACTCCTGCATCATGATAGTTGGAAGGAACTTGACATGATTAGCCTTTCATGTGGAAAGTGATTGGATTTATTCTGTAAACCAGAGTTTATGGGTGGAAGTTATAGCAGCTAAATTCTTGAGTTCTGATGGGGCAGGGACAATACTTGTCTGACTCATCATTTGTACTAGATTGATTACAAGAACGATCACAGTTGTTTATGACTTTCTGTTTCCATACCCTTTGTAATGTGACTTTTTAGCTCCTCCCATGAAGACATAGATTCTATCATCTCATCTTCTATTTTTGAGCTGGATGTGTCATTTCTTTGGCTAATAACGGGCAGTGGGAGGGGTGGTGTGTAACTTCTGGGACTAGACCTTCACAAGCATTGCATGCTTGTCTTTGCTCTCTTGGTCCCCTGTGACTACCTACTGGGGGACAAAAGGTATGTTTCCAGTCACTATTGCCCTAGCCAATAGTCAGTCAACTGCCAGACATGTGAATTCTACTGTCTACACTAGCCTAACCAACCAAACTGCCAGTTGTCCAGATAAATGAGTGAGGCTGGCTCAAATCAGTAGGTTCACTGAGTTTTGGGGTAGTTTGCTATACAGCAATAGCTAACTAATATACCACTGGGATTCTAGGACCTAGCACAAAAACGCGTCACTATCATGGGATAAACACATAATACATATTTTTTTTTAATAAAGTCATACATGAAAGAATGACTACTGATCACTAAGTGTAAATCACAGCTATCAAAGGATGGATGGATCTCTTCAGTAGAGAGTGTGTTTTCAACATGGTCTATGTCCTGGCCTTTCAGGATCTTTTTTAGATCATAATTCTATCATCCATCCTTCAGTTATTCTATCCTTGCTTCATGTCAAATGCAGTTTTAGTGGGCAAGGGTCTATCCATACTTAGAAATATGATTTAAGACTATTCAGTCTCACCTCACCACTATTTGCCCAGGGACCCATGACGGCGCTGGGCATGACAGGTACAAAGCAGCTGGACTGGTCTGGTGGAAAGATCAGTGAATGAGAATTAGGAGACCGGGAATTTTGTCCCAGTTCTTGTAATACCTGTCTGTGTAATATTTTGCAGGCATTTTTATTGTAACATCATTACACATTTCAATTTTTTCTTCTAGTCTCTCACACTCTTATTTATAAAACTGAAAAAGGTAACATTTGCCTAACATATAACATGAGAATTTTCTACAAATATAAAGAAATAGCAGATAAGATATATTTATATCAGAGGCAGGGTGCTTCTCTAACATTTATTTTATTTAAATACCAGCTATTATTAGCCTGAGACCAATGTTGTCATATTGTCAAGTATATTGTCAATTTTAATTATAATTCCTACTTGTGTGGAATACGTCCCCTCAGGACCTTGTGTAACTTTTAGGGGGGGTGGGGTGAGGTTCATACACTCTTACTGAAACCAGTTTATATCTCCAAATTTGCTTTCTGTTTAACATCAATGAAATATTAGTGATAAAAGTAAAATCTATTCTAGAGTTAACAAAAATATTTTTCTAGATCCTACTATAATGTTACATTTTCTTAATGTGCTTTTTAATATCATTAGACCTAACTGCTTTAATAAAGAGTTGTGTTTTTTTTTTTAATAAAAGGTATTGATTAGATAATTGATTACCTGAATCTTAGGCTTTGTCATCTAACCACAACTTCTTACAAAGGTACCACCCCTTATAGAAGGGGCATTATTTTGGGGCTGGCAATGTGATCTCCCCCCAAATAACTTCTTGAGTGTCAGACTCAAGAGCCTTGATCTATAAAGTGGAAGTTTTGGATCTCACAGAATCTGTGATGATGAATACTTCTGATATAAACGGGTTCTCTGACTATACAGTTCAGGCCGTGCAAATGGCCACGTAGATTTATTTTGCCATGCTTCATAGAGACTCTCAGAAGGGGAAGTTCCTTTATCATGTTTGTGAGTTAATTATTTTTTATTGCTATTAATTCTTGAAACTCTGAGTTTTGGATTCGGTGGTGGGAGTGGGGAGGACTGGCTTCAGGGCATCTGATGTTGGTTAACTAAGCTAATCATGTGCAAAAATAAACTTGGCTCACACACTGAACTCTGACTACTTTTCTAAATAATTCTATGCCAGCGCCAGGCCTCAAATTAACACCTCTCTCCATATCTCACATTTCTTTCATGTTCATTCTGAGCTTTCAGTCATCATGAACCACCTTGATCCTCAGTGCAATTCTAACAGATGCATCTTGGAAGAATTTTTACAGAAATTTAGACTCTAGTCCTAAAGGAAAGAAGTGATGTAAGGTTTCTTTGAGTGCTCCGTGATAATCCCTGCATGGCCATGGACTGCCATGGACAAGAGACCTGGAACTCTTTTCTTACATGACATCATCTTTCTGGAGGCTTCCAAGATACCAAGCTCCCCTCCCCTTTTAGGAGGATCATGCTTTTATTTCTTCCCAGTTTGGAGTAGGGAGAAGATGAATGGAAGACAAAGGGCAGAGTCCACATTTCGTCTTCTGAGTTCCTAAGAAAGCTGTGGTTTTAGTGATATTGTAGGAAAGGATTAAAATATAGATCAGTCATTTTTTGCTAAGTGGGCCAAAAAAGCATATAAAGGATTATTTATTCATGGGTACAAAGAAGTCATCTAAATATTTTAAACACAAATTAAAATTTTAAAAATGCATGAAAAGAGATTACAGTGTTTAAACTAACCTTAACTCATGTAGGCATAGGTATAAACCTGCTTTTGAGGATAAATGGTGCCATTATCTTTCTATAAGTTTGCCCTTCCTGATGAAATTATAAATACAAAGGCAGTTTTGTGGATATATGAGGTGTTCTATTTTACCTTACTATGAATTTCCATATAATTTTGCATCTGATTGCACATGCTGAACCTTTTTAAGAAACTCGGTACAGTGGTTGTTAGAGTCTGTGGTGCTCACCGGATGTGACTGGGGTGTGTGCGTATGTGTGTGCAAGTCACTTATGTCCCAAATTCCCCCATCTGCCAACCCTACTATGGTACCTGGCATGGCCCTGCTGGGTGCTTATTTGGGGCAAGGAACCAAAGGCCCAGTGTAAATTTAACAGGGAAAGAGAAACATTAAGTCTACCTTAGCACAAATAGTTTATTGTAATGAAAGGAGCTCGGTCCTTAGAATCAAGCAGTAGGGTTCAAATCCTGGCTTTACTGCTTACTACCTATGGTATCAAGGAAGGGTTATTCATCTTCCAGAGTCTGTGTTTCATCATTGTAAAATGGCCCTCGTCTTCTGTACCAGAAGGTGTTTGGGGATTGAATTGGATGTGTGTGGCACATTGAAAGTGCTCAACAAATGTTCCCTTTCCCTTCAGAGAACAGGGCCTATGGGGAATGAGCTGCACAGGTAAGCTATTTTATGGGTGGAGAGGTCAAGGGATCAGGAAGATGGTGGCACAAAGAAGACTTTCTCTGTCAGCGAAACACCACTTGGGGCAGCTGTGGCCATGTGGTGACCGTCTACCCCCTCCAAACCAGCTCACTGGGTGAGGGGAATGAGTGCAGCCACAAGCTTGCTGGGGGCTTTGACCACAGACTGCTTATCTTTCAGTGATGTTGCAGGTTGGCTCTGGTGTTGGCCTATATTTCTTACAGCTGCTCGTTCCCCACAACATGGGAATAATGCCAAGGGTATATAACCAGATATTGTCTAAAAATCCAGTAACAAAATAATAATGTAATTTGCATATTGTTACTTTGTCCTTCTCCATCCCTGTGATTCTCCAAGGTTCATCTTTTTAAAAAATTGCCTTTTTCCCCCTACTTAGCCTGCAGTATCTCTATGTGCTAGAATATTCTATTCCTTTGGCTTCTTTCCAGCCTTTAGAGTGAGAACTCAGTCAACACTGGCAATTTCCTGCCTGCCTACCAGCTACCTCTGGGAGCCAGGTGCATTTACTTTTTACGTTTCTTTTCCATTATCTTTCTCTACATATATGTGTGTATGCATATGCACATGCACACATACCCCTAGTGTGTTCCAGGCACTGAAATGGACATTAGAGATACAGTGAAGAAAAAGACACAGTTCTGGCCCTTTAGCAGCTGGCGTAATTGATGAGATATATTTTAAAAATGCTGACAATTTCAGAACATTGTGCACGCAGGAAGCTTTGGGAGCCTGTGAAGAGGCATCTAAGTCAGTCTGGGTTTTTCTAGAAAATCTTCCTCAGTGGAATGATGCTTAAGTTGAATTGTCAGGAAATGTTGACTGTTTATAAGGGAGGCAAAAATGAGACTCGAAGGGTATCAGCAGTCCTTTCAACAGACTCTCTGAACCGTACTGACCCTTGTTGAGGACTCCACCCTGACTGATGCGGAGTTGGTGTGTGATGGGGATGCGGGATGCAGGACAGGTTAATAATGATGTTGAACAGGAAAAGACACAATCGGATGTGGGTAGTTGCACAGATCAGGGTCTGAACTATGTCAGCAGTGCTACAGGTTGAAACAGGAAAACCATTACTGGGCTTTGAAAATGTGTTTCCCTGACAGAGAAGGAGACCAGCAAACAATACACATCTAGAAACACATGAGTGTGAGTCACTTTAAACCTCCTGGAGTAACATTGTCACTGTTCTTATCAAGTAGGCAGTATCGTCAGGAGGCTGAAGAGAGTTACTCCTCGACATTTACAAGTCATTTATTCATTCAAAAAGTATTCATTGAGGAGCTGCTCAGTGTTTAGGCTCTACAACAGGTCCTTCAAAGTTTTTTAAAATGTTGCATATTTATGTGTTATTCTTCAGCTAAATTCTTTAAGCTCTAGGTTCATTTTTGTTGAGGCCCTTTCATGCCTGAAATATTCATTCTTGTATCTCGCACCTAGGTACAGTCTGGCATGAAGTAGGCTTGTAACGAACGTTTGCTGAATGAATTGGCTATTAAACCTAACCTTGCTCTGCAATAGGAAAAGCAAAGGAGGATGACTGAGGTAGTATAGAAGCAGGGTCCCCGCCAACCAGTGCCACTGTTACCATTTCCCCTCTCAGAAAGCACGTGCCTCTTCCTCCTCTTCCTCCCTCCCTCTAGTAACCCTTGAGGGGGGAATAAAGGGCAGAAATCAGCAGGGCCTCCAGAGCACCTTTGACTATAGATGTGTCTAATTTAGCAAACCTAAAGAAACGAATCGTTAAGAAGTAATAACTGAGAAGTGGTCCAGTAAAGTGACAATGAACTATACATGTATCCGGAGAACTGCCTTTGTTGAGTAGAGAACTAAATTGACATGTTTCTCTTGTAAAAATAGAAGAAATACAATTTTTAAATCTTGAATATTTCTTTCCTTCTTTTCTTCCCTGCCTCCTTTCTTTCCTTCCTTCCTTCCTGCTGTGTCTTAATGTCTATATAGCTTATCCCAGGGGATTAACTGGAAAAGTGATATTCTCATCCTTGAGCATGAGAAATTATGTTAGCTGTTTACATCTCTGTGGGTTCAGGGGATGGATATTCTTGTGCTATTTTATTTTAAATGTTCATTTATTTTTGAGAGAGAGAGAGAGAGAGTGCACACACGCACATGCCTGCACATGTGGGGGAGGGGCAGAGAGAGGGAGACAGAGGATCCAAAGAGAGCCCTGTGCGGGGCTTGAACTCATGAACAGAGAGATCATGACCTGAGCTGAAGCTGGAGCCACTCAGGCACCCCCATTTTTGTGCTATTGATGCGTGTCAACCTGCTGCTCGAATGTAAGATCAAACCCCAGGAAGAAAGCTGCTCTGAAACTTGGCTTCTTGGAAGGGCTTAACAAACCTTTCTGGACAGGCAGAAAGTTTTATCCAGGGAGGACACCAGAAAGAAAAAAGATATTGAAGGATGTAGGAGGAAATTAAAAATATTCAATACGTTGATTAGAAGAACATGAAATGGAGAAGAGGATGAGGAATATTAAACTCTGTATCCCTGGAGTTCTGGGAAGAGGTTGAGTTTATTCCTCTCAAGGTGGTGAAGCTGGAATCCTGTATAAGAACTAGCACTCTACGCCTTAGCAAGCAATGGAGAGGATTAACATCAAGTAGCAGGTTTTAGGACTCCCGTTACTGGTCCAGAAGGGATACGAAACACTGCAAGAAGGGCCTAAGATGGTTTAATAGAAAACTGCACTGTCTCCCTCGATTTGCATGAAACAGGTTGATGAATGAAAGTCTGTAAAGCTGTGTTTGGCATGTGGTAGCTCTTAAGTAAGTGTTGATTATTTTCATTATTATCACTTTTCCTTCACAGGCTGTAGGATGTAAGGGTAGAGCCGTAGAGACTCAACAAACCCATTATTTCTCTGCTGGTGGCCTCCACCAGCAACCCACGCTTGCACTTTTCCTTGCCCAAATTTCTCCATTACCTATAAAAATCAGGGTCAGGAATCTCAAGAACTCCTGAACATGGGTGCTGTTTCATTTCTCCTTCTAAGGTAATGATCATAATTTTGAAAGAGAAAAGAGAATCTGAAAAGGTATCATTTAGCCCCAGAGACACTGTTAGACTGAGTTTTCTCAAATGTGGCTTGTGAAAGCAAAATGACAAGAGGCTGAGCACACACCAAAACACCAGGAAGTGTAAAGAATAAAGTAAAAGGGCAAGAAGGCTCACCAGTTTTATCAAGAAGACTTGCAGGTGCAATTTGAGGCGAGGAGAGGAAAAAGGCCTACAAACTAGATGTTAGGAAGACAGCATGGCAGAGGACGCAGTGATGAGGAAGGTGCTCAATAATTTGCTGAAGGAAATAACAGGGGAGATGTTTGAGAACTACATTCATAATCTCAGATTATATAGAGATTAAAAATAGTGGGGCACCTGGGTGGCTCAGTTGGTTAAGTGACCGACTTCAGCTCAGGTCATGATCTCGTGGTTTGTGGGTTCGAGCCCCGCGTCAGGCTCTGTGCTGACAGCTCGGAGCCTGGACTCTGCTTCGGATTCTGTGTCTCCCTCTCTCTCTGCTCCTCCCCTGCTTGTGCTCTATCTCTCTCTGTCTCTCAAAAATAAATAAATGTTAAAGAAAATTAAAAAAAAAATAGTGAATTAACAATCTGGAGTTTCAGAACCAAAATCGACTAGAACCAAATCCAATGCCATTGAAAACACTGGGACTTTATGGGCTAGAATTTAGAACAACATGCAAAGGTTGGTCTTGCCCAAAGGAAACTGATGAAATAGAAATGATGGACATGCCCCAGAGCCTTGGTTATTTCTGGAAATCTGCAAAATCGGAGCATACATGCACAGTGGAGAACATTAATAGCATAAAGGAGAGCAATTACAAGTGATTTGGGGTTAGGGGGTGAGGGCAGACTGTGAGTTCCCTGGCCAGATGAGCAGTGCTTACGTGACAGTTGAAACATAGTCCAAGCATAGCAGTAGTGTGGGCAGATTCCACTATCCAGGTGTCCATTGACCTTTCCTTCTGCTAAAAGCTGAAGATTTGATAAATTGCTTTTGGGAGCATACCATTTATTAGAAGTCATAAACTATAATGCTATGAATCTGCTGCTGATCCCTTGGAAATATTTGAGAAATTGTAATTCAATAGAAAAGTTTAAGTATCTGGTAAAATGAGCCAGGTGTTAGATGGGTATGCAAAGATGAGTAAAACAGACAAAACCTTGCCTTCTAGTGGAGGATACAGATGTTAACTAACAGAGTCCCTGTCTGATTATTTAAATTGCAATTGTGAGACCGTTACAAAGGAGAAGAAAGGGTGAAGTGAGACAAAATTGGAGGACCCTCTGGGGTTGAGGAGCAGGGGAGCTCAGGGAAGACCTCCCACAGGAAGTAACATTTATGTTGCTATTGGAAAAATTTACTTGGCAGGAAGGCCCTGAGATGGGATATGGCAGGGACCACAGGGTGGGTCTGTGGAGGGTAGGAACTGAGGAGAAGACTGTGGGAGATAAGGCTTCCTCATGGGTTTCTAAACTTACATTGTTCCCCATTAATCTCTTTAAAGGAGTGAGGTTACAAGGCCATGTAAACTTCAGAAGACCTCTCTGGGAACATTCCACGGGCCTCCATCCTTACGGTAGGCACTGCCATGTGGTCAGAATTATTTTGAGTGGCTGCAGAGAGCAGAGCCAGGACTCAAGTGTGCAGGCTACAGGGATGTAAAGTATATGAGAGGTCCTTCTAACAGCTACCCAGCGAAGGAAAGCCCTGCCTGCCTGGGAGAAGCCAGCTGCTTTACCTATATGCCTGCAAAAGGGTCAAGTGCAGGTCAGTGAGCACCTTTCAGCCCAATCTTGTCAGAAAGGAGTCCTTTCAACTGGGGAGTTGGACAGTGTATAACAATACCCACCTATGGAGACTGACCCTGTGGTAGGCATTGTTTAGGCTCCAGGAACACAGAGCTGATAAAGATTACCCCCTCGTTGGTCAAGTGGCAGGGAAAAATAGGATGCCATGTGAAAAATGTTCTCACATGTGTTGTGCTTTCAACCTTAGACAGTCTCTTGCCCAACCCTCCCTCAGTGTCCTGTCTGACTCCACCAAGAACATCCTTATTCACAACTGCAGCTGACACCACGCGCTCTGAGCCTCACCTGCACAGCCTGGTTATGGGGATCGGGTAGTCCTTCAGTTTTGCTTCCCTTTCTGTCTCCACTAGCTGCTTTTTTCTGCCATTTATGCTTCTGCATTGATCTGGCCCTTGATCTCTGATTGCAACTCTGTTCTTCATCCTGTGCCAGCCCCTTGGACTGAGGCAGGTTTGCTTTTTAACTCTGGGTACCCGTCTGGGCACAACACATACTGCTTCTTTTACTCCCTCCAAATGCTCCTTCCCACTCAGCCCCCAGCTTCCCCACAGGCTCCCTGTCATCATTCCCTGGGGAGAGATGATCCACGAGTGCTGGAAGAGTCCTTTGAGAGCTGTGGGAGCATTTGGGCTGGGGCGGGAGATCCAGCATCAGGGTTGAGCAGGAGTTTCTTCAGAAGGAGAAGGACTGGGAGGGACTTTCAGTCAGGATATTCTAGTACTTCCTGTCTACCCAGTAATAAACTGCTCAGTCTTTGGGCAGTAGAGTGAAGAGCACGCTGACACTGGGTGTCAGATCCAAACCTGTGACACCCCCAATTGCTTGATCTTCCCCAATATCTCACAGCCCAGTTTACTACCTAAGCATGAATATATCTGCCATTCCGACCCCCAAAGGACGGAATTGTGAAGATGAGGTAAGATGGGACTGTCATTTGGCTTCTCAGAACAGAACCGTAGAGATAGACATTTTCATCTAGTCTCTTCAGTGACCATTAACTAGAGTTCCATTGTGTTACACACTAGAGCTTCTCATTATTGATTTATTCAAACAAGCTGTTGGTGGAAAGGCCACTTGGGAAAGAGAATTATTCGTAAAGCCGGACACTGAAATTGCTACAGGCCGCCCTCTGCTTTTGGTGGACAGTCTTGGGAGAGAGCAAGCTTCCCTTTACCGCTGTCCTGGCCTGGGAAATCTCAGAGTGTGATTCTACTGAGGCTCTCTGCCACTCAACCTCCTGATCAGACACTGCCAACTGGGCCTAAGTGAAGAGAATCATATTCTCCAAGGTGAGCCTGTGTAATTTTTCTCTTTGGAGTCTTTTACTTCACTCTTATCTTTGGCAAATGTTTTCATATCTGAATTGTCAAACTGAAAGGAATGAAGAAAGGAAGTGCTGTTGAGGTGTCATTTACAGTGGAGGATTCTAGAGCGAGAGAAGCTCCTGGGACCCAGAGCAAAACACTGGCACTTGGCACTTTCGAGCTACCCAGACTGACGTTGCTCAACTTCATCAGTCAAATGAGATATTTCAGAAAGCATGGGGCATAGGAGCCCGCTTATCTTGGAAAATGTTTGTGCCCCTGGGTGGATGTACGCACCTCTTTGGGGCTCTAAAACAGTGCAGAGTACCAAGAACACCTCTGGGCACATCTGGAACAGACAGAAGACCAGCAGCCCTATAAGTTCTGAAAAGAGATTTGGGCTAGAGGCCATGAAACCTGCATGCTCCTCCTCCTCTTGCTGTCATAATTAGCCACGTGACTTCAGACCAGTTGTAGACTCCAGGCCTCATGTTAATCACCTATAAAATGTTGTGGGCGGACCCATCAGAACCTTTTCTTGTGGGATATTCTAGAATTCTATATAAGACTTGCTTCCAAAGACCTAATAGCAGCTTAGGGCTAAATCTTCTTCAGAAAAGTTAATTTGGTGCAAAAGGGAGCTCAAGACTCTATAGATACTTATTTTCAAATAATCACTACAGAATCGGGGTTTGGACACTACTGCCCTGGGTCAGAGAGCTTCCTTGATTTTATGTGTGTGTGCATATATATATGTATATAATTGCTTAGTTGCTGGTGTAGATGATGGGATGTGATCTCATGTTTGTTGAATAAAAAAGAATATGCAAAGAGTACAAATATCTCTTTGAGAGGGTTTGATGGGAGATATTTTCCAAAGTTGGGATTATGGGAGGCCCGTGATGTAACGGTTATGTTATGGGTTGAATTGTGTCCCACTAAAAATGATACATCATAGTTCTAATTTTCAGTTCCTGTAAATGTGATCTTATTTGGAAATAGGGTCTTTGCACATTTAATCAAGTTAAGATGAAATCATGAGAGTAGGCCTTACTCAATATTACTAATGTCCTTATAAGAAGAGGGAATTTTCAGGACGCCTGGTAGCTCAGTCGGCTACATATCTAACTTCAGCTCAGGTCACGATCTCATGGTTTGTGAGTTCCAGCCCTGTATTGGGCTCTGTGCTGACAGCTCAGAGCCTGGAGCCTGCTTCACATTCTGTGTCTCCCTCTCTCTCCGCTCCTCCCCCGCTCATACACATGCACGCTCTCTCTCTTTCTTTCTCTCCCTCAAAAATAAATAAACATTAAAAAGAATAAAAAGTAAGTGTATTAAAGAAGAGGGAAATTTGAACACACATGCACGGAGAGAATACTATGTGAAGGCAGAGATCGGGGTGATGTATCTACAAGCCAATAAACACCAAAAGTTGTCTGTTGTCACCAGAAGTTACAAAAGAGGCATGGAACAGACTCTCTCTCTCCGAGAATCTTAGAAGGGCTGCCACCTTGATTTTGAAGTAGGCTTTGGAACTTGAGAGAATAAACTTCTATTGTTTTAAGCCATCTAGTTTGTGGTCTTTGTTATGGCAGGTCTAGGAAACTATCCAGGTTAGGAGTACAGGCTCCAAATCCAGTCATCTTAAGTTAAAATCCTGTCTTTTGACTTACTAGTTGGGTGGGGGCAAGTTACTTAACCTCCCTGAGACTCAGTTTTCTTAACTATAAAATGGGGATATAATTCTCTTACCTTTCTTATCTTTAAAATAGGGATATAATTTCACCCACCTGATAGTAATGCTGTGATGATACAGTGAGGTAACCCTTGAAAAGGGGCCAGCAGTAGATTGTGACCCATATTAGATGAGGTCATCTCCTTGTATTTGTATCTGAACCAGAGACTGTCTCTTAGGGCCTTTGAAGATAGGGACCGTATCTCATACCATCTCACCTAGCATTGAGTGTTGAATGTGGTAACTGCTCAGTGACTCTTTGCTCCCATTAATAACGCAGATACATATTAATTTTGTCAAAGCCCAACTGAGTATGAGTGACGTTGGACATGTCCTCCTCTTAGGCTCTCCTCTTAGCTCTTCTTGGGTTTTTCTTGGTAATACTCTAACATCAAGCCGAGCAAAGTAAGAGGGAGCACAGGGCGGGGGTCAAACCCTAGTTGTTACATGTGGTTATGTGTTCTTGGAGAAGTTATCCCTCTCTACTGTGCTTCAGTCTCCTCCTCTGTAAAATGGAAAAGGGGGTGGATTAGACTTGTGCTGTGCCCTCCCCCAGGGGAGGGCTAACCACACCTACTTCTTAACTCTCAATTTCTGCTCCCAACTGCCTCCAATCCTCCCTAAGGGGCCGCATTGTTTTCAACACTAGCTGCATGAACAATACACCTTAAGGAGGGTTGTAACTAATGGTTTTAACAATTTACGCGTACACTCCATGTGCACAAAATAATCGGCTCAATAAAAGCAACATCAAGGGCCTGGCTGAACCTTGATAATTTCAACTAATGTGGAAACTATGGACTTGGCAGCCCAAGACTTTACTGATGTGGGAATCACTGGATTTGGGGGCACATCTTATAAAACACGTGTTTTGGCTGAGGAGACCCCCTTGGCAGTAGATGTCGTGGGGGAGGCCAGTTGCAAAGTCCAGGCTTCACTGTCAGTTGGCAAACCTTTCAAGTGTGTCAGCTGCACACTTGTGGAGTGTGGAGAACTGCAGAGGGAAAGCTGAGCCCTGGGGAGAGCGGGGCTGGGGGAGAGTGACAGATGAGGTGTGTTTAGTGAGGATCGTACAAATTGTTTCCTTTTAACAAGACATAAACCTTACTGAAAACATCATCTGTTTTTGGCTTGCTAATTACACTTTTTGCCTTTCCTCACTTAGCTGAAGCTTTGACGGCCCTAAATTTCCTAAAGGCCTTTTTAAGAAAAATAAAATTAGGGTTTAATTAAATGAATTATACTACCTATATATTATTTTTTAGGATCGCTAGGGGGTGCCCCACAGTTAGTGAATTCGTTCATTCATTCATTCATTTGACTGCTTCGGTTGGCCCCAGGCACACTACTGGGAACCATGCGTTAGTTACCTGGCGGCTGCAACTAATTAAGATTTTCAGTAGTGGTTTTCTATGTCCTGGGGTCTCCGTTCTAGTGCTGGAGCTGGCATAGAGCCTAGACTGAGACCAGTCTTGCCCTCATGGGCTTGCCATCTAGTTGGAGGAAGAATGAAGACTTATTTGCAGCCTTCGCAAGGGCTGCGTTAGTAACAGTATAACCACAACGGTAATAGTCATAGAAATAATACTAAGGATAACAGCTAACATTGATCATTTATTGTGTGCCAGCTCATAAGTGATTTAAGTAGTTATGTTATTTAATCCTCACATAAACCTCATGAAAAAGTTGCTGATATTCTATAGATGAATAGATGAGTCCATTCTACAGATGAGAAGTGACAGAAGTTAAGTAACTTGCCAGGCATGGCACATGTATGTAGGAGGTAGCAGCCCTGGGGTTGCAACCCATGTGATCCGGCTCTGGAACCTGCCCTCATAATCAATTCTCTGCACTGCACACGTGAACTCCATTTTAACAGTGGTACCAACTGCAGCTTTATATACATAAAGCTAGATTATTCACTTTTATAGGAGGATTTCATGAAATGTTTCTGTAAATAGCAAATGCTCTTGGCACACTGAAAAGAAGGTTCAATTGGCAAAAGGTTGATTTATGCATTTGTCTCTGGGAACATATCTATTCTATACCAGGAAGTTCACCTGATGTAAAATTGTAATCAGCTTACAGACATAGCAGAGGGAGGCACAGGTGATACAAGGGACATCCCTCTACCCATGAAAACGTCTTTATTGATAGTTTTTCATACATAAAAAAATAATGAAGAAAACCAAAATGTAAATTACCTGTAAATACACAGATAACCCCATCTAAACTTTACTCTAATGCATCTATTACTTTTACTTTTTTTAAATATAGAAAGTTATAAAATAAAAAAATAAAAGATCTCTTTTCCATCTTAAGCCCCCACTATTGAGCATTGTTCTTCGCTCATCCTTGAGGAAACCATGTGGAATTGAATGTCTCTTGAGGACACTAGAAGGGGTGATAGGTCACTTTCTGTTGTGTGCCGAGTCCCCTTCATCCTGAGGGGATGAAGTCACAGAAATAAGTATCACTTTATTCTGGGCGTTAAGTGTAGGGTGTAGGTGGAAAGGAAGATGGGCAAGACCTAACCAATTGTCTCCATCTGAATCTCATGGTGATTTGGACCCGTTGGTCCCTCATTAACCTTCCATGTGGCAGGCCCACACACTCACTGTCATCTAGCAGAAACATGATTCATATGTCTTTACTAGTTGCCCTACCCTATTTCCTCATTTTTATCCTTACAACTCTGACGGGAAGATTTACACTAAAATCCAATGCACATTCTCCTCCCTACACATACTCCTTCCTGTTTTCTCTGCTTCCCCTCTCTCCTGTTCTTCCTTTTCACTTTCTCCTCTTTCTTTCTCAAACACCTCTGTGCCTTTCCACTAAATTTTAGACCCTTGCCATTTTCTCTGCACACGAACTGGTATATCTGACAGTATATAACATTGGAGTTTGTGTGCATGTGTCTTTCCAACAATTGTCTCTTGCTCACATGATTCTGTTTAAGTCCTTAACAGCATGTACAAATCCTTTGTGGGAGATATCCAGAGTCAAAAGTGTCCTCACTCTCATCCTGCCGGCCATCACTGAGTGCTTCTTTCATCAATACACCATTGCTAGGCGTGAAATGGGGTATTTAGGATTTTAAGAGCCAAATGTAAATGTGCTTAATGAGCCTCAAGGGAGCTGTGGCATGGCCAGGGAAAAAAGGCTTTTAGCAGCAAATGCAGACAAAAGTATTGGATTTCATTCTCTGGGTCTCCTGAAAAGTCAAAGACAAAGAAAATGGAGATCCTGGCCCCTGATGGGGTAGGAGTCAGTCAAAACCTAAAACCCAAGCAACTGGAGTCTCTTGACATTTTTCTCTTTGGTAAAGAATTCAACAAATGGTGGGGGGCAGAGGGGGGTACAGATGGAGTATAATGATTTGTTCTGATAGTTCGAAGCCCCTGGTATTGTTGGGGACACCCTAAAGGAGCTCAGAGAAAGCAGTGATGGAGAAGAAATCTTCGCAATACTTTTAGGATTCTGAGCAGTGACTTTAAAAATTTTTAGATTTTTAGATGAGTTTAGAAAAACTCATCTGAGTATTCCAAATCTGCCCGAAATCTCTTTTTGGCTCTGTCAAAACAACATTCTTTGTCTCTTTACTAGTAAATATGAAGGCTAGTTCAGGCATCTCAGTGCATTAGAAATCTGTTGAATGTCTCAAATTTACTCTGCTGTAGCTCGGGGCTGGAGTCTGGGAGACTTCCTGCCTCTGACAACTGTTTTATGCCTACCCAGGTTGGGCCAGCTCTTCTTGAGTGTGTTAAAAGTGGTATGTTTCTGAATATAACAATGCTGATACTTGATCCTGGCAGAAAAAGAAGTGAAAAATAACTCATAAAAAAAATTTTTTTTATGGCTTTAGGCGAGTCAGTAACTCTGGGCAATCGTATGGTTTACATTCTGCAACAGCTGAGCTTCTAGCATTCTCCTCCCCTGGGAGGCGGACAAAGGCGGGGTCACCCACACTGTTTGCCTTGATACCCACAACGCTCCTACACTCTGGTTTGGAAACTTGAGTCTGGCTGTGTCCACGCTCAGCCCACACTGTGCCTCTCTCGGCGTCCCTCCTGCCTAGTTTCATTCACTTCTTTGATCTATTTGTGTACCTATGTGCCTTCCATTGCCGGCAAGCCCGGGGAAGACAGGGGTAGTATCTCTTTCGTTATCTCTCAGAGCACCGAACACAGAATTTTGCCCGTGGAAACTGCTAGGTAGATATTTGCTAAATGGTACTAATTTCTTTTTAAAAAGTCATGCATTTTTGTCCTTTTGATAGGTATCCTATTCTCTGGATAAGTCTGGCTGAATTTAAATTCTTACTACTACTGTAATGATGTCTCACTTAGTTTATGTGCTTATGAGCCTAAATTCTATGATTAAAAACAAAAACAAACAAACAAAAAACTAGAGGAACGTGGGATGGTATACCCCAGAATAAACCACATAAAATCTTAATGTCTCAAGTTTTCTGTCTTTTTAAAAGAATGAGAAGAGTTACTAGAAGGTACAGAAATATAAGATTGAGAGTGATAAGGGATGACTATTGCAGTGCTGGCTCACTGGCTGTGTGATTTCTGCCAAATTACCTGAACTCTCTGTTTCCTTCCCTATAGGGTAGGGATAAAGCCTAATTTGCAGAGTTGTGACGAAGAATGAATGAAATTCAATGAGATGATACACACATAGCTTTGAAACCATGCAAGTGTCCAGTGAAATCCATTGAAGAGGACTGACTGCTTCTGGGGAAACACATAGAGATGAGAGTCCAAAGGGATCCCCTCTGGGGTTCCAGAAGGAGAGCAGATTTCTGGGGTCTGGGACAGACAAAGGGCCACATATCTTGCTGCTGGTCTGTATCTTGAGGTGAAAACACAGTCTTAGAGGCTACCCGAGGGACAGATTTTGGGCCTGGAGTGCTGGCCTTGCTCATGTTTCCAGGCCCAAGTGCACTCAGAAGCATGGAGCAGTGGATCTAGAGAGACTGTGCAGGCTGGGACAGAGGGTGTCCCAACAACTCGGCACTGATGGCCTGTGCTCCCCATGGGACTTTAGAATGCCTTGGAACTCTGAAAGACCTTGAAATGTAGCCCAACACTGGGCTCCCTTAGAATGACCGAAGTTGTGTTTCCCATCACCCAGGCAGGAAAGAAACTTGAAACTAAATTGTTTTCTAGAAAATAAAGACATGCCGTATTTCTTACATACTTACTATCTGTATCATTAAAAATATTAGATCTGCCACAGATTTTTACTTGGATGTTGGTTCTATTTTCACACTATTTAAGAGCTTTGAGGAAAGACGAATTTTTAAAATAATATAACATTAGATCCACTCAGATTACATATTTGGCAGCTTTATAAAGCAGTCTTTTTTATTTTTAAATAATTTTAATAGCTTGATTCTCTGTAAATTATGATTTTTACCCTCTGACATGACATGGCCACCTCAAATCTTATGTAAAGGCAGACAGATTAAAATATGTACTGATATGGATAAATAGACAGTAGATCATTGATGTAATAACACCTAATATAGTGCCCTACATAATTATAGATCTTCAATAAATATTTGGGAAATGAATGAATGAATGGGTAGATTCTGACAAATTGTTAGAATTATTGACAAAAATGTCATTTTTATTCACCTTAGCTTTAGTGTTAGTAAACATTACTTTATTCCAACCCTTATAATGTTAGTCATTGGTGACAATACTCTATTAACCAGAATATATTCTTAATCAAAATAGACCATTTCCTGGTGATACTGAATAATAGGGAATTTATAGAATTAGGTGACACTGCTGGTGGGTATCTCAGTACCTCACAAGCTGAAGGCAATGTTGCCCTTAGATGAAACTGAGAAGGGGGAGGAGTTTGTTCCTCTTGCTCATATTTCTTCTCCCTTGTGTAGCTCTCGGGCTCTTGTTGAGGACTTTCCCTATCCCATGGCCCTTGGATGACAGGGGCCTTTTACTATACCAGCCCATCTTTTGCTTTTTCTCTGTTCCACTCTCTAATCATCTTCATAAAAGATTTGTGTACAAAGATGCTCTTTGCCGTTTTAGATGTAATGATAAAAAACAGAGTTAAGCTAAATATCCAAATAAATTGTGAGATATTCTCAAATGTCTAACATGAAGCTATTACAGATGATGTCTTAAAAAATTACGTAATAACCCAAGGAAATATCAGTGTCACTAAGTCAAATGAGAAAATAGCATATAGTTTAGACATGTGGTTCTGTGGGCACATTAGAGTGGATTTGGGGCTATGAAGAGGAATTATTGGATTACAGTTGCCTCAGAGAATCCTTGGTCAAGAATTTTTCTCTATGTGGAGTTTTTGAAAAATATGGGGGTGGGGGCTAGTGACTTCAAGGTCACACTCTCACAAACACCTGGAATGCAGTCTTTCTATGTTACTGGTTTAGGTGTAAGGTAGAGCTGGGGTGGGGGTGGAGGGTTGGTTGATATCCTTGTTTGAAAATTACCATACTAGAATGGAGGCTGAAATAAAAGACTCTCTCACTTTGGCTTAGAGGTGAATCAAAGGAATATCTATGGGTGGGGTAAAGAATTTTTGTGGAAAATAGTTTTGGATTTCTTTGAACCCAGAGGTAAATGACTGATCAAGAAAGCAGATTATAAAACTGTGCAGCAGTAAGTATGGTTATCTCTTGGTAGAGCTGTGGGTTGTTTTAGTGTTCTTTTTGAAAACTTTGTTTTCTAATTTCTCTGCAATGAGCATGCATAAGTTTTATAATCAGACAAAAGTAACAAAAATTCTTTGATTTGCTTTTATGCCTAGCACTCACTGGCCTGTGTATCTAGAACTAAAGCACATGTTTATTCATATGCAAATTATAATGCCTTTGGGCTCCCTGCCACCCCCATGCAGGAACTTAGGCTCCTCAGTTCCTCTCTAGGTTTTTATGAGCAATCTTCCAGTACTTTCTTCCTTTCTAACTTCCCTGTCAATCTATAGTGTACAGGCAGGTACTCTTCTAGTGCAAGGTAACTGGCCTTTCCTGGTGACATTGCTGGCTAGCACCATGGCCCTGGTCAGGGGAGAGGAGCTCTGTCCCTCCCTTTACCCCTTTCCTCAGCATGTTCTAGGATCATTCTTCAAATTCCCAGAAGCATAGCTGAGAATAAGTTGGGAAATTTCCCAAGGCTTTGGTGAAGCCATGGAGCAACGCTGGGGGGAAATACATTCTAGATGCTAACATACAGCCGTGACTACACGGGGTTGGCCTCAAAGTCCACAGACCACAAATACCCTCAAAATCCTTTCCCACTGCTTTACTGCCCACCTGCCCAGCCTCTCACTCTTCACACCTCCTGGAATGCTTTCTAGGCCTTGGAGTTCACATCTGCAGCCATCCCAAAGAGACCAAAGTGTTCCTCCTTCTTTCCAGACTAAGGTTCACCTCCTCAGGCCTTATTTCTGGTCTCAGTATTTTCCCAGGATGATTGACAAAGAGAATAGCTGCTGTCTTAGGAAGAAACTCAAGCCCCGCCCGTCAAGTGTGTGTGGCCAGGTCATTGCATTCCAACAGAAAACCAACTATAAATTATTTAAAAATCTATTTGTTACATTAGTTCTTTCTGAAGGTTTCAAACAATTCTACATAAAGAACCTCAAATGTCCAGTCTGTGTTTCTTTGAGATTTCCCAGTCCAGTTCCTTTCATCGTCTCTCATCCATCATGAGGTCAAGATCAGGCTGGTGTGACCTTTTTCTCACTCTCTCCAACTTGTCTCCTTCAAGTGGTCAAGAAAACACACACACACTCACATAGACATGCACTCACCACAGACATGCACATACTCACATGTCCACAAGGATGAGCTGCAGGTTGTCTACATCAAATAGTACAATAAAAGAAACATTCCCTGAAAGAAACCAGTATGAAGAATCTGGCAATAAACCTGTACCCCATGGTTTATATTACCAAACAGAACACTTAATTTCTCAGCTGAAAACACCTGCACTCAGTTTACTTCACAGTATTCCCCAAGGACAATAATGGGTGGGGAATTCCTTTATATTCTTGTCAGTGAACGGGCCTCTTGAAACAATTACCCCAAATCAAAGGAAGAGTCTATCCCAAAGGTGAATTCAGTCCTTTTACTTAGAAAGAAAATCCGCCTTGTTTTAAAATGGCAGTTTTACAGGCTATACATAACCACGGTTTTTTGGTTTTTGTTTTTTTTAAAGAGAGGATAATCTGAGGGTACACTTTTAATTGCATCTGGACACCCTTTTGCACAAGTGTAATAATGATTTATGCACCAAAGTTGACTTTTCATCTACCCTGTTTCTACAGGGCTTGCTTCCTGTGACATCTAACCCCAAAAATGAAAGATCAGGAATGCAGAAACCATTGATAATAGCTGACTCTCTTCCTCTTCTCTGGTATCATTAGCAGTTTGGAAGCTGCCTTCAGAGCTCTAATCCAGCTGGGTGACTGGTGTGAAGTCTTCTGGGACCAAGATGGCTTTCCAGACCCCGAGGTGGAAGTGGGGTATTGCGGGGGCTCTGTTCATAGTAGTAGCCTTTGCTACGAGTACAGTCAACTAAGTGGCTGGAAATGCAGCACGTGAGCCAGGATTCCTCAGCTTTGCTCAAATTTTCATAAGGCTTCCGTGTTTTAGGAACAGGATCAAAACATAGAAAGAATGGAGGAGAGAAGCCCCAAGGAAGGGATATTATGTGTGTGGGTGGTACGTTTTGAGAAAAGAAAGTGAAGAAAACTTTAAATGAGTTTCAATTATTATGAGGTTGCTTACAGGGAGAATTTATGATTGCAGATATAAAGGCAGAACCAGAAAAAGTGAACATGTATCGCTTGAAGAATGGTATTAAGAAACTAGCAACAACTCCTGATAATAAATGTGATTTGGTGCCGCAGGAGGGTGTGGCATGCCACCTGCTGTCCTATTTCCTACCACAGCAAAACCAATTTCTTCTGAAGTTTGATACCTATCTCCTCCTTCCTTCTGTCCCTTACTCAATTTTACCTCTTCTTTCTCTTTAAAAAAATACTGTCCAACCTAATCTGGATGGTCACCTTATTACATATAGCATATAATTGCCTCTCCTCCCTAACCTCTGACTACCTTACAGGTAATGATACCTACACTTGTCTACTAATTACATCCTTCAAGTCCCAACTCCCGTTTCCTTTTCCTGCACAAGGCTGGCCTTGAATGTCTACTGTGAAGGTCATACATACTTCACACATTTTAGCAATTAATTGTACGCAGTAAACACTCCTTCCTTTGGAGGCTTATAACCCTTTTAATATGTACCAGTCATTTGTCATCTGTAGTTTTGCATTATTAGTTTCTGTTTTACATCTTTAGTCATTCAGTAAATATTTACTGAATACTTGCTTTAATCCAGGCACTGTGCCTGGCACTGGTAACAAGAAGAGTAAGGCATTGTCTGATCTCAACCAGTTCTTGTGTTAATGGAGAAAACAGAGGCCGACAGCACTCTCTGATCTGGTATGTGCCTTAAATGAAGTATGGAGTAACTTCTGTAGGCTCTTAGAAGAAGACATACATAACTCAGCAGAAAAGGCTTCACGGAGACTGGCTGGATCTTAAAGAATGGATTGAAATTTTCCAGGCAGAGAAAGAGGAAGGATATTTCAGGCAGAGGGAGCAAGATGTGCAGAGGCAAAGTTCTAAGAGGGTGTGATGTTGTTGGTGACTGGTGAACCGAATAGTGGAGTCTAAGCATATGCTGTGTGCATGTGGTTTGGAGGGTGGGAAAGAAGATTAAAGTGATAGCTGGGGCCAAGCTTGTCAGGGTCCTTATCTGCTATGCGGAGCTAAGCAGTTTGTACATTTAGCTTTCAGAGTGCTGAAATGTATAAGAAAAGTACTGACATATTCAGATTTATTTCATGGGAAGAGAATTCTGGCACATATATGGATTATGGACACAGTGGAGGAGAGAGACAGGTGGCAAAGAGGCCAGTTATGAGACTAAACTGTAGCTGTGAGATACAGAAGAAAGGCTAGATTCTGGGAAATAGAAAAAAAATAGAAGAACCTTCTGTGGATATGATAATAAATTCAGTTAAATTGTACATGCCAGGAGGAGATATACAATAGGCAAGTTGAAAAAAGGACTTTATCTTGGGAAAGCAATCTCTGCCTTGGATGGAGAACTAGGAGCCACTGGCTTAGAAGCCATGGCAGTAGAGGGTAGGTAAGATTACTCTAAGGAGAATATATAGGCAGAAGACAAGGAGGCTGGGAGGACATTTGAACAATACAGGAAAGGGAGGGACAATTGGAAAAACAAGATCTCAGAATAGGCAGGAGGGCATCGAATCTGGTACCTGAGATAAAAGGGATTCTCCCTAAAGAGGTGTCCTGTATTTGAAGAAAGATGAGAATTGACAAGCTAGAATACTGGACTTAAGTAGTTTGAGAGTAGGGATTATTTCTTTACTTATATGTTAGTCCTTTGTTGCTCATAAAACATCGCCTTGCACAAAAGAAGTCCATAATGAATGTCTGTTGATTTACAATAGTTTACTCTTTTTGCATGAAACTCATCTGTTTATCTTTCTTACTCTTCATTTCTTTCCTTGCAATATTTATGAGGTCTAATAGGTCTAGTTTCCTATTCTGAATTTCCTGGTTCCTGGGCGATGGGCTACTAGACACTTGTCACTCAAGACGTGGTTCATAGAGTTGTAACATCAGTATCATGTGGGAGCTGAGTGCAAGATTGTGCCTCCATCCTTAGATCTACTGAATCAGAATCTGTATTGTAACAAGATTCCCATGTGATTGGAGTGTACATTACAACTTGAGAAGCACTGGCCTATAGACACCTTTTCGAATCCTTTTGTTCAAAACTCATTATTTTTTTGTTCTTTGCTTCTTCATTAGGCCCTCACTATGGCTTCTACAAGATCAATTTCCAGGAACTGTTGCCCCATGAGGAAGTTTGATATATTTAATTTTATAAAATTACAGATGAGCTTGTACTCGTTTAACTGAAGTTCTTCATGTCATTATGAAAAATTAAAAGATCTATAACATATTCATTTTATAATCACACAAAGAAAACCAACACTGATATAAAAATATTATGTTGCACAGGACCCCAAGGGTTTGTGTTAGATATAACTTAGAAATTCTCAGCTGTGCATCTGCTTTGTTGCTGTTTTCTCTCTCACTGACATAATTTCAAGGTCACCAGTTCCATCTTTTATGGTGTGAGGAGTAAATCAGACACAGAAGAGAAGGGCAAACTTTCCCTGAAGAGCTGGAATTCCAAATAGAAATGGAAGCAAAATATTGGAAGGGACAAACCTAGGGATGCATGTACTTTCTATTCTCCTGCTCTTTATATAAGAGCGTTTGGCTCCGTTTCTGGTGGGCACTGTGACTGTGAGGTTTTGCCTACTCCTTCGAGTTTATTGTTTTGCTTCACACTTTTAAAATATTTGCAACCCAAGAAGAACTTGTGTAACTCTGGGTATGAATGCATGACTATAAAGATCTTCTGAGAACAGTTTATTAGAAATAATAGATTAAGTGCCATTTTCAGTATTTCCTCTGGTATTTGATTTATGTTATCACCACATAAACAGTACTGGTTAGACTTGCTTATAAGAAAATTGAAAATAAAAATTTTCTTTCCTCAGAATTATTGCTTATGTTTCTAGAGTCTCAAAAGAAACCAAGTTGTAGACATGTCTTGACAATGTCCAATATGGCTGGCCTTTCTATTTTACTGATGTCATTTATTTTCAACAAAGGAGTAAATTCCCTCTTCTTGGACTAAAATGTGTCTTGAAAAGTAAAAGAAAATTATGCCTAGTGTGGAATTTCAAACCTGAGTGCAAAACATCTGAACGCTGGGTGTTCATCTTTCTAACAAGCTTAGCAGATGGATGGGAAGTGATGTTTGCTGTTTATTTCCTCAACATATCAATATGTGAGGATGTGGTGCAAAATATGGTTTTCCTGCAAATGAGCAAAACCATGCCAGAAGAGTACAAGCAACATAGTTTGTACTCTGGAAGAACTTTAGAAATTGGAGGGCCACTATTAACTTAAAATCTTTCCAATTCTTTTTACTCATCAAAATCTTAGAACTGTTGTGATCAGGGTTGAAAGGACGCAATTGTTTCTGCTACTCATCTAACCATTTCAAGAGCACTTAAAGGGTTCTTTCAGGCAAGAAACACAAGGACAACTGAAATCTATCTGTATTCATGGCTTTGAATTTTTTTTAAAAAAGAAAGAACTGTAAACGTAAGCCACCAAAAGAGGCAGTTCATATCAAGTGATTTTTCCAGGATTTTAGTGGGTATTTTTGTGACCAATGACCTTTCTTTGGCTGTCAATCAGTTAAGTATTAGGCCACAATCATGGTTTAATAGCCAATTGGCATTATTTGAGAATAGTTCTAGAATTAGTCATGGCAACTATATAAGGATTTTTGCAGGAGTGTCACACTGAAAATTGGGGAGCTATTGGGAAGGGAGAAGTGGCTCAGTAGTATACAAAACCTGGAGAACTGTCTACTTATTTTTTAGGATAAGTAAGACTTAGCTTTTTTGTTAAATTCTTGGTGCTAGCCCAAAGCCTTCTCCTCTTCTTTTGTTAATTATTGTTTCTCAGTGGCTTTTGTTCTCATGATATTGATCATGGGTTGCCTACATTTCCTGAGAAATAATAAAAATTCCTCCAAGCTAAGTTGTCTTATCATCCCAAGGAGAATAATGAAGTAGATTAAATGCTGAAAGATTCACGTTCCTATAGCTTGAGGTTAGACATTTATAGTCATCATCTTGCTACTAGTGACCTATAAAATTTTAATCTATGCCTGGGGCTGGGAAAACCAGATGCCTTAGATACTCATTGTATAGCTTATTCTTGGTTGCAGGTTTCCATCATATTGGTGCCCCTGGGGTAGGGAAGGTATATTCTAAGCAACTTATACTAGGAGAAATATTTTTATCTCAGTTCTTGAGTTGAGAGCAACACCTTTAAACTAGAGGTAGCACTATAAAATTTTGCCCCAAGAACTAGTGTTGGACTTAAGCTGATCCCCAGGGAAATCTGACCTGGGGCTGGAGAAAGAGTCCAGCACTTTCAGGCCCAATGTGATTCCTTCTTGCTAAAAAGCAGACAGAAGACTCTTTGTTTCTCAGTGAGTTCATAAGATTATGTTATTGCTATTGCAGTGGATGGAGCAGAGGTATCTGGTCTTTGCAAAGGATTAAATATCTTCCCAAATTCTATTTTGTGGCTTCCAATCTTTCTACTCTGTTGAACTGGTCTTTGTGAAAGCACTTCATTCTACAAAAATATTCTGTGACATGTATGTAAAGATGTGTCCTGTAGTGGATAGAAGACTATAATGGATAGAGGACTGCATTTCTTTTTAGGAAATCTGGGTTCTAGACCCAAATCTCTCTCCTTGGTAGTTGTTCACTTGGCCAAGTCACTCAATTTCTCTGACACTCATGTCTGACATTTGTAATAATGGAGGTTTAACCAGCTGTCCTATCTATGGACCTGTGTTTTGGTGGTTTCTCCCACATTCTTCTTAGTAAGAAGTACAAAGAAGCTAACTGTAGAGATGGATGCCTGTTGTAGGCAAAACAAGAGGGAGAGACTTTTCAGTACATCTAAATGTTTGGTATAGAAAGTTCTTTAATAAAATCCAGAGCAGAGAGAGGATGACTGTGTCTTAAATATGGTGGGGCTAAGGTTATTATTTCATATAAACTTGGGTCACAGTCAAATAAATAGAGGAAGAGGAGTCCATCAGGTAGATTAGACAGGTGATCTTTGGAAAGAAAGAAAACCAGGTGATGGCAAGGTGTGTTTTTACCTAGTTTAGAAGAAAACCAACCATATCTAACAGGAAGCCCAGAATCATTTTTTCCTGGACCAGAGATCAACTTTAGTCTTGGTAGAACTGGTTTTCAATGAAGCCAGCAGAACAGAGACAAAAGCCATGGACATTCAACTGATAGCTATGTGAAGCTGTGAAATGTACAAGATGAAAAAACTGGGAATACATACAGCTATCCAAGCTGGAGAACTAGTAAGGCCAGTTAATCCTCTGGAATTCCTTTCCAGAGGTTACTAGAGGCACAGCTGATAAGGAAGAAAGGAAGAGGCTGGTGGTTGCATTATACAAGTTTTGCCGAGGACCTTCTAACTCCCTCATCCCATAGTTCCCTGATGTGTCTCATTCAGTGCTGACCACATTTTGAAGTGTAAAATGTGAATGACAAAATCAGACCATACAGTAACAACAGAAAGTGGGCAAGAGTTTCTCAGTATTTCATGACCTTAAAAAAAAAAAAAAACAAAAAAAACAAAACCATTGAACTTTTTGCTGAAAAACATTAACAAGAAGTTAATGCAACAGAGATCCTTATCTCTGATCCTTAGAGAAAAGTTGTGCAATGGTTTGGCATTTTTCTGCTTGTGACCCAGAGCCACATCCAGGCAAATCAATCTTAGTTTTCAAAATCATACCCTCAAAAGGGAAAGAGTAAAGAATGCTATAAGGACCAAGGTAGGGATGTGAGCACTGGAGACTGGGTGGAGGGTCTATTTAAGCTTTAATTGTATTCCTTTTGTTCTGCATTTCCCTGTGTCCCTGATGTCAAAAGGGCCAGCTTCACTGTTGTCATCATACTAGCCCACTGTCTTCATTTCTGATTTCTACTGGGAAGTACCACTTGATTGGATGACTCATTTGTATTTCTTTTTCTAGCTTTCTGGTCTACTCACCTCTTTGTTCTGGATGTGTTCTTAATTTCTTCCACCCAGTTCCTGATCTATACCCATTTACCCCTCAGTGATTGGCCCTGACCCACCTGTCAGGAAAGAGGGATTTGGACACTATGTTGCCACATGATTGACGAGATGGTATATGAAGAAGTCGCATTCCAGTTGAATAGGTGAGGGTCCTCACAGACAAAATGGCCATGGCAGGTACTGTTATTCTTTCAGCAATCCAAAGTTCTCCTTTGGAGGTCAAGGGCTGCCTCAGAACAGCACGACTGGCCAACCGTGCCAACACAACCATGAAAATAACAAAAACAGAAAAAAATCCCTTAAATTAAAACCTTAATAATCTCCCCTGCACATTGGGGGTTCATGAAATTAAATCAGGTTGACACACAGCAAGAAATCAAAAACTGTGAGTTTCCTTCTTCTCTAAGAGGGAAACACTTTAAAAATGCTTTTAAGCCTGTCACATCATGACTATCACATCAAGAAGTCAAATATAGAATGCAAGCCCTTCAATGGCACTTACCTGACTTATGGTGGAAAAGGCTTTTTCTTTCGTGGTCAGAGGAGGAGAAAATCTGACGGTGAATGCTGTGAAATCCTAATGTAATTATGCCAACAGTGTTCTTCACCTATGGCTTGTGATACTCATATTAAATTTCTGTCAAGTATTTATTCTTACTGTTGGCACTGTGAATATGAATCCATTCATGTTAACCTTTAATCCCATTTTACAGCTAAATAGTACTGTTAGATGCTTGATTACTTCTCCAGAAGGAGGGATTTCTACCAGTCCTTGGACACATGTTCAGGACAAGATTCAGGATTCCTGGCTCTGCCAAAAGTGATCTCTGGGATGTTCCCACTGAGAAGACTTTGGATGCCAGTTTTCACATTTAATGCACTGCAAGCTCTTAGTGACTTTTGGAATTTAGTGAGGATCAAGAGAGAAACTAGAAGGAAACCAGACAGAGAAGGAAGAGAGCCTGATGGAGAAAATCTGCTGACTTGATAATGGTCTTTCATTATAGAATTCATGTTTTATATCATTTGGTCTTTCAAACTACCTTCTCTATTTAAAGTGTTAATTAATTCCTTTATTCTTTTTGGCCATCAAAGACCTATGTAATTGATGTTCTGAACTCCCTGAGATGTAAATCCTATGTTTTCTTTCTCTAAAGCAGAGTAGTTAACCAAGCATTTACTCACAAGTATCTTTTTTTTTTAAGTTAACTCATTATGCTAAAATTGACTGTTAGTGTTTTTGTATTATTAAGAAAAACTTCCCAAACTTTATTACAGGTTTGCAGATCTTTCGGTGTGTGAGGACCTCAGACTGATAAGCATAAGGCTAAGGTTGGTTGTTTTCAATATCTTCTATATGTATTCATATGTATGTTTATATATATGTATATATATATATGCACTTATATATATAGTACAAAAGTCTTTCTCAAAAGAAATCATAAAACGAAACCTCCATATGTAAAGTAGCTAAAAATATTGCTGAAACCGCTGAAGAGCACTCTAATTTTATCTGTTACTGTTACCTCTTTTAATTTTTTTTTATGTTTATTTATTTTTGAGAGAGAGAGAGAGAGAGAGAGAGACCAAGTGTGAGCAGGGGAGGGGCAGAGAGAGAGGGAGAAACAGAATCGGAACCAGGCTCCAGACTCTGAGCTGTCAGCACAGAGCCCGATGCGGGGCTCAAACTCATGAACTGTGAGATCATGACCTGAGCTGAAGTTGGACATTTAACTGACTGAGCCACTACAGATGCCCCTGCTACAATTACCTCTTAATTGCTCCAAATGTACCTCAACAAAACTCTTGGGGTCCAAGGAACATAATTTGAGCTCCATCAGACTAAGAAACAAAAAGTGAAGGAGGGAATTTTAACAACTCATTGATGCAGTATTCTTATCCCTCTCTCACATGCAGATAGTAGGTAACTGGGCCAGTAGTAAATGGGTCAAAAGATAAAGAGAGTTTCCCTTTGCTTATCCACCTGTGAATCATTCATATGTTACTCATGAAGACAGAGAATTTGACTCCCTCTTCCCCATCCTATTTATAGAGGACTCTAGCCTGTGATCATACCTGACAGACCTGCTCCAGATCATTGCATGAAGAAAACCAGAATATACTCATTCTCAAAGTTCTGTATTTCATTGACTTATAGAATTAAAAAGAAATATGAGAGACTAATATGGGCTTTTCAATGTTTCATTTTGTCAAGAAAGGATACTTCTAAGAGCAGCCACTGAAGGATACTCAAGAAGCTTCACACTTCATAAAAGACGGGACATTTTAACAACAAAATATTGGGGAAACCTCGGTCTCAGAATTACTCAAGTCAATATTCACAGTTAATCGAATGGAGGAAAGAACACTTTTCTTTTTGGAACAAGACTCAAGAGTGAATCCCAGCTCTGCCAATTATTCCTTATATGACACTGGCTGAGATAATTAATATTTCTGAGCCTCACAAATAAAATCACGCAATGAAATCACGCAGCCCACATAGTTTTCAGAATGCAACCAATGAGTAGTTTTACATTCCTGTGCTGTTTAGTACATAGTAGGTGCTCAAAAATATCCATTCCCTCCCTCCCACACCCTTTCCCCCCTACTCATTTTACTCACCTCAGAGGATTGTTGTGATGATTGAGTAAGACAATAACAAGAGAATGTTTGGTGAACCGTAAGGCATTATTTAAATGTAAGTTTCATGAGACAGAAGGTGCTTTGCTTTAAGCACATGCATTTTCCTTTTCATAAGATGTGTAATATGTGGTGCAGGAACCCTCAGGGAAAAAAAAAAAAAAAAAAAAACTAGTGCCTTGTCTGATGCCTCCAAGACTCACATAGCCCCTGGATGAAACTGTATATAAAAAAAATGTAGATGTTATTTTAATAAATACTGTCCACATAGTGAACATAGTGTTTCTTTTGCGTGTTTTTTAAACAAAGAACTTTAACCAGTCAGCTCACAGATTTTCCTGCACGGTAAACTCTATAAGGTGTAGTTACAAAGTCCACTGGAGTTATAAAGCGTTTGGAGTTATATTGCATTAAGCACTATTGCATTCAATCTCACCAAGCTATTAAGGTGTTTTATAATGGGATGTAAATATTTATGACCTGTTTGAGAATAACCAAAGAAAAGTGCTTTTCATTATTTTACTTCGTATCCTATTAGCCAGACATATCTTTTAGTGTTTCAACACTTTCATGGCTCGGGAAAGTGATGTCAGCTTTGGTGCAGTATGTGGTTGGGAAGGAATCTGGTTACTTTTGTTACTGTGTCAAATTGCCTCCAAGCTGCTTCACCTGACAGCCTGCCTGGTGAGCTAAAGCCAGAAGAATTCTTCTGTAGACGCATCATGAATAATAATCGGCTACAGCTAAGAAAACACTCTAACTTTTGCAGGGAAACCTGGGAGCACCACATTCTAAACTAGGTTTGCATATCTCTCAGAGTTTTAAGTTGAGAAAACGCATTTCTGCTTTTATTCTCTTCCCTTGAAGAAAACTTGGAAAACGGCTGCATGTGTTTCTTCGAGAATGAAATTCTGTTTTCAGAAATCAATCTTGGTTCTAAAGTTTTCGAACACATCACTATTGTATTAAGTGGAAGTAGTTAATTTAAGTGAATTGAAGCTCTTGCTCGTCATTACAGGATATAGGAAAGTCTGGAAGATGCACTTTTTATTAAGGAAATAAGAAAAGCTGATGCTGTTTTCATGATCACATACTGTACTTGAAAACATCTAGTTATGGAAAAGAGGGAAGGTTAAATATTCAAAAATGACAATTTAAAACCACTTTGTTCTCAAATCTGTCACTACACTTTTTGTCAGATAGGTTTAAATCCTGGTAATTGGTTTATGCCAAAGGACAGAGGACAGTCATTTCAAAGCTTTCCTGTTCACAGACTGTTAAATTGCCAGAAATAACAATCACAACAAAGTGACACATAATTTAGAAAGAATGCAGTGCATGCTTCTAATCAGAACAACAATAACAACAAGAAAACCTACTAAGAGCAAGTATGGAAATGCCAGTATAGTGTTGAATCTAGCAATGATCGCACATAAAAAGCAACTGTTTGACAAGGACAGCTGTGAATGATCTATGTGTCCCACACCCTCCCCCTCCCCCAATAAAAAAGATATTCTCATTGGAAATATGGTTACAAATATAAATCACTGATTTTTTGCAAGACCGTGACGGCTTGGTAATAAATATCAAATCAGTCCATTTTAGATCTGTAAAAGGATTCTTTCAGATCTGAAGACTCCAGAGCAACTGTGAAGCTGTCTTTATTCAAATCCTTTGAAATTTAAAGCGGTGATCTTAGACCACCAAGAACTGTAAGACATGCCAACTGATGCTTATAACAACTTAGCCTTCCTGTTCTTCATATCTGATTTTATTAAGTGTCTGTCAAAGAGTATATTTAACTTTCATGTTTCCAACAGGAATTCATTGTCTTTAACTTTTGTTCTATGTTTTAACAGGCAGATAATGAAAAGAATTATTTGCATGTTGAATTTGTACCTCGGGCAATGAAAAGAGGTCTGAAGTTATTGTTGTGGTGTGACTTCCCTTTCTAAGAATAAATTCTATCGGAAGAGGTGGGGATGTCATAAAAATGAGGTCGAAAAGGAATTTTCAACATGATTTTGATGGGCAGATAAAAGCATTTACTATTATTTATAAAAGAGGATCTATTTAAAATGGACTCCTTCTCAATGTAAGGCAGTTAAGAACTTAAAAGGAAAACAGGGCTACTTTTATGTAATTGAGATGTTTCAGACTATATGAAGAAATCCTTTCATTTGCAACTCAGCAGACGAGACCTGGCACACCCCAAAGAAAATTTTAATGGAAATTAGGAGGCAGTGAGGATGATTGAAACAGATAACGCTTTGCTTAGAAATAGCAAACTACAAAACTTATGTCAATAAGATTCCATTGCAAAAATGTATTGTTTTTAATTTATTGTCAATACATTTTTTAGAGTTAAATAAATTTGAATTCAATTCATTACTTAAATAAAACAAAAGTTGTTGTTTTCCAAACCATGTATATATCAAACTTTGAAACTGGGTGGGTCCCTTCTGCCAATTTGGAAATAGGCCAGTTTCGACTTGTGACCTCTGACACTCTCATTTAAATATTTTTAATGCAAAGTTCCTGCAACATCTTGTCCTGGTGAAAAACAATTTCACCAACAAACAAAAAAAGCAAATGAGGAAACTCCGTTACTCCTGTTACTTTTCATGCCCCACCATTTTCTATTTCTGAAATGTTCTCACTCTGGACCGTTCTATAATATAAATATTTTATTTTCTATTCATTAGAAAATAGCTGTAATGGGGCATAATTTGCATATTATAAGATTCCCCTGTGCAATTCAATATCTTTTAGTCAATTTATAGAGTTGTGCCACTTAATTTTAGAACTCCATTTATATTTACATTGTTTTAACGTTTCTGTTTTTTTAGTATGTTCATACCTGCTTGTCTCTGAGATAAGAAAGGTTTTTGATAACTGGATAAAAGAAGAGGGGAAGGATGTTATAGGCAAGAGGGTTAGGATTCATTCATTTATTTGGTCATTGATCCATCCATTTATTTTAGAGTTATTCAGTCCTTAGTATGGACCAGACTTGGAAGTGAGTACTTGCAATGGATTTTTCAATCATAATTTGGTGGGTAGACAAACAATTTAGCCATATTATCATCATAAACATGACAGATACTATCACAGGAATATGCAAATGGCACAATGGTAATGCAGAGATCCTAATAGCAAATAGATCATGAAGGGCTTCCTGGAGGAAGGGCATTTTGAAGGCTAGGTAGAGTCAGGCAAAGAAGAAAAACAGTGCTAGAGTATGAGGTGAGGCTGGTGGAAAAAAATGGACCAGATCCCAGTGGAGCTGTGAGAACAGGCTCACAATAAGTTTTTGTATGTTAACGAGGAAATTCATATTACTTATTAGATTTTCCTGGTTATAATGATTTAAGAAACATTGTACATTGTGACAGCTTTCTGGAGGGTCACTGGATGGAACTGACTGAATATCATTGAGATGTTAATGTGAGAAGCTAGCATTCTCATTTTATCTTTCAAGATCAACATATGATTATATGTATTTTTATAATGTTTATTTATTTTTGAGAGAGAGAGAAAGAGAGTGCAAGCCAGGGAGGGACAGAGAGAGAGGGAGACACAGAATTCGAAGCAGGGTCTAGGCTCTGAGCTGTCAGCACAGAGCCTGATGCGGGGCTCGAACTTATGAGCTGTGAGATCATGACCTGAGCTGAAGTTGGATGCTTAACTGACTGAGCCACCCAGGTGCCCCTGATTATTATATTATTAATTCAACTTCCATATAATTTACATTTAGTTCAAAGTCTCTGTGGGAAAGGGGGTGGAGAAAGAGAGAACACTGATGGCAATTGCTAGTAAGTTTAATATGGAGATAATTTCTAGCAAAGGTTTTTCAATTTCATTATTTAAGTCGGCCCTGATCATTATTCCGGGATTCACTCCCAAAGTCAAGGTTTTAAGGAAGCTGAGGGAGGAGAGTCAGTATGGACCCCAGGGGCACTAGACTAACACCCTGTCTAATGTGGGGCTATGTATTCTTTGGGTATTGACATTGCAGATCTAACATCTGCTTAGACACTTTGTGTGCTTCTCTGTATCTCTCATAACCAAGAAGCCAATGGAAAAAGCCTCAGTATGTGTGGTTTCAGCTGGCTGTGGATAATTAGGATGTCTGCTTCACTCTCTGACCCCCTGGGAAGAGAGCTGGCTCAATCCATTGGAATGGATTTTGTTCTGCTAGTGTAACATGATGGTCAATTACTGCCCATCCTGTTCAGCAGACTGTTGTCTCAAGATAACAGCAACCCACCTGGAGTCTTTGACTTGTCCATCCTCTGCCAGAAATGTGAATGCCATCCTGGCCAGGTGAATCTCTTTTATCAGGAAATATATTTGACTTCATATAGATGGCTACCCTCCTGGTCGAATAAAATCAGCATTTCCAATTAAGACCCAAAAATGGTTTCACGAAAAGTTTTCCTCAGAGGAAGCAAACTCTGAAAGTGCTTGCTCTTTTTCATCACCTGAGTCTACACACCAGGAAATGCTTTGGATGAAGGTGGAAAGGCCAATCCCTCTTATCTAGTCTGACACTAATAAAGCCGTTAACAAGGTCCAACTGAAGTAACAATGGATAAGGAAAGAAGAGCTGAATTCCTTAAGATCAGTCCTATTAAGTTGGACAGATGTCAAGTTTAATCAACCAGGAGGCCTTAAGGGCTTTGGCAAATGTCTTTTTTTATATCTTACCACTGTTTTCAGTTGATGCATCACACTGTTTGCATAGATATAATTATCCTTCAAAAATATTATATAATCAGGAAGTTTTTATTTTTCTATTAGTTTTATTTGCACTATATAATACAAGAGCATCCTAGTGCATTAATTTTTTTTAATTTAAGAAGGAATGTGCATACAAAGTTGTTTTTTTTTTTTAAGTACACAACAATTTGTATTTAAGATACCCAAGTATAGTTGGGTACTATATTTATTTATGGTTTGAAGAAAGTGATTTAATGCATGCATCTGATAATAGGTAGATCTATTAATGCCCTTTGTTAACAAAGTAGGACACTTCTTTTAACTATCATTTAATGGATTTATTGACTGTTGACTCTCTCTAGCAATTTCTTTCTTTAGTGTCTGATACCTGAGAAGCTAATGTTTCACAATTAGAGATTTGTTTCTTTGTTTTGAGCTTCACGTGATAGTAATCTTTTAAAAAGTCACATATGAGCATGTACAAATTTACTATATCCCTTCCTTATAGTATCTTCTTATGGTTTCAGGACAGAGTATGTGGATAATGGGCATTAGCAAGGATGGAGGTGGTTAAGTTAGAACTGAAGGAAAGAGATGAGCAGGGAAAGAAAGAAGAAGGGAGACAGTGGGTTTTGAAAACGGACTTCACAATCCTGCCTGGGTTCTGACCAAGTAAGTCTTCAGAGTCATTAATGACTCTGTGAATATTCATTAAATACCTACTCTATATTCAGTAGTGTGTTCAAAATTACCTGCTATTTTCTTTTCAGTTGAACCAAACAGATTGACTAACTGAGCAAGTAAGATTCTTGAGATTGTGGATTAAAGGGATAAAGATAATCCTTTCAGAAACTCTCTTGCCATTAGATCCCTGAAGTGGGCCTCATAGCATTAGGCCTCTCTTTTGTCTTTATAGAAATAAGAAGATACACCCCTTTATGCTCACCTCTAGTTAAAAGTAACAATTTTTATGTGCTAAAAATCTATATTAAAACTGAGGTCAGATAAATATAGGTTCTGCTTCAGATCCTAGAGCACAAGAGACTCCTAAACTCTTTTTCTTCATCTGAATGATGAGGATTCTTATCATACCTTCCTCATGTGGCAGTTGTAAAGATTTTATATAAGACAAAGATGTATTTAAAGGTCTTGTATAGAGTGCCTGGGACAAGTGAGAAAGTACCCAATAAATGTTGAATGTTATTGTTGCCTACATTGGTAGGAAGAGAAACACAATGAGAGAAAAAAAAATAGTACGGAGTGAGTCTCTGAGCTAGCTGAAAGGTGGAGGTCCTAGTTAAGGTAAAGGCTGTGGAAATGGGAATAATGTTCCTTTTTTTTTTTTAAGGAAAAATTACTAATTATACACACAATTGCAACAAAAATGTCAGAAATCAAATCAAAGGAACAATTATCTCAGTACAATTGTTACCTCAGATTCTAGCAGTCCTTTAAAATTTGTTCATGTTGCCCTCTCCTTGTTTACATGCACAGATAAAAACATAACCATAATACCGATCTGATTTTGCGTTCTTTGATTTTTCCCTTATGTAACTAAATTATGTACTTTGATACTATACGCTAACTTGTTTCTAGATCTTTTCATTATGATGAATCCCGTGGCAATGAAAATCTTTGTCCTTGTATTTCTGCATTTTCAGACAATTCCTTTGGAAGAAATTTCTAGGATAGATGTGCAGGTCAAAGGATATGAGCAGTTTATGTTTTTAAGGGTTTGGCCAAATGGCTTTCCAGAAGGGTTTCCCAGCTTGTGCTGCCATTAGTGGAGAATGAATGAAAGCACAGTCCTCCTGACAACCGGGTTGACAAGGTTAAGACAGTATCATTATTTTTCATTTATCCTCTGTAAAAGATGCAAGGTATCTTTTAATCTGCATTTGTTGGGTAGCTAGTAAGATTGAATATTTTCTCATTTCTTCCTCCTAACTATATTCCCTCCAAAATAAAAGTATTTCCCCAATTTGATGTTGGAGCACATGAAGGGGAAAGAAAGGAACCTACTATGCTGGTACTTTGATCTTGGCATTTTGAATACATTATCTCATTAATCTACACACTACTTCAGCAAGATTGGTGTTCCTAACTGCATTTTATAGATGAGAAGACTGAGTCTGGAAGAAATTAAATTTTATGCCCAAAGTTGAATTGCTGATAAGTGGCAGTCGTTAGATATTTTTTCTCATCATTTTATATGAGATTTTATGTAATATAAATATTAACTCTTTGGGGAAAATATTTTCAACAAATATGGATGACAATCTGTTGTTTTCTTTTTTCTGAAATTATGCTATTTTTGCTCTGCAGAAGCTTAAAATTTTTTCATGAAGTGATCGATTGGAGAGATACTGGGATGGTAGATTGGGCCTCAGCTTCTGTTTTATTTTGGTACCAAGATCAGTTCAGTGAGGATTAGAAGCAGCCAAGAGACAGAACTGTATGTGGATCATTTGCTAATGATTCTGTAATAGAAAGTGTCTCCCAGCCTCTCCCATGATTTCTCACAGGATGGGAGAATATCCCGTGAGCCTGTTAGAGGCCATCTGTGGATGAGCTGTGCTCCTCAGCTACTTGCTGGGTGGTCTCTGAGAGATTGCTGTGTGGTCACTATATTGTTGCCTTTTCCACTTCTTCCAAGAATATAAAGAGCCCCGTGACAGGACACGTATAAGACTGTTGGCCTTCCCAGTAAGACCAACAAGGATACATGGCTGGTATCCAGTACAGAAGAGGTCATTAGCTGTTGAGTTTAGTATTATTTCTGTTCAGAGGAAGGAGAGAGTCTCACTGAAATGGGTGGAGATGCTAAGAGAATGGAGCTATGTTTTTAGGAGCATCATTTGGAAGTTTTTCAATGACCTGGCCTAAAAGTGAATGGTTTGGATTAGGGCGGGGACAGCAGTGTCTGAGGATGTTTTGGAACAAAGGAATTATAAAGGTCTCCTTCTAAGGCAGAAGGGATATACCTTACTTGGCCATTTGGAACATTCCGGCATTATCACTCAATCTGATCTGCCTCATCATGCAACTGATTCCAATCCACCTGTCAGTCAGGGGGCATGATGTCATCTCCCAGGCCTGGGACTGATGGGGTGGGAAGGTCCAGCAGCCTCCCCATCTAGGAGGCTCTAGCCACAAAATAACTAGGAGAAAGAAGCTTTTTCAGTAGGGGAAAAGTAAACTCTGTAAAGGCAAGCCTACAGTCAACATTGCCCAGGCTGTTAAGATCTGCCCAGCTCAGCTTTGTAGACACTGTGACAAAGTAAAAAAGTGAACACTGAAAAAGTGCTTGGCTTTGGCTCACATCACAACTCAAGATTTCTTTCTGACCAGTGAGAAATGGCAGCAGTTTCTTTATCCCTCCTGAAAGAGTGGTGACTGTTCTCTGATGACAGCACGGAATTCCCAACTTCCCAACCACACCTTTCTCAGGTACTTCAAGAACCAGGGGTTTTTGAACAAATGGCATGTGAGTAGAAATGCATTTTAGAAATGTCCTCTTCCCTGGTGTGTGTTTACCTACCATAACTCTGATTTGCACAGTCAGGGGTGGGCTCCAATCACAGAGAAAAAAATTTATATATACATTTATATATATATATATATATATATATATTTTTTTTTTTTATTTTTATTTTTATATATTTGTTGTTGTGGAAAACTTGAACTTACAAAAGAGGGAACTAATGAATGAATTCAGCAGTGATAGCCAGGACACCCAGAAATCTGACACAGCTACTGAGATGAGCTGGCCTGTGAATCCTTGTGGTTAATTGGTGCATGGCTAGCAGTTATGACACTCTCTGGTCACCCAAAAACGATTGGAGCCACCCCTCAACAACACTGCTTAATCATGTACAAATTATAACTTTGTCTTCACATTCCACCTCACAAAATGAATGGTCTCCATCGTTTGCCCATAATGTATAGTTATTATTTCAATTAGTCAATGTGTTCTCAGCTGCTTTTTTTTTTTTTTTTTTTTTTAATATGCACTCAAAGTTTGTGTTTTCTCTCTGGGATTCTTAGTTTCTCCATACTATAAGCTTCACTTGCTTAAAACAAAGTGTTTTAAGCAAAGTGCATGTGACTTTCACTCAGAGGTTTTCTAACTACTTTTGATGATAATGGTGATGATTTCTGGCCACCTGTCCCATTACTGAAAGCCAGAACCCACTGTATTCTGGGTGGCAAACATCTCAAGGCCTGTACATCATACCATGGGCTGATTGTAACCTTGGGGCTAGTTAATCCCAAACACTGTCCACTGAAAACCCTTCTCCTGTTACTGAGATGTCCCTTTCATCTCCTGACTTCCTGCTTCCTGCATTCCTATTATTTATAGTAACCCAGGAACAAACCACTCCCAAATTTCTCAAGAGGATTTACAGTTGCTACTTGCAATTCCTCACCCAGCTCACTCCTCCATCCCTTGCAGCCTGTGTTCTGCTATAACCCATCTGTCCTCCCAAAGGTGAACAGTGACATCTTTGTTTAGTATGAAGGCCTGTTTCTCAGTCCTTGGTTTTTTGACCTTTTTTTCCCCTGTTGGTCCCCTTTATTTTGACTCCCTCCTTCTGGGACAGTTTATTTTTTTCTCCTTCCTTCTCTTACTGCTCCTTCTTGGTTCTCTTTCCTCTTGTGGCACTAAAACGTGTGTGATCCTCAGGCACTTACTTCTCTCTGACACGCTCCTTCAGCAACCTGAGGCAGAACAGGGTCCATGACTATCACTTCTCTGGTCAATGCCCACATCTCTACTTCATCTTCACCCTCAACTCCTTCAAGCTTCAGATCCACATGTTCCATATTTGGCTTGTTCTTCACCTACACAGTCTGCTTGACACTTCAGATCCTATGTGCTTGTCACTGAAATGACCTTTGCTCTGACTGTGCCCTTTCTGACACCCCCACTTCTATAGATTCTGCCCCAGCTCCCAGATACTTCAGAATGGACTTTCCGGGTCCTGTTTGGGAAAAGACTCTTAAATCCATTTGTATTTCTACTCTTACTACCATATTTCACCTCCTTTATATTTCTTCCCTGAGTTTATCAACTTTTGCCCCCCATCCCAACACTTCTAAGACATACAGCACACTGTAACAATGACTTCCAAAGGCATTGATTCTCAGTTACCAGTTGTGAATGAAGCATGGGGGGTGGGATTCTCCAATAAGAGCCATATCAAAATCTTTAGGATAAGAGTATGCAGTTTGAAAAAGCCCTACCTGTAGTTGATTTGCATATGCCCCAAAGGAGAGGCATACATCTCTTCTCTGCCTCTACCACCTTGCACATCATTTTTAAGAAGACTTTATGTTCACTTTTTGTCCTTTTTTATTTGCTGCTGGCAGATTAATTGTCTTGATACTCAATAAAGACCAAGGTACAGTTCTTTCCCTGTTCAAAAGCTTTCAATGGTTCTCTGTTGCCCACTAAAAATTCCAAACTTCTTAACCTTGCATCCTTGACAAAACTTATCATTATGACTGCTTAGTTCTCTTCTAGGCCTGTCCTATATTACAGCCACACTAAGGAATTTCTCTGCACACTGCCAGCCTATTTCACTTCTGTTTGGATCATACCGCCCCTCTATTTGAAATGCCTATTTCCTTTATCTTCACCTGGTGAAGTCCCACCTGGACCCAATATCACTTCTATAGGATGTCTTTCTACTCCCTGGGTTTGAAGGACCAGAGGGGGCCTTGTGATTCCCCACAGGACATTGTTTGCAGCTTTCTTTCAGCACCTGTGTTATACTTATTTGTAGAGGCACCCTTCTCCTATAGGAGAGTATAAACTTTTGGAAAACAAAGATCCCATTCAAAATTTTCAGTATCCAGGACTTTAGTGAACTATATCTTGACTGCATATATAATATAGAGTTTCTGAGTGTTGTTCCATTATTTATAATTTATTTCTCTTCTACTCCAATGAAATATTTCCAAGTGGCTACTATATTAGACATAAACATCTCAGAACATTAAAATAAAAATTAAAAAACAACATTAGAAACCATGTAGATCAGGGGTCAGCAAACTATAGCCCGTGGCCCAATTCAGCCCACAACATGTTTTGTTTTGTTTTGTTTTTTTCTTTAAGTTTATTTATTTATTTTGAGAGAGAGAGAGAGAGCAGGGGAGGGGCACAGAAAGACAGGGAGACAGAGAATCTGAAGCAGGGGCTGTGCTGTCAGATGCAGGGCTTGGACTCACAAACTGTGAGATCATGAGCTAAGCAGAAACCAAGAGTCAGCCACTTAACCAACTGAGCCACTCAGGTGCCCCCCCCCAACAACATGATTTTATAAACAAAGTTTTATTACAGCATAGCCACGTTCATTTGTTTATGTATTGTCCATGGTGGCCTCCGAGCCATAGCAGGGTTGAGTAGCTGTTACAGAGACTGTATGGCCTGCAAAGCCTTAAGTATTTACTCTTTGGCCCTTTACGGAAAGTTTGCCAACTCCTGATTTAGATCAATGATTCCTAACTGAGGTGAGGGTAGAGAGAGTACAGAGGAATTGAAAGGAATGTGTAGACTCAGAATAATCTAGGGTAAGAACCCAGTGAGAATCCTCACTTTTATAACAAAGCAATTACTGAGGAGAATCTGCTTTTCTTTCAAGGTGATATCCCTGCTCAATACATAGGCCTTTTGGGGAACTTTTTAGTTACTTCTGGGTTTGTGCCTTATTGTTGTACTGAATCAGTGTTACTGATGAAGTTGTGCTGTATCTTTCTAGTGTGTGAGGGAGGGAAAAGATAGATGTATTTATTTATTTTTTAATTTTATTAAAAAATTTTTTACATTTATTCATTTTTGAGAGATGGAGACGGAGTGTGAGTGGAGGAGGGGCAGAGAGAGAGGGAGACACAGAATCCAAAGCAGGCTCCAGGCCCTGAACTGTCAACACAGAGCCTGACATGGGGCTTGAACTCACCAACTGTGAGGCCATGACCTGAGCCAAAGTCAGACTCTCAACCAACTGAACCACCCAGGCACCCAGGAAAAATTAGATTTTAGAAAAGAGGAGAAATTATTATACCAGGAGCTCTCAGTAAGCTAGTTAGAGGAATTCAATAATAAACTTAGTTCTTTGATACCCAGCTGCTAAAGCAAAAAGTGAACATGGCAAGTTAGGTAGTTCTCCTAGGCTAACATAGAGAAGTATACCCATTTACTGAAAAGGACACATTTCTCGGTGCTAAAATCAGGAGGAAATTTATTGAATTGTCTCTGAGAGACATAGGAGACGATATATGCAGCTACAATTTTGCAAAAGATCTAGCCACTATTGAAATGGCCAATTCTCATTACATTAGATTGCAATTCAGGAAGTAGGTTAGTACAGTCTGGGGACATTGGTTGTTGATGCCCTAACTTGTTATGGGAATAGAGCTCAGAGAACCTAGAGAATCGGTAGTTAATGTGTTTCTCCATTGGAACATTAGTTGGCTCTGGCAGGCCCTGAATGTGGGTCAAGTAGGTGTAGCATTCCAATGATTGCTGGGCGTGCGGTTTTCTGGGTTGATGACTAAAGAGCAATCCATAAACTGAAGGCAGGTAGCAAAACTGATACTTTGGTATTAAAACAGAGAAGCCTTGTGCATTTTTGCCTGGTTGCCTGATGAGCACATGGTGCCAGGTAGTAGAGAGTGGGCACCAGAGCAATTTTATATAACTCTGTGGAGGCACTAAAATAATTGAATGAAGGATAATGATGACAGTCAATAAATGATGAACTATCACTCGAGTTTATACGGTTATTAACAGCTGCAAAAATCATCTTATAAAGATATTCTGGAGCTCAGCAAATTTTGAGCGATGCCATTCATTGTGCTTGATTAATTATTGTAGAGAGAGATCATAGGTGGATTTGATTTTAAGGAATTAACATTTGGCATCTTTTTGCTGGTCCTCCAAAAAATAATGAAATAAAATTACAGATAAAATTAATGTACCTTATTTTCCTGTATAAATAATTTTGAAGAAATAAAACTTAATCTTATTTTATATTAAAAACACGTATCTTGAAATGGCTTCAAACAAAGGTCAAGTGAGTATAAAATTTGGATTTCCTTTTCTTCTTTATGTTAGGGCACTCCAAGGTAGCAAAAGTATTTGTTGGTTATTGAATAAGAGAATAAGTCCATTTTAATTTTTTTAAATCATTTAACAAATTTTAAAAAGGTGACTTTAGTAATTTAGTGTATTTTAGATCATTTCATGGAAGGATAGAATTATTGTCATTAAGGTATACACTAATAAATGATTTTATGAATTTATTCATTTAAAAATGATTAAAATGTAATTTCTCATTCTAGCAGACCCATATTCATCTTATTTTATGTGACATTTAATCTCCCAAGCACACTGAAGGCAGGGCTGTCTTAGGTTGGTTCTTTATGGGGTTTGCAAGTTGTCCTCTTGGCAGGATCCATATGGTGACAGAGGTGAAAGTAGCATTCTGCTCATAGTATAGCTTCATGTATATAATCTTTCGGGTATGTGAAGATTTTATCTTAAGTGCAATTTAACTCCCCAAGGAAAGTGTTATGTATGGAAGTGGCATGATTAGAGCTGCCTTTAGAAGCATACATCCCCCCATATATGGAAAAAATTGGAGATGACGGTGGGAGGTCCATTAGGACGTCATTGTAACTGCCCAGGTAAAGGATGCTAATAGTTGGAATTTGATTATTAACAGCTGTTGAGAAGAGAGAGGTATGTTCTGGAGGTAAAGTATACAGACTAGATGTGGGACCTCTCAGTTCAAAGGCAACTCTGAGGTCATTGGCATGGAAATGGGTATACATAATAAAGTCAAGTGCTGAGGTGAAGTATATTGAATGAGTGGCCAATACAAAGTGGGAAGGGATATCAAAAGTTGAATTCGGACTATTCTGAGATACTGGTAGTGGGGGAGAAAAATGAGGGCAAACACCAAGTGTTTGCTAGTTCTAGTATGCTGTTCTGAAGCCTGAAAGAAGAGGGTAGGCTGGAAGTATAAATTTGGGAGTCATTTCACATATCTGGAATTTAAAGCAATAGGAGTAAATGAGATTGCCTCAGGAGGGACTCTAATATGAGAAGAAAAGAGTGTCCAGGACACTTAATATCAGGTGGGAGAGGAAGAACCAGCAAAGGAGCTTAAAAAGCAGCCACAGAGAGATGATAGCACAACTGGGGAGTGAGGTGTGATGTTAAGGAAGCCCAGAGAAAGAAGAAAGGAGTACATGGCCACATGTCTTGAATGATACTGAGAACTTGAGAAGCATTAATCAAGCAATGTGAAGAATTTTTATCAAGAGGATGGTTTTTAGTGTAGGAAGATGCCTGATGGGAGTGGATTGCAGAGTGCATGAGAGTAAAGAGACAGAATCCAAATGTCTAACTTTGAGACTCTTGGCTGTGCAGGGTCCTAGAGGGACAGGACAGTGGGTAAGAGATGACATGTTTTCCTCAAATTCCCAGGTGAGAGATATTAGATTATATTTGGGTGATGATGGAGAGGAGCTTAAAGGTTGATGAGACTGCAGAGGGAGGGGTTTGTTAATAGGGTTTTGGGAAGGTTAGAGGACTTAGGATCCAGGGCCTATCTGTAAGTCTTGGCCTTTCAAAAGAGGAGGGACATTTCTTTATTGTAATTGAAAAGATGGGCAAACGGTTATAGGTACAGCTTTCAGTGTTTGAAGGGTGTATTTAAATGCACACTGTTCCATATTCATAAATAAATACTCATGTTACAATCATGATTCATAAACTCCAATAAAAAGAAGAAGACTGGCGAAATGTAAATTGGAAGTAATTCTATGTAAACATCAGTTTGGATGCTCCTATTTTCACATTTCCTTCAGACAGAAATATCTTTAAATTAAAACAAATGGATCTTTTCTTGCATCTGTACTCCTTTTGAGTGGTTATTATATTGTTGTTGGTTCCACTTTTCTCTTTTGGGTCTGATCTGCAATACATCAGTTTTCTATAATCCTACTGAATGGCAGAAAAATCATTCTCCATACACAAACTTTCAGTGCCCATAAAGATATTCATTTATAACATTAGAGCTGTCACATTCCTTCTCCTTCATCTAGCAGTGCAATTTACCTCTACCTGTAGTTGTAAAACGGAACAAACTTAATTTTACTCTCCACTTTCCTGACAGTTTTAAAGTTACATAAAAGTAACCTTGCTTCCTCTGGCAGTTCCAAAATGTTGTCAGGCAACCAATCTGTCAAGAGCAATGAGACTGTCTTTAAATTCAAATTATTTTGTTTCATTCATTTCTGTAACAGCAAGACATCTGCAAAATGATATCCTAATTTCAGATCCTATAGGGTACAGCCTTTAAGATATTCCTTGCTCCTCCTTCCCATACACAGGTAGACCTGGTCAGAGCAAAGTTACATTCTAGGACCCCTTCCCCTGCCTCACCAGCATAGCACATTCAGCCAGATTATTTTCTGTGTCTCAGCCTGTATTCTACTGTCTCCAGTTGTCTTATACATCATAATAATGGTAATTACTAAGATTTATTTGAACAGCATTTATAGGTTTATAGTTACAGTTTTCAAGGCCCTTTTATATGTGTTCTTCCTAACAGCCTTATGAGGGAAAATGAGTAGTGATTATTAGTTATCCCTATTTTCTAGATAAAGCTACTGTGATACAGAAAAATTAAAACAGTTTGCTCAAAGCTACAGAACTTATAACAGCTAGGGCCAGGAGTTGGATCCAAATATTCTATTTTTCCTGTATCATCTGTTTTTCCAACAACAAGATGGAAAGCATAGAAACTTTGGAAACAAATAGATCAATATTCAAATTGTAGCTTGGATTTTCTGAGCTTCAGTTATTCTGCCTAAAATGTAGAAAAATAATACTATACAATATTTTCCTAAGGAATAAATGAGATAATGTATATAAAGTTCCTAGTAAAATGCAGGCATATGGTAGGACAAAATAATCTTTTATTATCATCTTAGTAATAATTGAAATGATAGTACTTGGGGGCTAAAAAATCAATGTAGAATTATGGGTATTTGCATTCAAATATACCTCTTAGGAGGATTCTGATTTTAACCTCCTTTTGAGCACTCTGAGTCAGTTTCCCTATGTGAAAATCAAGGATAATTGGATGTAATTATGCCTATGCTTTGGCATTTCATCAAAGATGAAATGATCCTGGCCCATTTCAAACAAGTGGTAGATCTCTTAGCAAGACAGCCAAACATCCATACATGTCTCATTACCACACTCATCCCCTTACCCCTTTCCTACACTATCATGCTGAGCAGAAGTGGAATTAAAGAGCAGACAGTTTTCTCTGATCTTTGTAGGGATGGTCAGTATAGTAGACATTTGAAATTTGTTTGAATTCCATCATTCCCCCTTGGTGAGAGTACACAATTACTTTTTTGATGATTAAACCCCTTCATGAGTGGTCTGTGTGGAAGTATTGTTTCTGGTTCCCTGATTCCTACTGTCAAAGCTGAAAGATCCAGACTTCTCCTTTCCCCGTCCCCTGGTGGTACATACACTTGAGCAATCTGCCACTTTGTGGGTGAGTGGGGACTTTGGTCTTGCACATACGGTACCAGATAGAAGGAGCAGTTGGGGTCATTCATTCATCACATCATGGCGGTGCTATGTTGTTCACACTCACCCTGTTCTGGAACCATGACTGTGGAGCCTACCTCCCATACCTCCTCAGTGACTGCGTATTCCATCCATTTTCAAGCCTCTCATCAATTGTGCAATCCCTTTGATATCTTTAATAATGAGTTCCATTTTTGTAAAGACATTCAGAGCTGGATTCTCACTGAGAATCATAATTATGTTTTTCATGGTTGGTGGAGGACATCTGATCATGCCATAGCAGTGTTGTAGGTGGGGGGGAAGGTATGAAAAAGAAGGAAAGTTTGTAGCCATAATAGTTAGAATGTGATAACAGTAAGACAAGTTACTGGAATTGATTCTTTGATCCATTCAGCATGATGTGTTGGAAAGAGTGAAGGGACCTGTGCCTGAGTTCTTTTTCTGTCACTGAGTAGTTATGTGAGTCTGGGCAAAGCTCATCACATCCCTGGGTGTTGATTTTTGTGCCCATAAAATGAGGGACCAGAAACAAAAAGCTCTAACGTTTCTTTTAGTTAAAAGGTCTATGATTCTAAGAAGTGCTTGAAGATTGACTCTGTGCCAAATGTGTGTAAGCCATTGAATTGGTTTAGAAGTAGTAAGGGCCCTGGGAGCTTACAGTTTTATTGTGAGGACAGCATATAATTATGTGAAGCCAAGTACATAGTATCTCAAGGTAGACTATGAAATATATACCAAAATGGGCAATGCTGGACATGTGCATTTCACACACTCTGAGTTGGAGGCATTTTGAAGGACGTCAGAGAAGAGGGTGCTCTTTGAATTAAGTCCCCAAGGACAAATCATGTAAATGGCTGATATAAAGGGAAAAAGAGTCTCATTCTAGGAAAGGTGTGGCTTAGAATCAAGAATTAGCCAGGCATGTTTAAGGACAGATGAGGAGGTTGGCTGATAAATTTTTTGGGGGTGAGGGGTAAGGGAGTCTTTAGGGGTTGATATTTGGGTCTTATTGTGAAAGTTTTCACTATAGAGTGAGAAATGTAAGTGTTATCCTATGGCCAGCAGAGAGTAAATTGCTTCTTCCAAAGCAGGACAATAGCATGGACAGGTGAGTATTTGGGGAAGAGCAATTTGACACTTCTGCTAGTTGGATTAGATCTTGGAGAAACTGGGGGCAGGCATGAGAGCTAGAAGTCGGTATGATGGTCCACATATAAGGAGATGTAGTTTAGATCTATAATGTGGCTGGAAACAAAAGAATGGATATGTGGAGAAGAATCAACTGAATTTGTGAACCAAAGATGAAGGATACAAATATCAGAGAATTAAAAGTGACTTTAGAGGCGCCTGGGTGGCTCAGTGGGTTAAGCAATGACTCTTGATTTTGGCTTAGGTCATGATCTCACAGTTCATGAAGTTGAGCCCTGCATCAGGCTCTGTGCTGTCAGTGCAGAGTCTGCTTGGGATTCTCTCTCTCCCCTCTCTGTCCCTTACCCTGCTTGCATGCGTGCACACATGCTCTGTCTCTCTCAAAAGAAATAAATATTTTTTAAAAAGTGATTTTAATTCCTATTGGTTGGAAGGTTCTTTAAAAATATAAAGCAGATTATTCTATTCCTCTTCTCAAATGCTTCCAATGATACTTAGAATTAAATCCATCTTTACCATGGCCTGTGAGAAGCTACATGTCTGGGCCCCTGGATGCCTCTTTGACTTCATTCCTACCACCCAATCTCTTCGTGGTTCAGCTACACCAGTTTTCTGTAAGCACCTTTCTTATCTAAGGGTCTTTGTCCCTGCTGTTTGTTTCCTTCATCTGGAATGTTCTTCCCCAGATGTTTGCACAACATTGTTATTTTAGCTATATAGGTCTCTACTCAAAAGTTACTTCTTCGGAGAGGATTTCTGTCACCATCCTGTGTTAACTGATATAATCTGATGCTGCCTATCCCCTTACCCTGATTTATATATCTTCACAGCCATGTATATGACAACACAGCCCCATTAATTTGTGTATTGTCTATCTCTTGCGTCAACTCAATGAGAAAGATTTTGTCTGCTTATTTTCTACCTCTGTGTGTCACTTTGTAGGTACTCAGTAAATATTTGTGGATGAATTACTGGTTTCTTAATTGGTGGGTGCCAATTAAATCATCCAAGAAAACAAGAGAACTGATCCGAGGATGGGAGATCCTGAGTTTGATTTTGTGAATGCAAAATGAGGTTTTGGTCCCCAACGTGTAAAGATTTTTCTGTCATTTGAAAATGTCTTACTTTTTTCTCCAACAAATTAACTCTTCTCCCCTTCCACCTCTCCCCAAAAACCTCTCAAAAAGCATTTTGATGCTTGCAGTAGAAAAAGCAGAATGATTTGATTCTAATCAGGGATTAGGAACTTTCAAATGATTTGTTAAATTTATTTTCAGTGGTGCCCAGAGCTTTTAAAAGGGGGTTAATTTGAACCAAAAGAGATAAAAGTGAGGCATGTTAATTGAATGTCCTATCTATCTGTCCATTTTAATATAAAAATCAATTTCTAAAGTACAGTTATAAGGGAAAGTGATTTGCCTAATTTATAGGCCAGACTGTGTTTCCCTGAAGCTGACACCACCTCCACTCCCTCGGTTTCTTGGCAGCCCTGCTCTCTGAAAGGGCCAATTCACTCATCTTTCTGGAGACATTTATGTCATCAGAGCTCTCTCACTGTCATGGCAGCAAACAGCACATATATTTCCTTATCACTTAAAATATAAACATACAGAGCAACCTCTTGTCAATTTGCAGCATCTAAGCTACAAGCATAGGTATTTGGCAACCCTGAAAGCAAGCGTAGATGTCACTCTATTCTAGTTCAATATAATCAAGAGAAAGCCACACTGTAGATACGTGATACATGAAGTCGTATTGGAAAGGATAGATGGGGGAAAGCCTCTCAAGATGAATGAGATTGTTGGTCTCTGGTCAGTGTTATTGCCTGATCCTGAGTTGTTTTCATCCCCCTGGGCCAACACAAGGTCGTAATGGTGGCTGTGATGGAACGATGGAATGGTGGCAGTGAAGGGAAGACATGGCCTCTCTGTTTCCTTCACTAACTCAAGGTCACCAAACACAGGCTTTAGGAAAACCAAAAGTAGTGGTGTGGGCTGCATGTAAGAGTTGCATGTCTAGTATTCAGTGGGAATTAGAAACTGCAGTCATGCGTCAGTAAGATTCTCAATGATCATACGTTCGGGTCCTGCTCAGAATCCTGTAGTTGCATAAACTGAATAATGTAGATCTAGCCCAAGGATAATATGAAAATGGAGCTTAGAGTCAGGTCCTTAATTTGGGAGGTTTCTATTTTCATTGGGGGTGGGGGGGCAGAAATAAAGTTCATTGTTTTAACAGATCCTGAACATCCTCCAGCCTTCAGAGTACTCTGCCCTGTCTCAAAGGAAAAACTTTGCAGGCACTTCAGAGAATGCATTCTCTGTGGGATGCTAGGCAATTACATTCCCAATAACAGCAGGGTTCTTAGTAGGGAAGGGATTATACTGTTGGGATAGAGGAAGGGAGGAAAGGGAAGTTGCTTTTACATTCCATTGAAATATAATACCATCAGAGTATTTGAAGGATGGATTTTAAAGTATAAATAAATAAATGTTTGTTGGACTGTAAACATGTACCTTAAAATATATGGCCTAATGTGGAACTTTTGCATCTTGTGAACTACTTGCAGGTATCAGGAATGGTAGGGTGATGTTTACTTTCTCTAGACATTGCAGCAGTTTAGGGACCATATTCACATTTTCAGGTCTATAATTTAATAAAGGATTGGCACAGGACATGGAGCTCCAGGCTGTGGGGGCAGTGGGCTTCTTGTCCTGGCTCTTCCTCTAGTGAATGACTACTCTGATCCTGTATAGTTGTCTTAACATCTCTGAGTCTTGATTTACTCGTTTGCATTAATGGTTTGCTTTTCAACCTTGTTGCCAGGTAAACCCAAAAAAGATTTTGATAGAGCTGTATTATTCCTCTTCAGTATGTTACTCACACACATGCAAATAGGCATGGAGTGGTTGATAGGTCCCTAACGTTCCATAGGACTCTGAGGTTAAGAGCCTCTGGACTGGATCATTATGCTTCCTTCCAAAACTACTGTGACATCAAATACAAATCACATATTTGAACTCAAAACAATTGTATTAATTGTTTATTTGTAACCCGCTGTCTTACAATTGCACTTCCGACAAGATTTTCCATTTATTATTAGTGACACTGATTGTTTCATGAATTAGGCCGACAGGAATGATTCCCAATTACCTAAAGGTCCCAGGGGACTGATTTCTCAGGAAGTTTATTACATGTGCAGTAGGTATGTTACAAATATAATTAAATGGAGGGTGTGTGCTTGTCCCTAATGTTGTGTCTCCATACTTAGCTATCGTCTAATATCTGTCATAATCAGAATTGTCTTGTTTACACACTTTCCAATAAGTTAATTGTTGAGCACAGAATTTACACATTGACTATTGATTGATTAATGGCCACTGACAAACACACTGCCCTTGAATTTCACTCAATCAGCATTTTTATAAGGTTTACTCCTGGTGATGAAAGGATAATGATTTACTTAAAAGAATAACCATTAACTTCTAGAATTAGAGCACAAGTAAAGAGAGTTGGAAAGCTCATCAATTAACATCACAGTATAATGGATAAGATCCAGGCTTGGAAGACTTATAGAGCTGGGTTCAAATCCCAGTTACAGCTCTTCCTAGGTCTATAAATTTGGGCAATTCTCTAAGCCTCTCTTTCCTCATCTGCAGAATGAGATAATAGCAATATACAACTCAGCATTGTGATGGGGGCTAACTGAGATAATACATCAAAGTGCTTCTCACAGTGCTTGCTATACAATCTAGTTACTAATACCTCTATTATTTTTATTACTATATCTACAAAAATGAGAAAAAAAAACTACATTGACATATTAGAATCATTCAGCAGACAATTGTTCACTATCTGCGGTAGGCTATACTCATAAGACATTGAGCATATAGCACCATTGCTGCTCCCAAGAACACACAATGAACTGAAATGATTTGCTTGGACCGTGATTTCCCCTACATGGCAACGAGGCCCTTGAGGATGGGCACTGTATCTTATTTGGCTTTCATCCTTACTTCAGTAAACAACTCTGGAACAACCTCTGGCCAGTAATTGTGAGCTGCCTGTAGGGTAATGTCCAAGCTTCCATCCCAGCACTTCTTGAACAGGTCCCTGCCTATCTCTCAGTCATCTCTCCCTCTCCTCTCTTTCATATATTAAGCTCCTCCCAAATTACTCACTTATATCTAATAAATCCAATAATCTTTTCCCTGTCTTCATGACTTGTACCTGTGGTTTCTTGGTTTGTTTCCTTCTTTTATTAGTTAGTGATCAGGTATCCATTGGACACCTACCATGTACTATGTACAGAATGAATTCTGTCCCCCAAAAGATACATTGAAGTTCTAACTCCCAGTACCTCAGAATGTGACCTCATTTAGAAATAGCATCTTTACAGAGGTAGTCAGCCAAAATGAAGCCTTTAGAGTGAGCCTTCTTTCAATTTGACTGGTATCCTTCTAAAAATGGGAAATTTGGACACAGACACAGACACTCACAGAGGGAAGACAGTATGAAGATACACAGGAAGAATGTCATGTGAAAACAGAGAATGGAAGTAATGTATCTCTAAGTCAAAGGATACCTGGGCCTATCAGAGCTAGGAAGAGGCAAGGAGAGATTTCCCTATAGGTTTCAGAGTCAGCATGGCTGTGCTGATATCTTGATCTCAAACTTCTAGCTTCCAGAACTGTGAGACAATAAATTTCCATTGTTTTAGGTAGTCTGTGATACTTTTTTTATGGCAGCCCTGGGAAACGATTATATACCATATTCTGGAACCAGGTAGAAAGACAGAATCATAAACTTTTTAATAATAATAATGCACTTCTGTACCTTCCTTCTCTTCGGTATGGATTAAGGATGAGGGCACACACATGATTCTCGGTTTCTGTCAAGGGGCTGAGCAAATAGCAGGTCCCACAATACCTAGGCACTGATGGATGGAGTCAAAGCAACATTGGGCTGTACAACAAGCTCTGATTAGAAGCTCCTAACCAGCTAAAAAGCTGAGTGAGTCTCTTTAGTTCCAAGTGTTTTAGTGTGTCAAAGCAAGGGTTGTGTCAATCTCCCAGATTTACTTATTTATTTTTTTTGCCACAAACACTCTATGATGCCACGTTTTGGGTCAAACATTTTGAAATTGTGAAGCTTATTTTCAAACAATTATATATTAACATGAAGTTATGGGAAAAGATACAGAGAGATCCTGTGAACTCTTCCTGTTTTCCGAATAATCACATTTTTCAAAGCAGTTTCAATACAAGCTATACTTATTGGAATGAAATGTTCAACACATTTTTCATAGGCAGCTCTGTTTACCTCCCTGGCTTAACAAAATATGGAAACCTGGTCTTGTATCATTTCTACAATAAAATCCTAATCTCTTTCCTTTAGTGACCATTTCACCCATTGGCTTTTGTCCTACTGAATTTAGCTTTGATCAAGGTGACTCTAGGAATGGAGATATTAGTTACTTTTTCACCACTTTCTAGAAAAATGAGTCTGGAAGCATGATCTGTATTCTTGTCATAGTCTGCTCCTTTTGTAGTAATAAGGAGAATATCAATTGTAATAATCAGGACTTATTGAACACTTAGTGTACGTCAGCAACACTCAGACTAAGTGCTTGACAACCATTAGCTTAGTTAAGACCCAACCCCATGAGGCAGATACTGTTATTACATCCATTTTACAGATGTGGAAGCTGAGGCCCGAGGTTTCTAATGAATAGCAAGCTGTCAGTTGGATTTGAACATAGATCTCACTCCAGAGTGTGACTTAACCGCTGTGCCACAGTGTCAGTGAGTAAAGGTGATCCCATTCACAGTTGTTATTCTTTAGTTAAGCTTGCAGACTGAGCCTAAGACTTCTCATGGGGTCTGCCCATTGCAGACAAAATTTAGGGGTGTGATTGCACAGGCACGGTGGTACATCTTTCCTGCCAATGCCCCAGATGTGGAGCAGAAGAAAGCCCATTCTTCTGGTCAGGGCTCAGGACTCTGAATTCAAGCATGGGATTGAGAAAATGGAAGAGAACAGGAGAGAAGTGTGCATTGCTAACAACCTCCTTCCTCTCTTCACCTTGGACTCTGTTCTGACCCACAGTGTTACTTTCCTTTTCAGAATGGGAAGAGAGAATCCACCTGACCTCACTCTCACTAGTAATCAATTATGCCAAGGAACCATTTCTTTCAAAGGTCATACAAAGGAACCCCAAATCTGTGTGCAGTAGGGCTCATGTCTAAATTATTTATTTGGTTTGTATTGTATTGTATTAATGACCTTGCTTGTTAAACACACCATAAAATGACTCATAGGGTGGTGTGCTGTTAAGGATCGACTCATGCTAATTAGCCACTTTTGTTTTATTTATCAACATGGTTCAGAACTGGAGCAAAAGTCAACGCACTTTAAAATGTGTGTAGTTTTCCTCTCAGGTGTTTGCATTTTAAAACCTTTATTCATCTGCTCCAGGGTAATTCACAGACCCTCACCTCCCTTCTTTCATTTTCTTGATAACTTTTCTTTGGTCTTTCTTGATAATTTGTCATTTGGCCTGGACATATTTTTGTACATTTTGTACATTCCACAGTCCATGTCCAACCTGGCCTTAATTTAAAACACAAATAATGTGATAACAGAAAGCTTAGTCCCCTATGATGTGGTGATAGCAATCCCCCACTTAGAATCTTCAGGAAGATCTCAAAGATCTTCCCCTGCATTCCTCACTTCCAAGGGTGAATTAGAACTCCAAGAAGCAAGAAGTTGATCTCTAAGGTCTAATACATGGAGAGGCAGCTGCCACTAACTGCCTTATGAATTGGTTAATAAATAGCTAGTGCTGGCCTAACTGTGTTGGAGGAAATGGGATGAGGAAGAGTCTGTTTGGATGGAAGCAGGGAAACCTGAGGCGTCATAGTTGGCAGAATGTGGGAATAGCTGATAAAGTAGGCACAGGGTGGGGTGGGGGACTGGAGAAACATAGAAGAGAGGATCCAAAGGCCTCCCACTTGACCTCCCATTCTGCCAAAAGTGGGTGCTAGCCCCAACAGCCCCACATGTACTTCTTCTCAGCTATGTCTTATTACCTTCATCCTATGTGACTCCATTACTATAGTATCCTTGGAATTTGACACCTTGCTTTCCAATGCAGCTGTGAGGGGAAAAAAAATCTGCCTTAACAAAGGCTTATCTACTGCCTTGGATAGCTGAAGTAAGGCCTGGAATTATTTGGAGGCAATTTCTTTCTTATTCAGCAGCTGAGTAAAGGCAAGACTGCATTAGAAGTCTTGTTTTCTGTTTAGTACCTGCACCAGGTAAATAGATTGTTAGTTTTAGATATATTTTTAAGGTAATGGAGGGCAGTGTTTAAAAACTCAGGTGTCTCCTTGAGGCTGTATTTTAAGCATTTATTACAATTAACTCTCCTGTCAAGCATATAAAATATTTATAAGACCTTTGGAATAAAAATTCTTTTTATTTAAGGTGTTAAATAGAACATATATGCTATTTGTAAACATTGAAAAAAACGTCCAGATCAGGTATGGAGGTGAATCTGGTTCTGTTTGATAACCTGCAGCTCCTGTTAGGATAAGAGATTCAACATAGAAATTATTAGAACAGACCTTCCACCCACCCCCACCCCCCAAATATCAGTGCTACTCCCTAGATTATGACAGACCTGAGGTAATTTACGCAGTGCAACACATAAAGCTTACTAATGGTTATTCACTTGGATGTGCAAAATACAAAAGGCTCTAGGTTAAAGCAATGGAGGTGAATCATTTATGAGATACTATCTACTGAGATGGATTGTTATAGCTGGAGAGTTTTTGTTGTTTATATAACTTCGTTTAATTTTGTTTATAGTATTCAAAGTGAAAGAAGGATTAGGGCAGAATAAACAAGAGATTTTTCAACTCACAGGTAATCAGAGTTAGCAGTGTTCTATATAAAAGTCAAGTGCTGTCCATGTGTCATGGAGACACCACAAAATGATAACGCCCCAGAGAGCAAGAGCACAGAGCATAAATTCTCCTCTGCTATTCTTCTGATGGAAAGTCTATCTGCTTTTGGTTTTCCTTTGAGCCCATCTGGGAGTTATTTTCCACCCTCTGATGGGATGGAGGCCTGTTGTATGAGATACATTGTGGGCACTGGGAAGTCTGAAAATCACACAGGTAAAAAACATCTCTGTGTCCAACACTAAATCCACTAAATGAGAGACTAGGGCCGCCCACATCAGGTTTGCACTGACTTTCTGATTGAAGTTCAAAATGTCTGCTAAGACAACAAGCTGCCTACTGTTGGATTTCCCCCAATATTCAGGGAGGAGGGGAGATGCCTAAGAGAATGAAGCCTGCTGGCACACATAGACTGGGTACAGGCTGGTACCAAAGGTAGAAGGTGCAACAGGTTGAAGCAGAATATGTGTGTCCTCGTTTGAATTCTCCTTAAACATTTAGCATCTCTTCAAATATTTTGTAACTACTGCAGGTCAGAGGCCTTCTTCTGTTTTTCTATGCGGGAGGGTTCGTTGGACATATAATAAATTCTCAGTATTAGCTAGTTCTGGTTTTTAAAAGTGGCACTTTAGATGACTTATTTCCTTAATTTAATTGTGGAATATCGGGAAGAAGTTTTTATTGACTACTTTTTGAGATTTGTGCCACTGACTAGCACTCAGTGGGGTCCAACCATTTCTAGGCTTCTCTCTACATCTTTCCATCTGTCTAAGTCATCATTTCACTACATGGATGTGATAGAAGGAGAAGGCCTAAGTGGCAGCAAGTGCATCCCACAACTGGAAAATAGCCTCAGTGAATGTTGAGCTGGTTCTTCTTTGCATTTACATTAAACAGTTGGTACCTGCTAGGTGGACAGCTATAGGGAGGGACAAAGAAAATAGGGATACCGCTTTTTCAAAGGAAAACACAACAGACAGCTGTACATTTGAGATTAAGAACATGGCATATGGGGGCGCCTGGGTTGCTCAGTTGCTTAAGCGTGTGACTTTTGATCTTGGCTCAGGCCATGATCTCACAGTTCATGGGACTGACCCCTGAGTTGGACTCTGTGCTGACCATGCAGAGCCTGCTTGGGATTCTCTCTCTCCCTCTCTCTCTGCCCCTCCTCTGCTTGTGGTCTCTAATCAAACAAACAAACTTAAAAAAAGAGAGAGAGAGAGAGAGAGAGAGTGGCATATGTAGGTTATCCTTAAGCAACTGAGAAGTAGGCATATGTCCTGAGGAATTTGGGGAATGATAAAAGCTTAAGCCAGGGACTTCAAAAGAAATGACCACACCACAGTGGGTTGAGTACTAGACTGGTTGGAGAATTACCTCAGTCTCTCTGTCAAGAGGTAGAGACCTGACTTCATAGTATTCCAGGAGGGATGAAAGGCAAATGATGCATGTCAAGAAAGTCAGGAGGATATGTAGCAGAGGATAAGAAGTTTGAGTTTGCAGGAGCAGAAAACACAAAAGAAGGGGAAGTGATGGAGTTGGGGGGTGAGTTTAATGAGAAGATGGGGCAAAGAAACAACTGGTTTAATGTACAAAGGTCACAAGGCTCTATTATAACTCCAAAACTGCAGATTAGCAAAGGAATCTAAATCTGAAACCAACTCGTGACTACTTTGTTTTTGGAATGGGATTGTAAAACTTGAGCCCTTGAACAGTTGTATCTGTGTTTTAAATTTTTTAAATGAGAGAGAAATTTGACCTCAACATCAGACTTAGGAATGGTGAAAATTTATTTAGAACATTTTCTCTCCATTTGCTGCTGTGTGGGCTGCACAGGGATATTTTGCCATTTTCTCCTCTATTGTAGCTATAGACTTATGATGTATCAGTTTAAATAAAAAGTAAAAGTCTTTTGTCTGAGTATTGATGGGTCTGAGTAGATTTTAAATAAGTTTTTACTCCTAAAAATCTTGTCCTCTACAGGGTGATGTGAGAAATGCACATATCTATAATTAGAGATAGAAAGAGATCCATATTCCATGAAAAGTGTTAAGGAAACACCGAAGGAGGGCAAATGGATTTAAGATACTGAACACAGCATACACAATCTGAAAACCAGGGTTCAGGGTGATGCCTGAATCACATAGTTATAAAACACTGTTCTGGGTGACCACTCAAAGTAATTTTGAATTTTGTAAACATCCCAGAACTCTCTATTCTCACAAGGCTCACCTCCTGGTAAGACCATGGTTTTTACATGACCCGCTCACAAAACGAGGTATCCATTAGTGAAAAGGAAGATTTCTATATTATACGACTGAAAACTCAACAAGGGGTGAACAGTGTAGATGTTAAAAATACTGAGGTAAATTTGCAAAAGATAATGAGGCATTTTGGCCTTTCTGGAACAGTTGACTTTTGATAAATAAAGTACTTGCCTTTTGATGGTGGTGTTAGTGTTGGCAGTGGGATGTGTTCCATTCGACTTTTACATAGGACTTCTTTGGGGAATAGTCAGATCTTTATTGTGGGGACATGGCATATATGTCACTTAAAGGTTAATATAAGGAAGAGAACCCTGCTTTTTTGCTGCTGTGATATTAATTATTGCTATGATGACTTTCTCCAATGGGGATGTATTCTGTCAGAATGCAAGTGGGTTGGGGGCAAAGAGAGAGGGAGACACAGAATCTGAAGCAGGCTCCAGGCTCCGAGCTGTCAGCACAGAGCCCCATGTGGGGCTTGAACTCACAAGCTGTGAGATCATCATCTGAGCCAAAGTCGGACACTTAACCAACTGAGCCACCCAAGCACCCCCCCCCCCCCGACCTCGTCTATCTTTTTAAAAAAACATTGACAATGTTGAGAAAAGGAATGCAGGGCCGTTTGTAGTGGCAGTTTACTCAAAAACTACCTCTTCTGGAGCACTAGGGTAGCTCAGTTGTTTAAGTGTCCAACTCTTGGTTTCAGCTCAGGTCACAATCTCACAGTTTGTGGGTTCAAGCCCTGCATCGGGCTCTGTGCTGGCAGTGTGGAGCCTGCTTAGGAGTCTCTCTCTCTCTCTCTCTCTCTCTCTCTCTCTCTCTCTCTCTGCCTCTCCTCTGCTTGTTCTCTCTCTCTCCAAATAAATAAATAAACACTAAAAAAAAAAAGAACAAACTCCCTGGCTTTGACAGTTAACCTCTCTGTGCATCAATTAAAATAAAATGTCTTCTGCCACATTGCTGCAGGAACCCATAATGAATATATTAGTTGATCTTATGGGTTGAGGCATTGAAACCTATGTCAAATTACACGCGTAACCTGAAAGGGTATATCAGTTAGGATGCATTCAGTTATGAGAAACGAAAAGCAATCTAACCATGGTTTCAACCAAAGAATATTAATTACATAAAAACATTTGGAATTTAGGTCACCTGGAACTTGGTTCATCTACTTAGAGATACTATAAGGCTTTTTCACCTTTCTGGATTATCATTATTGTACTGTTGGCTTTTTATCTTGCTAACAATCATTCATGATTACAAAATAGTGGCCATGGCTTCAAGCGCTTAGTTCTCGCACCATGTCAAGGCCAAGAAACCAAGTGGTGAGAGCCAGAGGGATTTCATCTTAACAGCTGGTCCCATCTCTCATGGGTGTAGAATCAGTCACACGCAGGGAGGTCTGGGAAGTTGTGGATATGAAAAGAAGGAAATGATCAAGTACAGTCATGATTTATGCAACAAACCGGGATGCTGTTATCAGGAAGGAGGGAGAATGGCTCTTGGGTAAATCTCTAACAGAGGGATAATTTGTTATCTTCTTAATTCACTGGAAGTACTTTTTTTTTTTTTGACAGCATTATTCTTAGGAAATGGACAGAAGATAGGTAGAAATGATAGCATGCTGCCAATGAGGAATGTCCAGACAAGAAAGAGAATGCAGAAACTGAGACTGCAAGATTGAATTCAGTGCTCTTGGGTTCCTTCTAGTTCTAACATTGCGGTTCAACAAAGTGGGGAGGCACTAATTATTCTTTTTCTACTTTCTCATCTTGTCAGTGCCTTGTTGCAGATGTTGAATTTGTGGTCTATATAGTTATTTAGGAGTAATTCATACAGGGGCCTGCTTCATAGTTTATTTTGAGCCCCTGTTTTCAGAAGCTGAGAGGGCATATTTTTGGAAGAAAATACACTTTGTATTTCATTGATATCTTGGCCGCCAAGAAAACCAGAAAGTATACAGCAGGGTGTCTCTATGTAAACATGCAGGGCTTCAAGTTTCATTTGGCCAGGGTCTCCAGATTCCAGCAACTGGCTGTGCTCTGAAGACCCTCCCTCCCACTAGGGAAGTGGTCTGACTTTAAGATGCTCATCCACTTTGCCTAATTTCTGTTTAGGGCAACCAAATCCTACACAAAAGTCCTCTTCTCCATTTCTCTATTCAGTGGGAAATCTTGCTATAGTTACCTCAAGGGGTTGTTGTGAGAAGAAAATGAGATAATGTATAAGACAGTTCCTTTGAAAAGGTTTACGAGTGGCATGTAGAATGCTCAAATCGCTGCTGCTGATTCAGAGTATTTGCAGAGCTGGACAGTCAGGTTTGAGGTACTACTGTTGATTAGTGTAATCTCAATGTTCAATTTTATTTTGTTTTCTTAGCTTTTTTTCCACCCCCCCCTCCCTTTTTCCATTTTGGCCTCAAATGCTTAACTTCTGTCTCCAGGTTCTTTGGGCACTAGAAAAAGCTATATAGACAATCTTCACTAATTTCTGTCCATGTAAGGACTTTTTATTTGTTTTTGTTAACAATTTTATATATAGTATTGGAGACAATCAGTGATATCATCTGATGGGAAAGTATAGTGAGGAAGGTTAAGGAATTGCAAGATGAAAAAAAAATCTTACAGGTGAAAGAGTTATATCTCAGGAATGAGCAAAGCGAGTTGGCAGATGTTTAAATGATCCCCTCAAGACATATACTGGGAGCCCTGAACACACCACTGGACCAGGAGTCACCAGGAGTGGGTAGAGTGCTGGCTCCAATACTAATGTTCAATTTGTGTCTTAGTAAGTCACAGGCGCTCTATGAGCCTTAGCTTCCTCATACACAAGATGGAAAATTCTCAGAGTGCTGAGTAAGAACAAGGAGAGAATGCATTATCAACCAGATGATCTGTAAGACATCATCCTTCCAAACTGAAGACTCATGGTCTTCCCCTGTCCGTCCTCATCTTTATGATTGTGACCCTACTCTGAATCATTTGTGAGTATATCAGACTTGAAGGGGCCTTAGAGATCAACTGTTTAGCCTCTTCTAGGAAGTATTCATTGTCATAGAGACTGCAACAAAAAGTCTGGGCTTTGAACCAAGGCCTTCTGACTTCAAATCCATTGTGCTTTCCATTTGGAGAAGATTAAGTAAACTTTTTTAAAGGAGAGGTCTCTGGGAACATGAATGCTTTTGTTTTATAGAACATATGTAAATTTTAAAAATTGCCTTCTGGCAAAACTAGTAGAGAAATAGAAAGGAAATTACCATATGTGTAATGGTATGTGTGAATGTATGCATTAAAAAGGTCATTTGAAAGGGCATACCAAATGTTCACTAATATGAGAAAAACCCAGCAAATTATAGCACATCCCTTTAATAGAATATTATGCAGATTTAAAGATGATGTTTGTAAAGATTATTTAGCAAAATGGAAAATACTTATTTTATAATATTAAATGGAAAAAGGCATGAAATTTTATAAATACTTTAATTATAGTTATGTTAAATATATTTCAAAATTATTGCAAAGCAATATATCAACATTCATATATATATATATACATATATATATATATATTTTTTTTTGTTTCCCAAGGAAAAATGATGCTACTAAACAGGCAAGCTTTTAAGTCAGGGTTCCAGCAGAAGACTAATGGCATCCTGACTTTGGAATCATTTGAGGAGGGTTTAATGGAGAAACTGTGTTCAAAGTTAGATGCAAGTTAGTGATATGCCCTGGGGCTGGTAACATGGGGGCCTAGAACACCACAGGACGGAGTCTTCTGGAGAGTTCTGCCACGAAAAAAGCTGTGATTATTTAGTTGAGGGATGAAATCAGCAAAGAGAGAGGACAGGGAGGAACCAAGGGAATAAGTATGCCAACTTCTCTCTCTCTTGCATCTCTCCAAAAGCCTTCCAGGGGTCCCCATTAACCAAGCCCAGTTAGAAGCTAGAGGGTATGGGAGCCTCTTGATATAGTCCATGCAGGCTCAGGGCAGAGATCTGGGTGGAGACTGTACTAGGACAGGTAAACCCAGCACAGCAGGACACACAGGAATAGAACTTGTCTAGCTTGTTAGATTGTCACAGGATTGGCCTCAATGTTCAGATCTTAACTGTATTTCTTCTAAAACAGATTGACCTTAAGGGCCTTCAGACTCGGATTCTCTGGAATGATAGCCCATAGATAGATCTATTAGTAGACTATTTCTAGGACCTCTGATATATATGAAGTGCCCTCAAGAACTGAACACACAAAGTAGTAATGGCTTGATTGCTTTAGAAGAACAGGACAATAGTCAGAAATAAAGATCTGGAGAAAGGTCAGGATTGGAGAATCATTGACATGTTGAAGGTGATTGATGCTATAAAAGGGGATAAGATGGTTAGAAGGAAGTGAAAAGGAGCTGAGAATAGATTCCTGTGGAATCCCAGCTTTTCAGGGTCCAGGAGAGGAGAAAGAAGGCAACAAAAGACACTGAAAACCGCTAAGACATATTAAAATAATAGTTAAAATTTACTAAATACTTAGTCTGTACTTATGCATTATTTCATCAAACCATTACTGTAGTTTTGTGTGAAATATATCATTATTATCTTTACTTTACAGGTACAGAAATGGAGGCTAGATAATTTAGCTTATGAAAAGTCATACCACCTAGTGAGGGGCTGACAGAGGATATGAGTCAGGTTCATCTCTATTCTAGAAACTGCCTCCCAGGAAGCAAGAAAAGAAGGAGGAATGGCATATTGTAAAATCCAAGGGAAAAGGAAACTTTGGGACAGGAGGAGGAGAATGTTAGGTGGTCAGCAATGTTAAATATGACAGCAGTCAGTTAAGTAGGCTAATAGCTGAAAAGAGGTCATTTTAATAAAATAATCTCCCAATCTGTAAACAGTTAACGCAGTATGACTAAGTCTAACATGGTTTTGGTATATTTGCTTTTTTGTTTGTCATTATCCTGAGCCTAAAATTTGAGCTCTACAAATGCTATATTAAAATTTTATTATTTTTATTTTAAGTACAATCTCAAATTTCTATCATAAGTTTTTTTTTTTTTAGCTTCCTTTGGAGTTTTTGCCTTGAAAGGTTTGTTTCTGATAAAGCTTGATATATTAAACGTTGGCTTTATGAATGTGTCTATTGTTTAAGGTTACAGATACAATTTTGTGTTTATGAGGGAATGAGACCCAAGCTGCTGAGAATTATTCCATTCACATATGTAGACAGGAAACAGCATGTGTATTAACAAACTGATTGGAATAGGAGTTATATCTCATACTCTGAAACATTTGACTTGGGTGCCATCAGGCATTAAGCTGTTACCACATTAGAGCGCAGTAAAAAGGCAAATTTAGGAAATTCCTGAAAAGATGATTTCTCCTATGATCTGATGATGGTACAGTAAATTCTTAGTTTGAGAGTATAGATGCCATTTCAAGTTAAGTATATGCAATTTAAATTAAAGATGCTCAGATGTTAGCTGGCTGCCACAGCATATTGGCAACAGCATGTGTTTGAACTAGAGCAGATAATTCAAATGGCTCGTTATCCACTTACATTCTAATCATCTGTGAGGTGGCTTCTCTCTGGGCAGACTCAGCATGCTCTCAGGGGAGGTTTTATAGCTTCTGAACTTATAAAAAGGGAAAAGGAGATGTTCTGGCTGCTGTGACTCAACCAGTCCCATCCAGTGTCTGAACTGCAGTTAGCTCCCTTGTGTGCTATTAGGAAAACTCAACTCTTCTTTGGGCTTTAATCCTTATTTTTGCAGAAAGTGGATCCTGAGACTGTTTCCATGCTGAGTGTTTCAGTTACTAGTGCTGCATAACGAATCACCTCAAAACTTAATGACCTAAGAATAGCAATCATTTTATTATTATCCATCATGGCTCTGAAGGTTGATGGGACTCATTTAAATGGTTCTCTCTTGGGGTGTCTCATGTGACTGTAGTCAGATGGTGGCTGGAGCTGGAGCCACCTTGAAGATTTCCTTATTCACATGTCTGGTGGTTGATACCGGCTGTCACCTGAGACCTCAGCTGTGCTATTGGCTGGAATCCCTGTCTGCCATTTCTATGTGGCTCCTTGGCTTCTTAATAGCCTAGTTCCAATGGTAAGTGTCCCAGGAAAACCAGGCAGTTGTAATGCCCTTTATGACCTTTCCTTGGAAGTCACATAGTATCACTTCCATTGTCATCTCAGACCTGCCCATATTTAAGTGGGGGAGAAGGGACACAGGCTCATCTTTTGATGGGAGGAGTGTCAATGACATACCTGTGTACAAAAGAACATGTGGAATGAAAGATCGTATTTGGCTATCTTGGGAAGTGTAACGTAATCTGCCTCATCGGGGATATTTATTTATTTATTTATTTATTATTTAGTAGGCTTTACTCCCAGCACAAAGTCCAATGTAGGGCTTGAACTCATAACCCTGAGATCAAGATTTCAGCTGAGATGAAGAGTTGGTCCCTTAACAAAATGAGCCACCCAGGCACCCTTGGGGACTTTTCTTCAGACATATCCCTGGGCAAATCTGTGAAGCTCCAAAGTAATTTTCCCATTTCCCATTTTAGATCTCTGTTTGCTTTCAGCAAGCTTTTCTTAACATGTAGGTTCCCCTGGGAAGCCAGGATTCCATGTTTCCATTGGCCTACGACTTGGTTCACCTAAACACTGGCCCATGATCAGGACCTTTTTTCTAGGTATCCTCTTATCAAAACTTGCCTTTTTGTGGCACTGAGGGCCCCCCATCCATTCTCTCTTCTTTATGAATGGCTGGAATGTGGCTGCCTATAGCAATCCTCCTGTACAACATATGTGGCCTACTTTTTATGAGAAGCAAAAGGAGATTCTTAACCAACATGTCCCATTTTAGAGGTATTTTGGTAGTTTGAGCCCAAAGGAGCTATGAAAGCTCACATTAGGTAGGCCAGTTAGCCTTTTGTGGAAGAAGTTGGCCTATGTGGGATGGTTGTAGGAGCATCCTGGCCTGCTTTTACAATCCAATAAATTTACATTGCACTAGGATTGAGTTCTGCTCAGGTACTGTGCTGGGTACTGACAGTACACATATTAATGAGATACGGATTCTACCCCAAAGATGCCAGCTATAGGCATCAGTGGCCAGAATCCCATAGTAACTAGAGCTTTGAGTTAAGCATTAACAGCCTGTGATTAAGTGGAAACCTATTATCTTTAAGAGATAACATGTTAAGCCATTTTTATGTGTTGACCCTTGATGTGGATTCTATGAGCCAGCAGATATCAAAACCCTGAGGAAATTAAATATCAGATGCATACACTTCTGCAAGAGAAAGAAGAAGTAAGAAAATGTCCTAACTTGGTAGAAGTAAGGAATGAAATGAGCTGTTGGGAGAGTCCATAGACAAACACTCTCTGCAGTATGCTTTGTTGGTAACAGATGAGAGACTGTAGACCATAGAGGTTAAGTTCATGACCCTGGGGCAGACTGACTGCCTTATTTTGTATCCTTTCTCTGCTGCTTATGAGTTATGAATTATGTGGTCTTTGGTAAATTACTTAACTTTTTCAATGACTCATTTTCATAATTTGTAAAGTAGGGATACTAATAGTAAATATAGAGTTGCTGTGAGCATTAATCAAATGAACTAATAATACTGACTAAATGCTTTGCCCAGTGCTTGGCACATAGAAGATACTTTCCTTGCATTGTTAAATAAGCAAGGAGATTACTTTGTCCTATGTATTTTGTAGTGAAATTAACTAGAGAATTTACATATTCCTACATCAGTGATGTCAGAGTACTAATAGTACTCTCTCTCTCTTCCCCTTTCTCTCTCTATATGTATGTATATATTATATATGTTATTATAGAGTTGTTACCCTATTCTTGTCTATTTACAGCATAACTTGGTATCACCCTATGGTCATATATTTGGGGAATTTCATTCCTTTATTTCTAGATTTTTCTTCTTCAAACTTTCTTTAATATGATTGGGAAATTGTGAGGGGTGCAGTAGGCTTTTCTGTTCTGGGAACTCATCAATTTAATGTGATTCCATTTGACTGTTTTATATTCTTCTGTTCTTCTATTCTCTGCCAGTTAACCTATCTGCAAGGTGAAATTCTTGAACAAATTGTCTACCCAAAGCACTGCTCTGTAAAATAGATGATGTGCCTTGAGTGGACATACTCTGTTAAGTCATATGAATGGCCAAGGTTGGAGAGGACATTGGGAGTTCCTATTTAAAAGGATAATAGAAGAGAGCAAACTGGGGAAAATATTTGGGTGACCTTTGTGGATATATGGCAAAATTGTTTAGATCACTTGTATTGTGCCTTCTCTTGAAGGTGTAGATAACATTCTTCCATGAGAGCTTAACCCTGTCACCATCCTTCTGCTTGGAACCTTGGGAAGATGGAAAACCCATTTGCTTCTCTTGTTGTAGAACACCCACGTCCTGAAGGCTAGAATAGACCTGTGGTTCTCAGCCTTGTCTAAGCATCAGAATCACTCATGGCCCTTAAAAAAAATTCCCAAGCACTCACAACTCTCTGAAATTCTGGTTCTGGAGATCTGGAGTGAGGCCAGGGCTCTCTCCCTACCACCCTTTTTAAAAATGCCTCCTGGGATATTCAAAATAAATGGAACAGACACATAAAGTAAAGAGCAATTAATCTATGTGATATCAATTTAATATCAATACAAACACTGACATTTCTCACATATTTTGTTACATGATTATCATACTTTAGTTTTTGCAATCTCTTTGAAAAGAGGTCTATTAATTTGGATTTACTGCCATTTTAAGACTAGGGTTTATATAGCTTGAGACCTTAATCCCCAGCGATGAAAGGTTATCTCTTTTGTCTCTAAGTTATGACTTAAGATTCAAAATGGTAGAAATACTCCTTTAGCATCAGTATGAATTGCAAGTGGACCAAAGAAATTCAAGATACACAAGAAAACATATTTACCCCTTAATTAAAAAAATTCTTTTAGATTGAAAGAAATAAATAAAACTGCATCCTGGAAACTGTAATGGAAGAACATTAAATGATGTCTGCCAAAACCTCTCCTGCATTATTCCAATTGTGGTGCCAAAGGCCAATTACAACTTGTTTTGTGGTAAGAGATGTGTCTGATTTAGACAATAGAAGATTATAATAGAATACTGAGAATTTTCATAGTAGAAAAAAGACCAGTCTTTCAAGGTATTTGTAATGCAACAGAATGCTTTCCTCCAAGGTTTAAACTTGCACACTTCTACAGTGCTGCCATTGTTTCTTCTTCTATTTCTCTCTTTCTCTCTCTCTCTCTCTCTCTCATTCTCTTGCTTGGTTATTAAATGACTTAAAAGTTCAAGGCTTTATCATTGACGACAGATAAGGAAGTAGAACACAAAAAAAGGTTTTGATGCTAGTTAGAAAAATGGGCCCAGTCTAAATGTTTTACCAAATAATGTTGCTGTACTACAAAAGATTCAGTTTTGTCTTTTGTTGATTCATGATTGTATTTGGGTGCCCTTCCCAATGCAAAGGGAAATAAACACACTTCTCTTAGGTATTATTCCTTTCAGGGAGAGTATGTCTGTTTGAATAAAGGAGGGGATTATGGATAATTTATGATATTTCTCAGCATCGTTGATGTGAGATGAGGCTGATCCCTCCCGTGCAGAGGATGGAAATAAAACAGCAGGCCATGCTTCTCTCCAGATCAGACCAGTGAACCTCTTGGTTCCAGGAAAAGCTAGTTATATCCAAGGCATAATCTTGCTTCATGCCTCTGTTTGGGAACAATTACTCCCTTAGCATCCTACCCTAATTGTTATGGTCTACTGAGATGAGAACACACCAACTTGTCAAATTTCCCCCATTTTCTGGCTACTTCTTCAATGTTCATTTCTGGGATTGAAGCTGGAAGAGGACTAGGAGTTATTATTATCTTCCTAATCTTTATTTAAATGGCTCTTGAGTGGTGGTCTGATTTTCTCCCCAAACCACAAAAGAGATTACCTCTTAGCTCCTTTCTTCTTGTATGCTGGATATAGTTCTACTGACGTTCTCTATTTAAAAAATTTACAAATTTATATTAAATAGACTGTAGTGATCTCTTTCAAATGAATTATCTTGATTGTTTTTGATTTCTATGTTTCTCTAAATTCTCATTTCCCTGATGATTGGGACTGTGTCTTATTCATATTTGTGTAATATCTTATATAATGTTCAAGATATTTTTATTGCAATAGAAACTTCACAAGTTTCTGCAAGGTCAGTTGCTTTTGGGGTCCTGACAATTCTACACTTGCTTCTTGATTTTTTTTAGGGGGGTACAGTGGGGGCTGGGGAGTATAATGAAAGAAGTGGGAGGGGTGTTTCCAGGAGAATTAATCCAAAGGTTTCATTGGTAGTTTGCCTGGGACTACCTATTTTAGATTCACCTTGAGAGCAGATGGTAACATGTGCCTCCTGAGTAAATATTAGGCCCAGATGAGGACAGGGCTGATTGTTGCTGGACAGGTAAAGCTTAAAATCATTTGCAGAGTCATTTCACAGCACATGAAAAATGCTTTCAGTTTTCTTTTCAAGCTACAGGCTGACACATGAGCCCATTTAAAGTCATTAGTGTATTGCAGACATGCTCTTTTTCAAGCACTTTAAACTATGATAATGTTCCAGTGGAAGAAGTAGGAATTTGACTCACGGCTCATCAGTTATCTCAGTACAACATGCATGTTGCCATGATCTGCTTTTGGCAAGTGTGTTGTTTGATTTTTTTTTGTCCCCGAATTCCTGTCTTGCCCTGCTGTGTCACCGGTGGGATGTAACTACTCTTTGCTGAGTTTTGCTAAGAGGGTAAACAAACTTGTTCTGCGTGGGTAAATAGGGCACATGAGCTGCCTAATGTAGCTCAAGGATTTAAAAGAGAATAAGATTGGAAGACCTGGGTGTTAGTATGGTCTCTGCTGCTTTATTGATGACTTAACTGTTGTAATTCCTCCATGATTTTTTTCTTATCTTTACTTCTTAAAGGGAAAAACAACCAGGATTTTTTTTTTTTAAGACGATCTGTGACACATGCAGTGGAAACGTGCTAGGAAATAGCATTTTTGCCTAGATTTCCTGAATGTAAGCTTCTTTTCCTGCTGATTCAAGAACTGTTAACCTTTTCTGCTGTGGGATATACATGAGGAACATTTCTGCAATGAAGGGAGAGTTATGTGGTCAGCTATCTTGTTCTGCAGAATTCCATAGGCTTGATCATCATATCCCACTCCAAAATTTTCAAATTATCTTCAGGGAGAAAGGCTGGGAGAGAGCTGACTCTAGTCTAAGATGTGGATTGAGTTCCTGAGATTTATAATAATCAAAATATTAATGAAGTAGTCGATACAAATGCTGTTTGTGTAGAATGCCTAAGTAACCGGTTGTGTAATATATCAGGAAGAGATCCAGAGATGAGCAGAGGCAGAGCATAATAAATCAGGTCATTTGTTTTGCAATAATGGAATGGTAATTGTGATAATTTCAGAAGTCACTATCATCCTGCAGCGTGAAAGAATCTTTTGCTGGCTTCCCATTGTTTAAATATTCATGTGATGTCTATGAGTGACTTCCTGCTGAGAAAATCTTTGCATACCTCCGCTGGCACAAGAACTGGAAATTGTGCTTTGCTTTAACCTGAGAAGGTTTTTGCAGGAGCTTGGTGCTCTCCTGGTTTAGGAGGGAGAATGTTCAAGAAACAATTCTTTCAGTGAAATAAAGGTCCATGTTACTGAATTATTTTGCAAATGCCTTCTCCCAGCCAGCAGCTGTGTGAATTTATAAGCAATCACCTCTGCCCTTTTGCACTGAGTGATGAGGCAAAGGCAAAAATAACCATGCTAGCTTACAACACAGTTATGCTATAGAAATACAAACATAGCTAATGACCCAGGAGAAGAAAATCTGCAGTTGTCACCCAAGCTCACCATGACACCCTCCCCCAGCTCCCAGCTTTTTCCTTGGAGTGGGTGAATGGGGCTGCTTTAATTGAGTTATCTAAATTTGGCAGGCCATACACCCCACTGTCTCATATCCTAGGACTTAGGCCCACCTGTTGCCATTATCCCCTAACTAGCACAGTAGGAGATAGACGACAAATGCTTTCAAATTCCTTTTCTGTATAAAACCCTAAAAGAATTGCAGTGGAGGTTTTGGAATTATTTGGGTACTGCCATGAATGGGGGTGCAGGTTCTTTCAGCAGGGGTTATTGTTATTTTAGAAAGAGTAATATCGTGGTACTGCTTTGAGCCAACTATATCATTAGGATGTACATTAGATTGTATATCAGGTATTGTATTTTAGAATGTACTAGAGTTTGGTGTTCTAGAGGTACTTAGACTTTTGGTGTTAGGAACAATTCTCAAGTGACTGAGGGGAAAATAGAAACAGTAAAGAGGCAATAGACCTTTTCTAAGCACTCAAGTGCTATAGGCTGATGGTTTTGTTAAGCCTCCTAATTCTTATCCAGCATTAAGAAAGATTCACAATTCTCTTTAAGGAGAAAAAAAAGCGGGGGGGGCGGCGAGGGGGTGGCTAAAAGATGAGTGTAAGCCTGGGGCTCTACAGATATTGAAGGTGGAGCCAGGATCTCTATCTCTGATAGAATTCTGACTGCCAGCTGAGTTTCCTTCCTTCAAGAGTTAATGGCCTCTAATGGTGGTTTGATTTGAAGGTGATTATGCATCTAAACTACCTGATTAAAAAATACGTTTCCAAATGTGGCTGATTACCTATTTACATATTGCTGGGGTTTAGGTGAAATTATGAAGTTTAGCTAGGTGGTGATTTTTCTGAGAAACTCTGTAACGTGCAGAAGCAAATTCTGTTTTTAGCTTCATGATTAGATTGGACACCAGTTAATGTTTAAATTGATAGTCATTTTTCCACTGAGTTAAAAGGAGCCAGTCCTGCTTATATTCGTTCAATCAAGATAAAAGCAATGACAGCAATTTCTGGGTTAGGCGGAGGGTTGTTGGCTGGGGTGCAGACAGGGAGGGCTCTGGTAAAATCACAAATACCAAGGTGAAATCTACAGCATTTGTTTAGCACTGATCTACGGAAATCTGATGGCAGGGACAGCAGTAGGCTGTACAATGACATTTGGTTGTACTTAATTGATGGCCCTCTGATATGTTAGAGCCGAAGGCCAATCACACCAGGGTGGGATAGTCCTAAAGAGAATAAGGACACTTTTAAAATGGCAAGTAAATTGAATAACAAAGCAGGAATAGAGTAACCTTACATATACAAAGAAGGGTTGCTAGGTAACAAGTGAGGGGGTGTCGTGGCTTCAGATCAGAGAGGGCTGGTTAGAAAATAAAATGTCATCCTCTCTTCTAATTAGTCCTTCCCAATCACATGCATCAAGATAATTTTGCAGTTTAGAGCTTTAGCCTAGTTTGCAAAGCCTGATGCTGTAATCTCTTTCTTTAATAGAATCATTTCACTTTCTGTGTTTTAGACTTGGCCCATCAGCCACTGTTTCTTCCCAGCAGGTTACAGCAAAGCCACTTAACTACAAGACAGAGGTGTTTGGTGGCGATAGTCAACTCTTCAGATTCAATTTTCTAAGCAAATGTTACCAATTTGGTGAAAGACAAAGACAGCATATTTGCCAATATAGATAGAAAAGCAGAGCTAGCAGGCAGTAAAGACCTTAACTAAAAACTCAGTGGAACAGTTCTCTAAATTAGAGTTTTTTCCCTGCACATAATTTTTAAGAAAGAAGAAAATATTTCAATATGCAAATTTAGTAAAAACAAACGAATAACACTTCTGTGCTATATTCAAGGAGTTACCCAATCTCCTAAGCAACGAACCTCAGGATCATCAGAGGATTTTTTCTAGACCACACATATACCAGACTCTCAAGTGGGGATGGACATATGTAGTTTGAAAAAGAAAAATCTTCATGATGATTTTTATACATTTACCCCTACTGAGAACAGCTGTCTTAAATCTTTGCTATATCTGTATCACCTCTATTGATGTAGAATGTTATGTCTCAAAGCCCTGCAAGACCCTGAATTTTAAAAGGTCAATTATGTCCAATAGCATGTGCTTCCTACAATAGGCAAATATTAATTCACTTTATTAAATTTATCAAAATTTTAAAAAATATATGGGGAAATTGTTTCATAATGAGGCTTGAAACAATAACGAATATTTGATTCTATTCAAACTGACCAGAAAAGTGAATTAACTAGCTTTGAATAAGAATACATTATGGTCTTCTGATAAATTGAGGCTTTATTATTTGAGATTGAAAAGAAGCTAAAATATACCCCCTCTCAGTTATCTTACTAATTTAAGATCAGTGCATTTGTTGTAGGATTTTACAACCAGAAAGACTACAGTGAATGTATTGTGTTTTTTAGTGCACATTTTGATCATTTCAAAAACTCTAATACAGAAAATGGCAATCAGAAACATTTTAAAAATTATTTCTCTACAGGAAAAGACTGAGAAATAGTAAGCAATGTTTGAGGTAGGTGAAGGCTGAGCTATTTCTTTTCTCTGGTTTTTGGTCCTATGTTTATTTTTGATTATTGAAATGAAATGAGATCAGTATATGTTAATTTCATGTTTATTCCTTATAACTTACATTACCATATATGTTTGTTTACTAAAGATATTTTGAGTCTTTAAGTTGTAATTAAGATGGAATGGAAAATAATTTTCCAGAGACAGCTTTTTATGACAAATGATTTCTAGATATAAAAAAAATAGAAAAAAAATGATGAAAAAAAGAAATCCTTTGATTCTTTAATGTAAATAAAGGATAATGATTTGTTAAGATGTAATGCATATGAATTTTACTTTATAATGGAATTAATGTGTCACCAGGCTGTCTTAACTTCACAGCCTGTTCAAAGTGGGGTATGCTTACTGATATGGTTTGATGTAGGTCTGGGAAACTTCTATTTAGTTCATCACCCCCAATCCTTCTGGACACAGAAAGAAATGAACATAATGCTCCCTTCTCTGCCCAGATCTATCTTTGTCCAGTTCTTTTGCTTTTTACAGGCTATTTCGAATCCAGGTTCTCTGTTGTCTACTCATCTGCACTGAAGAATGACAAGATTTCTGTGCTTGGGTTTTCTTCTTGAATTTGTCAGAGCTTCAAGTTTAGGAAGGACCTACAATCATATTACCTCCCAGAATGTTTCTAGAACATGAGAGATGGAGTGGAGATTGAAATGGCTAATCTATCCCTCACTTTGTTAAGATACCTCTCTTGTATTTAGTTGTTACTGGTTGAGAGTGTACAGAAAGGCCATGATTTCCAGACTATGTAAGCCACTGTCATAAATTAGCAACTATAGGGGCGCCTGGGTGGCTCAGTCGGTTAAACATCCGACTTCAGCTCAGGTCATGATCTCGCAGTCCGTGAGTTCAAGCCCCGTGTCGGGCTCTGGGCTGATGGCTCAGAGCCTGGAGCCTGCTTCCAATTCTGTGTCTCCCTCTCTCTCTGCCCCTCCCCCGTTCATGCTCTGTCTCTCTCTGTCTCAAAAATAAATAAAAATGTTAAAAAAATTTTTTTTTAATAAATAAATAAATAAATAAATAAATTAGCAACTATAGGGGTGCCTGGGTGGCGCAGTCGGTTAAGCGTCCGACTTCAGCCAGGTCACGATCTCGCGGTCCGGGAGTTCGAGCCCGGCGTCAGGCTCTGGGCTGATGGCTCAGAGCCTGGAGCCTGTTTCCGATTCTGTGTCTCCCTCTCTCTCTGCCCCTCCCCCGTTCATGCTCTGTCTCTCTCTGTCCCAAAAATAAATAAATATTGAAAAAAAAAATTAAAAAAAATTAGCAACTATAGATTAGGCTGGGTTTTTGTATTAAAGATGCCAACAGCTGGATGAGGTTTTGTTCAGGAAAGTTTAGGTAACATTTATTTATGTCTACATTCTCCAATATTTGATTCCTTTAGCTAAAAATGTTCATCTAAAAAATGCTTTCAGATCAATCGAGTTATTTCTACAGATTCAACTTCACAGGATTATTACATTTATAAACCTGCTTTGAACTGGCTGAATTTTATTTGGTGTTAAAAACCATTGAGTGCTTAGCTTCAGGGTATTGGAGATGATAAAATAATCATGACAACAATAATTTTATTTTTCTGGTGTCTATTTCTGACACGTTTACAGCTGTTCTATACTCATAAAAATTATTCACTAATAGTAATCCCTGAAAAATGTCTATGATGATGGCAAAAGTATTTCTCTATTTTTTCCAATCAACATTTCCTCTCAGACCTAGTGTGCTATAAATATACAGAAAATTCTGTTTAGATGCAACTGCAACTGGTGAATGCCACACTCAGCAAAAGATCCTAAAAACTCCTCGTGAACAGAACCCAGTCTTGGAAAAACCTTATTATTTATTTATTTAAACGTTAGAAATTTTATGTTTTGCAGAATTGCGCTTTAAGCAACAGTAGCTGACAGAAACTAATCGTAACAATGCATCAGTCGGGTTAGCCTAGGTTATGCTACAGTATGAAGGGCCTCCAATGTCTTAGTGGCTCAACAAAGTTTTATTTCTTGCCTACAACACATGTCCACTGTGGACAGCTGGGGACTCTGTTCCAGGTTTAATTAATTTGGAGCCAGGCTGATGGACCATCCAAAGACTGGGGTTTCGCGGGTCTTTGGTGGGAGGAAGGAAGCCTGCAAAAAATACTTGCTTCTAAGTGGTTTTTGCCCAAAAGCAATACACATTATTTTTGCTCACATTCCATTGGCAAGATAAATCACACGTCTCTGCCCAATTTCAAGGGGCAGGGAAGGACGATCTCACCCTGGACCTAATAGAAAATCTGGAATATTGGGGAAAAGCCTTAGTAACTATCACAAAATAATAAAAAAAATAATGCAAAGCCAAGACACTGTTTCCTATTGCCTTGCCCGGAGAAAAGACAGGGCACAAAGCAGGAGATTATACATGGATTGAAAAATGAACAAATCTGAAAGTGAAAATAGAATTTAGTAGATAAACATAATCTTTCTTCTTCTTTTTAAAAATTTTTTTCCCAATGTTTATTTATTTATTTTGAGAAAGAGATACAGAGCGTGAGCAGGGGAGACACAGAATCTGAAGCAGGCTCTAGGCTCTGAGCTGTCAGCCCAGAGCTCCACGAGGGGCTCGAACTCAGTGAACTGTGAGATCATGACCTGAGCTGAAGTCAGACGTTTAACCGACTGAGCCACTCAGGTGCCCCCCCACAATCTTTCTTCTTTAAGTAGCAAAATGGCCTGCCCCCTCTCCCCAATTTTTCTTTCTCCCCCCTGTATCTCTCTTCATCTCTTTCTCTTCTCTTTCCTTCCCTCTCACCTCACCCCCCACCCTTATCTTTTGGATTTGCAAGGCCCTCTGCCTTGGGGAGGGCTCAGTGATTTGGGAGCCTCAGCTAATGTTACAGCATGTAGTTACACTTAGGCTATAGCGCTCTGCCCTCATCCTGGCATGTATTTCTCAAATACACATCACTGGTCATGGCAGAAGACTGTATCACAAATCCATCAGCACTCTGGGAAGAACACCTAAAGTATGCATTTTAGAGGTATTTGTGAATAATACCATCCTTCCACAGAAAGGAGAGCTACTTATTTTATGACTGAGGGCCTCTTGAAAACATAACTGGGCTCCTCAGTTCAACTAACCAGGCTGTTACTGTGTAGAATCTTATTTCCCTGTGAATCATTCCACTCTCTTGGTGAAAATCACATGAGAGTAATGAAGGAAAAAAATGACATCCTGGCACCACGTGCACTCATACCCCCTTCTTTCCCTTTCTGCTTCCCTCCCTGGCCACACCATCTGTGGTGTCTTAGTGAGGAATCCCAGAGAAGTGCTGAAGTGGGGGTGGGGTGGGGGAGGGACATGCTAGTTTCTATCCTTCATTTTATGGACAAAGACCCTGAGTCTGAGGAAGACTGTGTCTTAAACTTGAACTCAGATCCTGCAACATGTTCAATATTCCTTCCACCTCACTGACAAACAGACTCTTAGGACCTTGGTGTTCATGTCATCCTAAGAAATTCATGCAAAAGATGAGTGTCAGGGAATCAAGTGTTGGCCAGTTTTTCCCAAAGCAAATAGATCTATTCTGTGATGCCAAGTCAATGTGAATGCTTCCCAGGGAGGGCAGGACACTCTGGGTCTCTTCATTTCCTGGAAAATGTTACAACATGGAAGTTACCCCAATTACCAGGCAGAGTGAGCTCAATATTGGGGGAACTCAGTGTTGGAAGGTTGGTCCTAACAGATGCCTTAAGGGAGAAATGTATTTTCTCAAATTAGGAACCCATTGTGCATGTTTATTCTCATTAAAGAACCCTGCTCTTTCAACATGTTTCTCCTGACCCTGATTTGTTTACTGAAACCACTAGTGAAAAGAAAGGAAGAGATGGTTGAAAAGTGAGTTTGAAATAGTAGTAATTAATTGTCTGCCACTATGAAAACAGGTCTCAAATTAAATAGCACTCAGTATAAACTGCCACCAATAATATGGGCAAAATATTGTTTTTCTTCAGCAATAAAAGCCAAATCCCATAATCTTTCCTTTCCTGTCTTAATTTCTTTCTTTCCTCTTTCTTTCTCTTTCTTTCTTTCTTTCTTTCTTTCTTTCTTTCTTTCTTTCTTTCTTTGTGGCACCTTTTCTATTCTTTGTGAAGAAACAAAGAGGAGCCTCAGTGATATTACCTTCTTTTTTATAAAATGTGGGCAGGCTAAACAGCCTGGCAGCAAATGCCATTGCTGTGAAAACCCCACCCTCTTATATCAAAATGCAGATTTCAGAGTATTTAATAGATGGATTCTAGACCAATCAAGGAATCAATTAATCCACAAGTCTTTACTGAGTGATTTTTGTAACTGGAATTGTTCCTGAAATAAGTAAGCTATGGCCTGGGAGATAGGCACTGTGTTGTGTTACCTAGAGAACATTGTCTTAATGGGGTTTGTCATAACTGCTTTTGGCTTCTAAAATGTTTTCTGTCGGCAGTGTATATATAGATGTGTTGATGATGGTACTTGAGCAAATGAGGTAACCCCTGCCAAGGAGAGCAGAGGGCAGAATAAAGCCATTCCTCTTTGGTATGCCTGATGGCTCATCAGCCAGAGCCCCTGGGGGAAAATCCCATGCACAATGGCAAGGCATCCTAGTTTCCTGGGAGGCCAATGAATACAACAACTGTTGTTTTCCTGACAGGCACAGAAGCAATCCCTCTCTCTCAACACCAGTCAGTGATAGTGCTGAGTGTTAAAATGGATACTCCACAGTGGTTTGTGCCTGGAAGCTGCATTAGGCAGCTGCTTGAGGTAATTAGGAACTGGAAGGCAACTTTCTAAAGGCATCCAACAAGAGAATGGAACATCTATAGGAGGGAATGGTTCTCAGGATGACAGAAGAGCAGGCTGAAAGGAAGGCTGGGTTTCCCGAGGGAATTGCTGGTGGTGTGTAAAAATAGACACTTGTAGCTTATGTCTAACTGCTTATGGTTGAGTTACAAGTTGTCAGATGATTTGAACATCAACACCAGACTTCAGCACATTGACAAGACTTGGAAAAGTTGGGGCTAAAGACTAGGTTGCATTGTGGGGAAGCACTTCCCTATTTCCCTGACTCATTCTTTTCTTCAGCTTCTGCTAATTTAGCACCTGAACTCCCTAAGTTATGCATTTCTTCTGTATTTGCTTTTTAAATATGTGCCGACACTCTGAATTCTGAAAAGTGCCTGAAGGGGCACTGAATATTCTTTTGACTGCAATATTATTCTTTCCTGACAATCCTGATAAGATTATCTTGAATACAGACAAAACAAAACAAAAAAAAAAGTTCTATTTTTCTTGTATGATCTGTAATTAAAAATGCAGGCGTGGTTTGTACATGGCTCAATAATCATTTTTCACTGCCCTTCAGTTGATAGTGTACAGTTATTAGGGTGGTAATATGTCAGGAGGATTTTTACGAGGGCCCCTTCCCTTGGGGTAAAGGTGGGGGGTCTTCTGTCACAATAAAATGCAGCAGGAGATGAGTTTAAGGCCTTTTCTGCTCAGGTAGAGCAAATGAGAGACTACATGGAAAGCTTCATAATATGGCTTTATTGTGACCTGGAACTGCACCCTCCCCCCATACCCCTTGTTGTTCAGGTCCTTGGCTCCCCTGAGTAGATACTGTCACTGGTAATAAATCCAGCTCTACTTTATGACATGAATAAATTCCCCAAAGAGTCTCGAAACTAATTTCCCTGTGCCTAAAGTCTCATGGGTAACATGTACTCTGGAGGTATGGTGCTGGTGGAAAATTAACTGAGCTGCCTCAACCCAGGTAGAGTTGAAGCTGATGTGGCTCATACATTTATTTAAACAAACTCACCAGAAAAAAAATCACCAGTTGTAGGGCACCAAGGGAAACAGTTTAGTGGAGGGATACTGGGCCTTAGAAATTAGAGGGTTTCTAGGAAATATGAAAAGTATGAGCACCCCAGTCAACATTTATGGAGTGTCGGGTGCTGGGCTAGGAACCTCCCCAGGTTATTGTTCCATTTCATCCTCACAGTAGCCCCTGAGAGGTAGGTGCTATAGTCATTCACCTGCAGAGCTGAAGGCTCTGAGACTCTGTAGTAGGTGCGAGTGATTGCCTCAGGTTATTCAAAGTTGTGGCTGAAGCAGATTGTGAACCAAGGCCCATCTTTATTTTGATGCAGTCCACTTTGACCCTGCTCTGCACAGACTCCATTTAATTTTAGTACAGCAACAAAACAGAAGCTGGTGTGTTTGGATTCCCTCTGGCCTGAATAAAGCAATCAGCCTGCTGTACTGCGGTGGTTGGTTGCCCCCTCTCCCCTCTACCCAGATGGAAATTTCCTTGCAGAAGGGGCTGGACCTCATTTTTCTTGTTTCCCTAACACCTAGCCCAGAGCCTGGCACTAGAAATACACTCAATAAGTACATATTTGAAGGCATGAATGGAAGCTGAACATCTGACCAGAATGCTTGGAGGAAAGGGGAAGAAGGAAGGGGCTCTAAGTCATTCAGAATACCCATGTTCCTGTGTGAATGAGAATGACCAGTTAAAACTGTCTTTGTGAACCGGCTTCAACTGGAAAAATACTAACAGCAGCCCTGGGACCTTGCGAGAAGGAGAGGCAAGAAGAGCCATCAATAGGTATCTCTCGTGGCTGCTGCTGTAAAGGTACTCTGTTAGGCTCTAGAGTAAGATTATAGAGGGCAGCCATCTTGTCATTCGCAAAAGCAAAGTGAAATTGGAGCTTAATGACATGAGTGTTCAAAGGGCAGTGGGAAAGGGAACAATGTCATTAGAACAGGTAAGAGGGGGGCCTGTGAAAGGGGCACTTTTAAAAGCTGATGGTGTACTGAGACTAATAGATTTAATGGGCATGGTAAATAGGGTAAGACAAGGCCTATTGTGCAGTGCTCAGCCAGCAGTGCCTCACAAAGAATGATGGATTAAGAAGAGAGGGGAAAGGATGAAATCGGAGACCTAGGGAAACAAAGAGGATATGAGACTCGGTGGTAAGAAAGAAGTGCAGTTGAAATTGCAGGGAGAGTTCTTTAGTCAAGGCTGTGAAGAAAGGAATTGACTAACCAGTGCAAGAATAATTCATGCTGACAATAATCACTGGTGAGGTGGGGTGAACTGTGTCCTCAGGATATAGCATATCACAGATTAATAGCACTGAAGAATAATTTGTCTCCACTGCAGGACTGTATTTAAGTATCACCCCTTCATTTCACATGTATGTAAAATCAATCTCATTCTCTTTCTTTCTCTCAATCTCCCTCTATGTAGATATTATGTGTATATATGTAGGTACATCTTCATTTCATATTGAGAGTTTGAGGGGAAAACAATGTAAAGTCTCCAGGGAAGATTTTTATAATGTCCTTCCATAGCGTGTTTTTATTCTCACAAACTGTACTGTGGGGAATTTTGTTCCCAGATATAATCCTGCTGTCTGTCAGTAGTGGAAGAGAACAGCTGCTCATGACAACCATCCAATCGCCCCTGATAAAAGGAAGCTGTTACTGCCAGTCTCTGCTTTTCATTTAGTGGCTCTAGGAAGCTCCTGTACTTCACTCTCCATGGCTGTGCCCACTCAGAAAACAGTTTTCTACTGCTGATGCTCAACATGGTCAAAGAGATCGTGGTTCATGGGCAGTTACCCAACCCTCTTCCAATCAGACTGAGTTACTTTCTGGATGTCACTGGTGCTGTAAAAGTTCAGTGATGCCAGTTGGAGGTGGCACTTGATGTTTGTGTATAGGGTGAGAGGAAGCACATTTCAACAAGGACATAGATTTCTAGTTTGGAAGTCACTTTTCCCAGGATTGTAACAGAATCTGAGGTCCTATTTGAACATTCCGGGGACATCTATAAAGAGATTTAGAATGAGCAAATTGATGTGGATCTAGGAGCTAGTCAAAAGAAATGGAATGAGCATGGAAAGGAATGGTCAGTATCTGGACAATGGTCAGATAAAATGGTCCCCCCCCCTTTTTTTTTTAAATACTACTTTGCTGTTTCTCCTTCTCCCTGTAATCAAATGTCTTTGGTAGGAATCAGAATCAAGAATACATGTTGGACTATCTCTGTTATTTTGGACTTTCTAAATTTAACCAAGATGTAGTCTTCTGGGTTTGGATGTCAGTTCAGATGCATTCAGCTTTGGACAACAGGAAGGCCCAACTCAAAATGGTTTAAACATTGAGTGGGTTAAGTAGTTCACCAGAAGTCTGGAGGGCTTCTTTAGGGCACATTCAAGGTGAATTATTTCTTTCTTGGCTCATTGAGGACTCAGGTTCTCTTTATCCTGTTGCTCTGACATCTTCAGCACATTGTCTTCTAACATTTGTTCCCCTAAAGGTCAAGCTAGTTGCTGTAGTTGCAATTGTCACATACACGTGCAAAGAGGGAAGTTTCTATTTAAATGTTTATTTTCAAAATTGAAATCCTTTTCCCAGAGTGCCCCATTAGGCTTCCTATCTAGCACCCTAGCACAAGTCCATTGTTAAACCATCACTGGCAAGGAGGGTGGAAATGTCAGCAGGAGTTTAGGTCCCTCATGATTTACCACCTCAGGTTGGGAGGGTCCTCACCTCTTTGGAGCAGATGACTTTGGATTCCTTGAATAAAATCTGTGTTCTGTTAGCAAGGACGTAGGAAGGGAGAAGGGGCAGGTGTGGGGGCTTGGCAGATGCTGTTGAGCAGAGGCAACAACAGTGTCACTTATAGGAAAGTTAGTCCAATAACCAGCCGTTTCACATGAGTGGGCTCATATTACTAGTGAATACTATGGTATTTCAGGATCAATATAAGCCATTATTTTTGGTTATTTAGATGATTAAAAGTTGAGGTCAAGTTTCTTTTTTTTTATATATAATTTATTGTCAAATTGGTTTCCATACAACACCCAGTGCTCATCCCAACAAGTGCCCTCCTCCATGCCCATCACCCACTTTCCCCTCTCCCCCACCTCCCATCAACCCTCTCAAGTTTCATTTAAAATACTTTTGGTCTTTTTTTTTTTTTAAATACAGTCTCTGACTAAAATACAGTCCTAATTAGTGCTCTCTTAAGCATTTGACTTTGCTCTCAAAGTACATAGGTAAAAGAAGTTAATGGGAATTGTGATTTTCCTTTAATGAAAGACTACTACTAATAAGTTTATTCTTATTCATGAAAATGTAGCTATACAACTTATGAAGTAACCATTTTATCAGGGAAATCTTAGACATTATAAAAACAAACATCTATCAAATATAATAAGAGTTACTATTTAATGACTACCTATTTTGGGCCAGGAACTACACTAAACTTTTTACATTATCATCTCATTTAATTTTTCCATCAATTCAGCAAGATAGGTAGTATATTCTCCATATTATTATTATTATTATTTTTTAAATATTTATTTATTTTTGAGAGACAGAGCATGAACAGGGGAGGGGCAGAAAGAGAGAGGGAGACACAGAGTCTCAAGCAGGCTCCAGGCTCTGAGCTGTCAGCACAGAGCCCAACATGGGGCTCAAACTCACAAACTGAACCATGAGATCATGACCTGAGCCGAAGTCGGACACTTCGGACTGAGCCACCCAGGTGCCCCTATTCTCCATATTATTGATGAAGAAACTGAAGCCCAGAGCAGCTAAGTTGCCCAGGGTCTAAATCCAAGAAAGAGAGGCCATGTGACCATGGCCAAGTTACTAAATTTTCTATGTCTCAGTTTTCTCATCTGTAAAATGGGCACAAGAATAGTAATTACTTCATGGAGTTATTATGACACGTAATACAGGTAAAGCAATTTGCCCAGGATGAGGACTTTTTAGGAATTCAAGAATTGTTAATAATTAATGCTTGCAACTTAGTGACAGAGCAAGGATTTGACTGAAGGGCTGACTAGCTGCAGATTCCACTTCTATTCCTTTTTCTGTGTTGCCTCTAGAGCCTAGCAATGCAAACAATGGGCTAAGAGGCAATGGGAAATTTTGTGTCATTGAGCAACCGGAAAGCACACTCTTCCAAGAAATACATTTTGGTTTAAGGGTGAGAGGAAACATGAAAACACGCCACACCCAGATATCCTTTATTATTTTTGTTGCTTTTCATCTTTCTGCTTAGAATATAGTCATTTTGATAAATTGCATAACCCAGAGATACAGTTAGTTATTGTTAAATAAAAATGAATCATGTATACATGCTGAGCAAGGACTAATCTTTTAACTAATTGAGACTCATGGGGACTGAGCTATCACAATTCCTAGGCATGATATGTTAGCTCTACAATTCATTGCTCTGTTATTGCTAAATCTTCCTTCAAGATCTGACTAAGGAAGTAAATATTTCCTTTTTTTTTTTTGGTAAATAAATACTATTTTAATATAATATTTGAATTCTGTTCTTATTCCATTTTGAATAAATGAAATGTATTGAAAAACAATTATTGGAGTCATGCACACTTATATATACTCATACTATTGGCCTTCATGAGCAGGATCTCTGAGAGTTGACTCTGTTTATCATGTTTATCTTTAGGTCACAGAGGGAAATTCTGGAGCACAAGCCATTAGATAATTCACTCCCAAGTCTCATTTGTGGCTTGGTGTCAGATTCCTGCACCTATTTTTCCCCTTGGGAAGGAGATGATGTCCCCCACCATATGGAGGACAAATGCAGATAAAAGGAAGATTTTATGGAGCCCTTGTCTGATACTGTGGTGTCTGGTCAGGGAAAGAGCATATCTTCTTCTTCCTTCCGGTCCCATTTCATTTACATCTTTCTCATCCTTGTTAAACCTTCTGAATTCCTTAGATAATAACTCTTAGATAACGTTTCATTCCAGCCACCATCTATACCCTTCTTAGTCTTAGTTGTCTATTCTGATCTGCCTACATCTCTAGCCCCCACAATTTATAATATCTTATTACAAGGCTGTGTTCTACCTCTCTAGGGATAGCCACGTTCTTTCTCACTGTTCTTCTCATGGGCCTCCACCTCCTCAAGTTTGCCTATGGCATCTTTGGGAGCCGTCTGAGGATCCCATGCAGGTCATACATACTTGCCTTTTAACTGGAACTTAATGAGTGGGGTTCAGTTACTCCACCATGTATTATATTTTGTTTCTCTTTTTATGTGCCTGACACATAGTAGGTGCTCAACTGAAGCTTTATAATTCAAATGCCTACTCTATGTGCTAGATTCTTCTACTTCTCTTCCTCATTTTTTTATTATAATGAAGGTAGAACAGAAAGCTGCCCCAAATAATACAACTTAAGAATCAAATGTAGAAAAGGATTTAAATCTCTGCAAAGGAAAGGCCTCTTATCTATTATAATTTATTACAGTGACCTTCTCTGAATTCCATACTTATCATTGCTTTACTTCTTTGGCACTCTGGTTATTCTAGCTGTATAATTATTTAGCTCTTTGTGTACAAGTCTTGATTCTCATCAGATTGTCAACCCCTTGAGGGAGGTCTCCTGTGTAGTGTCCAACTCAGTTTCTAGTACATTCCTATGTAGTGAGTATTTGTATTGAAGATGAGCTGAGGGGATACCAGAGGAAGATGAGTGAGGCATTGCAGGAAAGGGAGTCCCTGAAACTCTTCCAGGGCACTCCTTAGTCTCCTCAGTGGGTGTCTGGTTTCCTAGAAGAGCTCATTCATTCCATGAGGTAGGGGTGTGCATCATGGGATCTCTGAGCTAAGTTATCTATTTAGTAACTCAGCATAGGTCAAGGCCCAATGAATAACAGTGAGAGCGGCTACTTCACCAATTTCCAGATCCCCTACTAGGATCTAGTTCTTTGTTTCCCCTAACTTCGTTCCCTCAGTTCTTAGTTCCCACTGAATTCAAAGGGAATTCTCCCTAGTCAGGTGCAGAGATAGACCCACACTGGCGACTTCAGCAGGGCCTCATGGTGACCACTTTGTCTTCTGATTACCTTATTTGAATGCTATTGGCCAAAGTGGGGTGATTTGGCATCACACTAAGCCAAGCTTGAATTCACTGCCTATGATTTGGTATAAAGTAACCTTGTAATAACTGTCTTGACCAATTCAGCCTTATGTTTAAGTTCTATCTTCACTTTTTTAAATCTCAGAAGAAGAAAAAAGAGAGCCAAACACATTTTAAGAAACCATAAACACCTTGTGAAAAGTCAATTCGTGAAATCCCAGCTGTTGAAGTAGTATATTTAGTAACTCTTTACACCTGCAGTAGGTATGGAGGCACAGGTATGCATGTGTGCACGCACATGTCTTGGACTTATTTCAGTAGGGAAAAAATTGTTCAAAAACAAGTAGATCCAGGTCTCTCTGTCTTGCTTTTTCTTTTTGTGACTATCCCACGGTTGTCGGATATTCTGAGGAAGCCATTTTACTCTTTCAGGCTTATTCTCTCATCTCCGAAACATGAGGATGTGAACATATGCTTCCCGAGGCTCTCTTTAGCGTTCACGTAGCGATTGATTGTCCAAATTATAGAAGAATGTGAACAGCTTCTTTCCAGAAGATGCTGCCTGGGCCAAAATAAGATATGATGACTTGTGTCTACATTTTGACCTGATTAGTGCAGGAGAGGAGTAGATTAAATGTTTACTTAGTACTATGGATTCAATGTTTGTATCCCCCTCAACATTCGTACATTGAAATCCTAACCCCTAACGTAACTGTATTAGAAAGTGGGCCTTTGGGAGGTGATTAGGCCATAAAGTTAGAGCCCTCATGAACAGGATTGGTTCCTTATACCAGAGACTCCAAGACACCACAAGAAGATGCCATCTCATTAGACACTCAATCTGATGGCACCTTGGTCTTGGATTTCCCAGCCTCCAGAACTGTTAGAAGTACATTTCTATTGTTTTTAAGCCATTCAGTCTGTTGTACTCTGTTAGAGCAGCCCCCTAAAAAAGATAGTGACAGAGATCCCTTTATCTCCCTCCTCTGGCCTTATATTGTGCTCCACAAGTACATGTTTTGTCCTCCTTCTTTGATTTCTGCATTTCTCCCTCTCCCATTCATTCATTCATTCATTCATTCATTTATATATTCCAAAAATATTTTATTTCTTTTAATGTTTATTTATCTATTTTTGACAGAGAGAGAGAGAGAGACCGGGGGAGGGGCAGAGAGAAAGGGAGAGAGAGAATCCCAAGCAGGCTCTGTGCTGATAGCGCAGAGCCCAATGTGGGGCTCAGTCTCATGAACCATGAGATCGTGACCTGAACCAAAATCAAGAGTCAGACTCCTAACCGACTGAACCACCCAGACGCCTCTTTAAATATTTTAATTATAACCTGCAGAAGGGATCCCTGTACCTGGCTTCAGTTTCCTTGTGTGTAAAATGATAGATTTGGGGTAGTTGGAATTTCAGGCCTCTGGCAGCAAGAACGTTCTATAACTCCATGAAGACCTTTCCTATGTCAGGAAGAAGAGGAGATTCAATCCTTCACTCTGTGTGCATTTGTTCTCCCTACAGGTGCACAGTTTTTCCTGGTACACCGTCTCAGATGGCAGCAGAGCAGAGAATGAGGTAATTGCTGAGGACTGGCTGCCAAAACCTTCTGTGGGAAAACAGAGTTTTCCAGAATTGATATTTCTAGGAATGATTGAGGAAAAAAAAATAGATGCAGCTCAACTTGGCAAGGTTAACAGCACAGGCAGCAGGCTCTTGGGCTCAGCTGCCAGCATGACCTCGAATAAACCAGTTTTGCCTGACAGGACACCTGACAGGAATGCAGGGTGCGGAGTGGCCTGCAGGCTGCAGGCTGACATGGGGAAATAGAAAGCTGGAGAACTTGTAGGTGGAGATGTAGAGAATGTTTCTAGTGGTCTCCAAGTCACCACTAGCCAGAGATGACTGTCATGGGCATCAGACGTGAGATATGTGTGGGGCCAGCTCCTCTGAGCACACGGGGTATATGACTAATCATTGACTCTTTCAGATATCTTTCAAATCTCATTCCAAGTGTCTCTCAGAGGAGTGACTCTTCCTCCAGGTTCCTCTGGAGACTGGTCTGTAACAGAGTGAGTCACCTCTCTGGGAAGTTCTTTGTCTTTTAGTATCTTGTTACTCTTTTCTTTTGTGTCATACACTTTCTGACCTCTAGCTGTGACATCTTCGTTGTAGTTTACGTGAATGGATTAGGTGGAGGATTGGAATGTAGGAGACCTGGTCCTTTTTGTACTTGGTGGTTGACCTCTCCTTGCGATGAGACCTCTCACTGATGAAAATTCATTCCAAGGCCTCACAGAGAGAGATCAGTAAGTAGAACTGGAGGAAACCTCAGTGATAACCTAGTCTGGTCCTTTAGAGTGAGGACAACATCTTGCATCTGTGTGGAAGAGCCAGAACCGGAAGCCAGGTCTTCTTGTTTCCAGCTTACTCTCTCTCCTCCATCTTTATGCCCTCTGTTAAAAACAAGGCGGGGCCCCTGGGTGGCTCAGTCAGTTAAGCGTCCGACTTCAGCCTAGGTCATGATCTCGTGGTCCGTGAGTTCGAGCCCCGCGTCGGGCTCTGTGCTGACTGCTCGGAGCCTGGAGCCTGCTTCAGATTCTGTGTCTCCCTCTCTCTCTGACCCTCCCCCGTTCATGCTCTGTCTCTCTCTGCCTCAAAAATAAATAAAAACGTTAAAAAAAAATTTAAAAAAAAACAAGGCAGATGTGCTGTTCATAAGCAGGTAGCATAAATAGATGACCTTTTGGGGATGTGAGGAAAGGGGCCAACAGACTGAAACAGGATAAATTTCAGAGAATTCCCCAAAGTGAGGTTAGAGCCAGATTTAGGAGAAGCTAAATTTTCAATTTTTAAAATTTATTTGTTTACTTATTTTTGAGCGGTGGGGAGAGGGGCAGAGAGAGAGGGAGACACAGAATCCGAAGCAGGCTCCAGGCTCTGAGCTGTCAGCACAGAGCCCAACACAGGCTTGAGCCCACAAACTGTGAGATCGTGACCTGAGCGCAAGTCCAATGCTTAAACTGACTGAGCCAACCAGATGCCCCAGAAGCAGCTAAATTTTAAAACCTGCTTTGAGGCATAGAAATTAAGCTCTAGAAGGGGGATTTAGCAATCTTGTCACCCATACAATTGAGGAAATTGAGGCCCCAAAAGGAGACATGATTTTTGCACTTCCTTGAGAGGCAGCTTTATAAATATAATATTTTAACTTTCCCCATTTTTATTTAACTTCTGGACCCCATTTTCCCTTCCCCTTCCCCTTTTCTGACTGTAACTTGACAATTTTTGAAATTTTTTGATTATTTGTCATTTACTGGATTTCTTCTACTTCTCTGTCCCCCTACCCCCACCCCCACCCCCTTTTTTTTTAAATGTAAACCCATAAATAGCACCTTAGATCTGATCCCACAGACCCTTCCTGGAGAAGGTAAATGGAGTCTTTGCTTCATCCCCATGACCCATTAGGCTTGAAGCAACAGTATTTTGTTACTCTGCCATGCACACATTCCTGTCACATTGGCCACCCTTCTTGGCCCTCCTGGCTATGGTGCATTTTCATAGTTTCTACCACTTCATAATATTTATTCCCCAGGTGTATTTGTCTGAACTATTTTTTTCAAGCCAAATTTCGGTTGATTTCCTCTCCTTGTTTTCAAGGTCTTTTGCCTCCAGCTGCTGGAGACAAACAGCATTGTAATCACAATAGCAGGCCTGATTTAACTGATAATTGACAAAACAGCCTGGAGTAATCATCACCTCTCATTCATGACTTCTCTATTCAACATTTCCTCCACAGAAGTCATGGATATGGCTACGGCTTTCGTGTCCAAAACGCTGTCAATATCTGCAGCCTGTGCCAGCGCAGAGTGTGTGGTTATCTAGAGGCATTTCCGGGCCTCCACGCTGCTTTGCCCAGCTTCTGTTTCAATTGCTTCTCAGCCATTCCCCTTGCCACTCCTGGTGAATTGATGTGCCGGCTCTGTGTCCCCCATTTCAGTGTTTAAGATTCAAAAGGCTCCCATAGTTTTAGGGCCAACTGAACAGTCTATTCCTCAGGTCTGTCTGTTATCACATTTGGGCCAATGAACCTAATGGATGAAAGGAGAGGATGACTCTAAGTTTTCAGAGGCTCTTGATCCAGCTACTTGGAATGACTTTTTGGAATGTAGATTGCCTGAAGTGGCATATGATGATGAATGTGCATTTTTTTTGTTTATTCTAAGTATTAATTGCTTCCCTCAGGTTGGCAACTCAAAAGTACACTTATCATGGCTTTTCCTCTATTTTAAGCTACAAAAGGACACAGATCAGATAAACCAGGCACCAGTCAACACCATTTTTCTCCACGCAGAGGCATGATGAGGTCTCTAGATTCTTCCAACTGGTTTTTTGAAATTAGTTGACAAAGGGCAAAGCATATCACTAAGCAGATCTGCACAGGGCATCAGTCAATCTCACCTAGCTCAAATTATCTTAACACACAAACTATATTCTCAGCGAGGTGCTCTGTTTCCCGAAGGGCTTATTTCAGTGCTTCTACTTTCTGGTCCTTCGTTTTCTCCATCTCTGAAGACTCCATCCTGGGCTAATTAGGGTGTTCTGTTGGAGAGGATCTCCCCAGCTTGACCAGGGCCATTTGTCTAATGAAAATGTGTTTTCCTAAAATTTATGGTCAAGGCAAATTTGAAAAACATGAGATATATCTACAAACTAATCCCTACAGTCAGTCACATTAACTTACAGATATTCATCTCATAGAACCATCACATTGCTCTCCCCAATTAAGCCATTCTTTAGGTTAACTAAAATCCCATTTTCTTTTATGGTTTCATTTATGACAATATTTCAAGACCCTTTACTAGCTGGTTTCTCTTTACTATATCCAACACAGTTTGTCTAAATCCGCCCTCAGCATCTCCTTAAGTCATTTTTAGATCTATTTTTCTTTAAAAAGGAAACCTGTCAGCTAATCACATTATTTTACCTTCAATGAGAAATCTTATGTTTCTAAACATTTTCATTTATTGTTGCCTAGAGAGCCCTTCTAAGATGTGTTTTTAAAGATTCCTAGAAGATAAATTAGGCCCAGATGTCCATCTGATTTGCTTCAGATCTGATTTTGATAGAACCTGAAATTCTTGCATAAGAAGAAAGGAAGATACAGATAGAAGAGGATGAGAGAAATTTTGAGACCATTGACTTCCTGTCTGCCTGGCGCTAGTACATTAGCCCTTATCAAAGTGGGAAGAGCTGGTACAACACAGCCATTGTAGGTATTGGATCAATACCTGGCAAACAGCCTGAAGGTCAGATAAAGTACTTAGGTAGGCAGTTTGCCAGGCTAAAGAGATGTCAAGAAAATCAATTAGACTCTAAAGAAAGAGTAGCAAGCGAACTAAAAATCCCATCTTGAAAAACTCTCTGTATTGTAAAGGTGTTTTATATACATTCACAATATCTTTATCTAGTTCATAAAATTACATTTGATAAGCAATTAAAAGTATCCTTGGGTCACCTGAGGTCATATCACAAAAGATTGTAAACACCTGCACTATCCTAGATTAGCAATCACTACAAAGGATGGAGATTTAATCAGGTTCTTTTCAGGGTATAAGATTACATAACTTTCGATTAATTTGTTCTTTTCTGTATTGATTACTTTATGTGCATTTGGAATGCGAAAGATGCCCTTGCTATTTGAGTGGTGATAGACAACATGGACTTTGAGTACTCCAAGGATGCCAGGTAGTTTAGTTAGTAAATTACAGCTATCTCAAGTCAAAAAATAGAAGGGGAAAAACAGGACTGATTGCTTTGGTAAAATTTTTCATCAGTGAGCAAAAGAAAGAAGCATAATGTTTACTGTGTGAAAGGCAGAAATATTCTTGCTATTTGTTTACCAGCAGAATCTTTTTGTTATTTATATAGTCCCTTCTCTGTCCCAGGGACCTTGTGGGCACATTTTGGTATAAATAACATGATGATTCTCTATTTATCCCATGTCTTATGATTTTCCTGGTATTGTTACATAAGACTGACAGATAATTTGTATTTGTAGTACATATTTCTCAGCTTCAGGAAGTTTTTGTTCTCCCTCTAAAGAAAAAGAATATTTAGGCATTTCAGTGACATGCCAATAGAGGTTTGTTCATAACGGATAATTATCAAGGGCAAATTTACTGAACTAGGCACCCGGTGGAGACACTGTGATGAACTAAACAGGTATAGTCTCTGCTTTCATGGAGATTACAGTCCAGTGAGGGGAACAGGCAACACACAGCACTCTAAAAAATATGTATAATTAAAAAGTGTGATGAGTATGACAAAGCAAAAAATAAGATAAAATATGCAAAATGTAAGCTCAGTGATGAAGGCTGTTAAGGGGGTGGTGGCAAGCATTTCAGGGAATGGGAACAGCCTGCACAAAGGGTCTCAGGCTGAGGGATCTTTTGGGGCCCCATCACAGCAGGCTCTTGTAGGCCAATGCCACAGACCACCCAAGACAACTGTGTCCTTTCTAAATTTTCTTTTATTTTTTTAAACTTTGTATTACATATCTGTGGTTTATAACAGATTAATTGTAGTAATATAAATAGAAATATGTGTTATTTTGGATTTTAAAGAACTATATATAAGATTTATGTATTTGAAGGATTTTCCTGGGTCCCTGTGTCTATAGACCTTTACCTCCAGTAGGTGGACTTAACTGACCTTGATTTTTAGGATGAGCCCTACCTTTTATTCCTGAGCACAGTGCAGACCTAGGGCAAAGAGCCACGCCTACGCATACAATGATTCTGCAGTTCAGCACTGAGTCAGTCTTGCTGCTCACTCAAAGTGGGCACAGGAATCTCAACTTTCCCAGGGCATAGCTCCTGAACCAGGACCCTGATGTCTTAGCTTCAGGTTCTGACACCAACTGCCTGCCCGTTTGGATGCCTACCAATTATTTCCTGCCTGGTTCTCTACCTGTCAAACTTTGAGTCTCAACTTGCACTTTGGGCTCCTTTGACCTTGATTAATTGGACTCTCTCTAGTCTACACTTTTGCCTTGGAAAGATCGCCCTGTCTGGGTTCTGCTTTACACATTTGGGAACCTATAGAATCTTAAATAATGGCACCTTCTGGAGTCTAGATGCTTCAATCACACTTACAACAGCCTCAGTTACCAAGTGCTTTTCTTGCAAGGCTAAAAGGATTATTGAAAAGTAAACATTTCCTTTTATGTACAAATGCAATCCAATTACTTATCCCGATCAGGTGATTTATTATCGACTTTAATAATGTTAACGTGGTGAAAAACATGAGTTTTGCAACTAGATGGCCTGGGCTAAAACACTTCCCTGCCTTGTGTAGACTGGGGTAAGTTATTTAACCACTCTGGTCTTCAGTTTCCTTAGCTGTAGAATTGGGGAATAGTAGGACCTACTCTTTCACACAGTTGTGAGGATTAAATAAGTAAATACATGTAAGACACCTAATGTTTCCTGGTATGTTGTAAACTCTTCATATATTTTAGCTAGCAAGTGATGGAATTAGTATTTAAACTTAGACCAAAGTCCAAAGCACATATTTTTATCACATATCTCCCCCCAACTTCTTAAGACAAGTGTCTGCAAATTACCATCTTTGGACCAAATCCAGCCAAGGAGTTAAGAATAGTTTTTATGTTTTCAAAGGGTTGTAAAAACAAACCAACCAACAAAGAAACAAAGAAAAATATGTGACAGAGACCTTATGTGACTTACAAAGCCTAAAATATTTGTTGTATCTTTATAGAAAATATTTGCTGATGCCTGGTTTAATAGCTTGCTCTGTATCTTAATGTGTTGTGTGATTTGGGGCAATATATTTAAACCCTAAGCCTATAATTTTTCATCTACAAAAGGGAAATTATAATATCTATGTTACAAGGTTATGTAAGGACTAAAGACAATAACTTATGGGAAAGTTCCAAGGATAAAGTCCTGTACGTAGTAGGTGTTTGCTAAATGTTAGATTCATGCCTTCCTATAAAATGAGAGTTATTTGGCTTGTCTTAAGATATATTTCAGCTATTTTAATATTATAAAGTTATCATTACATCATTCTAGACAAGCAGCCTGCTGAGGGGCTTCTGAGTGATGATTTACCAAAGAGAACCAGAGTATGCAGAAGGGGCTAGCAATCTGAAGCAGTTGTCATTTGGCCATTTGGGGGCTCAGGTGTGTCAGTCTAGTCAGCTCTGGAAATGAGCTACAAGTGGGAGGTGAGTGTCGTGGGAAATGGGGAAAACAAAAATGAAGCATTTTTCTGCTGTCAAGGTCAAGTGGACATTTGGGTGAATTTAACACAGTATGTGAAACAGCTCAGCTTCCTACTCTAAGTTGCCACAGGAGGCAAATTAAAGATGTCAGAGAGAGGGGCCACTGTGAGGATGATTCCCCAGAGTGCCCTGGAGAGAGAAGAAGGTGGCTGCATGATCAGTGATCAGTGTAGGATGTTTAAAGACCAGGAGAAGAATATTTGAAGTTGGAAAGTGCCTTCCTTTTAAGTCCCATTGGCCAGGACATGTCCTTGAAGAGTGGGGGCAGTCTTTGAGCAGAGATGAAATATATATTATCAGAGAAAGTAGACTGAGGAGATATAGCCAGAATAAAGACTAGAGGCCATGTGCAGGGAGCCATGAGAATCTCATGAGCTGTAGGAGCAAGGGACCCAGGTCTATTTTAGAATAGCCATTTAGGTCTATATTGTTTAGCATATAGATCCTTACTCAAAACTTTTTCTACCCCAGAGGTCACAATTTATTCAATCCATTTTAATCTCTCCAAAAATTATCTGTTTAAAATTTCAAGACTTTGAAGCCTTTAAGAACTTTTTATTGAAGTGTAGTACATATATAGAAAAATAAGGCAATTAATTTTCACAAAACTTCACACACTCAATTAACCAAGATCCCAGTTAAGAAAGAAACTATTACCAGCATCTTAGAAGCCCATCTCATTTCACCTTGCTGTTAGCATCTCTCCATAAGGGAAACACTTATCTAGATTTCCAATAGAATAAATTAATTTTGCCTCTTTTGTTCTTTACATATATAGCATCACACAGCATGTATTCTTTTGTGTCTGGCTTCTTTCACTCATCACTAAGTTTGTGAGACCCGTCCCTGTTATTACATGTAGTTGTAGGTATTCACTCCCTTTCCTATAAAGTATTCAATTGTATGAATACAGCACAAATTATTCATTCACTGTAGTTGGACATTTGGATAGTTTCCACTTTTGGACACTACAAATTGCACTACTATAAACATTCTGGTGCATGTCTTTGTGTGAACATATGTAGGCATTTCTGTTGCTGGTTCATAGGGTACGTATATGTTAAGCTTTAGTAAATATTGGTTTTTCTAATGTGGTTGCACCAATTTGCACTCCATATTGGTAGGTTTTGAGGAGCGAGAGTAGGTGTTTCTAGGAATCTGTCAGAATATGATCTTATCAAGGCAATCCAGGCGGCAAGTTATGGTTGTGTTAGTAGTAACTGAATCATCCCCGGAGCCAAGGAGAATTAGAGAAATGGGCAGATAAAGAATGGATGCCTTGTCAGGTACAGAATTGGGACAAGCTACTGCTCTCGGTGACTCTTGCTTTGAGGGCCTTTTCAGAGTGACCTATTGCAGGAATTAGTTGAAGCATTGTATTTACTGGATGAATGGCGGTAGTAGGAATTGAACACAGAATTTCAGATATCATCTGTTAAACAATTCCATGTGCTAGGTTGATTTCCTGGATTGTTTCCTTTTCCTATTTGAATACATATTAAATATTAGCTACCTGCTTATGACAGGAAACTACTATCACTGAACCATCTAAATAGACACTCAAGCTACTTCTGAAATTGTTGAGTGCTTTGCACTGTTATTAACTATAGAATATTTTCTGCAAAAGACAAGAATGCCCAAAGATGGAAAAATATGATACCCTTTTCTAAAACTGGAAGAAATATCAGCCTTTGTAGTTATAGATGGATTGTTATATCTCTGGACCCTGAAAACATAACTTGGAAATCATGTAGTTGGCACCTGAATTCAGAGTGTCAAGAAGTTACCAGAATAGTTTGGGATGAGCTTATGTCAAATTAGTTTGACGTCATGTCTTGAATAAATGTCACATAAAGTGGAAGCAGTAGACATTATTTGGGCTTCTGAAATTTTAGATTTCTTCCCATGTGGCATTTCTGTTAATAAATCAGAAACATGGAGAATACCGGAAAGGTAGCATGGTCGTCTCATACATGTACTTTGGAATCACATAGACCTGGATTGGAAATCTAGTCCTGTTACTTTTTAGCTACAGGTGTGTGACCTTCGGATAAGTATCTACCCTATTAAATGCTGAGTTTCTTCATCTGTCAAATTGGGATGACACTTGCCCTGCATGGTTGTTGTAAGGATTAAAGGAGCTAATTGATATATTTGTGCAAATTCTCAGCCGTTAGCCTCTCCCTCTTCTGCATCCTTCTCTTTGGAGTTCTGATGGTGCTGTAACATGCAGCCGCAGCTCCTAGATCCATAATTCTTCCTGTTTCAAAGTCTTCCTTTGTCCTGTTGCTGTCTGCCCTTCCTATCATACCCCTTATCAGAGAGAGTTGTAGTTTTCTGTTTACTTATCTTTCTGATAGACTGTAATCTATCAGGAAGCAGGAACCATGTTTGTCTTACCCCCAACACCTAGCAGAGAGCCTTACTCATAACAGAAAAGAATTATTGAGCTTTCTCTGACCTTTTCCTTATCCTTTGATGATTTAAAAATTAGTGAAGAAAGTCCTCATTTTGGTAGCATTACTGACACATGGAAGTCAGGACAACAATTCAACAGGCCCCTGAAAATTGAGAAAAGTGACCAAGTTAAGCAGATTGAGATTCGGGAAGAAAGCAATCCAGGCTGACACAAGAAAGGGAATAATTATGTAGGAACGAAGGAAGTAGAAACATGCCCGAATGTGAGTCAGCAGCCTAGTGCTGTTATTAAAAGTGTGAACATGATCCTAGGATATATTAATAGATGTATGACATGCAGAAGCCATGGAGTAATCTGCCTATTTTGACTTGGCATTTCCTGGGCACTTATTGAAGACTTGTGTATTTTTCTGATGCTCCATAGTTATTAGAAGTTGCATAGAAATCAAAGAGGATCTGGCTGGTGGACACAATAATAGTCAAAGGCATCCCTTCTATGAGGAAAGTTTAAGCTTGTGATGTTTTACTCCAAAGCAGAAACTTGAGAATATTAAGGAAACATAGAGTACATTGTGTTTTACAGGATATTATGGAAATATATAATGAATATAAGACAATGTCATTAATTCATAGAGCTGGAAATATTCACGAGAAAGGAGATACATTGTCCTTCCTGCAGAAAATTGAATGCCTAAATGTTTCAAACAGTTTTCAGTCCTTCCTGGAAATTTCCATAACCTCCTTCATTAGTCATTTAGATTTATCACTCACAAAGTCAAGCGATTCCTTTTCCTAAGCCCAATCTCTTCCTCTTTGATTTTGACAGTATTTTCTGATTTTGGTTCATCACTGTTATGGAGAATTTGTGTGCCCTTTATATTTATTTCTGAATACATCTGAAATCATAGTTATCCTCTTGCTATGATTTTGATATTTCTTTCCAGCCAAAATTCTCTAAGTTTCCCTTGTGTTAAGCATTCTTTGTAGTTCTTCTGTGAAATATCTCCCTGATTTCCACAGTCATTGATAGTGAGCCTGATGATTTAAACTGGATATCATAATCTGAAGACTTCTCACCTGCTAAGACAGACAAATAAACAAAAAACACACCCTCAACTTTATTTTTTCCTTTCACTTTTCTTTAAAAGGTAGTTTCCATCTGTTTCTATATTATCTTGATATTTACAGCTAATTTTTTACTTTTACTCCTTAAAAGACTGTCATTTTTACATGTATTTTTTTTTCTGGTTTTGTAGGACTATTTCTTTTTAATTTTTTTTAAAAAGTTTATTTATTCATTTTGAGAGGGGTGGAGAAAAGAGAGAGAGAGAGAGAGAGAGAGAGAGAGAGAGAGAGAGAATCCCAAGCAGTGTCCGCAGCACTGTCAGCACAGAGCCTGATATTGGGTCTGATCTCACAAACCCTGAGATCATAATGTGAGCCAAAATCAAGAGTCAGATGCTTAACAAACTGAGCCACCCAGGTGCCCCTAGGACTATTTCTCATCTAGTAAAGGTAATTTTGAATTTTACTCCCTGCAGCACACATTCTGTGAATAGAGCATTGACTCCTTGGTTCAGACGTCACTTAGGCAACTTGTTAGGACAAAGCCCAGGACTGATTCTTGCAGAGCTTATGGAGGCAGCACTGGAGGTGGTGGTAATAGGGATTTCAGTATAGTCTTTAAACCAAATGTTCCTTCACCCAATAGTGATAGCATAACTTAGAAAATGAACAGGATGGATTGAACTTTTATTATCATTGTGATAAATCATCTTTCTTTACTGTCTATGTGGGCTATTAACTTAAGATCTGGCTAGTCTATTCCTGCCAAAGTTGTATGGGATGCAGTTTAGTATAATAATCATTGCCTTGTAAGATACTGATTGGTTTTAGTTTTCCTTTTATCTGCATATCTAAAAAACTTAAGTTTACATTAGAGCTTTTGGACAATAACAATATTGAGTTAGTATTAGGCCTTTGTAAATATATTTTTTTAAATTTTCTGGAGATTTTAAAATTGATTCACCATTCATTTAACAAATATTTATTGTTTGCTGTATATGCTAGGTGCTTGGGATAGAGATGAATAAAGATAAATAATAGGTTTAGAATCCATAATTTTTAAACTAGTAAAGGGAAAAACTATGGAAAAGAAATGTAAATAAAAATATCCAATAATAATAATACTTTATCATTATTATAGTAATATTAGGGTTGGGGCAATATTAGGGTTGTTCATTTACACAGATGAACAAAAAGAGCAGAAGTGTGGAGAGACAAGACTGTGTAGCATTTGGTGGGCTGCAAGAAAGTCAATGTGGCTGCAATTAAGTTTTCAGTAGCCTGGTTTAGAAAATGAGGCAGGGACTAGATTGTAAAGCAAAAACCTGCGTGCCAGCTCAGTAGGTAGGGCTTTATCTTGTGGGCAGTAAGAAATCTTCCATGAGAGTTCTGGACCTTTGTTAACTTTTCCATGAACTGAAATAAAAGCAGTGAGGCTAGAGCAAAGAGCATTTATTGGTGGGATATCATGGAAACAAAATCAATGGGGCTAAGTGATACATGGATGAGAGTGAGAGGAACAGGGAACCAGGTTGATGGCTTGGGAGATTGCATAATGGTTTCACCATTTATTGAAAGCATGTAGTAGAATTCAGTCTGAGGAGAAAGACAGTGAGATTAGTTTTAAAAGATTAGATTATAAATGCTCATAAGGACACTGAGGTAGAACTGTCTAGTGGAAAATACAGGAAACTTTAAACTATGTAATAAATGTCTCTCTGCCATGAAATGTTGTTTCTACACAGATCCACAGTCAAGGCCACTGACTATTGTTAATGATAGAGAAATAAGGGTTTTAATACTGAAATATTCCTAAAGGGACCATGACCTTGGAAAACAGTTGTCTGATAAAAACAGGCCAAATGCAGAGGGTTTTTTCATGTGTTTCTTCAATTGGTTTACAGGTACCTATGGGTACCTTCTAGCAATGCAGTATTGCTTGAACCTGCTTCTACACATCTCGTATTGGCTCTATTCTATTTCTTCACATCTTCTTGTCTAAGCTTTCACATTGTGCCCTTTTGGTGCTTATAGTTTATTCTTCTTAATTAAAGGGAAAAATTACAGATGTTTTGAAATTAATTCAGGAATTCGTTGAGTTTGTTTAGGAAGACAAAAAATTTCAACCAGACACACATGCCTGCGGATATATGTGTGCATCCACACATGTACACACATGCACACATGCACATTCACACATGCACATCTTGCCCTTCTGTTCTGACAAGGTAGTTCACCCAGTTCCATTCTGTTGACAGCAGCCTGGAACTGGGCTTGTGAGTGAGGTCAACGACACTCTTTTTCAAGTAAATTTACAACCTGGCTTCCCTGAGTCTGTGTATTTTTGTTGTTGTTGTCTGGATTTTTTTTTTCTTAAAAAAAAATCTTTTACCTACCATACTAGCTTGTTGTAATGATCAAAGAAAATAATGCTTGCAAAAGTTCTTTTTTAAACTATAAAGGACTATATAAATATAAGAGGGTAATGAAACATAGAGAGCTATTCATTTCCATTTCCAATACAGAAGTGTACCTGTTTGTAATTTTCTTCAGGCTAAGGATGTTTAGTCATAAGTGGGGCTGTGGGAAGACTTTTGATCATGCATAATTTCTCAGGCACGCACTGCTTAAAGATACATTTATCTTTCTCTGACCTAATCCCTCTGTGTATTTCAATTCAGTTGAAGTTTCTCACAGGCTCGGACTGTTTTCACTCAATTTTTACCATAATACTCTTTATACATATCCCTACAGACTGTAATAATGTATCATATAATTCTGGGGCAAAAAAGCCCTGGGAATCTTCTTCAAGGAGAATTATTTTTTACGAATACACTCTAATGCCATTTCTCCAAGTGTGTTTAACTTAGTCTTTACACACTTTCACAGTTTATTTTGATCAATTCTCTGTCAAATTGCCTTGTAAGATCTCAGAACTCTAGGACTGTTTCTATACACATCACGTTGTCTTGACCTGATTTTTGTGAGGAAGCTGTCAAGTGGTCACAAGCAGGGTTTTGCAGGCTCCCTTGTGAGAGTGCCTGGCCAGATGGGGTCAGAAAAGCTTATCCAGGAGTCACTAAAGCTTACATATTTGGCTTCCTATCTAGGAGCGAGAGTGGCAAGTTCTGGCTTTGGGGGGTAAACTGAGTCAGATTCACAGTTTCTAATAAACAGGCAACAAAGTGGTTATATCTGTAAATCTAGCTTAAAAGTTTGGGACAAATTTTAAATTTTTTAAAATTAATTCATGATGAAAAACAACTTTTTTTTAAAGGTACAAAAAAAGCTGTCCTATTACTATACCTTACACCTGTATTTCATCTCAATTAGATAATGAATGCAGATACCATCTACACTTGAACCTGACCCCAAACCTCTAAGGAAATATTTATGCTGTTCCAGAGAAGACATCTTTTTATGCAATCCTAAATCAAAGTAATTACTGTAAGACAGCAGAGAAATGCACAGGCTTTGAATTTCCATGAGAAAACATGTATTTGAGTAAAAATTTCATTGGGCCTTAGGGGCACCTGAGTGGCTCAGTTGGTTATGCTTCCAACTCTTGGTTTGGCTCAGGTCATGATCTCACCTTTGGGAGATGGAACCGCGACTCAGGCTCTGCACTGGCAAACCGTACTGTTCAGAGTCTGCTTGGGATTCTCTCCCTCCCTCTCTACCCCTCCCCCTCCACTCATGCTTTTCTCTCTCTCTCTCTCCCTCCCTCTCTCTCTCTCTCTCTCTCTCTCTCTCAAAATAAATAAATAAACCTTTAAAAAAATTTCACTGGGCCTTACTTTTTATGAGAAAAAATTTATACTAAATATTACCTGAAGAAATGATACATGCTTTTCCATGCATTTGTAATGACCAGAGAATGACATGTGATATGTTCATGTGTGGGGATTACCTTAATTCATTTAAAAAATTTTGAACTTGGCAAGTCAATTTATGGCAGCATTTCTGTGAGCTGCTCAACCCAACGAATTCAAATTCAGGAATTTGAAAATTAATTTAGCTTATGGGGCACGTGGGTGGCTCAGTTGGTTGAGCATCTGACTTCAGCTCAGGTCATGATCTCACAGTTTGTGGGTTTCAGCCCTACATCAGGCTCTCTGCTGTTATGGTGGAGCCTGCTTTGGATCCTCTGTCTCTGTTTCTCTCTGCACCTTCCCCACTCATGCTGTCTCTCAAAAATAAATAAACATTTAAAAATAAAATAACAAAATAATTTTTTAAAAAAGAAAATTAATTTCACTTATACAATTACATCTTAATGAAATAGAATAGCTCAGAGGGAAAAATCAGTGGTGGAAGCACCCTTCAGTACGTTTAGCTTATTAAAATATTCCTAAATGACTCAAAATGTGGTCCTTACATATGATAAATATTTTCTATACTGCAACTATATGTTGACTAATGAACAACGTGTACTGTTGGTGAAGAGACTGTGTCAACTACTAATTATCATGATTATGATTTGAACTTGTCAGAACTAACGTCTTGAAATCATGAAGAGGGTTTGCAGAAGGATAGGAGTAGAGCACTTCAAAACTTTTATTTGGTTACTGTTAAACTATTGAGAATACACAAGTAATGTACCTGATAAAGCCAGTGCTGGGATGTAACTAACCATACCCTTATTAAAGAGCATTCTGTGGAATACCACACTCTACCTGGTTCCTCTGTTCTTTCTCCATGCTCATCTTGAGAATTTTCGCATGGCTTTTTCTACATTTCTTACCTGTCTTAAATGTTGTAATATATTATCAGGAAAGAGGATTGTGATAATCTTTTCTCCTACCCACATGAAACTGGTTAAATGTTAGGAAATTTCTGAAGCAGTAAGTCCTCACCAGGACAGAGGATAATGGGAGAGCAGTCTTTCCAAGTCTATGGTAATTTGATTAGGTTTTCCTTAATCTTTACCCAGAAGGGAATTTCCCCTTTGTCTAGGCTATCTGCCTTCTAATCACTTGCCTACCCTAAACTGCATAATCTTTCTAAAACTCAGAGTCCTCCGTTTTACTCTCCAACTCAAAAGTCCTTGACTTGTGGCTTCTTCCATAAAATCTTCCTGGAAATATCCTTCTCCACACTGTAGAACCCTCACTACTTCATTGTGTTGCCTCTCAGATGGCTGTTCTGACACTCATAACACTTTGTGACACTCATTTGTCTGCACATTTACATATCCTCTGCTCCACTGTACATTTCCTGAACACAGGGACCGGGGATGTCATTTTTTCCTAGCACTCAGCACAGAATCTGGCCCAGAGTAGCTTCTTAACAAATGACTTCTTGACTGCATAAAGCAATGTCACTTTCATTGCATTCAAGACTCTTCAAAATCTGGCTTGCTCCACTTTCCCAGCCCCATCTCTTACCCCTTATACTCAGCTCAACTCCCAGATGGCATCCACCAGGACCATTTGCTGTTCCTTGAATATGCTGAGTACTTCTGAATGTTCAAGTTCTTGCTCTATGCCCATACTGGTCTCCACATCTTTTCTTGTTGAAATCTCATTTATCTGTTTCAGTCTAATTTAAGTACCACGTGTATGTCCAAATGTCTATATGTGTGAGAAAACTATGACCCTGCCCTAACCCAGGCTAGAGTTAATTTTGTTTCCAGTGTGCTATCCTGTAATTTGTTTAATCACAGTTGGCTTGCATTATAGTTTGCTATGCATATCTTGATTTCCTCTACTGGCTAGTGAGTTTCTTGAAGACAGGAACTGTATTGATATGCTTGTTCATTTAACATATGGATTGAGCATTTTCTCTGTGCCAGGCATTGTGTTAAGTTCTGAGCACAATGTGGTGATTATAATAAACAAAATTCCTGTCCTCAAAGAGCTCATATTTCAGTCAAGGGAGAAAGACAATAAAAATATAAACAAAGTGCACAAAATACATCTGATGGTGAAAAGTGTTCTGAAAAGAAATAAAGCAAGAGAGAAAGGGCACATACTGATCATAAAAAGTCTTTTTAAGGAGGGGACCTTTGGGTAGAGATCTGAAGTGCATTCTTGGTGGAGGAGCATTCTATACAGAGGGACTAGCAAATCCAAGGGCCCCAAAGTGGGAATGTGCTTTCAGTGTTTGAGGAAGAACAAGGAGGATAGGGTGGGTGGAGTAGAGTGAACTGGTAGAAAGTCAGATTAGAGGACAGTGCCCTAGCAGGAGTCTAGGTTAATCAAGGCTTTGTATGCCCTGGCACACACTTAGGATTTTATTTCAAATGACATGAAGGAGCCTTTGATGGGTTGTAAATAGAGGAGTAAGATGGTCAGACTTATGTTTTAAAGGTGCTCCCTGCTTACTGTGTCTGTAGAATTGTCTGTAGGGAGGCAAGTGTGGAATTAGTGAGATGGTTAGGAGGCTAATACAGCTGTTAAAGCAAGAGATGTCGATGACTTGGACCAAGGTGGTGGCAGTGGAAGCATTGAGAGGTGATGGGATTTGGGACATAATACAAAGGAAGTGCTGACACTATTGCTGAAGGATTTATTGATAAGAAGAGGGAAATTAAAGATGATGGCAAGGATTTTAGTCTAAGTAAGTGGTAGGATAGATGTGTCAGTTACTGAAATAAGGAAAACTGCTGGACAGGTAAGGTGGGAAGGGAAGTCAAACAATGAGTTTTGGCTATGGTAAGGTTAGGATGCCTGTTGGATATCTAAGTGGAGATGTAAAGTAGGTAGGTTTGCAGTTAAGACCTGAGGGCTGGAGATAAAATTGGGGGATTTATTTTTTCTTGTGAACAGATACTATTTAAGATTCTGGATTGCATAAAGCATCTGATTGAGTTAAGTATAGATTGTGAAGAGATTTTAAGGACCAAGTTTTCCATTGCTTAGAGATCAAAAAGATGTGGGGAACTTGCTAAAGAGACAGATGAGAGCTAGTTGTTGGGGAAGGTCTCCCCGACTGATTGGTCATTTCTAGTGTAGGGGAAGATTTTCTCATTCCACTTTGGATGGTTCATATGACTAGAAAGTTATAGCAGAGAATGGAGTGCTTCTACCTTTTGATCCTAAAGACAAAGTTTTACACGTAGATGTCAGCCTAGAAACATGGTTCTGGTTCTTTCCCTACCAGATATGCCTCCTTGGATTCCTGCTCTTCTCCTTCAGCATGTACTTCAGTGTAGAGGGGAGAGTTTTGTGGCTTATCACCTTTATGAAATTTTTCCTGATATTTAATTGATTTCACCTTCTTTGAGAGCATGTCATGATTCAGTCAGGGGTCAATTCAAAGATGACATGGTTGGATCTGGGGCTACTTTAGGACACTGACTTTTCAGCAGGAACTCCACTACATTACCTCCATTACATTATGTACGTCACAGCAACATCTTTAGCAAATCCTTCACTCACTCTAGGTATCCACATTGGGGGTATGTTACTGTCAAGTATTCCAAACTGCAAAAGAATATAAATGGAGCATGACTCATTATGAACCTGTGAACTGACCCTAGTCCCTGGAGCAGATGGAATGGTGAACAAAGGTCAAAATAGATAATGTCAGTAGTATGCCTGCAGACATTGTAATAGATGCAACTTCCTTTATTTCCTCCCTACAACTAACTATGGAAACTACACACGGTCATTTAAAGCAGCTTCTCACTCCATTTCAATTTGATATTTCTTAGCTTCCAAGTGAAGGTTGCCATCTTGCTATAATAATGGTCAGTGAAAACTGTCAACATGAAAGACTGACAGAGGAAAATGGAACTTCATTTCCTAGAAAACTGTCAAGTTATTGTATTGATAAACAGTAACAGAAAATTTGTAAAAAAATGGATAATTTACATGCAAGATGTGGTGCTTTATAGCACATTTTATGATTTTCTACCATGTATTTGTCTTTTTGAGTATTTATTATACACTATAATAATGAACTCTAATCTATCCTTAATATCTATCAAAAGTTAAGTGGTTAAAAAATTTGTTGCAATAATTCACAAAGCATTCAATCCATGGGTGTGTATAATTATGCAGAATATACTTTTAACAGTTAATAATAAAAAAGAAGACTCCATGATTCTTAATTTATCCATCCATACACACATATATACACATATCTCTATATATGTATCCAGACTATCTGTATATGTATGTGTCAATATACACTTACATGTATACACACATTAGATATATAAATATCCAACCTATGGTAGGCCTTCCCATTTAACTTTGTTATAGACATTATTGGGGACAGTGTTAAGAAAATATTTTAGAAATCTCATACTGACAATGTCATAAGTGACCTTTAAATAATAGTTGCCTCCAGTATAGTATTTAGAAAGGTCAGTGGGCATTTTAAAATTAAAAACTGGCATGCCTGGGTGGCTCAGTCAGTTGAGCTTTCAACTCCTGGTTTCAAATCAGGTTATGATCTCGCAGTTTGTTGAGTTTGAGCCCTCCATCGGCCTCTGCACTGGTCGCAGGGAGCCTGCTTGGGATTCTCTCTCTCCCTCTCTGCCTCTCCCCTACTCATACCCTCTCTCTCTTTCTCTCTCCCTCCCCACCCCCTCTCCCAAAATAAATAAATAATTTTTAAAAAGTAAAAAAATAAATTAAATTAAAAATAAACTATATTTTTTATAACTTGTCCAAGGAGGCAAGTGTTTCTTAGTCTTAGACTATGTGTATTTCCATTGGAATCTGTTCGGCACAATGGGAATAGTATTTTTTAGTGATAATAGATCAAACTAGAATCAAGATAATTAAATTTGGAAAAAATTTAATTATTAACAATGGTGAATAATTGTATGGCATATTTAATCAAAGCCATTTATTCATCATGAAAACCTCTAAGGCAGGAAGTTTTATACTTTCATTGCAGAAAAAATAAATGGAGGCTTAGAAAGGGTAAATGATGTAACAGAGAATCATTAAAATTTTCAAAAGAGCTGAGGCTAGAACCTGGATCTGACTCCAAGGCTGTGTTTTTTCCCTCTACACTATACTATCATCCAATGAATAGACAAACACTGTTTTCCATGTATTTATTACAGAAAACTAAAAAAACCCAAAAGATTAAAATGTAAATGCATGCTATAACAGATCTGATTTTTTCTTTCTTTTAGAACGTGAAATAAAAGATCACTAAAAAAGGGCAAAATAGTAATTCTTGAAAACACTACTTTATAACTCTGAAAAATGAATACATGTGAAAAGGAGCAAAATATGGGAATGCTATAAGCTTATTTCATTGAGCTGTCTAATTCTATGAGGAGATACAATTCATTGTTCATAAAATCTTTGAGAGAATATATATCCCAACACAATTTATGATGTTTCACATCAGAGTTTCAAAGTTCAAATAAAAATTAAGGCAAAATTGAAGAAAACAAAAGAGAAACAACAATAAAAAAAACCCACCATAGTCTGGAGGCTGAAAATGTTACTTAAAGAGACAACATATATCTACCATGTGGCTTTTAGTATTGAAATATGGTCTGAAGTTGACTCCAATGAAGACAATGAAATAGTAAGTTAGCTTCTAGCAAAGTTACAGTCAGCCATAAAGTTGTCCTGGAAATCATGCAGTGAAAGTTTTCTCAAATATTTATTTAGCAAAGGAATTTTAGATGAAGAACATCCTGGAAGTTGAAAATGGGCAGCTGTAGACTTTGAAGATGTTATGGTCCAGAAAAAAAGGATGAAGGTTTATAGGAAACTTGCAGTATGAAGTGTGAATATGTGTGCACATGTGTGCTGGTGGTGGTAGGAGTGATGCTAGGAATCTATTGGATCACATTGGGACCTGCTTCTAGGTCACAGTCATTGGGATGGACCCTCTAGATCTTTAGGCCACTGTCCTTGCTGCCAGATGTCAGCCTCTGTCTTTCTTTCCATAGATTATTGGCAATTGTAACATATTGGCGTATAGACTTTTACAAAGTCAAGTTCTCCTTTACATACTCATATCAAGTATTTGATAAGAATTGTTCAACCTGTGCACATTTTTCTCATTAAAAATAATAAGTATTAAGATTATTTTTGCATGAATACGAGATGTTTCATGCTGAAAAGAGATTATTTCTGCTCAATAAGCATTATTACTAATAATAATGTGCCAGCTGAAGGACAAAGCAGAAACTTTGTAAGGTAGGAACTGTTCTATTTCTCTTTTTAAAAATAATGTTTATTATTTCTGATTAAAATATTGAAAAGTATGAAGAATAAATCAAAAAATTCCCTGTGATTCCAGCTTCTAGAGAGAACTACCATTAATATTTTAGTATATTTGTGTGTGTGTGTGTGTGTGTGTGTGTGTGTGTGCATATTAACTTGATCCAAACTATGCACACAGCTTTGTGTCCTGCTTTCTCATTCTAGCAATGCATGGTGTTTTCCAGGCATTCAATGTTGTTTGAAAATGTTATTAATTTGTTTTATATTTATTGCATATACAGTTATTACTTAAATATATCTCTACTTAGATATGTACATTTATCTCTTATTTGTTTTATACTACAAACAAAGCTATAATAAAATCCTTATGCATAAATCTCAGTCCAGCAAAAACAGTGGACATTTTGGTCTATTTCCTGACTATCATGAAAATGCTTCTAGGGCCTTATTTTCTTCAACCTAGTCTGTAAAATAAAAATACACTGGTGAGTAGATGTACCACTAATTAGAAGATTACTGTTGCCAAATAAGTTTGTGAGATGTTGAGTTCAATAAAGTTATGGAGATTTCTTTTCTATAGGACTTCTCAATCCTTAATATGCAAAAGTGCATTTTTTTTTTTGAGAGTGTGACAGGGAAGATGGGCAGAGGGAGAGAGAAAGAATCTTAAAGAAGCTCCATGCCTAGCACAGAGCCTGACACAGGCCTTGATCCCATGACCCTAGGATCATGACCTGAGCCACAATCAAGAGTACAACACTCAACCGACTGAGCCATCCAGGCGCCCCAACAAGTGTGCTCTTTGAATTACTAAGAGAAAGATCTGTAATGTAATGAACCATTTTTCCAAAGATCATGGAACAATTGTTTTGTGGCATTTTGATTTAAGAAGCATCAAATATGATGCTCTCTTTCAGTTCAAAAGATATTCTTTATCATGGTAGTCAAGGGCTGTTCTAGTTACATTAGTTAGGTGACACAAGGCTCTGATGCAGTAATAAATACCCCTAAAATCTCTACAGCTTAACACAACAAAGGTTTATCCCTTGATCATTTAGTTTGTGATAGGTCTGGCTCCTATGTATTTATTTTCCAGATAGTGTCTCAGGGAACCATCCAAATTCTAACTACCAGCTCTGAGTTTTCACTTTCTACCATTTAAATGAGATGGAATGTGGATGGGGCGCCTGGGTGGCTCACTTGGTTAAACATCCGACTTCAGCTCAGCTCATGACCTCACTGCTCATGAGTTCCAGCCCCACATCCAACTCTGTGCTGACAGCCTGAGGCCTACTTCAGATTCTGTCTCTGTCTCTCTGCCCCTCCCCTGCTCATGCTATGTCCCCCCCCACCCCCCCTCTCTCTGTCTCTCTCTAAAATATAAAAAAAATTTGAAAAAAAACATAAATGAGATTGAATGTGGAGAAGGCACAATGGCTCTTATCTTCCTCTTCCATTTAGACTTGTGAGAATTAGTCACATACCTACACCCTTTAGAGTCAAAGGGACTGAAAAAGTTTAAGAAACACATAAATATTTGATGAATAACAAATCTCTGCCATACTGTTGTGTATTTTTTAATAAGTAGTAGATATTGGGTTTTGTTGAAAGCTGTATTTGGGTTGTCTAGAGAAACAGAATCAATAGGCTATAGGAATATTTAAAAGGAGATCACAGGATTGGCTCACATGGCTATAGAAGCCGAGAAGTCCTACAATCTGCCATCTGTGAGTTGGAGAACGAGGAAATCTGGTGGTGTAAGTCATCCTGAGCCTGAAGGCCTGAGAACCTGGAGGGCCATCTGTGTAAGTCCCAGAGTCCTACAGGCCCAAAAATCGGGAGCTCCATTGTCCAAGGACAAGAAAAGATAGATGACCCAGGTCAAGAAGAGAGAGAGGAAATTCACCCTTACTTTGCCTTTTTGTTTCATTTGGGTCCTCACCAGATTGAATGATGCCCACCTACATTTTACTCTGTCTACTGAATCAAATGCTAATCATTTCCAGAAATACTCATACAGACAACACTCAGAAATAATGTTTCACCAGCCATCTGGCCATTTCTTAGCCCAGTAAAGTTAACGCATAAAACTAACCATCATAAATGCCTATTTGGAAACTATTGGGATGATGAGTTTTTTAACCTATTAATATTATGATCTTGCTTAATAAATATTCTCATAGCAAACTCTTTATAGTCATCAAATAAATCCTATGCAAGATGAGAAATTATTACCTTAATATTCTTTTGAATTATATTTGATAGTATTTTTGCCTAGACTTCTGTATCAATATTCACAAACAAGATTGGTTTATAATTCTACTATTCAATGTTGGTCGTTAGATGTTGTTGTCAGGGTTTTATTATGGAAAGTCTTACATATATGTATTTTTTAATTAAACTTTTTATTTTGACATAATTGTACATTCACATGCAGTGAGTCCCATGTGCTGGTAATCCAATTTCCCTAATGTTGACATCTTGTAAAACTATACTACATTATAAAAGCCAGTATTTTGGCTGTGATACAGTCAAAATAAAAAACATTTCCATCAACACCAGGATCCCTTATGTTGTACTTTTAAAACCATACCCACTTTCCTCCTGTGCTTGCTTACTTCTTAACTTGGGGCAACAACTAATCTGTTTTCCATTTCTGTAACTTCACTGTTTTAAGAATGTTGCACAAGTGGAATCATACAAATATAAATTTTTAGGATTGACTTTTCACTCAGGTAAATCTCTGAAGATCTATATGGGTTATCACATTTATCAGTCATATGCCCCTTTCCATTAGTCAGTAGCAGTCAATGGTATGGATGTATTGCAGTTTGCTTAACTATATGTCTACTGAGAGGACACTTAGGTTGTTTCCAGTTTTTGGCTATTAAAAATAACCTCTATAAACATTCATATATAGGTTTTGTAAAAACATAAATTTTCATTTATCTAGGATAAATACCCAGGATTGCAATTCCTTGGTTGTAGGATAGATATATATTTAATTTTTTGAAGAAACTGCCAAATTGTTTTCCCGAGTGTATTGCCATTTTACATTCCCACCAATAATGTACAAATGATCCAGTTTTTCATCATTCTTGACAGTATCTAGTGCTAATCATTTTGTTTAGTGCTAATCATTTTGATAGGTATGTAGTAATATCTTGTTTTAATTTAATTTTTTTCTCTAATGGCTAATTATATTAAATATTATTTCATATGTTTATTTATCATCTATGTATCCTCTTTGGTGATCTGTGAATGCATGTGTGCCTGTTTTTTTTCATGATATTATTTGTTTTGGTTTTTTTACTATTGAATTTTGAGAGTTTTTGTATATTCTAGATACTAGTCCTTTGTCACATATGTGGTTTACAAATATTTTCTTCCAGTATGGAGCTTGTTTTATCATTCCCTCTAGTAAGGTCTTTCTCAGAGCAAGTTTTTCATTTTGATGAAATCTAATTTATGACGTTTTCTTTATACGGATCATGGTTGGTGTCAAATCTAAGAATTTTTTGCCTAGATCTGGATCCCAAAGATTGTCTCTCATAATTTTTCCAAAAGTTTTATATATTACAATTTATATTTAAGTTTATGATCTATTTTGAGTTAATTTTTGTGTAAAGTATGAGGTTTACGTCGAAGTTTTTTGTTTTAGTTTGTTTTAGCCTATGGATGTCTAATTACTGCAGCACATTTATTGAAAAGTCTTTCCTTCTTCCATTGTATTGTTTTTGCCTCTTTGTCAAAAATCAGTGGGTCATATTTGTGTTGGTCTCTTTCTGGTTTCTCTATTCTGTTACACTGATTTATGTGTCTAATGCTCTACCAGTACTACAGTCTTGATTCCCATGGCTGTATCAAAAGTCTTGAGATTGGGCACTCATTTCTTACTTTAATCTTCTTTTTAGAATTATTTTAGCTATTCCAATTCCTTTGTTTTCCCATATGAATTTTTGAACAATCTTGTCTGCATCTACAAATAATCTTTTTGGGATTTTGATGGGGGTTGCATTACACCTTTTATCAATTTGGGGGACATTAATATCTTCACTGTATAAAATATTCCACTCCATAAGCACAGTATATTTCTCTATTTATTTAGATATTTGATTTCTCCCATCAGCATTTTGTAGTCCTATACAAGTTCTATTGTAATTATACCTAAGTATCTTGTTTTGGATTATTGTAATTTGTATTATATTTTTAGTTTTCTGTGACCATGTGTGTTTATGGCTAGTATATATAAATTGATTTCTTCCAGGGTTTTTAAGATATAATTGACATATAACATGTGTAAGTTTAAGGTGTACAATGTGATCATTTGATATATATGTATATGGGGAAATAGTTACTGTAACGGGTTTAGTTACCACATCTATCACCTCACATATTACCACATTTTGTGTGTGTGCTGAGAACATTATTCTCTTAGCAACTTTCATGCATATAATACAGTATTAACTATAGACATCATGCTGTACACTGGATTCCCAGAATTTATTCATCATATAAGTGGAGATTTGTACCCTTTGACCAACATCTACCTATTTCCCCCACTTGCTAGCCCCTGGAAACCTTCAGTCTACTCTTGTTTCTATGAGTTCAGTTTTTTTAGATTCCATATATAAGTGAGATCACACAGTATTTTTCTTTCTTTTTCTGACTTATTTCAATTAGCATAATGCCCTCAAGGTTCATCTATGTTGGTTCCTTTCTAGTAATAAGGCTATTCAAATTATTCATTTCATATTGGGTGCGTTGTAAGTAGTTTGTGTTTTTTAAAAAACTGATCTATTTCATCCAATTGTTAAATCTTTGTGTGTGCAGGGTTGTCATAGTATTTTCTTATTATTTTGATGTCTATAGCATCTCTAGTGATATTTCCTGTTTAATTCATGATATTTTGACAATTTGTGTCTTCTTTGTTTTTATTTCATCATTTTTTTAGAGGCTTGTCAATTCTGTTGATATTTTCAAAACTTTAGTTCTTTTTGTTTCATTGATTTTCTTTATTATTTTTCATTTTCAATTTCATAGATTTCTGTTCTTATCTTTATTATTTCTTCCCTTATGTTTATTTTAATTTATTTTGCTTTTTGTTTTCTATGTTTCTAAAGTGGTAGCTTAGATTACTGGTTTCAGATCTTTCCTCTTTTCTAACTTGTGTATGTAGCACTCACAATTTCTCAGCCCTGTGTTAGCTGTGTTGTACAAATTTTGACAGTATTTTCATTTTCATTCAGTTCAATTATCTCTTTTTTTCTCTTGAGACTTCCTCTTTAACCCATGAATTATTTAGAGGTGTGTTATTTAATTTAAAAGTGTTTGGAGATTTTCCTTATTTTTCTGTTATTGATTTCTTTATGGTCAGAGAAATTATTCTCCACTATTTCCATTTTTTCTTTTAAATGTCTTGAGGTTTGTTTTATAGCCCAGAATGTGGTCTTTCCTGTTATATGTTCCCTGGAAACTTGAAAAGAATGTGTTCTGCTGTTGTTAGATGGATTATACTATAAATGTTATTAGGCTGGTTGGTTTATGCTGTTGCTGAATTCTTCTAGATCTTTGTTGATTTTCTGTCCAGTTGTTTGATCAATTGTTGAGAAATGGGAGTGGGAGTCTCCAACTATAACTATGGATTTGTCTATTCTCTTTTTACTTCTACAGTTTTTGCTTCACATATTTTGTAGTTTTCTTATTTGGTGCATATACATTTTGGATTGTTGTGTCTTCTTGGTGGATGGACTCTTCTGTCATTCCATAATGCCTTTCTCTGTCACTAGTAAGTTTATTTGATCTGAAGTCTATTTTATATGATATAATATAGCTACTTCTGATTTCCTTTGATTAATACTTGCATTGTATATGTTTTTCTATCCTTTGACTTTCAATCTGCCTGTATAATTATATTTGAAATTAGAGTCGGCTTGTACTTTTAAATTCACTGCCAATTGAATAACTGTTTTATTTAATTTAGGTCATCTACATTTAATGTAATTATTGCTATGTTAGGGTTTGAGTTTACTATATTTTCTCTGTTCTCTTTGTTTTCCTTTCTCTGTTGATTTTTTTCTTGGCTTCCTATGGGTTAATTTTTTTTTTAGAATTTTATTTTTATTTACTTATATTTTTAGTATATGTTTTCTGTACACCTTTTTTTTGTGGTTGCTGCAGGTATTACATTACATTATATAACTTATCATTGTCCACTGGTGTTATCATTTCACTGGTTCAAATTAAGTATGGAAAACTTACCTCCACTTATGTCACTTTACATTTTGCTGTTTATGATTGTTCTCAATATTTCCAGTAGGCCCAGGGTACTGACAGCAAAGAGGAGTGGGACATACAGGTTGCATGGAGGGGTGGGTAGAAGCTCAATGGTGGATGATCATGTGAATCAATGTTGGGATTTGGTGCTTTGTTGTAAGGGTAATGGAAATTTTTGAGAAGTTTTAATATGAGGATATGGTTAATTATGTATTTTAAGTAGATTATTCTGGATATTAAATTTACTTTCAAAATTCTATGTATTTTGTTTCTTTGTCTTCTGCAATTTAATTTACAAAATAGAAGTCTGAAGCTAACTTTAATTTTGTTCATTTGAGTGTAGTATATGTTATTTTTTCCTAGGTGTTTATGAGAAATTTCTTTATTCTTGAAAGGTAAACATTTCCTAAGAGTTTCTCTCTATATATGTATCTTTCCTGGAACATGGTGAACTGTGTGTGTGTGTGTCACATTTTTTCAGATCTAGAATTTTGTTTAGTTATATCTTTACTTTTTGCCTCAATTTCATTTGTTCTGTTTTCTTCCTTGGGAACCTTTATAATTCTGAGACTTAGTTTCTATTTTTTAACCTCTATGCATACCATCATTTTCATTTTGTACACATACAAATACACCACAAACACACAGATACGTATGCACATGCATATATATATATATATGTATATGTATATGTATGTATATATATATGTGTATGTATATATATAAGCACACACATGTATGTATATGCATATATATATATATAGATATATAGCTTACTTTTGTGTATATTTGTGTGTGTGGAAGAGAGGAACTGAGATTGAGAAAGAAAGTTTTCATATTTTTCTGTACTTCAGTTCCATCTGAAATTTACAGTAAAGATATAGTTCACACAAAAGAGGCTTGGATTTTGTTTAGTAGTGTTGAGTATATTCCAAGGGACATCCAGAATGAATAAAGAAACAGTGTGATTTCATTGTTTGCTGAATTGAGTTCTTAATCCCATTTTATTTTAAAGAGAGAATTGTCTTCATGGGCTATGGAGACCATTAATAAGCCTTTTGTAAGGGATTCACCAGGCGTTTTAGTCCTATATCATTCTTCTGCATGAAAAAACAAAATCAGCAAAACTAAATACAAAAATTATATCTAAAGGACAATTTCTGTAAGTCTCTTTAGTAATTTATTTTGGCAGACAGAAAAGCTCCTCTGAAAGTCTAACCCAAATGGACTCTTTTAGAAGCCTTATTTTCCCTTTCTCTCTTCAGGAAATGTAGAGAATAGTTTTTTTTGAAAAATGTCCAATTTCTCACTGGAGATAAGCTTTCTCAATCGATTTTGGGTCACTTTGCATTAGGTAGTTCTGGACATAAAAATCTTTCTGGCTTATTGGGTCCCCCAACCTCTAGTGTCCTTTAATATGTTCCTGTTTGTGTAGATATTATGTACATTTCTTGAATCTAAACAGATTATTTATAACTGTAAAATTTTGCTTTTAAGACTTGTTAAACTGTTTTTGTTTTTGTTTTTGTTTTTTTAATGCATGTTATGATTAGTTTAAGAGGTATACAGTGTCCTGATGAAGAACATGAACTAAAAGGCCTGAGGCCTAAAGTTGAGGCCTAAAAGGCCCACAGGTTGTCCTTTCTCTGGCCATGCTGCCTCATGGTTGCCAAGGTCCTGGCCTTGAAAACTTTCAGGACAGGGACAGGAAGTGGGAGGAAAGGAGACCTCAGACTGTCTCCTGTGCCTCCCACCCCCGGACCCACCTCACACCCAGACAAGCAATACACACTCTCACAGAAGCTTCCATCCACACGTGTGCTTTCACCCTCGAGGAGTACACACCACCCACCCCCAGACACGCACACCCCCACTCCCTCAGGTGCCAGCCTGGTTCCTGTCCTCTGCTCTCCCGTGGCCCTCCTCAGGGGCCCTGTGCTGCAACTAAATGTGAAAGTTCAGCTCCTGCCCCTTCGTCCTGCCCATGAACCAGCTAGGACCCCACAGGGAGGTATGGAGGACACACACTCTGTAAAAAAAAAAAAAAAAAAAAATATATATATATATGGATCTCAATTCCACTTCTTCCTAGCTGCATGGCCTTGAACAAGTGACAGTGTTTCTGTGGTTCGGGTTTTCCACCTGAAAAAAAAATGAAGGACCCACTTCATATAAAGAGCTAATATGTTTGATCACATAAAAGAGTCTCTGTTGTGTTATATTAGTTATTACCGTTACTTTTTATGTAATCATCAATGCAGCAGGTCTTTTTAGGTTGGTATGACAATGCTTCCTACAGAAAAGAATTAAGTTCTTGCTAAATATCATCTCAGGAACAAGGTGAAAACTTGCTAAATTATGAAGATTATTATTAAAAGAGATCAATTACATCATTACTTTAAAAATGTTGATTAACTTATTTTGAACTTATTTCATTTATAAATACTCTTTAGAAGTCTTATATTCAGTGATCTTTATTAAAGACGATGACAAACTTCTTGTAGAAGCTTAACCCCTGGTACTCTTGAAAATTAATCTTGTGCTTCAGTTAATTATATTCTCAGAGATATTTGGGGGTTTTTTGTTTGTTTGTTTTGTTTTCCCAGTAAATGGCTTCTGAAGCTATTATCATCTCCTCCAGTGCCCATTGATTCAGAGAAAATACCAACAAGTGGAATTCATTGCTCTGAATTTGAACTGAATCTTGCAGGTGTTTTCATTGTAATTCAAGGTACTGTTTAATCCCTTGGTTTAGAAACTATTAGAGTGAAAATGTTCATGTTGCAGAGTACCTTTTGACAATGATGCATCGGAAGACTAATCTGCAAGAACCAGAATATACGGTACTTGCTGGAAGAAATTCAGGGTTACAACCAATTGAAATAAAGGACATCCAATCCCATGTGCTAACAAACTAGGGATTCATTTCCAAAGCTTTGTAGTACGCAAAGGATACTTTTCTGGTGTGCTGAGAAGTTGTCTCTGGGACCGTCACACTTGGCATTCCAGTAGATTACCCTATCATCAAGGCATCAGTATGCTGTTATTTGAATAAACACAGCTGCTGTTTTCCAAGAAATATGGCTAGGAGCAGCAAGGAAAAAAAGGGCAATTAGTGTTATTGAAATGGAGGGGTACTCAGGATGGCATATATGTATTTATGAGAGCGTTCGTTTCCGAATAGCCTATTTACCATGCTGTGACTTAACAGTGGGGGAGTAATGATCCTCTCTCCAAATCCTTGGTACTTTACTGTATTTTGCTATTTGCCTAATATTAATGATGAATATTTTTCATAATTAAGTAAACACATACTTTAATTCTTGTGACCTTGTGCTATCTTCTATCTAAAACATCTTAAAATTTTCACGGCAACTTCTTCTAAAGACTTACATATATAAGGATAGATGGATAAGATAACATATTTTTAAAACTCCGCTGATGGTTTTTTTCCCTGCCTTTGGAATACCTGGAAAGCAAAGATGTCATATGCTAGTGTTGGCGGTGCAGCTGCTTTTTAGGGGGTCAAGGGAAACCTTCAGCATGTTGCAATAAAAAAAGTCGCACACCAGAAAGATTAGGCCATATCCCAGCTGTGTGTTCACAGCAAGCAGATTCCCTCCTCTGGATCTCAGCTTCTTCATCTATAAACTGTCAAAATTGGTTGATGTGATCTTTCAGGTCCCTTCAAAGTTCCTGATGCTTTCAATTTAGACCTTTGTTATTCAGGTCTGACATTCAGAACTGGGGAACACACTTAGTACAGAGACCCATTGGAACTGGTGGTTGTCATTTTTGCAAATTTAACTAACAAACATACAAACATTCTAGCTGTTTCTGTGTTTTTATTATAAAGGAAGACAAGAAATGGAGTGATTAATTCAGATGTTTTCAGTACACCATTCATCTAAAACAGTTTGTTTTGAAGTTGCATAGTCTTGGGTCTTTAGTCCATGGTTGAGAATGCTGGTTCAGGAGTACTGGTTTGGCAAGTGGGAAGGAGAAGGAGGAGAAGACTAGAGAAAGGATTTCAAGGTTTCATTTGTATGGTAAGACTGCCAGAGGAAAAAAAAAAAAAAAAAAAAAAAAGAAGCTGGAGAGGCAACGCCTTTTTCCTGAGAGGGTCATTGTGGTATACTTTAAAATCATCTCATGCAAGAAGTATGGAAGAAACCAGCACCCCTTGCCTGATGTCATGTCCAGTAGCTATTATGACCACCTTATGTATCTTCTACTTTTACTTCTTCTAAATACAGAGTTGGCTTCTGACTTAAAAGTCCTCATGTGTTTAAGTCCGGTGAAATGGAAGGATTTTAAAGAAACCTCACAGATGAAATGACATATGTCAAGGGTGTGGATAAGTTGTTTTCCGGTGTCTTGGGGTAAATGTGAAAGAAAACTTCCTATAAGCCTCATTCAGAAGTCAACAAAAGCCTTCAAACAAGAATGACAAAGCAGCCTGAGTAATGTTTGGGGTCCATGCAGGGACGAGGATTAGAGGGCCTTTATTCCATAGTCAGAACAGCAACCATCTATGCAATGTCTGAGGTCTGACTCCATGACATTGGGCCCAGCCACAAAATACTGTCACCCAAACCCAACCCATCCTCATTAATAGTAACAACACACAGTAGTTTAGTGCTTTATGCTTTCAGAGCTCTTTTGCATTTATTATCTCATCTCTGATCCATTTTTAGGATGGTGTTAGCCTTACCTCATGTCCTAGCATTTCATCATTCCTTTGCAGACATTATGGCTTTTAGTTGATAGGTCTGTTTTTTCTACTCATACTTTGGGCAACCTGTTGAGGAGATAATAGTGACATTTTGGTTAGTGGTTTAACCAAATGACAAATGTAAGCTGAAAGAGCAAGTTTCTAATGGGATCAAACAATAAGTTCTAAGGGAAGAAATTAAGGAAGGCTTATGCAGTGGTAGTTTCTCTCACTTTGATTCCATGTCAGGCAAACCATTTCCTACTCATTTTCTCATTTGATCCTTGTGGAAAGCCCCCAGAGTAGGTGTTTATTATGAACCCAGTATATAGATGAGGAAACAGACACTTGGGCAGTTTAAATGGTGTACAGAAGTCACAGGGCCAATGGTAGAATGGGGATAGTAGCTAGTTCTCTTGCCTCATTAGTCGGTGCTCTTTCTATCACACCCTGGTGCCTCTCTGTGCATCCTATGCATAAGAGAGCTTTCCAAGTTGGAGGCTCTTTTTATGCATCACTTTCCCTCCCAAGATTAACACTAAAGGCACAGGAAACCAATTCTGAGAAATGTTAACAACGCAAGGCTTACTGCATGCTCTGAATTATCAGGGCAGCATAGTTTTTCCAAGAACTAGAGAAAAATCAGAGAGACAGTAGTTGTCCAAGGAGAGCTGGAAGTAAAGCTGCAAAGTCTTCACTCTGTCCCTGGGTCTCTTTTTCTATAAAGTGGGGGGAATTCCCACTTCTTTGGTATGCTGAGGTCTCATGTACTCTTTGAATCCTTCAGACAGAAGTCCCAATGCTTAATTATCCATTAAAATTGTTATGGCTTAATACTAATTGATTAAATTGTTATGGCTAATATCTTGATGTTTAGAATTATGTTACATGCTGAAATTTGTCTGCTCAAAGGTCATTACCTATTGCTTCTCTGGGTGTAAGCTCCATGGGTTTTGAAAAGATGATTGAATGATGAAAGCAAGAATGAAAAGGCCTGTCAGGCAGAGTTCTATGTTTAGTACTTATAGAAGCTATGAAGGCTCATGTCCTACCCTATAAAATAGGGAGGGAGGCAGGAGGTGGGTGGTCAGGGCCAAACTGGAGGCAATGGCAGAGTCACTTAAATCCAAAAGTAATACGATATTGGGAATGGTTGCTGCAATCCCAACCCAGGACATCTTCTAGGGGACCCAGAGTCTTATGGTTGCTCTGTTACTCTGGGCCATTCATAATAATAGATGAAATGTGCTCTGTAAACTTACAAAAATGTTACTCCTTTTCCCCCCAAGATTGGATAAGTTTGTGAGGGATCGGCCTGGCAGGGAAACGGGCAGAAGCTAAGCTCAAGGTCTTTCCAAAGTGCCATATTACCAAGGTAGGCCTTAAAGAGGGTAATTAGTGGCTCAAATCTGGAATCTTGTAGATGAAGCTAATAATATAACTGGAAAGGTGACCAGAAAGGTTAGGACAGTAAATTAGTCTGGATTCTTTGCTACCAAGTAACAGAAAACAACTCTGGAAAGTTTAATTTAAAAATTGGAGAATATATGAAGATACAGGAGAGTCTCACCCTACATCTGAAAATCAGCTGGTCCCCAGTTCTAGTAATGGAGGACTTTGGAGAGCCTATAGTATTCTTTCTTTTTTTTTCTTTTAATTTTTTTAAATGTTTATCTTTACTTTTGAGATAGAGAGAGACAGAGCATGAGCAGGGGAGGGGAAGAGAGAGAGGGAGACACAGAATCAGAAGCAGGCTCCAGGCTCTAAGCTGTCAGCACAGAGCCTGACGGGGGGCTTGAACTCGCCAACTGTGAGATTATGACCTGAGCTGAAGTCGGACGCTCAACCGACTGAGCCACCCAGGCGCCCCACCTATAGTATTCTTTCTTACCTTGGATATCTTCTAGACATTTGTTGTCTCCTTCTTCCTACAGATATTCTTTTTATGCTATTCAGTCTATGTCATAAAAGTGTGTTGTCATACTGTCCTCACCTCCTAAGCTTACATGTCATAAGTCCAAAAAAGCAAACCATTATTAGTTCTGATAGAAGTTTTCCAGGAAAGAATATGATTGGCCTGGTTTTAATCACATGTCCACTTCTGTTTGGCTCAAACATGACTGCTGAAGATTAATTTCCTGACCCTGTGAAGGGGTAGGAAATTCCTGGAGAAGGGGAAATCATGATGAGCTGAGAGCATGCTGTAAATATGTTTACCATAGGGAGAGCTGTGAGTAAAAGATGACACCAACAGTGAGAAATGGGAAACTAGAAGCAAATAGGAACAAGTGGAGAGCAAATTTGGAGGGTGCAGGATTGCCTTGAATGGATTGTTGTGATCATGCTCCTCCTGATCAGTTGTTGGTCATCAGACAATGAGCAGGTTTGGTGCTCCCACAGTCATAAAGCTGGCAGGACAGGAGGCATGGATAGGAGATAGGAGGAAATGGGTTCATAGAAAGAATGAAAATATTTGGTAGGTGTATGAGCTGACACAAAAGCCCAATTGCTGAGAGAAGAGTTCAAATTACATGGTAAATGGCCAACAATCAAGGAAATTCTTGCAAATGGGGATGTAGAGTAAGTAATACAAGAGAACAGGTAGGTGACACATTCAGCAAGAGGGACCCACGAATGAAGGTAGTATTGTTACCCCTCCCTGTCTGTTTCCACCTTAGTTTATTCCCTCTTTCTTGAAAAGTTCCAGTGTGCCACGGGACATGGGGAAAAGCAACAGGAGACTAGGACCACAAGCACGGAGGCCACAACTGGGCTATTTATCCTTTAGAAGTTGAGTCTTGGCCTATGCCTGCAGTTAGAGAAATCGAGCCTGGACAGAATCTCTAGACCCCAGCCAGGAGGCCCAGGTCTTAGCTGAGGCATGTGCACATTGGTCTAAGGCTAGAAAACATTCTCTAGTCCTTACTGGCAGGCTGGTTGACCTTGTTGATATAGTCAGTGTTGGCTAAGGAACCAGTGGAAGCAGGAGTGATGCTGGCAAGAGATATCGGTGAGCAATGGATGAACTTTTGGCAGTAATGACATTATGGGGATTTCAGTGAACTGTTGCTGGTATTTATTATCCCCAACCCAAAATTCTTTGTTTTATCTTTCATGTGTTTTTCAGTTTTCCTCCCCTTGATTCTTTTCTTCTCTTCCATTGTTATAAATCAATAACATTTGAACTGCACTATCAAAATAGAGTATTTTTTAAAAATGCATGAAGCCTTTTGTAACACAATAGTTCCTTTTCTAAAGGAAATAATTACTTCCTAATTGTTCTGTAAGATTGGAGATTATTGCATATATTTTTAAAGCAGGCAGCACCTGCAAAGTGATCATCTTATTATCATTTTTTTAATCAGGCAGCACGCCTATAGGACAATTCCAATTAAAATTTTAAAAGATTCAATAATGGAAACAGAGGGAGGAAAATGGGGAAAATATATTACCCAAAGCAAAATTGTTTTGAAACAATTTATGTGGCCTCCCTCAGGTTTCGGTGGCTTTTAAAGAGATGGCTCCACCCCTTGATTTACTATCCATCCAAAAGTTTAAGTCCAAGGTTGTTTTTACAGTGATGCCTCCATTTCAAAGTGTTCTTATTATGAGATGAGAGCACCCAAATAGAGAGGTGAACATTTAAAGTGTAGAGCATATAATGAAGCTGCGCTAATATGAAGCAATTGTTCTGCATTACACTCGAGAGAGTTGAATTATACAATTCATATCTAAGAGTAAGGTGAGCTCCATATTAAGCATGTTTCCCTGTCTCTGAAACTAGGCAGGAAAACTTATGAATGCATCTCAACTATCTTCCTGAAAGAGCATTATTACTGGTCTGCAGCTATGGAGCACTCTGTTCTCTCTTGAATGTCCCTGATTATTAATTTTCAAGCAGTTGAAAGGAGGCTTTGAATTGGAACCTATCCCCCAATGCCCTTTATGTGGCGTGACTCTCAGAGGCCTCTGCCTCCCACACTTCGTCAAAGACTCACTTATACTTGATACACGTGTGTTACACTTTGTTTCTTTTTAACAGCAGAGGCTGGAGCTGGGTAGAGGTGGGAAAAGATTTTGGGTAACAACCGGAGTACAAAGGCTTTTGGAAGAGTGTTGACGGGAGGGGTAGATCTGGTGGGAGGAAAAACCTTTCCCGATGTGATATGGCCCAATGGTTGTTCTAGAGATAACCATATCCACAAGAGGTACTTCTACTTCATGCACAATTCAAAGGGATTGAATCTTCATACACAACTTTAAATTGAAAATCTGAGCACAGCCTGGGGTTGGCAGAACTAAAGCCATCATAGTCTCTTTTGTCTATCATTACTGCTTTCTCATAATTTAGCCACCCGTGGAAAATGTGTAATCCCTTTGCGAAAATAGAAGACACTAAAATGGCAATTACTGGCTCATCCTAGGTACATATTTAATGGCCAGAGCTTCTTTGCTTTTAACTTCTAGCCAATTTCATGTGAGGCCCCAGAGTAAACTCCTAGCTCACTTGGTGATACGTGGGTACTCTCTTGGATGTGTGTATTAACTATAGAATAGAGGTCAGAAGTTTAAGCCCTGGGGCAGCAAGCTAGGGCTAAGCAAAGGTGATGGAATTCTTGAGTGACGTTGGTAAGTGCCAAGAATTGTCAGGCAAATGGAAAGAAAATTTGTGGAGACTATCATAGAAAGGAAGAAAGGACAGAGGGGCAGAGATAGGAGAAAGGAATAAGCGGTAGGAGGGGTGGATGCCCCTAATTGTGGTGCTATGCTTGGGCCTCTTCCAACAGGCTTACCAAAACTGTTAATAAGGTTGTGTTTTTGTTTTTGTTTTTAACTGTGTGTTCAGTGATTTCCTGTTGGTTACTTGTAATTAGCACAGCGAGAGTATTTATACCACAGAAATTGGCAAACTATAAATTATCGCTCCTTTTTTCTCCCCTCTGACAGAGCCTGTTGTTAAATATCTACTAGCACAGTACTGGCCTTCTATGTTTCTTTGTGACACAAGAGACCTAAATTGCCACATGTGTCACAGGCAGGAGAGAGTTTGGGAGAGGCTAAATTAGTTCAGGCAGGGCCCAGTTCCAGGACCAGAAATCAACCAGAGTTCATGTTTTCACAGTTGCCTGAAATCGGAAACAGGTTAAGATCATGGAGAGAAGAGGTCCAGTCCAACAGGTGATAAAAGTATTTATTTCCAGACATTTTGCAGGTCGAGCAGGATCTTATTTAACCCTCTTAGTAGGTCAGTAAGCTATGGTTGAGAGAGGTTAAATCTACATAGTACACAGGTAAGAATCACTTAGAATTTGTGTTATCCCAAGGTCTTAATTCCTAATGCCCACCCTCTAGAGTTCCTCTGTAGCCCAGACCCAGCTCTCAGCATCTTTTATTTCCTCTCTTTGCTGCTCCACAGAACCTCTGCATCCCATTAGGCAGGTGATGCTCCCCACAGTGTTTGAGGTCACCATCCACATTGCAACCTATGTGAAGGGTGCCTCATGTAACCTACATGAATAGTGCACACGTTGTACAGTTATACACAACAGATCTGCCTGTAGGCACCTCCTAACTCTACAAAGGTGAAGACTGGCCTTAGCCAATACATCACCTGCTCCACTCTAAACCCTCCTCTTCTAGGTTTATAACCTTTCTTTATTTCTACAATATATTCATTCATTTGTTCATTCAATAGAAAATTGCTAAAGACCTGTGTGTACTGTGAGAGAAAGCGGAAATACAACAAAGTAGCCTGGAGAACGTGGGGGTTAAGGGGCACCATGTAAGTATCTAATTTGGAAGCTTCAGAGGAGCAGAGGTGGAGACGTAGGTCTGAGGACTGTGTGTGGGGGGTCCACACTTTCTGTACCACCATGGACACTCCATCCTTTTGAATATTTCTCTTTCCTATGAGCAAAAGCCTTAATCTGGCAACTTTTTCTTTTTTTTCCTGTTTTTTTCTTCACATTATGTCCCTAGCCCTTACTTAGAAAATTTCTGAAGACCTTCTTGTGGACATTAGTGGCCTAGATATACTCCCTTCAGAGATCCTGACACTTTCTCTGTTCCTATCCTTGAGGTGAAACTATCTTAGATACAGTAACTTTATGTGGTATTGGGTTAGCTCAAACAGCATAATTTAATTCTATTTATTGAAGTGCCAACCAGATATTCTAAGGAGAGGCTGGAGTGAGGAGTGTGTGGATAGGGAAGCAATAAATGCATAAAGACAGTTCAAGTCCAAGGATCTCAAAGTGTGGTCCATGGACCAATATCAATATCACCTGGGAATTTATTAAAAAATTTACATTTTTGAGCCCCAGCCCAGACTGAATCAGAAACTCTTGGAGTTGGTCCAGCTGTCTGTATGATTCTGATATCACACAGATTCTGATATCAGTTTGAGATTCACTGGGTTAAGTAATATCAACAACAAGTGAAACTAATAACAATTGAACAACAAACTTTGAGTGGAGCACTACAGAATTATGTACTTAACTCACTTTGGTCAGAGCAACACTAGTTTAGATCCTTGGGTATATTTTTCTCTTCGTGCTCAGTTCTTAAAAAACCAGAAGTATTTCAGTATCCTCAACACTTTTGCAAATAACCATTAGACAGATTTGTAAAAAGATTGATTATAAACTTTCATTTCCTCAAGCGGCCATTTACTCATTAAGATAATGCTCATTCTCTGGTCAGCAGACAAAAGGCTTGAAGATGTATATAGTTGAAGGAAATGAAAAGGCAACAAGGCTAAGAGAACAAAGGTGAGGATTGCCACGGTCCAGAGGTCCAAAGGGTGGCTGTGGAGGAAGCATTTTATGTGCTCCTGCTTCTATTAGATCCTTCAGGAAATGAAAGTGTTTTGTGTCTTTTCCTTTACACCTCAAGAAACATGGAATAATGATTTTCTTTTGTGGAGGATCTTAAATTTAGGTAGATGAAAAATTAGCCTTTGAGTACAACATCAAAGTCCACAAATTTAATTATTGCTTTCCCTGATTAGTTGATCTTCTGTCATGATATTACCTCTCTGGTATAGGGGGTTAAGGTTTACACCTACTTTTAAATTCCTTTGGTGTATCAGGAATAGTAATACACAGAGAAAGTTTTCATTTATTCATCAGTGGGTATTTACTAGGCTCACCATGTTGTCAAACTAAGATGCTGTAAAAAATACAAGGTAGAAGGCAACATGAACCCTACCTTTATGGCATTCAAAGTCTACCAGGAGACAACTGCTATTGCACAAGCAAGCATAACAAAAACTACAAGTGAATTTTCCATAAGATGTTCAAAATAAAGGGCTATGAAAAGTCAGAAGAAGAAAAGTGTTCCTTACAGCTTTGGTCAGATTTGGTCTACAATCACATCAAATCCTTATTAATTAGGTTCTTGGTCTCTTTTTTACTGTCACTGGCGAACTAAATTGCTGCAGAAATAATCCTCTCCCATAGGAAATCTTACAGACAGACCCTCATCACCCCTGCCAAGCTGCCCAGAATTTAGGTCTGAAAAGAATGGCCAAAGAGGTCAAAGAGCTGAGCAAGATATTTAAAAGCATTTGGTCTTTAAGGGCATGAGTGTGTTTGATGCCAAAGCCTGGGGGTACACAGCTGAGGTCAATCAGTATTAATTGCTAACACCTAGAGGTAATTAGCAGTAATTACCCAAAGAAGTGAAGGGAGAAGCCCCACAGATTTAAAGGCAGTGTTTCCAGAAAGAAGCTCCCACCACACAGAAAACCTCATAGTTCCTAGGTAAGAGATAATAAATGGGTTTTCTGTAGCAATTTACATAGTGTTTGAATTGCACTACTAAAGACCCCTGAGGGCAACTTATGTATATTTTATTAAAACTTGCAGCCCCTCCTCTCCAGGTGGAGTTTATTTGCCAATCTCTTGAGTCTGAGCTGGTCTTATGACTTGCTTTAACCAACAGAATGCAGGAAAAGTGAAATTAGGCTACTTATGCTTCTAGGGCCTAAGAGACCTTGCAGCTTCCACCTTCTCCTTCCAGGAGTACTGCCCTGACATCATCTTGGGAGGAAGCTGGTTTGGCTACTGGGTGATGAGCAGCATTGTGGAAAAGATCCAGGTATCCCAGTGAATAGCTCCAACTCCAGACTTAGGAGAGAATGTGTCTTGGGTTTTTCAGCTAATGATGTATCTGTATATTAGACACTCATATTTTTTAACACCTTCCTCCCCTCGATGGCAAAATTATTTCAATAATAATAATAAATATAATTTTATTGATCTATTTTTTAGTTTAAAAAATTGGCAATTGAAATAATGAATACATATAAATTTCAAAGGTATTTTTCAAATAGAGTGAAATATTTTTTGTATGAATTAAAAACTGTATTTATGAAACAAAAATATTACACCTGACAATTCTTACTTTGCCTCCTCTTTAACAAACTTTTGTATCAATAAAATCTCTAAGAGGTCATTGGACAATGATTGTAAAGACAAACAGAACTTGAGTTCCTTCTAGTCTGTTATTCTATCATTGTTAATTTCAAATCTTAAATAAGAGAATACGTAGTACCACAGGATTGGCGATACAAAGAGCACACAAAGAAAGCTTGAATAATTCCAAATCATTATGAAATTATTCTTAAAGTGTGTAGGTGACACTGTATGGGTTGGGGCACCAACTGTAGTGAGTTTTCCAAATTAACTTCCCAGTTGAATGCAATGTTTATTAAAGGATAAGTAATAAAATGTACTAATTTGAAACTTACATATATATTATTAAAACTCAAGCACTCTAGCATTGTTGAGAAATTAGAACGAGGCTATAGATTGTCTTTCCAAAATGTATATGTTAAAATTTAATCTCCAAGGTGATGGTATTAGGAAGTGGGACTTCAGGGATATGATTAGGTCCTGAAGGTCCCTCATTAGTGAGATTAGTGGCCTTCTTAACCAGACCTGAGAGAGAGCTCCCTTATCCCTTCTGCCTTGTGAGGACATAGCAGAAGGATGGCCATCTATGCACCAGGAAACAGGTTCTCATGAGAACCTGACCATGCTGGTGCCCTGGTCTCAGATTTCTAGCCTCCAGAACTGTGAAAAATCAACTTCTGTTGTTTACAAGTTAGTCTATGGTAGTTTGTTATAGTAGCTAGAAAAGACTAAGACCATCAACAATTATTTTTCTCATGGAGAGGAGTAGTTTATCACAGACATTATTTAGAAATATTGGCACATGGTGGTAATCAAAAGTAGACTGACTTTTAGTAATTTTTATTGTTTTGAAATTCCACAGTGAACTCTATTGCCTGTTCCATGGGTGGACTGCTTGTAGACATTTCAGTTCCCATCTGACTACAACACCATGAATGATCCAGGTAAGAGTGGCAGAATTGCCCAATCAATCCAAAGAACTGTCCGAAATAATAGATGGTTATTCTATGCTACCAAGTTTTGAAGTAATTACATAGCCACAGATAACTGGTATAGGGAATAATCACTTAAAGCAGTTGGTCTGGATTTTTCTTCCTGAAGCCAGAAACAAATTATAGGAGCTCTAAATGTATACTGGTCTCCATCTTTTATGTTGAAGGGAAGGATTTAGAGAATCTATGTGTATGTTATGGCTTATTTAAAAAGGTGATGTTCTCTTAAACAAGATAGGAGGGGTGGTTTAAAAAGGAAATGAGAGGAAAATGATTCTGCGGGAATTGGAGATGTAAAATTATCGTGAGGATGCTGGTAAGTGGGAGAGTGTTTCAAAACAAAACAAAAAAATGAAACAAAACAAAACAGTGTATAACCCATTGAGGATGAATCCTTTGTAATATCCTGAGCATGAAACCAGACTTTCTGGACTGGGATCCGAATATCCCTGAAACAATGAGCAACAGTTCTAAGTACTAGAAAGACATAAAATTCTGTCCTCTCCACCAGGAGGAATAGCACATTGTGGGGATTGATATTTTTCTGGTATGAAGTTTTAACATCACTTTTACATATTTGGTAAGTAATTTTATGGAGAAATTTCTAAGATAAGGCAAATTTTGGCATAAATATATAAAGCAAACTAATAATTTTTGTGTGGGGCTCAATTATATAATTAAAGATAGACGCTGGTTCCATATACTATACTGAAAAGTCTACAAATATAGGAAACTGAAATCAGAAAACTGGAGTTACTTTAAACATTTCTTTCCATTAATTTTATGATTTTTATAGCTTTGATTTTTTTCATTATATACCAAAAATTTCTTTCTCAAAGAATATTTTTTTTGGCCCTAATTTGGCAAAGAAGTGCATATTGTGACAATTGGAATGAGTGTGGAAACTGGATGGTCTGTTCAGGTGAAAATAAGCTGTAAGTGTAGAGGTGAGAAATTCTGGAAAAAAATGAAGAGCTGTATGTTCTGGCTATTATAAAATACAGAGATCTCTGTAGGTAGAAGAACAGTAGTGGAAGATGTGCTTGTGATAAGGGATGATCGGGGCTGGCAGTTATGATCTTAGGTGGCCAATGGCAAACAAAATAAACTTAATTCAATTTTGAGTGGTGATTATAAACTCTAATGTATCCTTGAGACTTAATGGATAGAAATTTAGGAATATAATGTTGGCAATGGGAAGTATATGTCTTAGTCAAACAACATGGAATATAGGGGCATAGTAGGATGTGATAATGTGATTTATAATAATATATATTTGGTCTTTGTCCACATTTCTGGCAGAGCTCCTAACTCCTTTGGAATTTGCTAAATGGAGGGAGAATAAAGGTGTCTTTTGTTAGATCAGTGAGGTGACTTTTGGACTGCACCTGGATGGGGATGGGGGGGGGACTGGTTGCCAGTGAAGCCAACCATGTGATTAGAGAGTTGAAACATTAAGAACTCCTTCCTTCACCACCTGCAGGGAAGGAAGAGGGGTGTGAGATTGAGTTCAATCCCCATGCCCAATGACTTAACCAATCATGCTTATGTAATTAAGCATCCATTAAAGGGTTCAGAGAACTTCCCAGTCTGTAAATGCATGGAGATTTGGAGAAACTGGTGTGCTCAGAGAGAGCATGGAAGCTCTGTGTCCTTTCTTCATATCTTGCCCTATGTACCTTTTCCATCTCACTGTTCCTGAGTTATGTCCTTGTATAATAAGCTTGTAAATAGTAAGTAAATTGTGTTTCTGAGTTCTATGAGCCACTCTAGCATATCAATCAAACTCAAAGAAGGGGTCATGGGTACCTCTAATTTATCCATTCTATCAGAAAAACCTGGACTTAGTATTGGTGTCTGAAGTGTGTGTATACATGTTGGTAGGAGGTCTTAAAGGACTAAGCCCTTAAACTGTAATCTAAGGAGAGAATTGTTGGAAACTACAATCTACAGCCAATTGGTCAGAAGCACATGTGAAATCAGAGATGGAGGTTGGCATCTGAAGTGGAGTGCAGTCTTGTGGGACTGAGCATTTAATCTATGGAATCTGATGCTGTCTCTGGGTAGACAGTGTCAGAGTTGAGTTGTGGGATACGCAACTTGTGCTGGAAAATTGCTTGGATGGGGTGGGGAACACCCCCTACCCCACCCCTGCACACACGTGCACACACACTGGAATTGTTGGATGGTCAGAATCTTTTTGTACAAGAACCCATTTTTAATATAGCAGAAGTATGATGAATGGTGGAGAGATTTAGCAAAGGATATAAACAGAGAAAAATAGACCTGGTATTTCTGTTTAAATGGTTTAAAGCATGCCTGCTCAGATAGAGAATGAAAACAAGGTTTTCATGATAAAGATCACAAAACTGGTAAAGAGGTAATATACAAAGGTGTGTAGATTTTTCTCTATTGTTCAGACATTACTAGGAGTCTGTTGAAACAGAGGAGTTGGTACATGATTAATTTTCCTGGTGACAATAAATTTCATAATTATGAAAACATGAAGGGAAACTCTAGCATGGGCCTATCAAAAAGGGGGAAAAAAACATAGCTTGATCTAATAGTGTCAGGAAATTTGGGGTGAAAGTGACTAGGACATGAGAGAAGTTCTTCATAGGTCAAGGAGGAAAAGGTGGCCTTGGTGAAACCTCATCCTGGCCTTCTTAAGGGTATACTTTAAAGAGTTTATAGAAAATCAAGTTGTAATTGCATAGACAAGGATTCAAAGTAAGCCAAAGCTAAAGAAAGGTAGAAATCCATAACAACAGCAGTGATAATGGAGTTTCTACTATAAGCTAATTACTATTCAAGGCACTTTGAATATGCTATTTCTAGAAAAACATTTTGGTTTCACATTTACCACAGCCCCATGGAGGAGAAAAGGCATTGGAGGTGTGTGTGTGTGTGTGTGTGTGTGTGTGTGTGTGTGTGTGTAGATGGGGGACCAGTGTGACTGCTCATAGATAAGTTCAGATATTTTTAAAGGCCACGTGTGAAAAGTAAAGGAAGGCATCCCAAATAAAGGGTAAATGTAAAATTGTGGCTGAAAGCTGTAGGAAAATGTTATGAATATATTGAGCTCAAAATATGCTAGGCTTGAGAAACATGCCAACCTAGAATAATTCTCAAAAGAAGAATTAGGGGCCGCTTGTGGTGCATCCAGGATGGCAGTGACAGACGTGCTGTTCAATACTCTTGTTTGCTTCCTTCTCTGTCAGGAAGAAGCTTCAAACTGGAAAGAGAGCAAATATAGCTAAGCAGTATTGAAGTGTATGATGGGGGGGATAAATGGCAGAGAACCTGGCTGTTTTAAATGTTTGTCTCTTGATCTTGGCCCTGAAGGGACTTGCAAGAGCTATCCTGGGAACACTGTTGGTGATATTTGTGTTCTCATGTTGCTGAGAGAATGAACCAACTGAAGCCAGATACTCTAATTTTGAAAAGAAAAAAAAGTGAGCTCTAGAAGCTAATAGAATTTTCTTGGTTTCATCAGGTTTAGTTGCTTCCTTCTCTATGATTCTATTGAAATTACCTCATCCTGACATCACAACAGTTGATATACTTTTTCATAACTATTTGTTTTTATCATATCTAGACTATAATGCCCTTGAAGTTAAGGACTGTCTTGTATTTGTTGTGATTTCCCTAGGGTCTGTGGCAATGCACTGAATCACAGTGAGGACTTCTGTTTATTAATCTCTTGCTCTCACACTCCCTCTCTTCATTGTCCTCTGTTATATTCTTTCCATTCAACATGTTATGGTTAGCCTTAATGCAATTAAAAGTAAATTTCTTGCTTAGTTCATGGAACTTTGGTTTTCTTTCTTTTCTTTGTTTCTTTCTCTTCAAAAAAGAAACTGTGATCGTTTAGCTATTGTTTCCATGTAGGAATTCCTTCCAGGAATTTGTTGGAAAAATATTTAAATATGTTTATAAATCTTGAATTCTAGGAAAAATTAGCTAAGAAAAAAATGGGAAAACGATTATAATTCTCCTGCAAGAATCAAAGCCTACAGTCAACATAAGGAATCCACTGGTGTCAAGCTGAAACGAAGAGCAGGAAACGCTGATGTGTAAAGTTGAAGACCCTAGGTTAAGGCCTCTATGTCCTAGAACTGGGACAGGTATTGTAGTGGCGTGCAGAAAAGTTTAAAAGCTCCAAAAAAATCCCCTGAAAATATACCAATTCACCCCTTCTTCCATGCTTCTGGGAATCACTGGCCTTTTACCATCTCCATCGATTTGCCTTTTCCAAGAATGTCCTATAGTTGGAATCATACATTGTGTAGCCTTTGCAAATTAGCTTCTTTCACTTAGTAATAAGCATTTAAATTTGATCTATCACATGGTTTTCTAATTCTGTTTAGACTATTTATATGATATGCTAGGGTCTCAAGAAATGAGAGGGCCTACATATCATGACCCCTGAAATGGTCTACTTTTGGGAGAGTTAATTTGCTTCTCTAAATTTTTATTTTTTCATTAGTAAAATGGGGGATAATAGCACTTACCTTGGAATGCTATTTTGAGGATTAGAGGGATTGTAAAACAAATAACACTGTAATAGTGGATTTGCTATTGTGAGATTACTGTGGAGGAATCAATGAGATGGTAAGTAATTGATAATGAGGAAAAACTTAAGAGAGTCAAGCAAAGAAATAAAATATTACTGTCAGTATAAGACTTATGTTAAGTTCTTCTTTCCCTTGAGAGACCAGAATGAGTTCCTATGGCACTTTCCTGTTTGGGAATGATTTAGGAGAAGAGACTCCATTTACTACTCCTATGACCTATCCATGGGAAACAGGATGCTGAGAGATAATAGACCAATATGTTCTTCAGTATAGTCAGTAATGAGAACCTGGATTTGGAGGGAATTTTGGCTCAAGATGCACTGTGTATTGAAGCATTAGGAGGGGGTGGGTGGCAGAATATAGAAATGTGTGTCCAAGACTTCATACATTCATACATGGTGTTTGGCCTGCTCGTGTATCCCAAGGATTCTAAGTGCCTGTTGAAATCTTCACACCTGATACTTGGCATACGTAGTATACAACATGGTTTTTGTTGTTGTTGTTGTTGTTGGGGTTTGTTTTTTGATTTTTGTTTATTCGCAACAGGTTTTGCTACATGAGTAATGTGCCAGGTATTTTCTATTTGACTTCCAGACCCACTTTCTATATTTCTCCTCTCTCTCTCCTTGGAAAGCTAATCTACGTAGACTACATCAGTAGGTCTCACTCAGGTGCAGAGGTTATTTCATGACTCTTTCAAGTTGTAAGATACTTCCTGAAGTTTGGAGAGAGGGAGACCATGAATTATGTCACATGGCAACTATCTATAAAGTGAATGAATTATAGGAAATTATGAAAGATTGTGTGGATTGTGTTCCTACATGTTTAGTTCTTCTATCTATCATTTGTAAATGATAGGTAAAATTATTATCACATGTTCCATTCTGAAAATAGGGCTAAGAGCCTTTTGGTTTTTTTCAAAGACTACATGTGGCAAAACTGTACAAATTTGTTGCAGTTTTAGAAAGGGACAGCTGGGCTACAACATTCATAATATTTACCCCTTTATTCCTTTTTCCTGCCTCCTTTTCTGCCTCCTTTTCTGCCTCCTTTTCTGCCTCCTTTTCTGCCTCCTTTTCTGCCTCCTTTCCTCCCTCCTTTTCTGCCTCCTTTCCTGCCTCCTTTCCTGCCTCCTTTCCTGCCTCCTTTCCTGCCTCCTTTCCTGCCTCCTTTCCTCCTTCCTTTCCTCCTTCCTTTCCTCCTTCCTTTCCTCCTTCCTTTCCTCCTTCCTTTACTCCCTCCTTTCCTCCCTCCTTTCCTCCCTTCCTTCCTTAGTATTGCTTGAATAATGTAAGACGAGCACTGGTATAAAACCGTGGGTATCTGGAAAGAACAAATTTATCAGAAGGGACTGCCACCTAAGCAGAATTTGACACTAGCACTTGGACTCTTCCTTCCATTTTAATGATCTTCAGGATATAGTCTTTAGATAACAACAGATAAACAGAAACCTTTAGCTAGCTAATAATGAAAACTCTGCCTATGTGGTTTACATTTTATTGTTAAGCTGAAGTTTACAACATAATGATGTGCTTATGGTATTTTGCCAAGTTGGAGGTTTATTTTTTTTTTCTAATTTATTCTCCATTCATGTTACTAATTTGTTGTTGTATTTAAGACCTAACAGGTTATTTTCGCCCTTGGGGGAAAGGTCCCCAATAAAATTTCATGTCTGTATTGTTTGGGATCTAGAGAACAAGCTGATTCACTCCCAGATATCATTTAAATGATTTAAAATATTTAAATAAATTTCAATTGTTGTTAATAGGAATTTTTAAGAAAATGTTTTACAAAATGTAGGCTAAGTCATAATATACTCTAGTGAAATCCCTTATTTCAATTACTGTAATTCATATTTCTCTATGATTTTTGCCTATTCTCTTATATGCCACTAGCATAACATGTTTGCATTATACTTTCTGTTCATTTCTCAAATTTTTGATGAATAATTACATTAATGACTGCAAAGATTACCATATAAATGGCTAAGTGTCCATCCATCCATCCATCCATCCATCCTTTATCATCCATTCATTTATGTACCAGGAAATGTGCTAACATATGGAAAAGGAAAAAAAGAAACAGAATTATTTTTCTCAGTGAACTCACAGAACTGAAGAGACAGGCAAAAAATGGACAATGTGATGTGGTTAGGCTGCTAATTTAGATAAGGGTGGTCAGTGAAGGCTTTTTGAAGGAGAAGTGGTGAGGTAGGAAGCAGGGGTCTAAGGGGTGGTGAGTTGTAACTGAGCTAAAGTGTAACTGGGAATTACCTGAATGATAGAGGTGGGGGGCTAGTGAGGAGGCTGAAGTTTATGCACAGGCATAAAAGTCTGAGAGATGTCATATGTGGGGAGGTATGATGTATACCATTTAATACATTAGGAACATAGGGGATAGATGAGAGCCATGAAAGATGTCCCCAGAGTTATAAGCAGGCACTAGATCATAAAAGCTCTCTTATCAGCTGAGAGAGTTTGCATTCTTTAAAGGACACCTGGCAAGCTACTGATCGGTGTTGAGCAGAGTACAGTGATCAAATAAGTGTTTCACAAGGGTTATTCTCAGGCTGTAGAGGCCTGAGAATGGCAGTGGGGGCTAAGAGTGGCAGTGCAAGCATTAGAGTATGAGTGAATGGGAACAAAGACCAGGCCTGTTTATTCACCACTGTATCTTCAGGACCTTGATCAGTGTCTGGCACATAATAATTCCTCCATGAATATTCGTTGAGAAAAGGAATAAACACAGAGACCATGTGGGAAACTTTTGAGGTAATCCCAGCAAGAAATAATGAAGGCCTAAATTGTTAATTGAGAGAGAGAAAAACTGGGTAATGTGGATCAGTATTTTCCAAACTTTCCTGATTAAGACCTGTATTAGGAAATGCACCTATATGACTCAATGCACACACACCCATACCTAAAACTAACGTTTTACTGAACAGTGTTTACTCCCACCTGTAAATGCACTCTGTTTTCTATTGTATGCCATGCTACACGATATTAGGGCTACTCTAACAAATACAGTAGACTCAGGGGCTTAAACCAAAGACATCTGCATTCTTACAGTTCTGGAGACTAAAAATCTGAGACTGAGGTGTCAGCAGATTTGGTTTCTGAGGACAACAAGAGAAGCATCTGTTCCCCACCTCTCTCCTTGGTTAGTAGAGTGGTCTTCTCCCAGTGTCTTCCCATGTTCTTTCCTTCTTGAATGTCAGTGTCCCAATCTTTTCTTATAAAGACAGAGTTATATTGAATTAGGGCCTACCCATGTGACTTCATTTTACCCTAATTATCTCTTTATAGGCCTAATCTCCAGATATAGTCACACTATGCAGTACTGGAGGTTAGGACTTCAACACAGGAATTTGAGGGGGACACTAACATTATTTTTTTTAAAAAATAGACCAACGTCCATAGGCTACATTGAGGTGCACTCTGTGTTGCACATTCTATCAGTTTTAAAAGATCTATCATTACATGTATCACCTCTATGTATATATTATGCAAAAAGGTCCTAAAAATTCTCTGTACTCTACCTATTTGTCTCTGGCCCTTCCCAATCCCTGGCAGCTATTGATCTTTTCACTTTATCCAAAGTTTTCCCTTTTCATAGTGCCATATAGTTGGGATCATACAGTATAGAGCCTTTCAATTTGACTTCTTTCATTTAGTAATATTTTCTTTTAAAAATGTTGTTCCTAACCTGTTGATCTTCTATTTGGAGAACATTGATTTTTTCCAAAGTGATAGTAATGAGGTAGAACTGCCAGGACTTGAGGACAGTTAAGATATGGGGAGCAGAGGGTACGAGTCTGGAAGTTAGGAGACCATCTGTGATGAACATTTGACTGGCACACAGGTGTTAATTGAAGTCCCGGATGTGATTGGGCCAATCCAGAAAGTGAAGAGAGGGTGAAAAATGGAGAGTTGAGGAATAAATCCTAGAGCATGTCAATCCCATAGGTATGAAACTTTGTCTTCAGTTTGAGTTGAACATCTTTAGCTACATTAGTTTATCTTTTTGTTTCTGTGAACTGTTTGCTCAGGTCTCGTGTAAACATTTCTATTGGTTCGTTGATTTTTTTCTACAGTTTGAGATATTTCACATATCTCGTGTGTGTGTATTTCACATATTACAGGAACTAGTCTGTTACTATCTCTTCAAATATTTTTCCCAGTTATTTGTCTTTCAACTTTATAATATTAGTGGCTATGCAGAAATTGTGGATTAGGTATGTAGTCAATTTTACCAATGGGCAACTTTATATCTTGTGAATTTTATGGCATTCTTAGCAAATTCTTCTCCACCCTAATATAAAGAACAGTCTTCCATGTTTTCTTACAGTAGTTTTATTTATTTGTTTAAACTTTACATTTGGAAATATGATAATCTTAAAATAATGTTCCTATATGGAGCAATATGGGGATCTAGTTTCGTTTTTGCCTACATGACTTGGCAAATATCCTAGCACAATTTTTTAAATGAATTCTCTTTTCCTTTATGATTCTAATTGATATATTTTCACATTTCAATATACAATATGTATTTGAGTTATCTCAGGAGTTTCCATTAGATTTCATTGCTCTGCCTATCTGCTCCTGACCAGTACCACATTGATTTAATTCATTTTTTGATATATATTTGGGATACTAAAGAGGGCTAATCTTTTGTTACTGTTTTTTACCCACTCACATACACTTCCATGGACAGCTTCACTCATTTTTTTTTTACAAGTGGTCTTTAAAATATTTAAAATATCCTCTTATCCCTCTCTTAAAAACCTACACCACAAAACAAATCTCCCAATACAATACTTTTATAATTTCATTGTGGACTCAATCAAATTTCCAATTAACTTAGAAAGATTGCCTTCATTAAAAAGTTTTCACTGTCCAAAGTCTTGAATCATTATATTCAAGAAAATTTTATTGGATATCCATGTAGTCGAAGACAACAGTGGCAGCTATAGCTAACATCTGCAAAACTTTCCTCCCCAAACCATAAGAAAATCCAAGTGAATTCTATCCAGTACCAAGCCCTTATCTGAATTTGCAGACAGACCTTGTCGGAACTACAAAATAATTGTCCCCAAATAGCAAAAAATGAACTAATTCCACTGGGCAATTTTTCACACTGCCACCTTATTCCAGGAGCCACAGGCTTTGTGGTGGGTGAAGGTAGATGGAGAAAAATTGTGAGGAAAACAAACCAAAAAAGGGAGACAAGCAATGAGCTGTAATGATAATTTGGAAGGCCTACCAAAAATATTTTATCTATCCTAAATCTGGGAGAAAAACAAACAAAAACCTGGAAAGGTGTTTGCCAATATCAGACCAAGAGTTACAGGAAGAGACTCAGAGTTCCTGTGATTTAAAGTGGCACACTCAATTTAAAAAGATAGATGCAGTTAAATAGACACATTTCCTTTCCTGTCCCTGTCCCTTTCCCTTCCTTTCAGTATGTTAACATACAGTGTTATATTAGTTTCAGGTGTAAAGTGTAGTAATTTGACATTACTCAGTGCACATCATGATAAGTATACTCTTAATCTCCTTCACCTATTTGGCCCATTACCTCACCCACCTCCCCACTGGTAAACATCTGTTCTCTATAGTTAAGAGTCTGTGTTTTGGTTTGTCTTATCTCTTCTTTGTTCACTTGTTTTCTTAAATTCCATATATGAGTGAAATCATATGGCATTCTTATTTCTATGACTGACTTGCTTCATTTAGCATTATAATCTAAAGTTATCCATGTTATGAATTCAGCAAAGTTGCAGGATACAAAATCAATGTACAAAAATCAGTTGCATTCTTATACACTAACAATGAAGCAACAGAAAGACAAATAAAGAAACTGATCCCATTCACAATTGCACCAAAAAGCATAAAATACCTAGGAATAAATCTAACCAAAGATGTAAAGGATCTGTATGCTGAAAACTATAGAAAGCTTATGAAGGTAATTGAAGAAGATTTAAAGAAATGGAAAGACATTCCCTGCTCATGGATTGGAAAAATAAATATTGTCAAAATGTCAATACTACCCAAAGCTATCTACACATTCAATGCAATCCCAATCAAAATTGCACCAGCATTCTTCTCGAAACTAGAACAAGCAATCCTAAAATTCATATGGAACCACAAAAGGCCCCGAATAGCCAAAGGAATTTTGAAGAAGAAGACCAAAGCAGGAGGCATCACAATCCCAGACTTCAGCCTCTACTACAAAGCTGTCATCATCAAGACAGCATGGTATTGGCACAAAAACAGACACACAGACCAATGGAATAGAATAGAAACCCCAGAACTAGACCCACAAACATATGGCCAACTCATCTTTGACAAAGCAGGAAAGAACATCCAATGGAAAAAAGACAGCCTCTTTAACAAATGGTGCTGGGAGAACTGGACAGCAACATGCAGAAGGTTGAAACTAGACCACTTTCTCACACCATTTACAAAAATAAACTCAAAATGGATAAAGGACCTAAATGTGAGACAGGAAACCATCAGAACCTTAGAGGAGAAAGCAGGAAAAGACCTCTCTGACCTCAGCCGTAGCAATCTCTTACTCGACACATCCCCAAAGGCAAGGGAATTAAAAGCAAAAGTGAATTACTGGGACCTTATGAAGATAAAAAGCTTCTGCACAGCAAAGGAAACAACCAACAAAACTAAAAGACAACCAACGGAATGGGAAAAGATATTTGCAAATGACATATCGGACAAAGGGCTAGTATCTAAAATCTATAAAGAGCTCACCAAACTCCACACCCGAAAAACAAATAACCCAGTGAAGAAATGGGCAGAAAACATGAATAGACACTTCTCTAAAGAAGACATCCAGATGGCCAACAGGCACATGAAAAGATGTTCAGCGTCGCTCCTTATCAGGGAAATACAAATCAAAACCACACTCAGGTATCACCTCACGCCAGTCAGAGTGGCCAAAATGAACAAATCAGGAGACTATAGATGCTGGAGAGGATGTGGAGAAACGGGAACCCTCTTGCACTGTTGGTGGGAATGCAAATTGGTGCAGCCGCTCTGGAAAACAGTGTGGAGGTTCCTCAGAAAATTAAAAATAGACCTACCCTATGACCCAGCAATAGCACTGCTAGGAATCTACCCAAGGGATACAGGAGTACTGATGCATAGGGGCACTTGTACCCCAATGTTCATAGCAGCACTCTCAACAATAGCCAAATTATGGAAAGAGCCTAAATGTCCATCAACTGATGAATGGATAAAGAAATTGTGGTTTATATACACAATGGAATACTACGTGGCAATGAGAAAAAATGAAATATGGCCTTTTGTAGCAACGTGGATGGAACTGGAGAGTGTGATGCTAAGTGAAATAAGCCATACAGAGAAAGACAGATACCATATGGTTTCACTCTTATGTGGATCCTGAGAAACTCAACAGGAACCCATGGGGGAGGGGAAGGGAGAAAAAAAAAAAAGACGTTAGAGTGGGAGAGAGCCAAAGCATAAGAGACTGTTAAAAACTGAGAACAAACTGAGGGTTGATGGGGGGTGGGAGGGAGGGGCGGGTGGGTGATGGGTAGTGAGGAGGGCACCTTTTGGGATGAGCACTGGGTGTTGTATGGAAACCAATTTGTCAATAAACTTCATAAAAAAAAAAATAAAAAATAAAGTTATCCATGTTGTTGCAGATGGCAAGATCTCAATTCTTTTTTATGGCTGAGTAATCTTCCATATATACATACCATTTCTCCCTTATCCATTCCTCAAAAGATAGACACTTGGCCTGCTTCCATAATGTGGCTATTGTAAATAATGCTACAATGAACATAGGGGTGCATACATCCTTTTGAATTAGTGTTTTTTGTGTTCTTTGGGTAAATACCTGGTAGTGAAATTGCTGGGTCCTATGGTAATTCTTTTTTTAACTTTGTGAGGAACCTCCATACTGTTTTCCATAGTGGCTGTACCAGTTTGTGTTCCCACCAACCATGTGCAAGGATTCCTTTCTCTCCACATCCTTACCAACCCTTGTTGTTTCTTGTGTTGTTAATTTTAGCCATTCTTACAGGTGTGAGGTGATATCTCATTATGGTTTTGATTTGCATTTCCCTAATGTTGGGTGATATTGAACACCTTTTCATGTGTCTTGGCCATCTGTATGTCATCTTTGGATAAATGTCTGCTCATGTCTTCTGCCTAGTTTTAAATTATTTTTTCAGGTGTTGAGATGTATAAGTTCTTTGTTTATTTTGAATACTAACCCTTTATCAGAAATATTATTTGCAAACATCTTCTCTCATTCAGTAGATTGTCCTTTAATTTTGTTGAATGTTTAGTTTACTGTACAGATACCTTTTATTTTGATGTAATTCCAACAGTTTATGTTTGCTTTTGTTTTTCTTGCCTCAGGAGACCTATCTAGAAAAATGTTGCTATGGCTGATGTCAGAGAAATTACTGCCTGTTTTCTCTTCTAAGAATCTTATGGTTTCAGGTCTCACATTCAGATCTTTAATCCATTTTGAGTTTATTTTTGGGTATAGTGTGAGGAAGTAATCCAGTTTCATTCTTTTGCACATAGCTGTCCCCTTTTCCTAGCACCATTGGTTGAAGAGACTGTCTTTTTCTCATTGCATATTGTTGCCCCCTTTGTTGAGAGCTAGTTGACCACATAATCATGGGTTTATTTCTGGGCTCTCTATTCTGTTCTATTGATCTATGTGTCTGTTTTTGTGCCAGAACCATACTGTTCTGATTACTACAGCTTTGTAGGATGTCTTGATATCTGGTATCATGATACCTCCTGCTTTATTTATTTATTTATTTATTTATTTATTCCCAAGATTGCTTTGGCTCTTCAGGGTCTTTTGTAGTTCCATACAAATTTTATTTGTTCTAGTTCTGTGAAAAATTATGTTGGTATTTTGATAGGGATTGCATTAAGTCTTAGACAGACTTGATTTAAATGGGCACTCTTCAAATTGCCTAACTTCTTTTTTTTTCTTTTGTTTTGAAAGCTAGAGAGCATGAGCTGGGGAGGGGAAGAAAGAGGAGACAGAAGATCCCAAGCAAGCTCTGCACTGTCAGACCAGAGCCCATCTTAGGGCTCAATCTCACAAACTATGAGATCATGACCTGAGCCCCAATCAGACACTTAACTGACTAAGCCACCCAGATGCTCCAAAATGCATAACTTCTGTGGGGAGAAAAAGTGCAAAAGAGTGAGAAGTGCTCCTTTGAAGTCAGGTGGTTAAGAAGAAATAGAAAAAGGAAGTGGGGGAGAATTTAGGGACTTGCAAGAAACGAACTGTAAAATGAGAGGACTCACAACCACCCCAACATCAAAAACAAATAAGAACACCTTGCTATAAGTATCTTGATGGTGCTAAATAATGGAAATACTGGAAACACCCTAATATCATAAAAATGAATGAAAGAAAGGTGAAGCCCACACAGAGATATTGCTGAAAATCAGGAAATAAAATTTCATACATAAAAACCAAGGAAATTAACCATCCTCATCTTGAGAAATGAACACTAAGCAGATGAAAACTGTAAGCCAATTTTCTAAACAAAGTTAAATCTGCCTGAACAAGCATTTCAGGATTTGAGAAACATCTTTAAAAGGAAATTTGAAAATTAAAATGGAAATGGACAAAAACAGAGTATTAAAGAGATTAAATCACAAAAGAAATAGGAAAAAAAAACCTCAATATCTCATAAATGAAGAATAAATTACAATAATAAACTCAATCAATAATTGCAGGGATGAACTTAAAGGAAAATTAAGACACACTAAAAAATTAGGCAAATAACTAAAGAAAATGATATAAGCAAAGAAGGAAAAATAGAAAGTAGTGACATTGAAAACAAGAATAAAGTAGTAACAAACATATTTGCAGAGTCCATGAAGAAGAAAAAATTTGAAATATGAGCAAAGAGCTAATATTTAAAACCACAATCCAAGAAAACCTTTCAGAAATAGACTCACCTACATTGAATAGGTCCATAATATACCTTACAAAGTTAACTAAGAATAATAAATACTGAGACCTAGTCTAGTAAAACAATTATATTTCAAGTGAAAAGATGAAATCCTCCAAGCTGGAGGGGAAAAAAATTTCATAAAGGCAAAGAATTAGACTGGAATCAAACTTTTCAAAACCAAGATATAAAGGAAGGCAAAAATGGAGCAGCAGTTAAAAAAAAAAAAAGTAAAAAATAAAAATAAAGCATATGCAAGCTAAATGTATGTATATCCGGCCATTGTTCTTCAGATAGCAAAGCTATTGAAAAATCAGTTTAGGGGCGCCTGGGTGGCTCAGTCGGTTGAGTGACCAACTTCGGCTCAGGTCATGATCTCACAGTCCATGAGTTCGAGCTCCACATCAGGCTCTGTGCTGACAGCTCAGAGCCTGGGGTCTGCTTCAGATTCTGTCTCCCTCTCTCTCTGCCCCTCCCACTCTCTCTCTCTCTGTCTCTCAAAAATAAATAAACATTAAAAAATTGTTTAAAAAAATAAAAATCAGTTTCAACACATAAGAACATTGAGACTTCTGTGCTCATCAGCCTTTTTTGAGGAACTTACTAGATAGAAGATGAATGGCTTTCAACTTAAGTAATAACTGGGGAACACTTCAGCAAAAGTACCATCTTGTGTATTTTAAAATGTATAAATTTTCATCTTCAGTTAGAACTAAGTTAAAGATGAGGATTCAAGATTAATGTACAAATAGTGTAATTGCAACAACATAGAATGCCAATGATGAAACTAACAAAAATGAAAATAGCTGGAGAAGCAAATGGGAAAGAGGAACCTAGACAAAGCTTACTGCTGTATAGGCAACCAGTACATATTAAAGGATACTGAACAGAAACTGCTACATCAGAGTAAAAGGTTAAATGGGAAAAAATGAACTAAGGTCATTAAATAATGTGTATATACAAAAGTAACCAATGGATTAAAAATAAACTTTTCTGAATACTCACCTTGAAGAGTAAAGAAAAACAGCAAATATAAATACATATAACTGTAAAATAATAAGACTACATTCAGATGTAGTGTAGCAATCATATCAATAAATGTGAATGGGCCTAACTTACCTATTAAAAAGAAAAGGTGTTCTTTTTGGCCTTCCAAACCAGAACCAAATCCATGCTGTGTAGAATAAATCTAAAATGAAATGATAAAAACAGGCTACCAAAAGGGGGGGAGGTGATAAACTAGGATTTTGTGGGAATTCTAGAAGGGAATGCTGCTTTGATAAATGATCTAATCACATTACAAATGCATGATATGACTGCACCGAAGGGTGGTGGTTGGAGGGGTGGATAAGAGCTGACCTAAGGAACTTTGGAAAATGGCGTTTGAATGAGAAACTACAAGGTTAAAACTAAAACAGTATGTAGACACTGTACTCTAGTTGGTAAATTTGTTTCTCATGAGACTATGGGTTAACAATTCTGAACCTGCTTTACCTGTATACTGGAGATGAACAAACAGCTTAATGGATGGTGGGTGGTGAAAGGTTTTTTTTCATATGTTTTGTAATTTTTATTTAATTTTTTTTTCAACGTTTATTTATTTTTGGGACAGAGAGAGACAGAGCATGAACGGAGGAGGGGCAGAGAGAGAGGGAGACACAGAATCGGAAACAGGCTCCAGGCTCTGAGCCATCAGCCTAGAGCCTGACGCCGGGCTCGAACTCTCGGACCGCGAGATCGTGACCTGGCTGAAGTCGGACGCTTAACCGACTGCGCCACCCAGGCGCCCCGTAATTTTTATTTATAAACTACTCTTGAGTAGATAATTTTCTCTTCCACTTAGTGTTTCCTGTTTTGGGGTTTTTATTTCAACTTTTTGTTCTGACACAGTCTATATAGCAAGTCTTAGATTGTTGGATCAAGCTTCCAACTTATGATGATATGAGGGGACATTCCAGATACAGTCACCAAGGTTAAAGACCATTTGGTAGGATGATGGCTACAAATATGATCTGTTTCTTTCAACTCTGGTTGGTGGTCATCTTCTTAGAAGACCTGGACCAATATAAAAGCATTAGCTTCTTTTAATGTCCATTCATATGTGGGTGAATCTTGTTTTAGCTCCTCTTTTCACAAAGTGAACCTGGGTCTAATCCTCTGCCTGATAAGGAATATCTTTAGTCCTTAGTATGCTGGAAGAGAAAGAGATGAGTTCCTAGTTGTCTCTGCTTGCTTCTGGAATCAGAGCTTGACAGACCAGGGCCTTCATCCTTGCATTGCATTGGTTTTCTGTTTTAGTTCTGCTCCACTGAGATGGTTACCTTTGTGTGTGTATATGTTGCTGTGTATGTGTATATGTGGCTATTTCTTTTGAAAATTTTCGGGTTTATATGTTACATACTACTTTTTTTGTATTTGGAGTGGTGGGGAAGTCTCAAAATATGAACTGCCATTTGACTAGAAATTAGTCATTCCCTCTGGAGAATTTTAAACTTTTATTTTATATATCCTGTTTATTTTTGAACATATTCCTAAATTTTTAATTGTTTAAAAATATTAGTGTGATCTCTCATCCATTATAATTTCAAACTGGCCATTTTCTTGTGCAAAGAAAAACTGTTATTTTATATATATATTTACATAAATATATATATGTATATGTATTTGCAATCAGATACCCTTAAGAAATTCTATTTTTCTAATAGTATTCTTAGTATATTTGCTGGTGTTTCTATAAATGTAATTTTAACATTTAGAAATGACAGTTTTGCCTATTTTCTAATATCTATATTTTTTGTGTAAATGTATTAACTATAACTTCAAGGATATTGTTGTCTTATTACTAACTTTAATGGAAATAATTCAGTTAATGTTTTATCATACTGTATGATTTATTATCTTTTTATTTTTAGATCCATCAGATTGTAGATTAATGTAAAAAGTAGCTTAAAGTTTGTAATCATTAAAAAATGATTTATACCTTAATGTTTGTATTATTAACTTAAACGTAAGCACTCATTTATCTCGCTTTTATTATACAATCAAGAACTTTTATTTAAAAAATATGTTAATGTTTATTTATTTTTGAGAAGGACACACACACACACACACACACACACACACACACAGAATGAGCAGGGGACGGGTCAGAGAGAGAGGGAGACAGAATCTGAAGCAGGCTCCAGGCTCCGAGCTGTCAGCACAGAGCCCAACATGGGACTCAAACCCACAAACCTCAAGATCATGACCTGAGCCAAAATCGGATGCTTAACCCACTGAGCCACCCAGGTGCCCCAAAGAGGTTTTATTTAAATATGGATTGCTAATTGGCGATTAGTATTTATGAAACAATGATTACATTATACTAATAAACTGTATAACCTTATCTCAAGTCATTATAGTTCATCTGAAGTACTTTTTAATAGTTCATACTTATTGAGTCATTCCAAAGAATTTAACTTAATTTTCTTAGAAACAAGAAGTCTTTTTCAGTACTTATATTTTATTGATTGTTGTAGCATCTAATTTACTTATGTTATAGCACACTATGACTGGTATAAACAGGTTTTGGAACATAGAACTTTGTAAGCATATATTTAACAAGCTGGAACGAAAGTGGTTGAATGCATTGAATAGTATTCTATCTACCAGAATCATAAATCCATGATCAATAACTTCTTTTTATTTTTATTTTTTTAAGTTTTTTTCTTTATTTATCTTGAGAAAAGAGAGAGAAAAAGGATGTGAATAGGGAAGAGGCAGAAAGAGAGAGAGAAAATCCTAAGCAGGCTCCATGCTGTCAGTGCAGTCTGATGTCAGGCTCGATCCCACGAACTGTGAGATCATGACTTGAGCCAAAATCAAGAGTCAGATGCATAACTGACTGAGCCACGAAGGCACTCCAATAATTTCTTTTTTAGTGAGAAGGCTGAGGTTATTTTTCCTGAAAGTTGATCAAGTAGATGTCAATTAAATATGCTGTGAAAAATATGTTATTTTTCATGTCAAAGAAGGTCCTAGCATTAATTGAGTTTTCTTAATTAGAAAGGTTTATTTAATTTTAAGCTTCATTACTTTAATTTTTACAATGACAATATTTTTCTTCTAATGTGATTTATTAGGTTTCTAATATTAAGCCATCCTTGCATTCTGGGGATATTACTAGTTAAATTTTATTATTATAATACCTTTATTAGCAATTTAATAATTTGATTTTTTATTACCATTTAATATATCCCCAAATTACTGGCTGTCAATTTATCTAGGATTCTCACATAGAAATTCATATGTGAAATTCATCAACCTCTGTTGCAAACTGCCCTCATCAGATTTTGGCAATTTTTATAATCTTTTGAGATTATAAAATTTTGAATTTTGTCCTGGATGGAGGTTTTAAATACTGGCATACCTTGTTTTATTGTGCTTGGCTTTATTGTCCTTTGCAGATAATGTTTTTGAAGGTTTGTGGCAACCCTGGAACAGGCAAGTCTATCAGTGCCATTTTCCCCACAGCATTTGGTCACTTCATGTCTATGTCATATTTTCGTAATTCTTAAAATATTCACTTTTTCATTATTTGTTGTGGTGATCTGTGATTAGTGATTTTGACTCACTGAAAGCTCAGATGATGGTTAGCATTCCTTAGCAAGGAAATACTTTAAAATTAAGATACATACAATAGAAACGATGCCAGCACACATTTATTAGGCTATAACACAGTGTACACACAACTTTTATATGCATTGGGAAACCAAAAAATTTGCTTAAGTCACTTTATTGCTGTGGTCTGGAAATGAACCTGAAATCTCTCCCAGGCATGCCTGTAGATGTTTCCTATATTGAGAAGTTTCTTATTAATAACAACAATAGCATTGGTATCAATCATTGCCATCACCTATTTCCACTTAGCCTTCCTGACACTCCTCTAGCTCTAGTGGGGATCTTCTGTCACTTTTTTTTCTTGAGTAAACAAATGATGAATAAAGTGAAATCGTATATTGTGTATCATCGACTGAGCAAATGGTAGGGCTGGGGATATTTTTTTCTTATTCAGCACACATTTTCTTTTATACCACGGCAGAAGGCTAATACAAATTGAAATGATTACTGATGACTTGTATCAGATACAAGGTTTCTTTGGATACTAATGGAACTTCACTGGGTTTATCTTGGAAAATGGATCCCAAGGGTGGCAAACTTGAGGTTTTTCAAAATTTATTTTACTTGAGATTTTCTTCACATGGGGGGGTGGATTTAAACAAATACGAAAAAAGCAAATGATCAAGTTTGTGAACACTTCGCAATATGCGTCTTGATAACTTTCTTTCTCTGAAATGAATATTCTATTAAATTTATTTTCCACTCATTAAAACTATACTTTCTTTGTGGTGGTAATCAATCCTTAGGTAATGATTAAGAATTTACAATCTTTTTTTAATTGACTCATCCCATTTGGGAGGGATAGAGGGAGCCTCCGTAGAGGGAGCCTGGGGCAGAAGAAGGTACATAGGTATATTGAAGTTACTAGCAATATTTTAGAGGTGAGAAATGCTTCTGAAAAAGATAAGTGGTTATACATCTAATTATTGTACTTCTGTTTTTCAAATCAAATATTCTCTACTGACAGATAATTTTCTGTTTTTCAAATCAAATATTCTCTACTGGCAGATAATTTTCTGGCTGGTATAGGTGTGTAATTTCCCATTGTGGAGGTTGGTAAACAAGCTGTGAAGTGATATCTTTATCTAACCAATGCCCATATTAATACCTGTACTTATTTTAGAATCAAGCATGGGACATTACCATGCAGAGTTCATTTTGCATTTTTGTTAGGAGACATTATTAAACATTTCATGTGTTGTAAATTATTTAAAATGCGACACTCAGCAGCATCTTATACTACTTGCTGATGTATCTAGAAATTCCATCTCTGATCATAGTCTGCATATTCAAGAAGGGGAAATAAACCCTATTGTGGTCTTGAAAAAATGTATAAAGAACTGAATTTACAAAATAGAAAAGAATCCAATCAAAATACATGAGATGTGATGATAATGGAATGTAGATAGGTACTGTAACTTAAAGTGATAACAGAACCAAATATAGAAGACACACAAAACTACCTTGTTGTGAAACCAATAGAAACACATCTTGCCGGAGATTAGCCTTTAGTTGTTAACAAAGCTGTGAAAAGAAAACATTTGGCACCTAGTGGTTTTAACAGAAAAAAAACAGTTGAACCAACAGTAGAAATATTAAACATATTTTATTAATCATTTAAACATTAGAAAGGACATTGAATAATAAAATTATCTTTCATTATTTAGTTTCTTTCTCTTTGGGTTTATTGACCTTTTCATATTTGCACAATTTTCCTAAGGAAATTGCCAAGCACTCTCTTTAGCTGGGCTAACTTGACTTTAATTGATCTGCTTTCTGGTTTCCCCAATTTATAATTAATAGCATGAAAAGAAAAACCCATTTGTACTGCCCATCCCTGAGTAGCCATGACTATATAATGCAGAATAGTGGATAAATATATCTTTACATTTCCATCCAGCAGTCCAACAATAATGACTTAAGTCTGTTGCCTGGCAGAACTCCCAAGTGCTTCTAAAGAGACTAAGATCTCTGAAAATGATAGGTCCATTCCAACACACTGTGCTGAAAATCTTGTCAATTGTAAAATAATTGTTAGCCATTGTGGGGTTTGAGGCAATAGGGATTTACATGACTATAGAGATCTTTTTTTTTTTTTTTTTTTTTTTTTTTTTTTAAGAACTGTGTAGAGTCTAGCCAACAGTTCTTGGCAGCATTTTAAACAGCATTAAGTTTCCTGGCAATGCCAAGGATCAGGTCCAGGGGAAACTGACTTCGTCACTGTAATTATTTCCAAGCTTACTCTGTTCCAAAACAAAGCAACTTGAGGACAGGTCTGTTGTAAATTTTCTAAGAGTGCTTCACATGCAAGGTCTTGAGTTTTTCTTCCAGACACATGTGTTTGGACCAATTCAGATATGGTTTCTTTAATTTTTGCCAATTGGCACTATTGTCACACTCTTGGTCAAAGTCTGGAATTTTAAGATTTAATAGTCATAAGGGAACCATGGCCTCAAATTCACTGTTCCATTGTATGAGAGATGTCAATACATGAGCTTGCCCAAAGAATGTGTAGCAACATCAAGGAAAAGAATTACTCCATATCAGTCCCAAACAGTCATAAATGGTTTAATTTTTATGTTTGTACATGGGTGGAGAGGAGGAAGTTCAGTCTCCACCGATCTTAACATGTATGGGAAGAGTGACTATTCAAGAACTTTTACAATATGCTTAACAACTTAATGAGTTTTAGAATGAAAGGGAGTGTATAAATCATTGCAAGCTCACTGTTTTAAGCTTGGTGTTCTTATCAAATATAGCTGCTGTGACCCTGAAACAAGTGAGTACAGAGACCACATACCTCATCTCACTTTTTATAGGATGAACTGTAAACTGATCACATCTGTGTAGTACGCTGCCCCTCCAGCATCCCATCCTGGGAAGGGGTTTGAAAAAGAACCCAGACATTTAACAATGCTTATTAGGTGAAGACCTGTCCTCAAAACATGTTTTAAGAGATTTTCAAGTTTCACACGAGTAGATGTGATACCAGGTCAGGCAAACTTTGTGCTTACATATATAATACAGCAGTTTGGTTTGTAGAAGCTGGGTTAGGCATAAGTCTTTAAAGAACAAGGGAAGCATTTATTGGAGACCTAGAGTATTAGAGCCAGAATCAACTTTAGACATCATTTGACCGGTCTTCTTTCATAGGCAAATGACTTGTGACAAAAATTGTGACTTGGTTGGATCATGGAGTTAGTCAGAGCTGGATCTGGAATAAAATCTCCCAACTCTTGATGTTTCTTTAGATTGGGGGGAAAAAAACCCAACAGAGTTAGAAACAACATGAAAATAAAGACCCATGCTTAAGGCATCTCTGTAGAAAGCTTTCTTCATCTGAAGGTCCCAGCAGAGGTCCTCTCTCTATAGTTATTCAGGATTAGTTTCCTGTTCAGTCTTTGTCTCAGTAATTTGGGAAATATGCAGTATTTTCAGGGAATTTTTTTTCTTCATATCAGTGGTTTAACTTTGTTTCTTTTTAGTACTTTATTACCTAAGGTTATATTTCAAAATTTCTATTTTTTAATACTGGTAGAAATAACTCTATTATTTAATATATATTATATAGAACTTTATATTTATTATTCATTATATTTTATATAATTAAATTATAGTAATATCATTTATTACATATGTTTTAATAACTTTATACTATTTATCTCTATATTAAATGATATAGTGGATTCAAACTCTAAGACATTTAATTCAAAGGGGTTGATTTAGAATAGAGTTTACACTGTCCTTTGTATAGAATGTGTCTGATCTCTTTTTTCAAAAGTTCAAGCTCTTTTTGTATATTTCTGTTAAAATTAGTTACACACATGGCCTTGGTAATTGCTTCTGAGGATATATGTATTTTGAAGCATACAATCCAGTCCACATACATCTGATAAGCCACCAAATGTTGAACTTTTTAATAATATTGTCATAATTTTCTTAATGATACCCAAATGCTTTAGGAAAGCACTAATACAGCAGCCATTAGCTATATGTGGCTATTTAAATTAAACAGTTAATCAAATTTGAATAAAACTTAAAAATCGGTTCCACAGTCACACTTGCCACTTTTCAAGTGCTTAATAGCTACCTGTGACTATCACTACTGCATTGGGCTGCATGGGTATGGGAAATTTTCATTTTTACAGAAAGATGTATTGGACTACTCTGCTCTAGAAGAATTAAAGCTGTGTCCCAAGATCCTTGTATTCAAAATGCCTACTATACCTGACGATTCATGTCAATTAGTAAATATATCAAGCATGTGATTTCTTAAACATTTCTGAGAGCCACAAATAATTTTTTTTTTATGATTCTACTGTGATCTGATGCTTTATTGTATTTATTTATTTATTTATTTTTATTTTTTTTTATATGAAGTTTATTGACAAATTGGTTTCCATACAACACCCAGTGCTCATCCCAAAAGGTGCCCTCCTCAATACCCATCACAAATAATTTTAACATTTTTGTGCTGTTTTTTTTTGACCTTGTCACTTTCTAGCTGTGCACTCTTGAAAACGTATTCCCCTTACTTTAATTTCTATCTTTTAAAATAGAGATCATAATATTTGATAGAATTGTTTTGAGAATTAAATGTTCACATTTGTGGAATACACTGGTAAACTGGGATTTGTTTGGGATTAATACATTCAGGTAAAGTGTTCAGCACACTCTCTGGAGGACTTGAATCAGCAGGTCCTTAATTACTGCCCTTCCTCAATACACATAAACACTTAGTAGTTGTTAATCAAAATATTTATAATACAACAGCTTTTCTTAGCCTCCAGAATCATAGATAAATATTTGCAGTTTGAACCACCCAGTCTATGGTGTTTTGTTATAGCAGCCCAAATGAACTAAAACTGCATAATTATCTATCTATCTATCTATCTATCTATCTACCTACCTACCTACCTACCTGAGAGGGGAGACGGGGGAGGGGAGAGATTCCCAAGCAGGCTCCATGCTGTCAGCATAGAGTCCACAACCCTGGGATCATGGCTTGACTAAAATCAAGAGTACAAGGCTCAACAGTCACCCAGGTGCCCCAATAGTGTAGGATTTTTGGTAACTCATTCACATATTCTTTCTCAAATAGTTCCTTTTATTTGTTAAGGTACCTCTTTGTGGGAAAGCCAGTTCGCAGCAAGGTTCTAATTTGCAGTTACCTAAGAGAACAAGTTATCCAGTCAGCCCAGAAGATATTGAACTTAGAACTGTCAACTGCAATCATATTTTCTTCTAAATGAAGACTTTAAAAGTCATCATCCAGTTGCTTTCCTCTCCTTCTCTTTTTCTACAGTGCTTTGGCGTTCATTAAATACTTTTATATTCTTCATTTTATTTACTTTCAATTTTGACATAGCTTTCTAGGTTGTCTGGTTCCCTGTCTACCTTCCCTCCCTAGCTTTTTAAATTTGCCTTAATGTTTTTGTGTTCTAGTTGTTGTTATTGAGAAGTTATCTGTCAGTAGTAGTTCTTCCTTTGAAGATGATGTATATTTTCCCCCTTTTGGCTGCTTTAAGGACTTGTTCTTTGTCTTTAATTTATAGTAATTTGACTGTGGTGTGCTAAGGTGTGGTTTCATGTGTGTTGATGCTTCTTGGAGATTCTTGAATCTGTGGCTTGTTGATGTTGGTCAGTTTTGGAAATTTTTGGCTATTGTTCAATATTGCTTTTGTTCCAATAGATATGTTCCAATAACTTATTTTTTTAAGACTTTATTTTTTGAGAACCGTTTTAGGTTTACATTAAAACTGAGAGGAGGGGCGCCTAGGTGGCTCAGTCGGTTGGGCATCCAACTTCAGCTCAGGTCATGATCTCATGGTCCATGGGTTCGAGCCCCACATCGGGCTCTGTGCTGACAGCTCAGAGCCTGGAACCTGCTTCAGATTCTGTGTCTCCCTCTCTCTCTGTCCCTCCCCTGCTCAAGCTCTGTCTCTGTCTCAAAAATAAACATTAAAAAAATTTTTTTTAAAAACAATAAGAAACTATAGAAATTTCCCATACCATTTGTGCCCCCCAACCGACAACATGTGTAGCCTCTACCATTATCAGTATCACTCACCTGCCTATTTGTCTTTCTCCCCGTACCCCAACCCTGGCAACCACTGATCATTTTACAGTCTCCATAGTTTTGCCTTTTCAGAATGTCATGTATTTGGAATCATACTATGCATAACTTTCTCAGATTGGCTTCTTTCACTTAGTATTATGCATTTAAGTTTCCCCTATATCTTTTGATGGCTTAATAGCACATTTTTTTCAGCATTGAATAATATTCCATTGTTTGGATGTACCACAATTTATCCATTTACTTACTGAAGGACATTTTGGTTGCTTCCAAGTTTTAGCAATTATGAATAAAGCTGCTATAAATATCCATGTGCAGGGTTTTGTATGGACATAACTTTTCAACTCCTTTGGGTAAATACCGAGGAGCACAAATGCTGAATTGTGTGGTATGAATATGTTTACTTTTGTAGAAACTGCTAAGATGGCTGTACCATTCTGCATTTCCACCAGCAATGAATGTGAGTTCCTGTTCTTCGTGTCCTCACCAGCATTTGGTATTGTCTTGTCTGGATTTTGGCCATTCTAATAGGTGCATGATAATATTCATCGTTTTAATTTGCAGTTTCCTGGTAATGTACAAGGTGGAGCATTTTTTGGTATGCATATTTTCCATCTGTATATCATCTTTGATGAGGTGCCTGTTAAGGTCATTGGCCCATTTTAAAATCAGGTTATTTGTTATCTTCTGGTTGAGTTTTAAGAGTTCTTTGTATACTTTGGGTTATAGTCTATTATCAGATGTCTTTTGCAAATCTTTCCTCCCAGTCAGTGGCCTGTCTTCTCATCTTCTTGATAATGTTTTCTGCATAGCAGAAGTTTTTTCATTTTAACCAAGTCCAGCTTGTCAATAACCTTTTTCATGGATTATGTATTGGGTGTTTTATCTAAAGTCATCGCCAGACCCACGTTCACCTAGGTTGTCTCCTATGTTATCTTCGAGGAGTTGTATAGTTTCATGTTTTATATTTCATTTTGAGTTAATATTTATAAAGGGTATAAATAAGGTCTGTGTCTGGGTTGTTTGTTTTGTTTTGTTTTGTTTTTTGCATATGCATGTCCAGTTGTTGAAAAGACCATCTTTACTCCATTGTTCTGAACTCCAACCTCTGTGTTCCCAACTCATTGAAATTGTTGCAAGTTCCAGGCCACTGCATTTCACTCAGCCTCCACTCCTGGTATACAGAAAATTGGCAAATTTCTGATTAGACTGCAGACAAATGTACAACTCACCTCCACGTATTTCTTCTCTCTCTGGGAAGATGGTCCCTCAAGTCCTGGCTGCCTTGTTTGCTTACCATTGCCTTCAGACAGTTGCATTTTTCATCTTATTTGGATTGTGTAATTGCTCCTCTCAGGCAGTCTGGTAGAAGTCATTGCATCATGGCAGGAAACAAAAGTCCAAGGTCTTGAATTTCATTTGATCTTCAACAAACTTGTGAAATGATCTTGACATGAAATTGAGTCTTAGGAAGTTTAGGTAGCTTGCCATGGCACAAGCCAAATAAGATAAATAGGTCCTAGAGTTCAGATCAGGTATTTTGACTCTTTTCTTACCATTAGCTGAAGCCTGAAATATATTTCATACTCAATTTTGGATTCTGAGAGCCATTAAACTATTCCTTTTTAATTCTTTTGGCTGAAACATACATTTTATATCCTTATTAATATGTTCCGCAGCGAAAAGAAAATTCTGAGCACTTTCAATGATGTAAGAGCAATACTTATGTTCCTAAGTTGACACAAATTTGCATATAGCTTGTACCTTTTTCCATTTTACTTTGGTTGAATAACATAAAAACCTGCTGGCTCGTTTTCTATAGGAATGTTGAGCATGGGCTTCCTTCATAAATAGATGCTAAATAATCATTTATCTAGGAGTCTGGGACTCTGCTATGGATCTGTATTGTCACACCCTTTCTATCTTCTGGAATCTTACAGTCACAGTGTTGTAGATATGTAAGAAGATTTTCAACCTAGACATTTCCAAAGTTTTGTGTTTCTAAAATCTTAATCTCCCAGGAAGCCATTTTTTTTTCAACGTTTTTTGTTTGTTTGTTTGTTTTAATTTTTGGGGACAGAGCGAGACAGAGCATGAATGGGGGAGGGGCAGAGAGAGAGGGAGACACAGAATCGGAAACTCCCAGGAAGCCATTTTTGAGGATGCATGGAAGGAGGATAGATAGAAGGCATCTTATACTCAGGCAAATCCTATACTCTCTTTAGGAATATATTATGTTTGAATATAAAGACAGAAGGCAACAGAAGAGTTCAACTTTGTGAATTCCACAACCTTCCACTACATGGGTTAACATAATGGTATAAACCCATGACCTCTATGGGGTCAGGCAATGATAATTCTATGTTGTCAAACTTTAAAGGATTATTTCCACTGATGAATTTTATTAGCCTACTTCTCCTTAGATAATATTTGTTAATCCCTTAATGTTTTCTAGACACTTGTACACTCATTATCCCACTGAATTCCCATAAGTACCCTGACATGTGAGCAGAACAAACCTTATTCTCTATTTTACAGATGAGGCCAGAGACAGTATTCCTTTCCAATGTAATGCTGCTAAGGAACCAAGTAGAACAGGGACTTGAACACGGGTCTTCTGACTTTTTTTCCCAGACTTTTCTATTAGACACAGTCTGTGATACATATGGAAACTGAGCAAGGGGCTCTCTAGTAGCTGTACTTTGGTCTAAGTACTAAAGGATCAACAGGAGAGATGATTCTGGCCATGGAAATTTTTCCATATTCTGCACACCTGATGTTTTTCATCTCCCCCAATTTCATTCCCTATTTTATTAATGGGAACTCCTGGAAAAATGCCTGCATGGCCAATATCCTAGTAAGTCTCTCTCAAACTTTTTATTTCAACAAGTCTTTCCCTGAGGGAAATTCACAACAATCATCTGCCCTTTTGGAGCAAGTAGCAATAAGATTCTTAAAAATTCTTGTTTTTCTCTGAGACAAAACCCTTCAACTACCTTAAAGAAACCCGGTGTTCTGTGGGAGAATAATATTGAACAGGGCGAGGGAAGTACAGCTTGTGAGTCATAAATATTTACATTTCGTGGAGGCTTTGGGTAAGATTAAGAGGGCTGAACAGCACGACTTTCTGTGAGGAGGTGGCAGCACATTCTCTGAAATAGCCGAGGTGATACTGCTCAGGCCTCCAGCAATAATATAAATAAAGTTTTTGAAAGGTATTTTTTCAGTTGTTCAAGGCTCTGTGAATTCTTTTAAATCTCTACTTTTTCAATTTTGATTGATTCTGCTTTTGTCACTTAAGGGCCATGGCTTGACCCACTCTCGTCATTTGGGGAACTTTTAACAGAGAATGCATACACTAAATATATGAAAATCAGCAATATCAAGCAGAACACCAATTCATCTAAGTCCCTTCGGCTGAATTTCGTAAAAACTGATAGCAAACACAAAATAGGTATGCATTGCAACATAGTATCATTTAAGAATGCTTTTTGGGGGGCTACTTTGTTTTGTTAGGGTTCAACTAGAATTTTAATTTCTTTGTTTTATTTGCATAACAAGGTTATGAATGATGAGGCAGTTAGAGCCAGACGTGTTGGCTCCAAGGTTTGCAATTTAAGTAGGGAGTATTTTGCAAGAGAGGAAGGGAGGGAGGGGGAATTCACTCTTATAATATGCATAGCTTGCTGAAACCTGAGTTTCCCAGATTGTCTTCCTTGAGCTCCCATATCTGTAAGAATAAAGGAAAAGCAGGAGGTGGCACGGCAGACTTGGAGAGCGGATTAGCTTTCTTAAGTGGGGTGAATACATCCCAAAGCAGGAACATTCCCATGATGCCCAGCTGCTAGCTGGTATTTCCCAGTGCTGCATGCTCTCTGCAAGAAAAATACAATACTGATGCGGAATAACGCCATAGGCAAATATTTTCTAGCATCCTCTTTATTCAAAAATGGATAATAGTTAGAAATTGCTCTCTGTTACTATGACTATTGCCTCAAAGATAAAGACAAGTTTGTAAAGTAGGGGCAATTTCTCCTTAGAAATCTTTTATTCCCATTTAAGTCTCCCATCCACATTTTAATAAAAGGTCTCTGACCCAATTGTGGCATCCTCTTGGCTGTCTTCCCAGATCTATGGAGTCAGAATATCTGGGCTTGGATGTTGGGCACGTATATTTCAAAAGACTTGTAAGTGATTTTGATATGGTCCTCATCTCTTTACTTTTGTCCAAATTTACCTGTCCAAATCCCCTGGCTCTAAGTGACAAAATGTCTAATCCCAACATTTAACTTGCAGTTCCTGCTGTACATTCTCCCTGGCTTAATGGGCTGCCCTCTTGGATCAGCATTTGCTCTTTATCAGTGACCTTCATAACTTTGTTTCCAAAAAAGTGGCCAGAAGTTTCAAGAACATGGGGGGCCATAAGGGGAGGTAAATTTGGGACGAGGGATTGCTTGGGGAGTATCAAAAACCACATAAGGTGCCCACCTGTTCTAACTATGCATGAGATTGTCTTTGTACATAAACTTCGTGAGGCCTACTGTATTGATAAAATTATTGAAAGAGCAGACTGAAATGTGATTGCCTTGTTTTAGTCCAGCCTAAGGCAAGGGACCTAGCTGGAAATTGCCATTTGGCTTTCCAATCCATTAAAGACATCCAGATTTGTCCTTTGCTGCCAGTTTCACTTTCAATTTCACCTTGACACTTGGGTTAAATTTGTTTAGGAAACCCAGTTACCAAGCTGCAGATGAGATGGAGTTAGAAGTGGATGTGCTCAAGCCATAAAGAACCTTAGGAAAGGAAAAGCTGGTCCTCATCAGGGACTCTCTGGGGAGTGACTGGCCTGACTTTTTCTGCTGTTTCCCAATCAACAGCCACAGTGAAGGGTCAGGGTGGGTCTGACTTCTGCTCTCACACCACCTCTTTCCCCTGTGGCTGAGAGAGGTCTCTTACAAAGCATCTCAGATACCATCCTGATAGCTCAGGTATCAGCAGGAAAGGAAAAGGGGAACAATTCCTCTGGGCTATCAGAGTACTGTTTTCTTTTTCACCTTGGTGAGCATCTGAAAGACATGCCTATGCTTTCACTCTTGGGAAAAGTGATCCTTTATGCAGATCTCACTTGAGATGAGGGAAGACACTCTCCCTTGTCCATCTGTGTCCTCCTGTTTCCTGGGGACAGTTCTCAGGGAACAAGGAGAGGCACAGTAGAAGATCCAGTTTAGAGAAGAATGATACACAAGCAACTGGTGGCATGCAAGCTGACCTTAGATATTACAAAAACAATCTTTTATGTATTATTTTTAAAACAGGCATTTATCTTTACAGCAACCTCCGATTTCTGGCAAATTAAATGAATTTGTCACTATAATTACAACAGAAAATTCTTTTTAAAAACAAATTTATTTAGTTTAAAAGAGGAATCACTTTAAAGAAAAGGATTAAAAGAATAACAGTGTAGTTGGTATGCGGATAGTACAACATTCATGGTTTGGTATGGGAATGACAAGTTTAGAAAATGTTGGCTCACACAAGCTGCAGTAGAGTGGACCCAGAGAAAAAAAGAGTTCAGAACTTCTTAATTAAAACTTTTTAAAAATCTGCAGGCCATAAATATTATGTGGAGGTTAGCAGTTTGAACCTTCACAATCTCTCGAAATTTTAGCTCTTAAAAGATGCCATTATTAGAAATAGTGTTATGAACTTAAAACCCACAATGTGGATTTTAAAAAGAATAAGAGGTCATGCCTGACTCTGAGCTTTTAATGTTGGTTCTTGATTTGTTTGTTGGGTACTTAAAGCTAATTCTATAAACACTGAGCTGTGAGAGCCCATTTGGTTTCCTCATTTAGTGCCTCTAAATCCATTTATCTCTATGCTTAGAGCTAATATTGCTTTCCTACCCTCAATTCAACTAATTCCTTGGGAGTCTTTCTGAAATCACAAATAATAAAATACAAGGGCTATTATTAATTGATCAGAAAAGAAGATTTATAGAGAAGAAAATAGAAATTCAGGCTCTGTATTTATTCAACAATAGTTGTAAAAATTTTTCACTTTTTTTTTTTTTTGGAGATACTCAGATTGAGGAAACCATTAGAGATGGTGCTGTACAGACATCATTTCCACTGTGGCGTGTATATTACTAACAGGATGCAAAATACAATATGGTTTGGTGGGAAGAGCTTTAGAGTTAGATGTAGGTATTATCCCTAGTTTTTCCTGCTTCTAGTTATAATTTTGTATATATCGCCTCTAAACCACAATTTCCTAAACTATGAAATGGGGAAAAACAGTATTTGTTGCATGATGATGTTGTAGAATTAATTTAGAAAAGTAGGAAAAGGGTCTGGCATGTATACAGTGTGCTTTTATCTTTCCCTATAAATGAAATTCACTCCATTTGGCACTTTATTTTGTACTGATCTAGCTTTTATTTAATTGCTTCTTAGTTCTGCCTCCATAAATCGATTACCATAGGGACAATGTCTTCCCATTTGTATTATCTGCAGTGTTGAGGTCTGAGTCCCATGCTTAGTCTCAGATTAAAGGAGGATAAGATGACCAGGTTAGGAGCAGCATACTCATAGTTTTGTGGGGCTGGAAGAGATCTCTTAGAGCGGTGGTGTGTCTCTGGCATACATCAAGGTGGCAGCAGTGAAACTTTCTCAGGGAGATGACCTTGCAAGGCCAAGAGATTCACCAACATTTCTTATGGTGCTCAATGGTTTAGTGCCCCAGGCTACTGGCAATTTCTTTTAGGTATCTAACTTCAATCACATCGGTTGCAATTTGAAGCCTTCTCTCATTCTTCCATGGAGATAGGGAGCATTTCATCACTGTCCTTTGCAAAGTGTTTCATCTTCTTGAAACCTGTTACTGTCACCTCACCCTCTCCCGTTTATTTTCTGTGTACTGAAATTCTTGAGAAACAGTATAGTTTTCCAGAAACTTGGTATCTGATTCAGGATTTGGTTCTTATTGGAGAAGGCTGCAATAAAATCAGCAGTTCCAATACAAGGAAATCATCAAAACTGTGCATCTTTTGAGCATTACTTGAGTAGGGGAGGTAATGTCACTAGGCAGTTGGAATAGTTCATGTTTGTTGTGAACCTGAAGTTCTAAAGTCATCTTGTAATTAAACCTCAATTCACTGAGATTTTAAAAAGATGAAACATTTGGGGTTCCTGGGTGGCTGAGTCAGTTAAGCAGCTAATTCTTGATTTTGGCTCAGGTCATGATCATGATTTGTGAGTTCGAGCCCTGCATTGGGCTCACTGCTGTCAGTGCAGAGCTGCTTTGGATCCTCTGTCCCCCTCTCTGCTTGCCTGTCTCCCACTCATGCTTTCTGTCTCGAAAATAAACATTAAAAAAAATATGAAACATTTACTGAAATGGATTTCCTAGATTTGCTAATTTCATATGAACTTAAAGTCATATAACTGATTCTAATCTAGTAGTTCCGAGTAGTCACATAACTTGTTCTAAAATTACCATAGTCTCTTCTTTTAGAAGCGTTTAGATGCATTTAGACAAATCATTTTATCTTCTCTAGAGTGGATATGTATCTGGAACAGGAATAGCTATCATAATTTCACAAATAAGTTTTCTTAGAATTTCCCTTGCATCCTGCAAGCTGATGTAAATAACTTAAATTACAAAAATTGCAAAATAAAGTTCCATATCCACAGAAATGCCCATCACTCCTAGTAGACCACATTCTCCACAAGGATAAGAACTGTGGCAAATGTTTTAATTCAGTGTCTTATACAATAGTTGGCTCTAGTAGGCATTGAATATTATCAAATAAATAAATAAAGGAATGAAGTGAGAGATGCTGAAGCATCTGAAGTGAGTGGCTTTTGGTAGATAAATTCTGCTGAGTATTGGCTGGTTATGTATGTGTCCAGAGTTTGGAGCTGCTTGTAACTTAAGGATATGAGTTGATTCTGAGTCAAGGTGGATATTTAGGGGAAGTACAAAAAGTTGAAGATCAATCCATTGTCTTCCATCCAAGAAGATTTGATGAATGGTTAGAACTTGGGGAGGAATTATGAAATTGTTGGGACTCCTCAAATCACCAGATCCAGTAATGCATATAGTGTATCTAAGAGTGGGCCAGATATTAACACAATGGACTGGCTGTGAGCATTCAAGTCCTAGGTAACTTGAAGGTCATACGTGAGGTGTATTTCTTGGGGTCCAGCTATCCTGACATAGGTTTCTAGGCAAGATCTGATTCAAATGGATCATGACTACAATAGCATGAATTCTAGATGGAAGAATCTCCAACTGCCTGAGTTCAAATTTTGGCTTTACCACTCTTCAGATAAGCAATCTTGGTCAATTTATTATACTTTTTGGTGTTTTCATGTACTCTATATTGAAAAATTGTGACAAATTTCTTTTTCTTTTTTTTACCTCCCTCAGAAGTTTTTAAAGATAAAATTAGGGACACCTGGGTGGCTCAGTTTGTTGAGCATCCGACATTGGCTAGATCATGCTCTCACAGTTTGTGAGTTTGAAACCTGCTGACAGCACAGAGCCTGCTTTGGATCCTCTGTTCCCCTCTCTCTCTGCCCCTGCCCTGATCGTGCATTCTCTCTCTCTCAAAAATAAACATTAAAAAAAAGGAAAAGATAAAATTAAGTAATCCATAGAAAACATTTATTATATATGGCACTTCAGTAAATGTTAGAAACTATGATGACTATTTTTTTGTTAAAATTTTTTTAATGTTTATTTACTTTTGAGAGAAAGAGAAACAGAGATGTGAGCGGGGGAGGAGAAGAGGAGGGAGACACAGAATCCAAAGCAGGCTCCAGGCTCTGAGCTGTCAGCACAGAGCCGAACATGGGGATCAAACTCACAGACAGCAAGATCATGACCTGAGCTCAAGTTGGACACTTAACTGACTGAGCCACCCAGGTGCCCCAACGACTATTGTTACTGCATCATTGAGGTATGAAAATAACCAAGTTGTTATTAGTTGAGTAGAAAGTGAAATTTCAACTCCCTTAAAGACCAGCATATCTCACACTATTCCATAATCAATGGGCTAGTGGTCAATCTCTTTCATTAGAATATATGTTTCTGAAAGACCTGCCAGATTTTAATTTCCTTTGACGTCCCCTCACCTGATACAGTGATGGTCATGTGATAGATTTTCAATAAATACTTGGTTAATAGAGATTAATTAAAACCTACAGAGCTGTAGGTTGTTAATGCAGCATCAAAAATATCTATGGTCCTATTTAATGTTGGGTTTTGTTCCATAGGATGTCAGAACTTTTTTTTAAAAAAAAACATTTTAAAATTTTTGTTTAAAAGTAAGACAAAGGAAAATAAATCTTCCCTAAATATAATTGACCATGTTTATTTTTGGATAAGAGACTACTGCTGTCTTTAGATAGGGACAATCTGTACTTTTCCTTAAGTATGTCGCATTTTTAAACTATAAGGAAAAATAATGAAAAGTTAAATCTCCTATTATATCAAACTTCATGAAATCTAAAGTTTTTTATTGTTTATTTGCTAGTTGTTTTTTTGTTTTGTTTTGTTTTACTACCCCTGACAAGTGTCATTTGGGACTGTGGTGCTTGGTGTGGTGGTAGCTGAAGGATGGGATTAGATTCAGGCATCCATCTGTAGTTTCCAATACCCAGCAAGTGCTTAGTGCACTTTGCTCTCCACCCTTCCCAATTCCACTTGTGACTGGTGGGTTAAATGTGAGAAACTCTGGAACCAAACATCCTAATTCCCTTGGGCTATCTACTTTTAATAGCGAGTTCACATATAGCTGCACATTGTTTCTCTAAATCCTCAGAGGTAATCACTTCAGACACTCCTTCAGCATATCTTTCTTAAGTTTCCCTCACATTCTGTCACAAGTAGAACCACCTGATTCCAAACCTCTTTCAAGGTTTGGATAGATTTTATCTGTTTTGTCCCATCCAATTGCTCTCCCTGCTGCTCAGATGTCTCCTTCTCTTTTCTGTGTTCCTACAGCTGCCATTTTTGGGGTCACTTTCTCTACTTCTGCTCTTGCTCAGAACTTAACTTCAGAGTTGGGGAAGTTGTCACAGTGAAATCCCCAGACACTTCTGACTGGCATTTCAGATTATTTTCCAACCCTGTAATATAATAGGAAAATCACAAAGAAAATTCTCCTAAGCTGACAAAAGTTAAAATGAGTACAGGAGAAATAGTACATTACATGCAAATAAACAGATAAAAGAGAAAAGAGAAAAAAAGAACAGCTTCTTGGTTTCTGCTTCTTCTGAGTATGCAGGTTGTCCAGACATCACCACCGATGGATATAAACACATTTGAACAATAGCTTTCATTCATTGGTAGAGTATCAGTTAGGAATTGTATGGCTATACACAGTTAGGGTAATGCTAGCTCACATGTTGTTAGTTAGCATTCAGGAAACACCAGTCTCAGGATAAACCCCAAGATTTCAGTGGCTAAACCAATAGAAATTTATTTCTCATTTATTATCAGTCCAGGGTAGGTGTTACTGGTCCATAGAGTGTGAAGGTTAAGGCTTTACTGAAAGATGTCAAGCATGAAACCCTGACATAGGCACTGCCATCTTCTGTGTGTTTTCTGGTAATTAACCAAGAGCATGGAGGAAAATGCATGTGAGATTTTTCTTATCAAGTGTGAAAGTAGTGAACATCAATCATCTCTATGTACATTCTATTGGATGAAATTCACTAAAACAGAAACATGGATATATGGGAAAACCAATAAACAAATAGCTGATTGCTTTCAAGTTAGTTCCATGTACCAATAACTACCCTCAAATTTCCTTTAAAAATTTTTTAATGTTTGTTTATTTTTGAGACAGAGCACAAGCAGGGGCAGGGCAGAGAGAGAGGAGACACAGAATCTGAAGCAGTCTCCAGGCTCTGCACTGTCAGCGCAGAGCTTGACAAGGGGCTCGAACTCAGAAACCATGAGATCATGACCTGAGCTGAAGCCTGATGCCTAACCAACTGAGCTACTGATGTGCAACCCCTCTGCCGCCCCCCCCCCACAAAGTTCCTTTTTAAACATAAATCTCAAATACGATTTATTTCTTTATCATCTTAATGGCAAGCTAAGAAATGTAGGGAGAAGAGGAAACATTTGATAAACAGTATTTTGATTCTGTTTTCTATGCAAAGATCACGTTCAGCACCTTTCCAAAGGAGAAAATTAATAGTACTATTTAGTTAGTGTCTCTAGATTGAAGTCCATAATTTCTGAATGCCAAGAAATTCCTTTATTCAGGTACAGACAAAACTCTATGAGTTACAGCCACTGCTAACTAAAAGAAGAAGAAAAACAATCTTTTCCCACCACCAGCAAATATACAATACTAGATCAAGAAGCTCTACTTTGTTCTGACAATATCCTGGCTCAAATAGGATGTTAGTATTTAGGATAATGTTAGCTGCTGTAACAAATTAGTTAGAAGTTTCACTGACCTAATGTCCTAAGTTTATTTTATTCTTCCGTGAAATCCAAAGTGGTTGTTCCTGCTGGTGTGGGTGGGTTCTGACCCCCACAATCATTCAGGGACCCAAGCTGTTGGAGACTTTGCTGTCACTTACCTTCAGGAGATGCCTTTCAAGTTTGCTTTGGATATTGACTTTGAACTAGCAGAAGTAGGAAGAGCATGTAGGCATACACAAAGCAAATTTATGTGGATCAGGTCTGTAGTAGTGCTTGTCCCTGTCACATTTAACTGTAAGGGAGGCTGAGCAAAGTAATCTAGCTGGTGCTCAAGAAGAAGAGAAAATGATTTTGAAGAACAGCACTAGCAATCTCTGCTATACTGGTTTGAACAAATAGGAATTGGTTTTTCTTATGAATGAAAAGTCTCAAGGTAGGTTGTCCAAAACTGGTGCACGGACCCGAGAGAGGTAATCAAGACTGTTTTTCTCCCCTACTCCCCTAGATGCAAGAAAAATGTGCCTTCACTTGAGATTTCTGGCAATAATTTATTGGCCAGATTTAAGTGACCATTGTTAGTAGCAAGGGAGTCTGGGAAATAGGGTATTTTAGCTAGGTACTACTACTGTTTTACATCAGCTTAATTAGTAAGGAAGGAGAGAATGAACGCCAGGTAGGTAATGAGCAATGTCTACCTCAAAGGACAATATGATTTCCATATTCTAGGGGAAAATCCTTCCTTGATACATACCTGTTTTTCTCTTAGGAAGTAGCATATACAACACGCCTATATTTTAGAAACATTCAGAAATAGCTACATGAAATGAGTCCTTCAATACCTTGACCTTGCCTGCAACATAGTGAGTAATTTTTTATTGAAATAATTAAATGAATGAGCAAATGCATCAGTACACCTGTATGACTTATGGGAGTCAAACGAGGTATCCTGTGACCACTGTGACTAACAAATATGTAAGTTTACTTATATAATGAATAGGAGATAGTTACTGTCAATGTACAAATCATTTTCCCTAGATACTTCTTCTTTATGAGGTAGTTTATAGCTTCGAAGTCCTTAACAATTCAAGTTTCGTCTCTTTTGCACTCCTAGAGAAAACATAAGAAAAAATTCAAACCCAGAAGAAGCCCATAAAAAAAGTCATCCCAAAGAGTGAAAAATATATCTAGTAAAGGATTCTATACTTGAACGTAGGAACTACATCATTTGTAGGGAGAGAGGGATGTTACTGTTTAGAAACCGGTAGAATGAAAAGCTGACTTGTTTTTTTGGCTTAAATAGATTGATTGTGCAAATGTTGATTATTACTATGTCGGGAAAAATTAGTCTAGTCAAAAATAGCAGATGCCATGATTACATACCCATGAGTCCCTCTCTTTCTAACTCGCTTTGTCTGATGGTTAAAACAGGGAAGCTGAGACACGTGAGAGGTACACGCTATGTGCCACTGCTGAGGCTGCCACCGTTGAAATAATGGGGCCATTGCTATTTCACAGTTATGCTTTAGAAGCCACAAAACCCTTCCTGTGATGTCAGTGCAGCCTGCAATAACCCAAATGGTGGCCCAGAAATGCACATCTGACGTAAGCTGCCTTTATCGAGCAATAATTATTTCTTCTTTTGAAGAGTCAGCTTGCCAATCACTCTGACATGCTTTCAGTTTGTTTCAATAGTACAGGTTTTTCTTCTGCTTTTCCACGAAGAGTCTTTGACAGACTTAGTTACTTTCAGTGCCAGTCACTGCCTTGCTGGAAGTCTGTCTGGATGTCCCTTACTGCAAAGCAACTAAGTCCCTGCAGCATCAAAGTGAAAATAAAAATATCTTGACAAGCTCATCTCTCTTTTTGAATCCCTTGGACGCTTGGGCACTGGTGTGCTCTGAATCCAGGATCGTGCTGGGAAAGCAATAAACTAATGTCTGTGGAATGTGCCCTTGGAAATGGGATGGCCTGGAGGTGGGGAATTTCAGCCAGGTGCGGGCATCAAAGCAGATTTAAGCAAATTGTGCTCGGATATGTGTACAGAGATACGTCTCTCCAAAAAGTACAAACTTGCATTGTGAAAATTCTTGTAAGAAAACAGGAAAACATTTTGACTTGCTTGTCAGGAAACATAGAACTTATTTCAGGTTCTTTCGTTTTAAAGATGCATATTTAAAAAATACAACAATCAAGACTAATCTTACCACTTGCTGAATAGGGGAATGAGAATGTCGTTTTGAGAATGGACTTAGCTGGGGGCTCTTAGGTGTCTCTTGGTTTCACAGCCCTGGTTCCACAGTCTAATCCAGAGCAACACATACATTGTTCTGCTTGATAGAAACTGGCCATTCTTCGTTACATTTTGTGGTTTTGAGGTGCCCTATGTATCCTCCATGGACATAAATTCCAATTCTCTGGTTCCTTTTGAAGATCACTCTTATCACTGACATGGCCTACCTTTGTTCTCCAGGGGAGTCTGTAGATCTTCTCTTACCTTTTCTTTTGACCCAGGCTGCCAAGATTTTGAAGAAAAATTTTAAAAGTTGGTGATGTATATTTCAATATATTCCATATCGTCCAGGACTTTGTTCAAAATGTCTACATTTGCCTGCTTTGTGCTATCTCGTATTAACAGGGCAACATGATCCCATGGATCTGCTATTTTGACTCTTTTCTGCAGTTTACTGAGAAAATTACCCATATGAATAAACTGTACTCCATTCATACCACTGACAACAGCACCCGACAACTGGGAGGGACACCTCCTTCTCTCTCATTCTCCATATCCACTCAGTCATCAAGACCTGTGGACTTTTATTCCCCGAAGTCTTTTGCACTGTTCCTTTTCTTCCATTCATGCTACCATATTCTTGGCCCAATCTAACATCTCTCAGCTAGACCACAGCAATAACCTTATTACCGACTCACATTCACGCTTGCCACCCTCAATGCATTCTTTGCATTCCAGCCGGAGCAGTCTTCTCCAAATGTAAATTGAGAATGTAATTCCCATGCATGAAATCTCTCCATGGCTTTGTCTGCAGACATAGATCAAAATCCTTAACATGGTATAACAGTCCTGCATGACCTGACCTTCTTCTCCTTCTGAACTTCTGTGTCTTTTTTAAAGTCACCCTGCTCCATTACACCTGACTTCTTCAAGAACTTCAAGTTCTTCTTCTTTTTTTTTTTTTTTTTTGAGGGGGAAGGAGCGTCTTTATTGTCGCTTTGCTTCACTGAGCTGATGCAAGCCTGAGCCATTGTAATATGGACCTTAAAAAATTAATGCGACTCGTCCAATAGTCATAGAGTCATAGGACTCTGAGTCTTTGGGATACAGATCTCTCTGGACTTGTTTTGCCTTTTGTCGGTTGGGTTTCCTGCAACAAACTGACACTTCAGTCCTTTGGATGAGTCAACGCAAGTTATTTTGATGCCTTTCTTGAAATGTTGCATGTTGCACAAGCCTATCTGCCCTGGCCTGAGAAACCAGAGCACTTCACTCCAGCTGATGATTCCTAATTGGAACACTCCAGCAAATGAGTCTCTGGAAGTGTCATTTTGGGGACTGTGTAACGTGTCTGCTGGAGCTGAGTTTGTTTACACGTTGCCAGTGTCATCATTTACAAACTTCAAAAAACACATTGACAAATTCCCTAGCTGTTTTGGCAGTGCTTCCATCAATCACCCAACTAATAGTACCAACATTTCTCCTGGGCTATTATAGTCACTTCAATCGCTGCTGCTGCAGCTTTGGGAGACGATAAATCAGAAGGGGTTCTTTTAGATGGTCTCAAGTACAACACCATTTTTTATTAAGCAGGCTTCCCTCCTTACTCTTCCCTTACTGCCCTTCCTCCCTCCAACCTCCCATAAACAATTCTTCCTGCTTTGTATCACCTTAGACAAAGTAATTTGGATCTATGGCTTTCCTTCAGAGGCCCCTTTGCAACGTCACTGGGTAATGGGTCCATTTATTATTTTGGATTTTTGTGTGTCCTCTTTAGTTACTCCGTGCAGCCCTCTCCAATCAATAAGTGTATTGTGTTTCGGCCGGCAACAGGTGCCTAGCTTCCCAGGCCCAACACACCCTCAGAGCAGCTCACATGTCTCATGACCACAGCATGAAAACCTGAAACCATTTTGCCTTTCAAGCAGGTTCTTTGTGAGGCAGTGTCGGCAGCAGCTGTATCTCTAAGACCGAGTAACTAGAGTATCCCTGCTCTTGCACTTTTGTGGTTCCCCTCTATTGCTGAAGCCTCACACGCCTTCTGACAAGGAGGAAGGAATTGCAAATGCTCAGTTGCTACATCACCTGTGCAGATTTGTTTTTCTTGGGGCTGCAGCCTCTCCCAATTTTCTGTATTCAGAGCCTGACTTTTTTCCTCACAAACTGACCCATCTTAAACAAGAGTGTATTAAAAAAACAACCACCAACCTCTTCCAACTTCCTCACCATTAAGAAGCACGACCACATCTTCTCCCTTCACTGCACACACATTCAGAATCTGGACAGTGAAAGGGGAATGCCTGCCAAACTTGGCAGATCAGGTGAGAAGGGCTGGCCGGGGTTCTGCTGCCCAGCTGGAGTGTTTGCTGGCTGCGGTACCAACTGCAGGGCCAAACAAACCCTAAGACTGCATTTCAAGTTGCTGCCTAAGAGATGCTGTTAACTCCGCTACTGAGGGCTCTATTCATCCTAAATGATCCATGGTCCTGGACAAAGCACCAACTGCAGCCCGTTGCAAATCTTGGCTCCACCTGACCAACCTATTAATCAGAATTTTAACTGGGCCTTGGAAGCGTTTTTCTTTCATGTGTAAGTCAGAGAGCTGCTCACGGTGGAGACTTCATGTAAATGATGCCATCAACTTGATGCATGGGGCCTTCGATGTCTGAATCTGTGGTCACAGGAAGTATTATTTACCCTAAAAAAGTAATCCTTCTCCTGGATGCCTTAACTGCTGGAGGCTGTCTTCACCATTAGCAGTATCTTTGATTGCCAGCTCTATCTTGGTGCTGAAATGACCAAATGGCAGTAATCATTTTTATGTTTGAGAGGACTTTTCTCTTCAGTTGAAAGAGAAACACCACTGGTGTTCACATTTTTTGAAAAGCAATTTTTTTCAAGGTGGATTTTTGTTTAAATGGTAGCCTCGAGGCACTTTTATTTGACAAACAATAATTAACCTCTTATATAAGTGGAAGTATTCATAAAGACAACTGGCTGATTAGAATTCGCTGACCTCATAAGATAGGAATATTTTTGAATTCCCTTTTAGCCTCAGTAACATGAGAAATCCTTAGTACAGAGAAAGAATCAGCATTTGTTCGTTGTGTATATTGATGATTTTATTTATATCAGATCTAAAACTAGGATAATAAATGTAAATATTCTAACACTTTTACAGTAAGCTCTTATGAGCCAATATTTTAAATAGTACAGTGTTTGTCAAATGAGTATTGTTCAGTTTCGATTTATTTTTTATTGAAGTATAGTTTACCTACAATGTTGTATTAGTTTCAGGTGTTCAGCATAGTGATTTGACAATTCTATGCATTATACTGTGCTCACCATATGTGTAATGACCGTCTGTCAGTATAATGTTAAAATCTTATTGATTATATTCCCTATATTACATTTTTTATTCCTATGATTATTACTGGAAGTTTGTAACTCAGTCTCTACCTATTTTGCCCAAACCACCTCCTCTCTGGCAACCACCAGTTTGCTCTCTGTATTTATAATTTTATTTGGTTTTATTTGCTTATTTTGCTTTTTAGATTTCATATATAAGTAAAACCATACACTATTTGTCTTTTTCTGACTCACTTCACTTAGTATAATGATCTCTAGATCCATTCGTGTTGTCACAAATGGCAAGATCTCCTTCTTTTTTATGGCTGGATAATATTCTAGTGTGTGTGTGGGTGTGTGTGGGTGTGTGTGTGTGTGTGTGTATGTGTGTGTATAATCACATCTTCTTTATCCATTCATCCAGCAATGAACACTAAGATGGCTCCCATAACTTGACTATTGTAAACAAAATTGTAATGAACATAAAGGTCAATATCGCTTTTGGAATGAATGTTTTTGTTATCTTCAGGTACATAGTAGTAGAATTATTTGTTCATATGGTATTTTTATTTTTAATTTTTTTAAGATACCTCCACAAAATTTTCTACAGTGGTCGTACCAGTTTGCATTCCAACAACAGTGCACAAAAGTTCCCTTTTCTCCACATCCTTACCACCACTTGTTATTTTTTATCTGTTGATAGCAGCCATTCTAACTTGTGTGAGGTAAGAACTTACTATGTTTCTGATTTGCATTTCTCTGATGATTAGTGATGTTGAACATGTTTTCATGTGTCTGGCCATGTGTATATCCTGTGGGGGAAAATGCCTTTTTATGTCCTCTGTTCATTTTTAAATCAGATTTTTTTTGTGTGTGTGTTGAGTTGTAAAAATTCTTTATATTCTTTATATATCTTATCAGATATATCATTGGCAAATATATTTTCCCCATTCAGTAGGTGGCCTTTTCGTTTTGCTCATGGTTTCCTTTGTTGTGCAAAAACTTTTTATTTTCTTTGACTCTCAATGGTTTCTTTTTGCTTTTGTTTTGTTTGCCTCAGGAGACATGTCCATAAATATGTCGCTAAGGCCAATGTCCAAGAAATTACTGGCTACGTTTTCTTTTAGAAATTTTATAGTTTCAGATCTCACCTTTAGGTTTTTAATCCATTTTGAGTTTATTTTTGGGTATGGTATAAGAAAGTGGTCCAGGTTCATTCTTTTGCATGTAGCTTCCCAGTTTTCCCAGTACCCTTTGTTGAAGAACTGCCTTCCTCATTGTATATTCTTGCCTCCTTCATTGTAGATTAATGGCCATATTAAGTGTGGGTATATTTCTGGGGTCTCTATCGTGTTCCATTGAACTATGTGTCTATTTTTGCTCAAATACCATGCTGTTTTGATTACTATAACTTTGTAGTATATCATGAAATGTGAGATTGTGATGTCTCCAGATTTGTTCTTGCTCAAGATAGTATTGGCTGCACCAAGTCCATTTAAAAGACACAATTTGTGTAAGCCTCCAGTGTTGACTTAATCTATTAGACTAGTAATAGCCTTTTTATGCATGTATTTTTTCTATCTATAAAACCTATACAAATTAACAAAAACAATCATAAAATTGATAAAATGTAAATGAACATTAGTCAAATTAACATAAAAGAAAATTTTGATTGCTAAAAATAAATAGGTCACTCATAGTAAAACCATGGTACTAAACCATGAGCTACTTTAGTAGAGTGTGGCATGGCAGTGCTAATGTGTTTTTTGATTACTAGTGTATTTTGATGCCGTTGGGTCTTCCCTGGTGTGAATACAACATTTATGCCATTTGGTTTTACTTGTCCCATTGGCTCATGACAATTAATGAGGGACTGGTTGGCCTCACTTTGATCATGAGATATGTGCAAAAGCTGATTCTCAAATAATGGGCAAATATCAGTGTCAGTCTACCAGAAAATTCAGAATATGGTCACATAACTTTTAAAATCATCGTGAAAATGGAGACACAGAATTTTAAAGTTCTTATAAATAACTTGTTGAATTCTGAAAATATATCCTATAACTATAATTTTAGAAATACTAGTTTAAAAGAGAGAATGTTTGAGAGTGTTCCAGTCTTCATTATGATCCACTAGTCAAAATCCACTAAAATGTTCACTTAACCTCCTCAGACTTCAGTTGCTATTTTTCATAGGATAAGACCAACCAAAAATGACACAAATTTAGCTCCATGGTATATATTAGGTGTCTATTGTATGCCATTCATGGGGTAAAAGGTAGAACAGATCAGAGAAGGAAGAATGAAAATCTATTAGAGAAGAATATGGTGATTCCACTAGTCATCCTAGTCAGATCTCCTTAAAAATTTTAATAGTTAATGTTAAACATAATTAAGATTTAACTTGGTGCTATATGAACTGACTTTTTTAATATAAAATTTATTGTCAAACTGGTTTCCATACAACACCCAATGCTCATCCCAACAGGTGCCCTCCTCAATGCCCATCACCCACTTTCCCCTCCCTCCCACCTACCATCAACCCTCAGTTTATTCTCAGTTTTTAAGACTGATTTTGAGAACTTTAGATTTTTTATTTACAAGGATAAGACACTAATGATTTCAGCAAGTAACTTCCTAGAAACTGCCTTTAAAATAATTTGAAAAAAGTGTACTTAAAAGTAATAAGCATCTTTTTCTAAAAATAGACAATAATTTCAAATTTTTATCAAGTTATAAACCATTTACCCCAACTAGTCCTAATGATGGAAGACTGATTTCAGCATTTCTTTCGGATGTACCATGCTCTGTTCTTTGTTCAAGGTCATTGGCAAGAGTTGACTGCATATAATGTGTATATATTGTGCCTATATTTTAAAGTATTTAAAATTGTAAATATCATGACCAATAGTTTAATTGCTAGCTTCCACCAACATGGTCAAATTAGCTAACATTGTAAGACTTTGCTCCCACAATATAAAGCATTAGGATGCTAATAACCAGGACAATTTGAATACATAAATCAATTTAAAATAAATACTGATCAGGATTTTTTTATAATCTGGGAAAGAAAGGGATCCCATAGAGGGGTGAACCATAATGAAAATAACATAATACAGTCATGTAAACCAGCTCAATCTGGCCCATATTGCATGTCCAGCTGGGGTTGGCAGAGAACTTTGTCATAATAGTCCTCTAGCACTCAAAGGGACCCAGGATGACTGAAGATCCAACTTGACATACACATGATGAATGAAGTTCTACTTTAAAAATTCTATGAGGAAATAAAGGGAGTTAATTCTATTTACATTTTACTGTGTAAAGAAAGTCCATTGAACACAACTTAGTTCAATGCATGCAAGGAAATACAATCCATGTATCCAGGAAAAGAGCAGAACTGTGTATTTATGGATGTCCCTCATACATGGAGGATTGAAAAAAATTACAAGCCCCACAAAGGAGTTGGACTATGGCAAAGAAAGGTTTATCAAGTATGAAAGAAACCACAGGAAAGTTAGTATTTTAGTCACAATCATTATATAAATATGTAAGGAGAAAATTAAAATGTCCTTACTATCATGAAAGAGAGAAAGAAGAAACTGAAACCCTGAGAGAATAAGAAAAGAAAAAGTAAAAAGACAGACTTGAGCAAAGAACCACATCAAACTGGAAGATAGATCTGAGGAAATCAACTAGAATGTACCATAGAATGATAAACAGAAGATATGAGATAAACAGAGGGGAGGGGCGCCTGGGTGGCGCAGTCGGTTGAGCGTCCGACTTCAGCCAGGTCACGATCTCGCGGTCCGTGAGTTCGAGCCCCGCGTCAGGCTCTGGGCTGATGGTTCAGAGCCTGGAGCCTGTTTCCGATTCTGTGTCTCCCTCTCTCTCTGCCCCTCCCCCATTCATGCTCTGTCTCTCTCTGTCCCAAAAATAAATAAACGTTGAAAAAAAAATTAAAAAAAAAAAAAAACAGAGGGGAGATATCAAGGGAGGTAATAAAAAAAAAAAAAAGAAACATGGAGGCTTTAATGAAATGGTCCAACAGAAGTTTAACAGGAATTACAGAAAGAAGAGAGAGAATCAGGGACAGACGATATTGGAAGAGACAATGATTGAACATTTTCAGTGGTTAGAAGACCTGGGCCCTTTCGTTTAAAAATGTATACATATCAAGAATCTCTTAGCAGGAAAATAAAACAAATCGTCATCCAATTCTGTCACAGAAAAAACTGTAGAATATGAAATATAAAGAGAAAATAATAAATAACAAACAACAACTGGAGGACAGTACAATGACAGCAGAGATTTTATCAGCTCTTCTCTATGCCCCAAATGAAATCTCAGGCTTCAAAAACCACTCTGGGCCAGCAATGAAAATACTGTGACAAGTTCATGCACTGGAACTGTGGGCTCCAGGAAATTGTGGTAACAGAAGAGTGAAAATATATTTATGGGTCATGGCCTGTCTTTAAGAAATGTTATGTTACAGAAATGCTGTCTTAAATATCTTACATATTTTGAGATATTTATAACTTTTGAAATCACTTCTGTATAAATCTTTTGGTGCCATATTCACCATAATTGCTTCCAATAGACAAGGTAATAATAATAAGTTTAATTTTAAAGATGACAACACTGAGGATATTGCAGGTTAAGCAATATTTACCAGTCATAAAGCTGGTAGGTATAAGAGGGGGGTTGAGAAAAATCAGGTGTCCTGGTCCTTGATTTATTTTTTAAGTCAGGGTTTACAGAAGGCAAATATTTGGTTATTGTATTTGCAAACTATGCCATATTGAAATGGGGCATTATTAAAACAGAGATTCTGTCAGTTCCAAACACAGTTGCCTCGGAGAGTAACACGAGAATTGCTACTTAGTCTTTTTACAGGAATCATATTTGAGTACAGATACTCTTTTAAGAATGCAATATGTTTCTCTAAATATTGTGCAGATACTTTTTTTAAAAATGTTTTTTGCTAAGAATATGTTTGGCCCAGACTTGCTCACATTAGTAGGGACTTCTTAAATGTAAGTTCTAGAGTTAACTTAGGATAGAAACACATCCTAATCCTAGTTTGGATTGTTTTGTGAATAATAAAATCCAAGCCAAGACAGTAATTAGGGTGTATTGGAGGTCCTTGCCACAGATGATATAACTGTCTACACAGGAAACTGAAAAGAATTGATAGATTATTAGAAATAAAAAGAATTTATGAAGGTAAACCAAGAAACAGACTCTCAACTGTGGAGAACAAACTATTGGTTGCCTGAGAGGGGGGGTTGGGCGTGTGTGTGAAATAGATGATGGGGATTAAGGAGTGCTCTTGTCATGATAAGCACTGGGTGTTATAAGAAATTATTGAATCACTATAGTATACACAAACAAATATAACACTATGTTAACTGTATTGGAATTAAAATTTAAAAAAAATATGAAGGTAGATCATTGACACAGGAAATCAAAAGGGATTGATAGACAGCCTTCAGAAATTCTTATTTCCAATATTTTTTTTGATATAAGGTATCAGTAAAAGCTATTTTATTTCCATATACCAACTTTAAAGAATTAGAAAATTCCAATAGTGTTAGTTTCCAAATGTGGTTACTATCAATATGCATGTTCCTTCTAATAGTAAGAGGTAGAATCTATTTCTTTCTTCTTTCAATCTGGATTCAAAGATTCCTTTGAATCTTGTCTTAGAATGTGGTAGGAAGTGACGCTATGCCAATTCTAGGCTTAGCATTTAAAAAGGCTGGCAGCTTGTTCTCTTTCTCTTAGAAGCCAGTCACCCATGTAAGAAGTCAAACTACTCAAGAAAGCATAATATAGCCACATGGAGATAGAAAGAGATGTCTGGCCAAACCCCAGCTATTCCATGCATCCCATCTGAGGAACAAACATGAGAGGAAGAGTTGTCTTGGATGTTCTATATCTGGAGGACATCACATAAGGCAGAGAAACTGCCCAGCTGGGCCCAATCCAGATGAGAGAATCATAAAAAATAATATATTTGTTAAAAAAAAAGGCGGGAGGGGGGAGGAGGGAAATGCAAAAATACATTTGTGTTTTTAGCTACTAAGTTTTGGTGTAGTTTGTTATGCAGCAGTAGATAACTGTAACATAATGTGGTATCTAGATGTGGGGTACTTCCAAAACAAAAACCTAAAATGTGAAATTGGTGTTATGACTAAGCTCTAAATGGAAGGGTGACTAAAAGGCGTGAGGAAGCTGTTGTTGGAGGATGACAAAAAAGGCAAACTGTTCTGTAGTGGTGGGATGTTTGGCAGCACCATTGTATGCTAGTACATAAAAGAAAGAAAATGTACCTAATAAACTTGTGGATTTGGCTGAGGAGATTTCTAGGCAGAATTTTGTAAGCTATCTATGAAAAAGTACATAAAATGAGGGATAAAATAGGAAAGGGACTGCTCAGTTTACACCAGAATTGAAGGGGAAAAAATCCAATCCAAAGCATGCTGAAATTATGCTTTTTATTACCAGTTTCTCCAGCTGGTGAATGTCCTCAGAATAATAAAAAAAAAATGGTCTCAAGGAAAAGATCAAACATAGGGCAATGTCAGTAAAATCTGTACCTTAGGGTTCAGATCAAATCAAATGTATGCCTGTGAGATGTTTCTGGAAACATCCAAAAGATTGGGAATCAGTGTCTTAAAGACTTCCTAAGTCAGACAAGAAGGTCTCCAAGAACCTTAAGTGTGTTGTCCCCTCTGCCATGCAGAGAACATTCTGTCTATACAATATCTGTGGGTGCAACTCTTGTTTGATGGAGTCAACTGAAATAAAATTCCTAGAAAATTCACTAAGCTTTTAAGAAAACTGATGGGAGAGAGCACTGCCAGTTTGAACAAAAAAGAGTAAGACAGTACAAAAATAAAAAGAGGTCTTAGAATCCCCATCCTTACATAGGCAATGGCATGGTGAGAAAGATCTGTAGCACACAAACATGGAATGTTTCTTATGGAAAAGGAAGGGTGACACAGGACTGAGCCATGAACCACAGAGAAATATTCCAAGAGAGCAGAATTGGGGCCATAACCAGACATATTCTTTTCTCTTTGAGCAGAGGGAAGTGGAAATACACAACTGACAGTATTTCAGAATTGCTATGGGACAGATAAATTTCTATATGCATTTCTTTTTCTACTTTTTTTGAATAATCATGTCTAATGATGTTATTCTGTTCCTTCCCCATTATTTGTTAGGCATTTATGAGGCTGATAACGTAATTTTTAAGTCACCTCTTCACCTGAAAGACTCCATCTGAGGAGCCTCATCTGCTCCTGGGTAAAGACCATATTTAGATGAAAATACCCTATATTAAAACCCTGAGTCAGAAGCCAGAGTGGGATGAAATGTTGGGGTCCTGGGTGAGGGTGGGAATACTTAACATGTGGAACTGATAGGAATTATGATCCCAAACCCACATTAATTCTCTTCTCCTTATATGTACATAGCATTCTTCATATCAAGAAGAGGAGTCTGTTTTTTGTTTTCTTTTTCCCCCCCTTGGAATTGGGCTAAATTTGTGATGGGGTTTCTCTAGTAGAGTGGGACAGTATTCATGCTGTGCTAATTTCAGTTTCTTTTAAGAGGTCTGGGGACTTCTGCTTCCTTTTCTTTGGGAGCCAGCCATCATGTGAGAAGTCCAACCACACTGAAGCCATCTTGCCAAGCAAAACTAAAGCATCCACATAGCAGGAGACATGCTTATCCACGGAACCCAGTAGTTCCATACATCCCAGAGACCATAGTCATATGGGTGAAGAGCCATCTGGATTTTTTAGTTCTAGTAGACACCATGTAGAGCAAAGAAATTACCCAGCCAGGTTCAGCCCAGACAGTAGAATCATGAGAAATAATATATTGTTTCTAAACAATGTATTGTTTTGAGGTGGTTGGTTTCATACTAACAACTAAAATGTTAAAAATGCATTACTTATATTAGTGATAAAATAAGGCTTAAAATGACTTATTTATATAGAAAGTAATAAGAGTAATCAAATGTTACTGAAAGCCATTAAAGAAGACCTGAGTACATGGAGAAATGTAACATGTTCATAAGTAGAAAGACAATATATTTATAATGTTAACTCTTCACAAATTAACATAAATTCAATGTTAATAAAAATCACAATGTTAATAAAAATAAAAATTCAATGTCAATAAAAATCACAACAGGGGGCACCTACATGGCTCAGTCAGTTGAATGTCTGACTCTTGACTTTAGCTTGGATCATGATTGCAGGGTCGTTGGATTGAGCAAGGCATAAAGATCTCTAAATGCATTTAGCTAACATGGAATCCTAAATACACACAAATTTTCATCATTAAGAAAAATTGGTTGAGCAAAGGAATCTGAAGAGCTATTTCACAAAAAGCAAAGATGGCCAATAGACATGTGAAAATACCCTTAAACTTATACATTATTAAGGAAATATGAATTAAAATAAAAAGATACCATTTCATACTCTCTGGAATGGTAGCAGTGTCTGACAATATCAAGTGTTGATGAGACTGTGGAACAGTATCTGGGTTTAAAGATGACAATGACTGTCCAGTAACTAGCCAAGTCACTTGTAACTAAATATATACACTATATACTGCAGAGAAACTCCTACTTTGCACCAGGAGATTCCTATATTTCACAAATCCTGCAGCCAGCCCCAATTAAATGGATACATGATTTGTGCTATCTTTCCACAGTGGAATTGTCTAAATGTAAATTAATAAACTATAGATACACACATTGTGAATGAATCTCAATATAGAATGATTACATTATGAATCCGAACCAGCCAAAATGAAATAATGTATTAAGAAAGCACATATATATGTCTGTGTGTACATATGTGTCCATACATATATGTATGTATGTGACAAAACTGTAGAGAAAGGCAAAGAATAAAATCAGGTTTTGGCATGAACTCGGTAATATGTGGATTTTTTTCATCATTATTAAAATGTGTCTTAAAATCATTTGTTTTTTATATAGGATATATTACACATCTTAGAAAATGGGGAAAAAGCCTCACTGAGAAAATCAAGGTATGAGAGAAAACGTGCTATATATCAAATACCTTTAAAAGTCTTACAGTGATGTCCAGTTAAATTTGGCAATTATTACCATGATTAAGGTAATTGTTAGTATAAAACAACATTTTGATAATCATTTTCTGGCATGAAAATTCTAGAAGGGGCTAACTAATGCTAGTGGGCAGAGAAGGTAGAAAGGCAATTAATATTGGTTTCAAATTACAAAGTGTCAAAGAAAATGTTTTTTAAGGACTAAAATAATAAGCCAAAAGAAAAAACAATAACCATATAACAGCTCATATTAAAACAAAAACAAATGAGTTACATGTAAATCCAAAATTAGCTGTTAAAATTACAATGACAATTTGACAATAAATAAATTTCCCCAGTTCAAAGAAAAACCAAAAGGGAGAGTAGACTACCAGATCTGTTTAAAAACGAAACTAAACTGGGGTGCATGGGTGGCTCAGTCAGTTGAGCATTCAACTCTTGGTCTCAGTTCAATTCTTGATCTTAGGGTCATGAGTTCAAGCATTGGGCATGGAGCCTATTTAGACTCTGTAAAGGTATTCATTCATTCATTCATTCATTATTTCTTTCTAAGCAGTCTACTTTAAAATGTAACTCAGTCAGGGCATGAGCTCACGGCTCCTGAGTGGAGCCCCATGTCAGGCTCTGGGCTGACAGCTTCAGAGCCTGGAGCCTGCTTGGAATTCTGTGTCTCCTCTCTCTCTGCCCCTCCCCCACTCACACTTTGTTTCTTTCTCTCTCTCTCTCTCAAAAATAAATAAACATTAAAAAAATTTAAAAAGTGACTATAAAAGGTAAAGAGTTGATAGAAAACATGAGAAAGTATACTCAAATCAAAGGAAACAAAAATTGAAGGTTAGTAAAATTCATACCCTACAAAATTCAGTGCAAGGGAAACATTATATGGAAAAGATTTTTTTTTAACATAATGATTTGACAATTCTGTATATTACACTATGCTCGCCACGATATGTGTAGTTACCATCTGTCACCATACAATGTTACTACAATATTATTGACTGTATTCTCTGTGCTGTACTTTTTATCCCCATGACTTACATATTTTACAACTGGAAGTTTGTACCTCTTAATCTCCTTCATCTATTTCAGCCATTTTCTCAACCATTTCCCCTCTTAAACCTACCTGTTTGTTCTCTATATTTATGATTATTTGTCCTTTTTTAGATTCCACATATAAGTGAAATCATATAATAATTGTTTTTGTCTGCTTTATTTAGCATAATGCCCTCTAGGTTCATCCATGTTGTTGCAAATGTCAGCATTGTATTTATTTATGTATTTTATGGTTGAATAGCATTCCATTGTATTTATATACTACATTTTTATCTATTCATCTCTTGGTGGACATTTAGGTTGCTTCCATAATTTGACTATTATAAATACTGCAGTAAACAGAGGGGTGCATATATCTACTTGAATTAGTGTTTTTATTTTCTTTGGATAAACACCCAGTAGTGGAATTCTGGATCATATGGTATTTCTATTTTTAAATTTTGGAGGAAGCTCCATAATGATTCTTTAGTGGTTGCACCGGTTTACCATCCCACAAATAGCACATGAGGGTTCCATTCTTCCCACATCCTCAACAACACTTGTTGTTTCTTGTCCTTTTGATACTAGCCATTCTGACCCCTGTGAGGTGATACCTCACTGTGATTTTGATTTGCATATCCTTGATGATTAGAGATTTTGAGCATCTTTTCATGTGTCTGTTGGCCCTCTGTGTATCTTCTTTGGAAAAAATGTCTAGGTCCTCTGTTATTTTTAAATCTTTTTTTTTTTTTTTGGTGTTCAGTTGTATAAGTTCTTTATATTTTTTGGAAGTTAACCCCTTATCAGATATATCATTTGCAAATCTCTTCTCTCATTCAGTAGGCTACCTTGAAGGAAGAATCTTTAAGGGGAATGACCACAATGAAGATATAACTGTAATGAGCTTTTATTTATTTATTTCAAAATGTTTTTAATGTTTATTTTTGAGAGTGTGTGAGCATGAGTTGGGGGAGGGACAGAGAGAGAAGGGAGACAGAGAATCCAAAGAAGGCTCCGTGTTGTCAGCCAAAGTCCAATATGAGACTCAAATCCACCAACTGTGAGATCATGACTTAAGATCATGACTTAAGTTGGATGCTCAACCGACTGAGTCACCCAAGTGCTTTTGTCATGACCTTTTAGTATAAACAGTAGCATACTGTAATTTCTTGTGTATGGGTATGGGAAAATCAACATACTAATGCATTGTCTCATACATAGAATCTTAAAAAATTAATGGTTTGATTTGTAAAATTGTCTCATTTGGAGGCCTTATGTGAAGGTGGCTTTTCCTATCTCAGTTCTTAGTCAATTTAAAGATTTACAATCTAGAGACAATGAAAGTGTTTCACTTCGGGGCGCCTGGGTGGCGCAGTCGGTTAAGCGTCCGACTTCAGCCAGGTCATGATCTCGCGGTCCGTGAGTTCGAGCCCGGCGTCAGGCTCTGGGCTGATGGCTCAGAGCCTGGAGCCTGTTTCCTATTCTGTGTCTCCCTCTCTCTCTGCCCCTCCCCCGTTCATGCTCTGTCTCTCTCTGTCCCAAAAATAAATAAACGTTGAAAAAAAAAATTTAAAAAAAAAAAAAAAAGTGTTTCACTTCATGACCTGGAAATTAAGGGAGTATCTTTCAAGTTACGTGCAGTCATGACTGCTGCCGTTTTGATCTTTTTCCTTTCCTTACCAAGCATATACTACATTGTAAATTATTGTGTGTGTGTGTGTGTGTGTGTGTCAGAAAAATCTTCATGGTTTCTATCACTTGGAATAAAAGGAGTCCTAATTAACACAGGGCATCTGGATATCATTAATCAACTGGACATGAAATTGCTGGGGAAAATACCCCAGGACATTGCAGTATGTACAACAGTTATTATCAAAGCCTAAAAATGTGAAATACAACTAGTAAGTAAATTCAAGTAATAGTGTATCAATAAGGGCATAGTTGCAGTATAGTATTTTGGCTCAAGGATTTTTGCCAGATTGTTGAAGCCACTCCCAATGATTACCCAGCTAATGCTTCAGGAACTGAATTGCGAATAATTTTGTCACCAAATGAGTCCTTTTGAAAAAAAGTCAAGCAAATAATTCATGGAAGGCAGTTGCTTAACAAAAAGAACTTGAACCATATCTTGGGATTTATGCTGTTAGAATAGCCAGTTTTCAAAAACTTATCCAAGATTTATCAAAATATTCACCAAGGAAGCAGGAATTAATGAAGGAGAGATAACATGATTGCCTTTGGACTTGGTAATTTCAATATTAACTTGACAATAAAAATTGTGGAAAAAGTGATGATCTTCTTGGACATTTAATCAACTGAGCTGTTTTTCATATAGTCACTTAACAGCTGGATATACCAGCTATAAAATATACATAGGTGTATATCTATACATATACTAATTGTGCAGAGACTCATCTTTAATAGTAGAATAAGGCATGGAATGTTTATGAAACACTTCTGCTGAGTCGATGATAGAAATCTAAAGTCAGTTCTTAACTTACAGCTTATAAAACTTGACTGTGTTTATTGTAATAATCGTATATTACCTACAAATCCTGAGGATGCTCAAGCTATAATTTACTGAAGAAAATTCTTCATTAACTGCTTTTATTCAGAATGGCATTTCCTGTCTATTCCATAACAGCAGGTAACATTTATGAAGTTATGCTCCCTGCATTCTGAACTCCATGCATTGTCTCAGAAAACCTTAACCAAGTGTTGCAAACTATTTGGTGCCAAAGGGCGGGATGCACATTTAGTTTTGCTATGCTAAAGCTATTATCATTTCATTCCTGATCTGATATCATTGTGCTTAGTAATCTAAGTGCTTTGTCCTCTAGTCCTGTAATTTACCTATTTCCAATAGTTGTTTCTTCAGGAATGCTGCAGAGCCACTTGGCTTGGAGCCCTTTCTATCTGCCTAGTCCTTTTTTTTTTTCCTTTGAGAATGGTGACCAGGTCCTCCAAGCTCCTGCTAATTTTGCATTCCTATATCAACAGGAATGAGCTGACTGCTTTCCTCTGGCAACAAGATTATCCTTCCCACCTGAATATGAGTTACCTTTTTCAGAGCTTTCTGCCATGTGTTAGCCTATCATTTTGGACTCTAGATATTCATGCCAGTCAAGTTCATACTTAAGCAGGTTAGGTTGTTTGGTATTTGTGATTTGGGTGGCTGGGTACTTAAATACAGTCATTAATCAATTTGAACTGCCTTTTCTTCCTACTGTTCTCTCTTGTTGACCTGTTATTTAAATACAGACATGTTTTGAGGCCAATGGGTTATGACATTTGATTTCTGCTGCTCCTGATTTCAAGTCTACACCATGTATCCATGATATCCTAACTATGAAATTAACAGAAAAATAAGCTTGGGGGAACATTTAAGATATTTCATAGTCTTTTGACATATTAATAATTTATTTATAAAAAACTCAGAATTTGTAGTATTAGCTTTTAAGAAAATTGAGAGATTTAGAAAAAAAATTTTGTAGTATTACCTTTTAAGAAAATTGAGAGCAGCTGACTCTAAGCTTCCCCAAGATATAATTTATGCAATCTGTAATACATTTAGTAAGAAATAAGAGATTATGTCTATTGAAACTATATGATTTCTATCCTTTTTTCCTTCTAAAAATGAAAAGTAAATGTTGATTGATTCCATCACCTTTTGACGAAAAATCTTCCTCTGGATTTGGAGGTGAAATACTGCTTGCCTTTGAACTTAGGAATGTTTTCAGGACTCTCAAAGTCTACATTCATGTTGTAGTGAAGATAGATCACTGTATCTTGTTCCTGGCTTTGACACAACCAAAAATGCATGAAGACTCTGATTTTGTGTGACTTACAAATAATTGATTATAAGAACACAATCAAGCACAAGCAGATTAAGGGGATTGTGGTGCTATCAGGGGACTCAAGAATTCTATGGCTTAGCTGTTAAAATTGGTACCAATTACAAACTTCTTTTAACATTTAAAAAATAAATCTCTACTTTTAATCATGATTCTACATACTAGATCCGTAGAATTCCTTGCTCAATTGCTATTAAATACTTATGTACAAGCTTAGAGGAGTTATTGAAAGCTCTGAGTTTCCTTATTTATATTTAGTATCATTTCCCTGTAAAATTTTCGACATGGAAAGACTTTCCTGATTTACTGCTTAATAATGAAAAAATTATACAGTTGAAACTATGAGATCTGTATTAACTAAGGTCTTGTGTGTTGTACTAATGAGAAATTTATTCAGCTGTAAGTAACAACCACCAAGTTTACAGTGCCTTAAAAGAATTAGGGCTCCTGGGTGGCTCAGTCACTTAAGCACTGACTTTGGCTCAGGTCACGATCTTGCAGTTCATGAGTTTGAGCCCTGTGTCAAGCTCTGTGCTGACAGCTCAGAGCCTGGAACCTGTTTCAGATTATCTCTCTCTGCTCCTCCCCCCGCTTGTGTGCTGTCTGTCTCTCTGAAAAATATAATAAAAATTTAAAAATTAAAAAACAAGTAATTGGAGCTTATACTTATTACGTAACAAAAGGCCTGGAGGTAGATGACTGCTGGTTTTGATTTAATGATTTGATGGTGAAAGGACCAGAATCTCTTGGCTTTTC